>NW_027325368.1:2530000-3130000 GCF_036924035.1 Leuresthes tenuis | reverse complement strand
GGTTTACAGAAGCGTCTCAGGTGTTTGACATGAGGAGCTTGAGGCGTTTACGGGAAAAGAAACCTGAGCCTCTGACCTGAAAAACCCAAACAAAACTCGTTTGTTTCTGCATTTATCAGAGAGTGCGTTGGCAGGTCTTTGTCAGGCTTCACTTCGCAGCTCAGGAATATCCCATGAAAGGCAGAAGTTGCTCAACTGTTGCATAACAGCAGTGATAACCGTCTGCACGCAGGCTGATAAGTGGAGGTGAGACGGCTTGTCTCTGCTCTGAGCTGATGGCCAGAAACAGGGATGTGAAAGAGATCTTTATCCTTCTGGAAGGTTCTGCAAAGGCTAAACTGCACAGTCAGAGCTTCTCAGTGTTCTGTACATGGCTGTCAGAGACCTGTGGGTGTGCAGGGATTGCACTGATGTTCCATGTGGACAAGCTGTCAGAAACATTTGCGTCTCTGAGTCATTACAAACCGATACATACTGAAACTGCCTTGGGCCCAAAATGAGAAAATCACTTTAAAAACGACCGAAAGGTGTGTTTAAATTGGCTGATTTAAGTCCACAACCTAACAAAGTGTACAGAAACAGCACGCTACACGCTGCTTTTCACGTGGAGGCTCTGAAACTGACGGCAACGACCCAAAGAGACTTTACAGTGGAGGTGGGACAGCTGCCAGCTCAGTCCTGCTGAGTGGGGCTGTTGCATGAGCTCCAGTCAAAATGTTGCACTAATTTAATTAACTCAGAAAGTTTTAATGATCATAAACTGCGGTCCGGCACAGACTCAATGCCATCCCTTCCTGTAGTTACTGGACCGGTTCTGAGCAGTGTGGGGGGGTTAAACTGGCTTGTTTTAGCTGATATTATCACATTTAAAAAGGACACACTTTGAATTTAAAGAGCATTAAACAAGCAGGCTGAACCCCTCATTCCTCCACCGTACCTTACAAACAGGACTGAGATGCACAACAAAGGCAAATAAATGCTGACTGAATGTTTAAATCCACCCTTATGGGCTTAAACTTCAAGAAAACCCTCCAGAAAGTTTCAGTTTTACTGTTCCCATGGTAGAAGAGAAGTTTTCAGACCTGATTAAAGTTTTTGGCACTTTAAAATGCTTTTTCTTCACAATGGTCCCCCTTCTTGGCTCTTTCAAAGAGAAAAAGTTCATATTTAAACGCTTTCTAGTGTAATCTAGCGTTTAATCACCACTTTCTTGGTCAGCTTTGCTTACGATCTGCAGGATAGATTATTTCAGGAGGAATTTAGTTTCATTTCTCTGTTATTAAAAGAGTATTTTGGCACAGTACTTGAACAGAACCGTGAAAGATGAATGTTTTTAATTATTTAGTCTTTAGTCTTTAGCTTGTTTCTGGTGTTTCCACCACAGCAGCGTTGACCAGGTGATGAAAGGCACAGGTGCTTTGAGTCCTGGCTGATTCTTTAGCAGAGTTTCCCTGTTCTGCAGCCAGCAGCAGCGAGCTGCCAAGTGAGGGGGGGTGCGATTAGAGTCCGTTTGGCTTTCCCTTTCTTTTAAAGGACCGTGCTCCAGCACTGGCTTCAGTCGGGGGTTTAGTGGGAGCTCGGGGGTCCTGGTTCAGGTCATGTTAACAGGAACAATGAGCAGTTTTTCCCTGTGATATCTGAAATGTTATGTATTGAGGGTCCTGAAATATCCATATCCCACGCTGCCCGGATCCAAACAGCAAGCTGCTGGCGTCACTCGGAGTAAAGAAACCCCTGAAACTGTGGGTCAAAGATCTCCCACCCATAGCTGTCCTACTTTTCACTCATGGATTGATGAGCAAATCTGACCCGGCAATTTTTCCAACAAAACAAGCCGGTGACAAAGGCAGCTTTGTGCTCCTCGCTCACATCAGCTGAGGTAACCTCTGACAAATGCCATCTCGTTACTTTAATGACATTTGAGTGCGCCCGTATGGTCGAAATTATCCAATCAATTCATCACAGCCGCCACATCTCCCGTCTGATGGGGCTTTTTTTTTTCTTTTTAGGCCAGGAGCTGCAAAGAGGGGAAAATTAAAGGGGAGGGTTTGGTGAAGTGGGTCGTGGTAAACCAGAGGGAAGGGCTACGAACACGCTACTGAAGCCAGAAAAAGAAGCAGCAGCAGCCTCTGATGTAAAGCAGGTATAATGATGAGTTTAAGTGGAAAAATTAAGACTCATCTAACAAGCACCCTCACTAATCCTGACTCAGTAGTCAGTGGAAGTGGAAGAAGTTTGGATAAGTCGGTGAGTGCATTAACTGTGCCAAAAAGCAAACTGGGAGTTTATGCTTTTCTGTATGAAACGAAGATGAACTACACAACAAAAAAGCTAGGAAATGGCCCACTCTTTTCATATTTAGCTGCTCGGTTTAGCTGATTTTACAGATCACAAAGTGTGGTTTAAAGAGTCCATCCAATAATCTAATCTAATCCAGATTTACCTATAAAGTCTGGTGTTTTTTTAAGATAAAATGCAAGTGTTCTTGGTTTAAACAAATAAATGCTGTCTGAATGTTTAAGTCCACCTTTATGGGCTTAAACTTCAACAAAACCCCACCAGAATGTCTTAGTTTTACTGTTCCCTTGGTAGAAGAGAAGTTTTCAGACCTGATTAAAGTCTTTGGCACTTTAAAATGCTTTTTCTTCACAATGGTCCCCCTTCTTGGCTCTTTCAAAAATGCTTTGCACTGTCCTGCACAACAAAAACTCCCCAAAAAAGCTAGGAAATGGCCCACTTTTCATATTTAGCTGCTCAGCTTAGCTGGTTTTACAGATAACAAAGTGTGGTTTAAAGAGTCTATCCAATAATCTAATCTAATCCAGATTTACTGATCAAGTCTGGTGTTTTTATAAGATAAAATGCAAGTGTTCTTGGTTTAAACAAATAAATGCTGTCTGAATGTTTAAGTCCACCTTTATGGGCTTAAACTTCAACAAAACCCTCCAGAATGTTTTAGTTTTACTGTTCCCTTGGTAGAAGAGAAGTTTTCAGACCTGATTAAAGTCTTTGGCACTTTAAAATGCTTTTTCTTCACAATGGTCCCCCTTCTTGGCTCTTTCAAAAATGCTTTGCACTGTACTGCACAACAAAAACTCCCCAAAAAAGCTATGAAATGGCCCACTCTTTTCATATTTAGCTGCTCAGTTTAGCTGATTTTACAGATAACAAAGTGTGGTTTAAAGAGTCTATCCAATAATCTAATCTAATCCAGATTTACTGATGGTGTTTTTTTTAAGATAAAATGCAAGTGTTCTTGGTTTAAACTGGTGATTTACATCAACTCTGCAGGCCCGGTTCAGGTCATGTTCCTGCCGCTGAAGGCAGTGTCGTGTTCCTTAAAAAGCCTCAGGAGTGAAAAAGGGGGAAAGCTCAGGTGTAGAGATAATATATGAAGTCAGATTCATCAGATCGCCGGGGCCCCAGAATTCCTTAAAGGGGCCCTGGTGACCTTTGAGGGAATTTAGAGTTTAGTCCACTAAAACAGCTGTTTACAAGGTGCTGTGTTATTTCATGTGTGCAGCCCTCCCTCATTCTTTTTAAGGTGGTATTTAATATGATGGGTTACTCATTTCATTCCTCTTTAAAGTTCCAGTGTGTAGCTTTAATGGAGAGCGCTGGCATAAATACAACATTTAAATGATTTAAAACAGGAATATTTGTCTGATATCATCTGCTATGCATCCATCCCACAAGGGAAAAGCACTGGCTTTAGAGCAGGTCTCTCACCTGTTTGGTGGCCATTGGCTTTTAGGCTTAAAGTTTACATTTTAGCTTTAAGTGGAGTATGTCGTGAAATCTCTGATAAGCCAATAACTGCGCCAACAAAAACCTTTTAAAGGTATTTTTCAGTCATTTCTAGAATGAAGAATGTTGATTGAAAACGCATTTTTTGCTGCTAAAACGTTGAAATTTGACCCCATCGGCCAAGTCTTTCGGTGCCTTTGTTGGTATTTAGCTTTCCTTTGAATAGTTTTCTTCTAATCATCTTTGGAGCTCGGGTCCTGAAGTGTTTGGCTTGGCTTGTTTCTGAGGAGTTTTCTGGAGATGTCGTTAAACCGAAGCTTCTTCGCTTTAGCATTTGCATTACATAGTTGAACTGGGAATTTAGCCTGGAGGCTACCAGACTTCTGTGAGTGTGCACAACCTTTCACTGCTGTGATTGCAAGCAGCTGTGCTGTCGACCGGTGGCCTCTCTCGTCTCCTTTGCAGATTCCAGTGGAAGCACACACACAGATGCTCCATTTTTTTGCTTTTTCTTGCTGTCTCTCACTCAGGAAACTCAAGACTTGATCCGTGCCCCATGTTCCCTCTTTCGTTCACACTGACATACAAGTTCTCTCATTTTTCTGTCTCACGCTGTTTTTCTGACCCGTCAGCCCTGTTCTGTGAACTCCTACATCTCTCTACAAACCGACACAGATACCATTTCAGCGTCAACACCTCCTCTCCTCAGCAGGGGGTCCATCAAATCAACAACTCCACACATTCCGGCCTTTTGAATCCCATATTTTACATGTATGTATAAAGGAGAACAGTCAGTGGGTCTACATGATGAGATTAACTGGATTATAGCTACAGTTGAGTTATGCTCATTATCTGAGGGTAATTATCCTTGGATATATGGCGGTGAATGATTGGAATCACTGGCACAAAGCATGTCACACCCCGGTACGATAGGTGGCGCTGTCCCCATTTCACTTTTACTTTTATTTGTTCTTTGCCAGATCATTTGTTTGGTTACTCACTCTTTTCCAAATCGTACTTTTTAGTAACTCTTTGTTTTTAGGGGTGCACACAATGTTAACCAAAGTGCATGCCTCAGTTTTGGGTTAAAACTGAAGGATTCGACTCCTGATCTGAAGCTAAAGTACGAAAAACTAACTCTCTGAAGACAGTCAGTGGGTCCACATGCTGAGATTAACTGGATTATAGCTACAGTTGGGTTCTGCTCCTTACCTGAGGGTAATTATCCTTGGATATATGGCGGTGAATGAATGGAATCACTGGCACAAAGCATGTCATACCCCGGTACGATAGGTGGCGCTGTCCCCATTTCAGCTATCGCTAATAGAGCCACTTCCTGTTGACGTCTTCACCGCCAACAACAACAAACTCAGGCATTCAGAAAGATGGCGAACGCAGAGCGAGATGAAGCTGCGTCCCTCTCCATCTGTGGTGAGCTGGTTATGGCACAGACGATGCACAACGGCGCATTCTCCATCGCGTTGTTTCTTTCTTTCTGACGACAACAACAGTAATATCGTCTCCTTCCACTTCCGGGTGACGATCGCGGGAAAAATCTGGAGCATGCGCAGAACGCTCGCTCGTCTCCAGGCACGTTCAGTGTGTTTGGATCGAGTTATCTCGGGGTCTTAATTCGATCGCGAGTAACCCGATCCGATATTTTGTCAGATTAAGGTGTCTAAATGAGCTGAATAACTAATTTTATTGTAATTTAGCCATTAATTCGATTATTTAACCGCACTGAGTATCACCTCATCAGATATTTTGACTTAACTACTGCTTGATTTGCAGAGACTGTCTTCGTGATTTGCATAATTAGACATGTAAACGGTGGCGAACAGCTGTAAGATGAGCCTTAAAGAGCCTCAGTGAAATGTTTGGGCTCATCTTTTTGAAGCAGATGGGAACAGTGGCGACTCTTGCTTGGGATTTCATGAGAAAGTGGCACAAAGAGGAACATTTGCTGCTGTTTTATCTTGTTTTCTGAATCGTGGATGCATAAGATTAAAGGAGACATATTTCACTAACACTTTATTTGACATTTATTTGAAGTGAACTCTTACAAAGAGATGCAAAACAACCTCAAAAAGACAAATTTTACTGGAAATATCAACTATTTCTTTCCCACAGCAGCATTTTGACATATTTATTCACATTTATTTACTTTAAGGTTGTTTTTTATTCAGTTTACTCCTTTTTAATAGTAGTCAGACACTTCTTCTCACAAGCTCCTCTGTTCAAATCTATTGATCTGGGTCTAAAGATTCAGTTAAAATGGCTAAAACAAATCAAGAATTCAGACCAACATGTGAGAGTCAGCTGTCAGTTAACATGATCTGTACATTTTTTAAGGCACTAATAATATTTATCTGCACATTCGAGGAGAGGGGGCAATCTGAAACACTAAAGGAACGTTTCCTACAGAAAAAATGTCTTCTACAAAGTTCCCACAGGCACTGAGAATCCTTGATTAAGTAGGAATTTGGGAAATCTAAAATATGCTTGTGCACTTGATCCCTTTTCTGTGAAATACGAGACGTAGCAGACTGTAAGGAGGCACATTATGCCCTTTTTTCCACATGCTGACATCATTTCCAGAAGCTTTAATGAAATCACTGTGACATGCTGGTGAAAATACCACAGAGAAGCAGAACAACCGTTCCTTTTTCAGTCATGTTTGTACAGCTCTGTTCACAGCAGTCATTCTGAGTCTCACCCCCTTTGAGCGACCATGCAATTGTCCCTTTTGACACCTGTTACGCTCTGTAATCCTCTGAGCTTGTGATTATGAGAGGCCGTACAGTCAGACTACCAGACACCAAACTAGAGCTGACCGAACGCTTAAATTTCTATTATCTGCAGTTAGACTTCAGGCAGTTGGTGGTGAATTAGACCAGAACAACACACTGCAAACAATGATGTAAAATCCAACTTTTCTTTGTAATTCTTTCATCCCATATTGGCTCGATAAAGCCTGGCTTTCCTCTGTGTTTTGTTTAAGTTTTTTGAGGCTAAAAATGAAGTGGTCCCAGTAGAGTGCCTGTGTAGAAATCCCTCCGTTAGCTCTCCTATAGCTGCAAGTAGCCACATAACAGCAGCTATGAGCTAACAGAGCTATAGCACACGTTCATTCATTCATTCTTCTTAAAGTATTGGTGAAATAAAGACAGATAATGCCTTATTTAGAGGCTGCATCCTCTAAGCCCCGTTCACTCCGTTATATGGATCTCCAGTTATCTAAATATCTTCTGAAGGACGCCAACTTTCACCAAACTGTTCTCGGTGAGCAGATGAACGTATTTAATGCCCTAAATAAGGTTTAAAAATAACAGAGTTCCCCTTTCAGAGTTATTCCATATTCGGGCAAAGTTTAACCAATCTTACAAGTTTTTTTATGTTTTAGTGAGTTTGAATGTTGTCTTCCATCCAATAATGGATTCAAACTCGGAAAAAAATCCAAGAAAATGCCAATAAGAAGTCAGATTGAACAAAGTACTGGTAGAGAATTAGCTTGTTTCTTAAGTTAAGTGAACTATAGAACTGCTGATGAGAATATGCTGAAAATACCAAAGCAATTATATATTTCAGGCGTGGGTGGACTCCAGAAAAGTGACATGGTTGTTATATGCCCGAGTTTAAGAGTTGGTAGTCCTCCCAGACACCAGATTAGACGCTCTCAAGCACACTTTTTCATGCTGACAGAAACATTCCTGACAACAGATATTAGTCAAAGACGGTGGAGGGAGACGCATCTCAAGCAAGATTAGCCATGAAGCTAATGGAGATCCAAACAGGCACAAAGATCGGAGGAGTCTGTCTGAAAAGCATTTGTTCGTTACCTATAAATGTAATCGATTAGAATAACGATAATGAGTCATGATTGATGGAGGTTAATGGAGAAAAAACAAAGAAAATCCCCATTTGTTCCAACCTGAGGGGTGTGAGCAAGAAGCAGAATCTGTCCCACGACTGGCTCAGCTTGTTTTAACAAGTCGCCGTGTCTGCTGTCGGCATAGTGACAGACGGACGGCAACAGGCAGCGGCTGCTCCACTTTCACGAGCTCCGAAATCATAACTGCGAGGATGAATGTGGGCGGCAGCGACCTGGAATGCTGAGAACTCCTAAGTACAACTGGACAAACCTCAGCTCACGAATGGTTAACGTTCCAACAAGCAAAGCAGCCAAACTTTGGCTTTAAGATGCTGTGAAATCCAAATTCAGCTCATCCTGTCATAACAGCTGAGAAACTCGGATGATTTAGTCATGTTTTCTCTTCACAAAGTCTTTGTTTCGACAGCCATTCGCTCCATGCACCATTATTTCCCCCCAGTGTTGCATCTGGTGCTGGTATCTGGTGGTTTTGGAGTTAAATCTCATTCCCTCGTTCCTTTAGACACACCGAAAAAACGCAAATCCACTTCAGACCTTTTTAAAAGCAGAGTGTGGGACATGCATTCTCATTTCAGAGGTTTAAGCCGGAGCTGTCGTTCGGCTCAAAGTCCTGATTACTGTCAGATGTGAAGAGATGTGAAGCTTCACACTTTATTCCTTTAGGCTGTAGATGAACTGGGCTGTTGATTTGGACCACAGGTGGTGCAGGTTTTAATAACACGAGGCTAATCGTTGCGTTCATTCCTTGGCGTGACGTGTGGGATTTTAAGGATCTTTTACCATTTTTTTTAGCATATTTGGTTTGCTAATTGCACCTTGGCAGAACTTCCATCCATCTGTTCTTTGTTGAGTAATCTTGCTGACAGGAAAAACAGATTTATCTGGAATCTGGTGGACGGATTGCTTTCAGCTTTGATCAAACTTTAAAATCTGAGACTTCTTATTGTTTTGGGACTTTAAAACAGGTATAAACAGCCTAATTATACTAAATGAGGCAACGTGTTTGCTTTCGTGTTAGAAATCAAACCATTGTTGCATTAAAATTGTGGTTTATTACAGAGTTCTGGTTCATTTTCAATCTTATTTTACCCACCGTCGCAGAAAAAATGTCAATATTTTACACTCGAATAGTCTGATTGTTTCAGATCAATTCAGTTTATTTATAAAGCACCAAGCAGGTCATGTCTTGGTAGATTTACGTGAAAGTAAACGAGTTAAATTCAAGTACAATTAAAAGCTTATCAGATTAAATACAATTAGAATCCAATTCAATCAAGTTGTAATCCTTCGTTAATCCAGATAATCGTGGTCCAGTTCCATCCAGTTATAATTCAGTTCAGTTCAATGCTGTTAAAGTATTAAAATCCAGTTTAATACTACATATATATAGTATAGTATATAGTATATATAAGTTGATTAAAGACCACAGTGTTTCCCACAGGTGGACACAGGTAAGAACTCATAGCAGCACATCGATTCATTCACTTTTATTTGGCTCTAAAACACCAAATTGGGTGTTTAACACATATTTAACACATACATAATCGTGTACATCATGAGGAAGAACTCCAGTCAGTGAAATAAAATCAAGTTTTTCTCTGAAACTGCCCAAGTATGAGCCGATTCTGTGGAAAACCGCCGGGGTTTTCTCCAGGATGTGTGTCACGGAAGCAACGTATCAGCAGAGATAAGGTCACCTGGTCTTGGATAAAATTGGTGGGTCTAAATTGACCAAAGAAGTGAGTGTAAGCAGGTTGTTTCTCTCTATGACCCTCCCTGTGACCCGTCCAGGATCTACGCCGCCTCTCGCCCAGCTGGGATAGGCCCATCCGCGACCCTGAGTTGGATTAAGCGAGTATAGAAAGTGGATGGATAGATAGATTCTGCCAAACAGAAACGGGAATCCCTCAGAAAATAACTGTTCTTCTCTTCTGAACGGCCTGATTTTCACACATGTCCATCAACAGCGATATTAAACTCAAACTAATCGCCAAGTGCAGGAATTTCTACGGTGACACGCCGACTGCAGCACTTTGCACTCCCACGTCTTTTACATTTCCTGCCGTCGATCGGGCAGGTTGGCCGCCTCTTTTCCTCTGATCCCGCTGGATTTTTTCTCCATCTGGTCTTCATTTCCCTCACAGCGCATTTATCTGGCTCTGCCCCAGAGATCTGATTTTCTGGACGGGTCTGGCTGCATGCATGCCTCCCTCTGCTCTACAGTTACACCGTCAGCAGCCACTGACGCCTTTCTATAAACAGAAAGTCACTCTGCTGTTGCTCCAACTTATTCTAGCCCCTATGAAACAAAAGCTTTGTTCTGGTCGGATTCTGCACAGATTTCTGCCATTTATCGGTGGCTGTTATCAGTTAAAAGGAATAATCAAACATTAAAGTTATACCCTGGGTTTCAGACACTCACCATTCGGATTTCTTTCTTTAGTTTAACTGAAAGTGGTTGGTGTTGTGTGATCGGCGGCAGATTCTTGGCTTATGGTGACATAAAACCAAATCTATCTCAGTTGGAATCTCTGTAGGAAATGATAACTTTGTCCTTTTCTTTTTCTCATCATAAAAACTCAGTGAAAGTGACGTTTAAAAGGGAATAAAGTATAAAAAGCTACTGCCGTAAGGTTGACTTTTCTGCTTCTGTGGCAGCTATGATGGAAAACCATGAGACTGTGTCATTTTCTGCTGCTATTTTCATGCAAATCGACACACTGAAAAAGAGAAAACTGTGTTCAAGAGCTCAGATCTATGGTTTAAGGTCATGAAACAGGCCAGCCAACACTGCTACAACATGCTACTCCTGACCAATCCCATCGTGCTAATTCCCAAAGATATTGTGAAATGAAATATCTTTACGCTTTGGTTTATTCAGATTAGATGCTGATAAACCTGAAAAATAAACATGGAATCTGAATCTCTTTGTGCCACCCAGCACGACTTTAATGGTTATGTATTTCACTGAGATGCGTGCTTCATTTCGTTTCCTTTAGTTGAGCTCTCTGCAGCCAATAATCCAGGGAAAGATATTTTAAGTAATTACAGTGTCTGTTTTAATGAGATATTGTGTTTTCCTAACCTAAACCATGTTGTTTTTAATGCCTGCCTTGTGTAAAACTGCAGCAAAAGCTTGGCTCTTTGGCTTTGCTCTTCTTCTTGGCAGTCATCATTATAGTGCCCCCCCTCCCCCCGTTATATGTGATGGAACATTCGATTTATGACTATTGGAGTGAGTGTTCCTCTGTGGGAATATTTCTGTGTCCGGTAGCTCAAAAAAACAGGGAAAACACAAATGAATAGACTGCTGTGACATTTTGTCCTAAGACTGGGTTGAAGGATTATTTTAGGAGGCAGTAAAGTGAGCACGAGGAAGTCAAAAGGGATGAAAGTACAGCTGAAGTTACCCAGGAGGCCAGAGGTTTGTCTCCTGTCTGGACCAGAGTGTTACTCTTTGTCTGAAACAGAGCCGCTCGCAGCATTTGGTCAGCTGGATGATGACGAGTCTCACCCCGTCTCACCCCTTATTTTCCATGAGGCAGGACTCAGAAAGCCACACTTTGTTACATGTCCTCTTACAAAGTGTCAAAAACAGTTTCAGCTACTCAGCTTTCCCCCTTTTCCAGCTGCTGACCTGTAACTGGGGTGTTTGGTGCAGTTTACCCACTTGAACTGTTTGTCATCTCTTGCATCACCTCGGTTATGCAGCTCAGAGTATCTGACACCAGGCCTGGAGCCTTTGGGGGGGGATTTGGGTCAGTGATGAGAGTCACAGTCAGTTAACTCTCGGCCAGGATGCTGCCAAGGAAACCGTTACGAGGACAGACCAACAAGGGGTGTGACTGAGTGCAAATGCTATCAATTCATCCAGTTAAGGTCAGACACAACTCTGCCCAAAGCCTTTTTTTTTTAGTTTTACGACACTGAATGTCCTGTGAACCCCCGTCTGCCACCGTTTCGCCTCAGGCTGGTGCTGAAGCAGATGGGACTTTCCTGATCATGTTTTCATGAAGGTAGAGGAGCAGGTCAGGCGTTTCTTTTCTGTTGAACCTCATCTGAAGACTGGGTTTGTTAGGAACCGTTCATGGCCTTATGTATGACCCGGAGGCAGCAGAGGGGCTTTTCCATCTCTGAACAAAGTTCGGTTTATTTTCCGTTCCATGTCTCGTCATTTCCTGTTTTATTTTGAAGAATCACTCACCTTCTCCTCTCCTTTCAGGTATCTTGCCCTTCCTCCCGTGTCATGCGTCTCATTGTCTTCCCTGATTCCCAGGTGTTTCCACCTGTTCCCCCTTGGTCCCTCATGTGTTCAAATAGTCTGCGTTTCCCTTGTCTCGTCACCAGTATGTTGTCTCATTTTAAGCTTCATTACCAGCCACCTGCCTTGTCTTGAACCCACAGATTCCTCAAGCCTGCAGTGAGCGACTCTCCTGCAGTGCTGTCTTATTTTGTAATTTATCCTTGTACCATAACCTTAGTTATTTATTGTAACGGTAAGTTTCACAGCTTTGTTTTTCCTCCACTTTCTAGGAGTGATTTTTCGTTGTTACCTGTCATAGTCGCCTCCGTTAAAGGAGAACATTTCGTTATCGCTAAAGTTTCATAGAGCCTCGGTTTTATTAAGAGTGCGCCTTTGATTTATTCCGCCCCATTTTGAGAGCGTGACTTTGCTTTGTTAAAGTCTTCATAGCTTTTCTGTTTTCCTCCCAGTTTGGAGAGACTTTATGTTTTGTAACTTTCCTTCTCCACCATAGATACAGAGGAGAGCGCTTAGGCGTTTTATAGCCAGTTTCTTTTGCGCTGCGGGAGATCGCCCTGCAGTGCCGTGATCTGTTGTGTTTGGTTATTTAAATAAAACCATCTTGAACCACACGACCCTGCATCTGCGTCCTGAATCCCCCGGTAACTGTTTCCTTTAATAAGCCACAAAATCCTCTTCATGAGGATGGAAGATGCACGCTTAACGCTGCACTTTTAACCACAGGATATGACAACTGTGTTTTTTCTCTTCAGTGGGTACCATAAGAGAACTTTACCAGACAACGGCATCACTTGGTTTGGGTTGGACAGAAATCATGGTTAGGGGTAAAATGTGGTTTTAAAACACCACCATCACCTTAAGGGATGGTTGCATCATGGCTCATGGATAATTTTTACTGCATTACTTACAGATTCTCTCACAACCCCTGCAGATCACATGCTCTTTGGACACAGTTATAGGTCTTTATTGCATCCATGAACTACTCACGGGGTCGGACAAGGTCGAGCTTGTACGTATCCACGGTTTGTAAAAGATCAAAGCGGTAAAATTTTTACTATGTCGAGTGAGTTGACCACAGTCCAACAGGTAGTTGTAGCATCAGAAAGGACGGTGATGATGCTTTCACTGCTTTCTTTTTAGATCTACAGTCCAAAGATTAGTTTTGATCCTTCCATCCTTCTGATTGGACAACAGTGTCAGGCCCAACACATCCCTCCTTCTGATTGGACAACAGTGTCAGGCCCAACACATCCATCCTTCTGATTGGACAACAGTATCAGGCCCAACACATCCCTCCTTCTGATTGGACAACAGTGTCAGGCCCAACACATCCATCCTTCTGATTGGACAACAGTGTCAGGCCCAACACATCCATCCTTCTGATTGGACAACACATTTTTAACTGTGGAATTATTGACCTCCAGCAATCTGATCATAGGGAATGCAATACTGATATCTTGACAACTGACCTTCAGTTCTACATTTTATTGGCTTTATTTTACAGTAATGTATTAACCACCTGAGAGGCACGATGGAGCCATATCCTGTGGGCATTTGGGGTTATTTTATTAACAACACACGCACTTTATTGTTGATATTATCACATTATTGCATGCTAAAGATACAAGAAAAACCCAAAGTATGATTATCCAGCTGTTTAGAAGCCAAATGTGCAGAATTGCCTCAAACATCTGTCACAAAGGAAACATTTTGAGCCACAGGATGTTTTTTTTTTTTCTCTTTTCACCAAATACTTTTGAGTAAAACTCCCAAACATTGCATGACCCCACATAAGCATCTGCAAAGACGTTTACACAAGGAGCAGCGAGTCGCACGTGAGCCTCAGAGCCAGAGATCAGTGCAACTGTAAACTGTTTACACTCCCTGCAGAGGACAGACGGCTCTGCTTTATGCCTTTAAACTGACTGCTTCACCTGCCGCAGTGTTTACATCCAGCTGCTTCTCAGAGATGAGGAAGATCCCATCCCCCGCTTGCTCTGATTTGCTCATGAACGTCGGTCTGGGGCAGTATTTGCCATGTAAATCATGCAGCTCCAACTGCCATTCAAATGATTTTGCATTCAGGCTGAATGTAGGTCAGTCAGTCAGTAGGATGCTGAAACTGTGACGGGTTTAATGAGCAGCGAGGTGCAGGCGATGAAGATGTTTGGACAGGAGGAGAGTCCAAGTGGAAGTTGACTCCACACAGGATGTGTCTGAAGGGTGGGAGGGAAGAGTTGTTAAAGCTCAGGATACCAGACAGAAAAAGTGAGAAAGGAACAAGATATTAGCCTGTCCAGCTTAGCATATTAGCCTTAGCCTTAGCAGATATTAACCTGTCCAGCTTAGCATATTAGCCTTAGCATCTCCATCTTATTATTATGTGCTAAAATACTCCTGTACTTTTGTTTAACTGAAGCTCAGTGTGAGAGTCTCCGAGGCTGTTTAGCTCCTCTCTTCCCCGACTGAGGTGTAAATTACAGAGCCTGAAAAAATAAGTAGTCCCAGTTAATCTGCACAAGCGTCAAGGCTAAAAGGTGTAACCTGATTGGCTGCACGGGCCCTCGTCAGATCTGCAGGGATTTATATTTATTTGGACACTCCCTTCCTCATGCGGTTTTCTTTCAAAACACATCCCAATGCTTCTATCTAACGTTTGCTACCACGGCTAAAGTATTACAACCTGTGGCTCGTGGATATACTGCATCTGTTACATTTGCAGGTTACAGTAGACTCTACTGGGGCTTCTACTCATGGCACAAGGCACTGGGTGAAAGTTGAATGTTTTCATGACATATTTTAGGAAAATAAAGCTGTTTTCCAACCATTGAGTGATCTCACTTAAAGGCTGTAATGCAGCTATAGCTATGCCCACTTGCTTGGCGTTCCCTGGTATTTATTTTACTAACAGCTTTGAGGGATTTCTGATAATTGGTCTCTGGAAAATAAACAATCAGGGAGTCAGAAGCTATTGTCTTCATTCCTGAGGAACTCCCCGTAAGTGTTTCCATCCGGCTTTTTTCTTCTTAAAGCCACAACAAGCTGTCCAACTCTGCTGAAACCTGGGATATGGTATGCTTTCCCTCCCCTGTGCATCGGTACGGCCATTAACCAAACTGTTGCTATTATGGCTGTAATTTGAGCTGAACATGGTTTCACCTCAGGCATGGCGTTAAAAAGTGCTGTTTAGCCTTTTCTTTTTCGTCCCGAGCCAACAGTGTTTTCGTCTGATTGACCGCCATAATAATAAGAAGGAGTCCTCTGTTTTTAATTCATGTGCTTGTTTTAGTGAGCGTCTGCTTCCAAGTTCCACTCTAATGCAATAAAGTTGGATCCCAGTTTGACTAACTGTATTATAGGTAATGAAATAATAATAAACAGCGAGAGAGCTTCAAGAAAAATGTCCAACTTTATCCAAACAAGCAAGAGGAGGAGAAAGAAAGATGTGGAAAAGATACGTGCCGGTGCAATGTGAGTGTGACTGACGGAGGAGTGACAGCCCTGTTTGCTCTCAGATGTTTTCCTGTGTCAGATTTACAGCTGAAAGAGAGTCGAGTGGCTGCAGAAAACAGATGTTCGGCACCTTCCCTTGTTTCCTAATGCGTTCTTCTTCTCCTCGAGGTAGCAGACTCGACCTAATGTGCAGTCATGGGAACAGAGTGCTCGGCTGTAATGAGATTTTCACTTTTAGATCACGGTGCACAGACAAAAATGTTCCCTTTGTTTCAAATTCCAGCCTCAAATCTTTGTGATTACTGTTGAAAACCCTTTTGGAAACTTAATATAATTAGAGGAGTGGGAAAGCTGCAAACTACCTGTCTTACATGGCAGTAAGTGTGTGTTTTGGGTGTTTATGCACAGTTTAAAAGGTAAGTTAAGTCAAACATTTGCTCTTTCTCGTTTCTGAATTTCTGGAAACAAAGCAGGCAACCGCTTTTCAGTCCATTCAGTCCCAAATTATAATCTGCAGTTTGTTTCCAGCTCTGCAGAAAGCGGAGCAGCATCAGCGACTGCAGACATGGCGTTGATGAAGTCAGCATCAGTTTGAAGTGGAGGAGTTGGCATAGGGATGAGCTGCAAAGCTGCAAAGCTGCAAAGCTGCATGGACAGATGGGTTAAAACAGTTCAAGTGGAGGACTTTCTGTGTGACTAATCAGTTAAAGACTGGCAGAAGAACCTGTGGGATGTTACAGCTTTTGTAGGACTCAGAACAGGAGGTCTGGTTCCTTATTTTTGATGCCATTCAGTTAAAGCAGCTGGTTTTAGAGGCGATTTGATCAACCCGCCCAGCACCAAGCAGCAGACACAGTTCTTAAGCTGCAGCTCAATGCCTCTCGAGTGTTTGTGCATTTCTGACAACTTTCAAACCCAGAAGATTCTGCTGAAACCTTTCAGATGGAAGCCAGCAGCAGCGTTATCCAGCCTTTTCTCTCCCAGATGCACAGTGATGTGTGCTGCCCTTTTTTTCCCTGCCTATTTATGCATTAGTCACCACCACCGCGGCGCTGGAGCTGCAGCCAAGATGTCTTTTGGCTTCACGAGCTTCTATTTCAGCAGTTTGGTTTGTTTTGCTTTGAACTCTGAAACCTGAAGCTGGTTTGGAAAAAGCTGCTGTTTGTGAAGAGAAAAGCAAAATGTCAAATGTGGCTGAGCTGCTGAGCTTTCTGGAGAACTGGGAAAAGAGCCTTTGGGGTGAACTGTTCAGCTGGATCTGAATGAGGATCTCATGGCTCCACCTGATCATCATAAATTAGATGATGAGTAATGAGGCAAAGGTTCAGAGATTATTTGACACTTTTGGAATAAAAATTATGTGAGATTTCCATCATTTCTTTGCTCTAAATGGATTTTTCCCGCCTTTCTTTCTTTCTTTCTTCGTTGTCTTTGCTGCTACGCAGACGTACATCGGCTCCATCCTGGCAGCGGTGAACCCCTACCAGCTGCTGCCCGGCCTGTACGACCGACCGGCCGTGGACCTGTACAGCCGCCACCACCTCGGTGAAATCTCCCCGCACATCTTCGCCATCGCCAACGAGTGCTACCGCTCGCTGTGGAAGACGCTGCAGAACCAGTGCGTCCTGATCAGGTGCGTGATCCCCGTTTCAATCCTTCTGTTTTGGTGCAATTAATCAATTAAAAAGCTGAGGTTTAATCAAACGAGGCAAACTTTAAAGTCTCCGCTTTTTCCCAATGGTTCCCATCCAGGATATCTCTTCCTCTGTGGTTAGAGGTGAGACTGAGACATGCAACTGGCCCTTTGAGTAAACTCTGTGGTCTTTAGCTTGTTTAATCGCTCCCCTGCGCTGAGCCAAACCCTTTGATCAAGTTTCAGGTCTCATGGGCTCTTTGGCTGCACCTCTGAGGATGTCATGCCTCCACACACACAGTCCATACTATCTCCATCCCCTCTCTGCTGCTTCCCTTCCTCACATCCTTCCTTCCTTTGATTTTCACAGGACAACTTTCACATCCGCTGTGGCGCCATTGTTTCATCCAACTTCAAAAACGTCATTCTGATATTTTTGAAATGATAATATTTGGCTCCCGATTTAGCAAAGAGCGGATACAGGAGACCTTGTTGGGTTTGACTGTGGGGGAACCGGTGGGTTCGTGGTCATCGAGATATCCTCAATCCCAGGTTAAAGTGGGAAAATGGCAGATTGAATGGATCGCATGTGGCTGCCACCTTGTTATAACCTGGAAATATATCAGTCCAGTTATATCTCTGCTCGACCTCTGCTTGAAGACTGAAGGATCGCAGCAGCTTTCCTTCTGTTTTCCTTCAGATGCCACAAAAACCTCATTAAATGAACTGTATTTACCTTTTAGAATCAGCTAAAGGTAAATCTAAACAACTGACTTTATGGTGTTGATGTTACAGATTCACTGATTAAGGCAAGGCAAGTTTATTTTATAGAACAATTCAACAACAAGGTGATTCAAAGTGCTTTACAGAGACATTAAAACAGAAGAAATAAAAAGCATGATTTAAAATTTTAACAAAAGAAGGAAATAAGAACAATAGATAAAATCAGAAAAAATGATATATATGAAAGATAAAATCAGGAGATAAAATATGATCCGTTTTGAAACTCAAGCTTATTCAAATGCAGCTGAAAATAGATGTTTCTTCAACCTGGACTTAAATACTGAGAGTTTCAGCTGATCTGAGGCTTTCTGGGAGTTTGTTCCAGACATGTGGAGCATAGAAGCTGAATGCAGCTTCTCCAGGTCTGGTTCTGACTCTGGGAACTGATAAAGAACCGGATCCAGATGACCTGAGGGGTCTGGGAGGTTCATAGTGGGTCAGGAGGTCACTGATGTATTTTGGTCCAATCAGAGCTTTATGGACCAGCATCAGAACTTTAAAGTCTATCCTCTGATGGACCGGCAGCCGGTGGAAAGACCTCACAGCTGGACTGATGTGCTCCACTTTAAAAGCTCCCATATTTCAGCTAAAGCGTTCAGAAGCTCCAAAGTAGTGTAAGGAAACCCTCTAACTTGAGAGGTGTCAGGTGTGGGGGGGGGGGTCAGCTGCCAGTGTTACAGCCTTGTTTCAGACGCAGTGGAGATAATGAGACGCACGTGGCCCCTTAAACACACGCTGATAGGCTTTATGAGAAAGCAGCAGAAAGTTAACTGCTGCTTTGCTTTCATTATTAGTTTATTATAATTTAACTTACCTTTTTTTGTCTGTCATTCCCTAAAAAGCACTCGCAGTCAGCTTGTTTTTGTTTGTGTTTTTATGCCTTTTATCTTAATCTTAAACCAATGTCTCGATGTAAAGCGCTTTGGTTTCCCCTGTGTTTTTTTTTAAATGTGCTATATCAATAAAAGTTGATTGATTGATTAGCAAATTAATAAAAAAAACATGGATTGCTAGAATTCTCTGCCATTTCTTTGAATTGGAGCTCCATCATTGGAGAGAAGCAGCTCAAATTATACTGAAGACACACCATCTTACAGTTTAATTCAGAATATCCTCAGAGATAATTGTGAATTAAGCAGATAATGGAATGTCAAACTTAAGTTTTTGTATTTTATTATCCCTTCAAACAAAACGATAGTCTGCACATGATCCAAATGAAGCAGTAAATGATGATGTTACTGCGTGAAAAAGTGACCAATTACTTCCAGTCTCTTTCTCACGATGATGCAGACAAATGAGGAAAAACATTTCCAGATGCAGCAAGGCAGTCAGTAAAGATGAAATCCCTGTTTTAACAGCTCATAAAGGTATCGAGCAGGTTCAGATAATGGTGAGGATGCTTCAAAGTGGCACTCAGACGCAGATTTCTCTGACGTTTGGAGCTGATTGGAGATCAAACGGCATCCAGGACACCTAAAGAGCTCCAGGCTGACCTGAATCCATCTGGGAAGGATGCATTAAAAAGACTGAAAAAGACTAAACTAATGTTTGCAAAGATATTCAGAAATAAAGCAGTCTTTCCCTGATTATGTCCTTTAGGCAGAGGAAGCCAAAGTGGAGCACTTTGGGAAGTGATAAAACAAAGTAAAGTAAAGTCTTAGTTATTAAGGTAAAACACTTTGTCTTCATCTTTAGAGGACTTCATTGAATCAAATGATTACCAAGTAATTTGAGAATCAAACTGTTACCCAGTCAGAAGTTTTATGTATTTCAGCACCAAAAACTGGCTTAAAAAGACAAAATGTGTTTTTTAAACTAGCCTGCAGTGAATCCTGACTCAAGTTCTGTTGAAAATCTTTAGAGAGCCGAGATCTATCGCTGCAAATGACAAACAAACAGGTGCACTAAAGCTTCCAGGTTTGATTGTTACCAAAGTTTACCCAGAATTATGTTGTTCTCATTAAAAACGGCACATCTGCAGCAGCCCGGTTTCCTTATTCTCCTGAACGTGATGGCAGCTGGAAACCTTAAAGTCTGCAGAGGAGGTTTTATTCACAGTGCAGCGGCGGCAGAAAGGTGTCCCCGCAGCCTTGTGCAATGTCCTGAAAACCATCCTGTGATGTCATATAAACACAGCTTTAACTGCTCCCGCCTCCTGTCCAGCTTGTAAACACTGGATCTCTGCCTTTAACCTGGTTTCTGTGTCACGCTGAGCTGCTGAAGAGGTTTTAGACCCGAACATTCAGTGGAAAACCGGCCGCCCTGTGCTTGCAGTCCCTCCCCACATGTTCCCAGTCATCCTCTGGTCTGGTTTGCCTTTGTCCTTCTGTGACACAACAAGTCCTTTGTGTGGCAGGATGCTGGTCGGTGGGAAGAGTCTGTGCCGCAGAGCGAGGCGTAAACGCAAACTTGTCACATCGCCGTCGCAGAAGGCCCCGAGCAGCACAAAGCTGGGTTCTGTCCACAGAGACGTATCACTGCTGCGGACCCATTCCTGCTACTTTTCATTGCTCAGAAAGGGAAACAGTCAGCAGTTTCATCCTCTGGCTGCAGGGGAGGGAAAGTGGACTTTCTGTTCAGTGACAGCAGCAGCAGCAGGGATGCAGGCCAGTGGGGACAAACCACAGCTGTGACCTTTTGTTGTTGTCGGAGCCTAAACACAACCTGAAGGTTTGCTGTCTGTTAAAATAGAGTAAATGACACACCGAGCCGTCCAAGGCACATACCGCAGTGGTTGATTATCCTCCTCAGAGTCCGATTATTTGCACATTTAGAACTTTTTGAGGTTAAACGTTTTCTTAAATCTTTGTGCAGCAGTGAAGCAGAGAATCGAGTGAAGCTTGGAAGTATTTTACTGTCACTGAGCTGTGAATCAGCTGGTGAAGCAAAGCACTAACCTGCCAGCTGAGGGACTCTGGAGCAGATGAGCTGCACATGCCTCACATATGTGCTACAGAAGCGTACAAAGATTGGATTCTATCTGTTCCATCAGCCACTTCTTACTGCTTAAACCCAATTTTTTACCCTTCCTACATGACAACACACACGAGCAAACTCCATCCTGTGATCTGGACGCAGCAGAGGACTCTTAAAAACAGGTTAAACTATGGCTGTAAGTTGGTCTCAGTGTTGCTGCTCCAAGCGAAGGAAGAAGAGAAGCCGTGGAGATTCCTCCGGCCTGTGAATGATGGATGTGTGAGGGTGTGAATAATTGCAGGGCGGAGCAGAAACCCTCTGAGTTAATCTTTTTCTTTTACCGCCAAGTGTTTTTCCCGAGGGCTGCTGTGTGAGCCGACTGCTTCAGAACAGATTTACATGGTCTGGGATGCAGCCTGCTGTTCGTGAGCAACAACTGTGATAAAACCACATCTTAATCATCCTCCTCCTAATGAAAAAGGTTTGATTCTGTGTGTTAAAGAGTCGATTTTTCCACTTATCTTTGTCTGTTTAACCAAACGCCAGTTTGTGCTGTGAGAGACGGCCGTTCGCCACAGCTTAACTGACCATGAGTGCAAAGGTCACTTAAACGCCATCTTTGATTTAGGTGCTTTACAGAGAAAACATGCTGAGAAATTAAACTAATTTGTCAAACCACAGAGCAGTTTTCTACTCTTATCAAACTCCTTTTGCTGTAAATGAACGTGAGTCCAGAGAAGATCTGTTGTCATCGAGATATTTTCAGCTAAATATTGAGTTTAAATGATTTGGAAGTCATTGCTTTCGGATTTTAGTGTGCAGCATTTTGGGGAAAGGGGGCTGAAAATGAAGGACCAGAGGAGTCCAAGTGGCTGAATGATCTACACTCTGATCACATATGAGTGAGAGCAGTGAGTTTGAAGGATTCAGGTGGAGGTTTTGTGTTTGATGCCCTGAAGTTAGAGTCTGGCTGGAGGATCGTTTCAGCAGCGATTCCTGCCCAGCTGCCGCAGCTCGTGGACAGATTCACAATGACTCCTGGCACACATGCCTCCTGTGGGTTCCCCAAAAGCACCAGTGTGGACCCCTCGTAAAACGCGTAACGCCCCCACCCGTACCGCTTCATTTTGTGTGTGAGGAGGAGCTATAAATCGCAATCTGGCACTTTCAGGCGAGGCAGGAAGCTTTCTTGTCGGATTTAGAGATTGTTGGTAATCAGATCCAGGCAGAGGGAATGAAACAGGAGCTGGTGTAAAAGAAGAGAGGGGGGGTGGAGGCGGAGAACACAAGACCATCTGCTCATTAATGCTCATTAATGCTCACGAATGCCACTCTGCGTTTTCACTGACGCGGATACCTGCCTGCACTCGGCCACATTGCTTTATTGGAGGCCTCCTGCTGAGTTTTGCTGCACATTTCAGCAAGAAGTCATTCACCAGCGCCAAGGACACTCCTGGAAAGCCTCTGAACCTTTACTCTGCACAGGAAACAGCACCACGGCGGGCCTTTGTCTGAGCTGTTAAACAATAAAGACGGGATTCAGCCCCCTGGTTCACCTTTTCATGCACAGTGCCCCATGTTTCCTTCAGACAGCATGCAGGGATGTCATCTTCCAGCTTTGTGTCAACAGTTTGTTTATTCCCTTTCCTGTTCCAGCATGAAGCCCCAGGCACAGACCCCTTTCCATAAAGAGAGAGAGTGGTGTGGGACCAACAGAAACTTGGTGTCGGACCTCACTAACGCTGTCGAGCCACAGGTTCCAACATCTGGTGGAAAGATTGAAACCCGAATAGTGGCTTTTAGAGCAGCTCATTAAAGCTCAGCTTTAATATGTTTGGATGTCCTTAGAGTTTTGGTTCTGCCTGTCGTGAGGTTTTCTTTAACCTTGACCTTTGAGATATTAAGCTCACAGCAATGTGGGTTTTTTTCATGTTTGTTTCTGTTTTCTGCCAGCTGAACGTCTGTCATATATTCTAACATCTAAACTTTGATCTCAGGTGCATTTGTCATCTTATTTGATTCATACTGCACAGTTATGATGGCAAAAGTGCAAAATTGCAACATCAGCAGAAACTGTGAAATTAATACTGCTCTCAGACTAATTCATCTTTGTTTTATGTTATTTTGGCAATTAATTTGCTCTCAAAACAGAAGGTATGGACCATTAAGAAATTTCGGAAAGATGTGCCTGTTTACTGCAACACGGCAACTCAGGCAGAAGGCATCAAATACGAGCTTTTAATGCCACCTGACTTGGACTCAGTCAACGATCTGCTTTCACATTTGCCAACATAAGACTTCGGCAGTCTTTGAGGACAAACTCCTTCCTGCATGCTGAGGTTCAGCCACACCACAGAACCTGTGCATGAAAACCCGGGCGGTCCAGCTAAGTTCCTCACTTCAGAAGTGGGCAAGCCTCTTGGACGAGAGTTGAAATGTTCGGTTCTGCTAAAGCTCTTAAGAAAAAGCTCTTAGGATTAACATGACACGGATGACAGAGAATCCGAACTGACATATGTTGTAAGGATGTGTAAACATGCCAGAGATGATGCCAGACGTGGGCCAGAACCTGAAAACCATCAAATTCTGCTTATTCAGTAGAATAAAACAATACTTTCTGTCTTAGATACACTTTCTTTTCTCCATATGAGGCTTCATATTTCAGGTAAACACAAAAGATGAGGCTACTACCAAGAACCTTTTTCAATGAAGAGCTGCAACAGTTTAAGCTAACCGGCACAATTTCATTAAATTACAAAGCTGTGCACAGGCCACCGGCCCAGACCTGGCATCTTGTCCCCGACCTCGTGACCCCAGAGGTCGCAGTGAGGTTGAACCCAATGGTCTCCAATCTTGTTAATTACACAGGCATCTGGGGTTCACAAAAGCCCCGCAGCAGAGCCTTGCGAAAACATACCTGAGAGGTTTTCTCTTGGGATTTAGCAGGATTTATCTGCGTTGCCTGCACCCTGGAAGTTAGCTGTGACCGAAGGAAGGAACGGATCAGAGCGAAGGAGTGTGCATGATCAGAGGGAACCGAGCATCTGTGGTTTATAAGAGCGTTTACTTCCAAATCATCGAACAAATATACAGCTTTTTGTAATCTTCAGAGTTTTTTATTTTCTTGTTTTAGTTTCCTTCCTGGTTTCTCTTACTTTGTTACTTTGTCCAGTTTAGAAAAGTGTGAATCTGGTACTTTTAAAAAATTATATTTGCATTGGAAATGGTCACAAAAGGCACTGATTTGTGAAAGAAATCAGCAGTAAGTGACTTAAAACAGCAGATTTCACAGCTACATGTACCAGGAGAAGGAAAAGACACAAAAACGGAGTAAAACATTTAAAGCAGCTCTTGAACGGTGTGTTTAAAGTCATCTTGAACATTTGCGGAGACAAAAGCTGTCCCACCAGGTTCAGCTGTAGATTGTGGACGCTGTGGAAGAAGTTTGGTGATGGAAATATGAACTCCAGTGGAGGCTCGAACACTTCTGCCACTGGTGTCTTTGCTCAGATAATTAAGTGTGTTGGAATTTCACCCTAAATTCTTCCCTAAAAGGGATTTGCCAAGTCATAAAAGGTGTTGGATGAAGCACAGGCCCTGCAGAGGAGCCTGCATTAACAAGTAATTCAATCTTAATAATCTTTCCCGTTTCTGCTGAGATCTTTTCTATGTTTTCCCGTGAAAAAGTCCTCATTCCTTGAGCCGACTCATTACCAGATTAAATAACTCGTCTCAGTTTCTCCTCCGGTATCAGAAACTCTCTCAGTCCCACAGAGTCTGCAGCGCTCTGCCTCTGCACAAAGGCTCTGGGTGAGGTCCAGAGCCGTGGAGGCAGTTTGTCCAACACGCTCAGTCGCCCATCCAAAGACTCCCCCCTTCCTGCCTGTGGGTCCTTTTTACCTTGGGTGGCAACTGCATGTGGAGAGCCAGGGATTAATACAAAAGCCGGGTGCTGTTTAGGTGCATTTGTATGTGTGTGTCCCAGATTGGGTGATTTGACTTGCTGCCCGGTCTTTTAAATGAGTTACATTTAAAGGACCCTTTCAGATTTGGCATCAGAACAGTCTGAGCTGTTTAAAAGAGGTTACAGACACACATGTGGTTCTTTTATGTCAGATCCAGTCGCTGTAAAAGTTTGATCCACCGTTGGGTCTTTTGTCCACTTGTGCTAATATAAATAAACTTTATTTGTAGAAGTAACCTTTTAAGAAAAGCTGAGCTGGCAGAAAGATGCCAAGAACAAGTACACAAAGAAGAGCATTTTTATTACTTAATGTTTTTCATTCAGCTGGACAGAACAGGATAAGCACGACCAATCAGAACTGAGCAGGATAAGCACGACCAATCAGAACCGAACAGGATAAGCACGACCAATCGGAACTGAACAGGATAAGCACGACCAATCAGAACCGAACAGGATAAGCACGACCAATCGGAACTGAACAGGATAAGCACGACCAATCAGAACCGAACAGGATAAGCACGACCAATCAGAACCGAACAGGATAAGCACGACCAATCAGAACCGAACAGGATAAGCACGACCAATCAGAACAGAACAGGATAAGCACGACCAATCGGAACTGAACAGGATAAGCACGACCAATCAGAACCGAACAGGATAAGCACGACCAATCAGAACCGAACAGGATAAGCACGACCAATCAGAACCGAACAGGATAAGCACGACCAATCGGAACTGAACAGGATAAGCACGACCAATCGGAACAGAGCAGGATAAGCACGACCAATCAGAACTGAAGAGGATAAGCACGACCAATCGGAACAGAGCAGGATAAGCACGACCAATCAGAACTGAACAGGATAAGCACGACCAATCAGAACTGGCTGTACATTACGGGTTGTTAATGCGAGGTGCCATAATGCTACGAGTAGCAGTGTTCAGAGGCTAAAAACCTACAGTGCACCATAAATGGCTGCTGACAGTCCTCTCTGACAGTGTCTGTCCATGTTTCTAAATCAGTCTGTCCTGTCCTAACATCCGTCCACACGTCTCGAGCTAAAGCCAGACACCATGAGTGTTTATATTATCTCCAGCCCTGTTCTCCGTCCGTCAGGAATGGACTGACTTTGGGTACATGACATTAAAACTCAGCTGAGGCCAGCACAGATCCCCAAAGTGCTGTCCAGGAATGACTGCTGCGCTGTTCATATGCTGTTCACGAGATTATCCGAAGGGCATCGAGGGGGTGGAGCCTATCGCAGTTAGTTGTGGGCATGGGGGGGTGCATCCTGACAAGACTCACTCCAATTAAAATGTGGGTGGAAGCTCAAGCACCTGGAACTCAGGTATTCAGGAAACATGCCGTGCTGCTAAGTCAGATTTAAAGCTCTCAGTGCTCCGTTATGGATGCATGGTCAAACTTTAGGATGATTTAGAGGAGTTTTAAACTCGAAGGCACCAAAAGACCACAATCCTCCTGCCCGTTTCTCACAAATGGCCCAGATTCATTTGATTCTTCAATATAAGAGAAAGACTTAAAGCTCCAGAATGAGATTTACTGATATCCAGTCACATTAAAGCAGATTTCAACCAGCTGAATCCCATCCACCTGACCCTCCCTTTCCAACTGCAAAGGTTAAATATGATGGCTCCAGAGAGCTCCGACAGCCAGTATTTGGTTTGCCTCCTCCGGGCTACTGTAGTAATATGTAATATATTGCAATAAGGCCAACCTGGGGCATCTTTGGATATAAATAGCTTATTCCAAAGTAAAGGAAACTTGAGAGATTTTGGATATTGGATATACTAACAGGTCTGTCAATAAATCACTTAAATTGCAACGCACTGAAACTTTAAAGCCTTCCTTAGTCTTGGTTGACTTTGATTCATTTCTGTCAACATCCTGTTTGTGTGACTTTATATCTCAGTGTAACAGGAGGCAAGAACCCAAAAATACATGAAAAACGTCACAGTAACATCTGTAAATGTGTAAAAGTTGAATAAAAATGCCCAAATGTCACTAAAAATAGCTCAGAAGGTTGAGAAGTGTTTCATGGCCTGCAGACAAAATGAGATCCTGTTTCAAAGCTCATTTCAGTGCTTTTAACTCCCCTTCTCAGCTTGTCTCTGCATGATTCGGTTTAATTTCACTCAGCTTTACAGTGTTTCTAATATTATACTTTGGCCACAAAATCAAACAACTGAGGTTCTGTAACAGAAAATCAGACAAGTTGTGAGAAAGACGGAAGAAGAGGATTTATTTCACGGTTACGTGACTATATGGCTTGAACCTCAGGCTCTGAGCTGCCATAACACCCCAGGAGGAGGGTGTGTTGTAAAGTATTGCATCTGTATGCTTCCCACTCTGTACTTTCTCATGAAATGTCCATCATCTGCTGTCAGTTTGTTCAACACAAGACACTATGATGCTTCTGTAATCTGTACTTTATGCTGCAAATAGAGGATTCGAGTGCTGCTTTAAATTTATCTGTGATTCACATGTTTCTTGCTATGTGGGGGGGCACTTTTGTGCCTTCTGTGTCTGTTTAGGCAGATGTTTAATGATGTCAGGGCATTGCCATTATTGTTAAGTGGCCCAAATTTGCAGTTGTGCCAAAACATATGAGGAGAAATGGCAAATATTTACACTGTAGAACCCATTTTATGCACAAAATAACTCAAATAATGCTTTGAAATAGTTGTGAGTTCATCCTCTGGTGGTGAGTTTATAGATTTAACCGTGTCAGTCCGAACTGAAACTCTCATAAACTGTGAGTCCATACTTTAATCTGTCATTTCAGAGCCTCGTACTGTTTTGTTGGTTGGTTGTTGACGCCGTCTGCAGACGTTAAAAGGTCTGCACAGACACAGCTGTCAGTGCTTCTGTATTTTGTTCTGTAATACACTTATTTAGGCGGCAACAAGCCCATTCGGGGCAGCTGGGGTTCATTTGTGCCCCACTGGTACTGAGATGCACAGAGAGCTGAAGATCAAACCTTCTGATTTGGATCATGAACACCCCAATCGCTGTCTTCATTGGTATCTTATGCCAGTTTAATCGATGCCAACTGGAAGCACAAAAACGCTTGACTGCATCAGAAAAAGCAGCATTATTATTACTTCGGTTGTGAGAAAATGTCCTTTTTTAGTCTCACTTGCAGCTGCAGCTTTCTCCCCTCCCTTAGGAACCTTTAAATTCCCTAAACACCGAGCTGGTCATCGCTCTACAAGGAGCCACCCAGCCGTTTTCCAAATGAGAGTGTGAAAAAATGTCACACATGCTGTCATAAAATGTTTACAGATGTGAAAACAGTTCTCTGGAAATCGCTTTAAACATGCAGCCCCACAGCAGGCTGCCGTTGGTGTTCCCCCTCCTTCCATTCAGTTAACCAGAAGGAGAAAACTTCCTTTCTGCCCTGCTGCTACAGCTCATTATCCAGATATCGCTTCTGTTGTTTTGCAGAGTCTTAAATATGGTAAAAGTGATGTGAACTATAAGGAATAAAACATGTTCTTTAACAGCCTTTCTCGCTGGCTTTTCAAACATTAACTTTTAAAGAAAATAGCTGTAGTGGTTTTGTTGCTGGGAAGCATCCCGTTTGTGCTGATTAATGTGTCTTTTGGGGAGGAATCTGACTTTGGAGCTGCTCTCAGTGTTAGTGTAAAGGGCCTCCAGGTTGATAATCAACACGACCCACCAGAGACTCACTCTGTCTGGCTGTGGGTTGCCAGGTTCATACTGAATGTCTTTGAGAGGTGAGAAAAGGGGCATCTGCAGAGTTCTGCTGTGCTCATCGTGTTACCTCTTTTATCTCTTACTGCAGTGCAACAATACGCTCTGTAATTCAATGTTGTGGTTGGAGATTTTTCTTTTGTCCAGTTAACATGTGGAGTTAAGTGAGCCTTGGGTTCTTGGCTCTGTAGTTAGAGGCTAAAGCACGATTAAAGACATTTATAAAGGAAAATAACCAATGTGAACTGATTAAGATAAAAGACATCGTATGAGACACTAAGATGCTGAATATTCTTTTTATCTGTCTAGTTCAAATCATTTAAAAACACTTGTTCCATCACGTAAAAGTTGAACAGAGTTATATCTGTGCATGCTAACTGATGAAGGATAGTGCGCTGACCTTAGGAGTCTCCAAACTCTGAGATATGCGGATGAGCAAAGCAATAGCAGCCGATTAGATAAACAAGATAAGGTGACGGAAACAAGATAAAAAGAAAGCACACATAAAATAAATCTGAGTGAGTGAGATCACACAGAGGTAGCCTGAGGAACCCTCCATCAGTCTGTGGATGAATCAGAATGCAGCCTGGGAACTTATATGTACCAGATCTGCCACTGAAGGTTGCCAGATTGGGTTGTAGTGTGCGAGCTTGTCCTATAAAACATATCTTATCCTGTCCAAATGTTGTGTTCTGGTAAAGCCACATCTTGCACGTCATTTACAAGTATGAGTTTCTTTCCATGATAAAAAGTTTTCAGATACTCAAAGAATGACTAATAAAGGCTCCAGTAAAGCGTTGCTCATTTCTGAGATGCTGTTGGAGATATCAGACCAGTAAAATCCAACTTTAGGGCAAACTGGAAGACTCCAGGATGACACATCTGGATATATGCTCTGAATGTTTACCTCAAAGCAAAGGAATCTGCTCACTGTTTTACATTTCATCACGTTTAGGATCTACTGTCATGTCCCATTAATTTTCTCGTATTTTCATTTCTGTTTCCCTGACAGTTTTAAATCGATGGATTTAAGTCAGTATTGTAAATGTAGGACAGAAGTCTGTTGATTCTTACAGGATTTGATGGTAAAAGGACTCCAGTCCAGCCTGCCTGGGTGTGTGTAAACAAAGCCTGCAGTGGGATGAGAGTGGCGCCGTCCACCAGTGATTGTGGATCATGGTCTGACATGCAAATTCATAGCCATCGCTGCAGTGAATGAGGCGTCGCTGTGTTAAATGTCAGCTCTGCCTCGCATCGAGTTCATAGTCACTGTCAGTAAAATGAAGTCAAGACAGCAATGAACTGATTCTGCTGAGGTAAAATCAGGGGAATTCCTTTATTTTCTTGTGGAACAGAACCAAAATCACGCCCCATGTTTCCTCGTTTAGTGTGGAAGAGCCTTTAGTTTAGAGTGTTGAGGAAATTAATCTAATTCTGTGTCACTTAAAAACAAAACAGGAAACTTGTGGTCATAAAACCAAGCATCACTCTGCAAAGCTGACAAGTATTGAATGCCAATCATCTGTCCACATGCACGCCTTCCACAGTAGAAACTATAATATCCATAAGTGCTGACGTCTGAACATGTGCCATGTTGTTCAAAGCCTGAATATGTCTTTATTTCTCGCTGGATGCCGTGCACAGACTTGAATCCGTGCATATCACAGTTGGGGAGACTCTTAAGGTCAATGCGCCATCTAGTGGTTGAAGTTTAGAATGTTTAATATTTCCCTGGAATGATGGGATGATGTCGTTGCAAGTGTTGAAATCACCACCCCACATTAATTCACCTTAATCGACTCTGTTTTGAGTTTAACGCTGTTCTGATGTTTGCACCCGGCTTTCTTGGGTCTAGTGTAACTATAAAGGATCGTGTCTGAGCTTCAGATGCAACAGAAAGCAAAAGAACTTTAGAGCTGCTACTGAGGAGCGTAACTCGTTGCACAGACTTGCTTCCTAAACATTGAAATGTACCACTACTGACATGTCTAGACTTATAATATTCCTTTTGTTTTTACTCCTGCTATCACCACTTATGCTCAGCTGCATCTCCACCATCAAAGCATGTATTATTAACCTAATTATCAACAAGAATAAGTCGCAAATTCAAGGCTAACCCTTAAATGTATGTTTAAAGACTTTGCTGCTGGCTCTTTATGGGGAGGTCAGAGGTCACCACAGCTGAGTGGAAGTGGGTCTTTAATGGTATTTCTGTAAATTGGGCTTCTGTGAGTCTCACAGCTCTGCTTTTCTTTCCCTCAGTGGGGAGAGTGGAGCGGGTAAAACTGAAAGCACCAAGCTGATCTTGAGGTTCCTATCGGCCATGAGCCAGCACTCGCTGGAGGTATCGTGCAGAGACAAGACGTCGCATGTGGAGGAGGCGCTGCTGGAGAGCAGGTAATTACTCATCTTATTGGAAGTTAACGATGTCAGGTCGCCGGAGGACTCCTGGGTATGACCGTGCTCCTAATTCACTCCGCAGTCCCATCATGGAGGCCTTTGGAAACGCCAAGACCGTCTACAACAACAACTCCAGCCGCTTTGGGAAGTTTGTCCAGCTGCATTTCAGCCAGAAGGGCAACATCCAGGGGGGCAGAATTGTGGACTGTATCCTTTTAAACCCACTCACTGTTTAAGTGGCCGACACTTCCTTTCCCTGCTTATTTCCTACAGAGACGGCCAAGTAGGAAGAGGTTAGCAAAGCTGCTTTTAAGGGGAAAGGTGTGCAAAATGCAACCAGTAAGACGCAGCCTCCTGTGCATTTATGCTGAGAGGCACAGATCTGTCATTAGGTGGATCACAGTACAGATGGAAACTATATTATTATTTGTAGCTTGTGCTTTTAAAGCCAGCAGATGTTTTATTCTCCTTCTTTTGTTTGCTCACATAAAGGCAACAGGAATCCTGGGCCTGGTGATCATATTCAGCAGGTTAGCTTTCAGGTTTTTTAGGTAGCCAGCTGTAAAACACAGCATGGCTAATGATGATTATCTCAGTTTGAGTTGTGCACAGTTGTGTTTTCATGCAGGCCTCTCTGACCGTTTTCTACCTTGACTGACTCTTTTCTGACCACAGACCTCCTAGAAAAGGTGAGTGTCCTTCCTCCTGTGTCACAGTACTTTCGATGATTCTCATGCAGGTTTGAGAGCTGGCTAAAGAGTGGATTTCAACTGTGAAACTTTAACTTTTCCCCTTTTACTCTGCAAGAAGGAAAGTTCTTGTCTCAGCTGACTTAAATGTGGCTGATTCCAGCTTAAACAATCCGATAGAAGATCGCCGTTTGATGGTTTCTTTTGGCATACACATGCAAAATCATCCCGATCGCCCTGTTCCTCTGCAGAACCGCGTGGTGCGGCAGAACCCAGGGGAGAGAAACTACCACATTTTCTACGCCATATTAGCTGGAGCCAACAGCCAGCAGAGAGGTGATTTAAAACAACCTTTTTCTGAGCATAAAACCCCCGTCTGGCCTTTTTGCATCATGCTAAAAGGTTGCCGGCACATAATAAAAAGTGCAAATAGACTGGTGGAATGAGCGTTCTGCTGCACATGTGATGATATGTGCATCTTTGTGTGTCTGCAGAGGCGTTTGGGCTGACCCATCCTGACAGCTATCACTACCTGAGACAGTCTAACTGCCACGACAAGACAATCAACGACAAGGGCACTTTTCAGGATGTTCTGGTACATGTTGCTGTAACTACTGAAAATTAACCTGAGCATGTATTTAAGTCAGAAAATACAATGCAACGCGGTATAAAGATTAAGCTAACAACCATTTTCTAGACCAGCTTTAATAGTAGTAGCTATGGTGCAGTAAATAGTAATGATATAGCTATTTCACTCAGGCCGTTTGAGGTGGTCGAGGTTTCTCATACGGTACAAGTTAATTAATTACTTGTCTTTAAGAGAAAAACTTAAGCTTTAAATTGCCTTTAAATAGCCTGTAATGTACTAGATCTAATGTATTGTTTAAGTTTAAAATGTTATGCACATATATTCCACATTTTACCCAGTTTCGACATGTTATGAATTATATTTCTATATGTTTACGTCAGAATAAGAAACTCTGAAAACAGAAGAGTGAAATTACTGCTGCCGGTACAATCAGACTCAAATAATCCCCTGAAAACTGATCACCTGCTCAACGTGGATAACAGCAGCTTTCAGTCTTGAGCCTGAAGGAACAAAAAGCGTGAACACAAACATGAACTGGAGGCCTCGTGTGTTTGCGGTTCTCAGAACGCCATGCGGACGATGCAGTTCACGGAGGAGAACATCAACGAGATCCTGCGCCTCCTGGCGGGGATTCTTCACGCAGGGAACATGGAGTTCATGACGGCCGGAGGCGCACAAGTCTCCTCCAAATCAGGTGAGGCTTTACTCTAAGAGTCCACATTTCCTCTCATTGCAGCGTATCAGTGTATCCAACCGGGATCAGTGTATCCAACCAGGATCAGTGTATCCTACCAGGATCAGTCTATCCAACCGGGATCAGTGTATCCAACCAGGATCAGTGTATCCAACCAGGATCAGTGTGTCCAACGAGGATCAGTCTATCCAACCGGGATCAGTGTATCCAACGAGGATCAGTCTATCCAACCGGGATCAGTGTATCCAACGAGGATCAGTCTATCCAACCGGGATCAGTGTATCCTACCGGGATCAGTGTATCCAACCAGGATCAGTGTATCCAACGAGGATCAGTCTATCCAACCGGGATCAGTGTATCCTACCGGGGTCATTGTATGCTACCAGGTCTCTTTGATGACCTCCCGTGTTTCGCTGTTTATTTTGACTTGTTGCCCTCTTTTCCCCGAAACAGTGAAGATCACAACCCTTTTATTTTATTTTATTTTTTGGCTGCATTTGTGTTTTTCTGTGCATCTGAAAACAACAAAAACCTTTGTAACTGAAGTAAAAACTGCTGTTAGTAGTATTTTTTAATATATTTCTGTGCCACAGACTACTTTAAACTTTGTGTCTCATCAGGCTTTTAGTTAATTTTACTCTAAAACTCTTAAATTCATCTTTACACGATCTCTCCTCTCTTTAAACTGGATGAATGAGGAGGTCAGTGATGAAAAACACCAGTTAAATGAATTATGTGAACCAAAACAGAAAGTATGATATTACAGACATCATCTACTAATATCTGAGTTTTTAAAATAGAATTTTAAGCACACTGAAATCTCTGAATGATATGTGTCTGTAGCTCTCAACTGGACGTCTGAGCTCCTCGGGCTGAACTCAGATCAGCTGGCTGAGGTCCTGACCCACCGGTCCATGATCCTCAGGGGCGAGGAGATCTCCACACCACTAACTGTCGAACAGGTCAGTTTCACTGTTACATTCGTGGGGTTTAATGCTGTAAACTGGGGAATTTTAGCCGCTGGGGTTAAGGCAATAAGGCTTCATAGCGTGTTTTTATGCGCCTTCATAAGATCTTCTTACACTCTCCTTTTATAAGTGTTGCAGGGAACAATTACTCTAATTTTAGGATGAATAACGTGCAGACTGTGAGGCAGAACATAACAAACCCAAAGCCCAAACATTTTCGGAGCTTCCTGCTATTCTTGAGTTGTTGCTTTGTGGAGACTGAGGCCTCTGAAAACCTGCAGGAGGGTGTGGAGCTCACTGAGTTTAAGTGTTTTCTCTGTAACTTGGCCCTGGCCAGAAGTGGCTTTTTCATTTGTTTGATTGATTAAACAGTAAGAACACTGTCGGTGCTGCAGAGGTCACCCTGTCTTCTGCTGTATATTGACTTTTTTAGTCGTCTATTGACTGAATAATCATTGCAGCTAACAGTAAAGGGTGTGTTTGCTTTTATATTAATCTACATTAAAAACTGGCAGGTGATACTAGACAATAAAAGGTTGACTTTAAACGAACTTACACCGCTGATTAAAGAACAAATGTGACGTTTCCGGCTGCAGGCGGTGGACTCCAGAGACTCTATGGCCATGGCACTTTATGCTCAGTGTTTCAACTGGATAATCCACAAGCTCAACAACCGCATCAGGGGCAGAGAAGACTTCAAATCCATCAGCATCTTGGATATCTTTGGATTTGAGAACTTTGAGGTGTGTTTACCACAAGAAAATCAGTCACAGAGAGCAGAATAATTGTATTTCAGCTCATGAACTATCTTCTTTGCTTTTTGGTCGTAATATTTGCCTGATTTCGTTCCCCACAGGTTAACCGCTTTGAGCAGTTCAACATCAACTATGCAAATGAGAAGCTGCAGGAATATTTCAACAAGCACATTTTCTCCCTGGAGCAACTTGAATACAACAAGTAGGTGGAGGTTGTTCACCAATGATGCTTTTTACAGCTAATCTTAATCAAAAGAACAAGAAGAGCTTTTCCAGCCACTTAAAAAAGTTCTGGCTGATGAGATAACTGCCTTAAAGGCTTGAGCCACAGAAACTGGTTGTATTTCTTTATTTTTTCAGGGTTAAACAGAACGAAAATACCACAAAGCTGCTAATCTGTAATGATTTTAGTCTGGTCCCTTAACCACGATTTTGGATCAGCATCAAAAGTTAATCATTTATCAGTTGTTTGATGATGAATCTGTCCTTGAAGACTTAAATAATTCCAACGAATGCCAACTCTCCAGTTTAAAAATGCTGCCTTTGAGTTTTGTTCTGCTTCTTCCCTGCAGAGAGGGTCTTGTTTGGGTCGACATCAACTGGATGGACAATGGAGAGTGTCTGGATTTGATTGAAAAGGTATGTGACTTGTTCTGTATACTGAAACTTCATGCATTTAACCTCATTTAAAATGGTTTGGGAAATATTTGTACTAAATATTGACCTGAAACACTGTTTTACAGCAGCAAGAAGCAATGATAATGTGTTAAAAGTACAGATATTAGAACATGAAAAAGACAAAAATAGACCAAATATCGATGTGTTGATTTCAGAGGTGAAGTCTGAATTTGTAACGAAGATGATACCATAAAGATTATCTTTGTGTTTCCATAGAAACTGGGTCTCCTGGCACTAATGAATGAGGAGAGTCACTTCCCCAAAGCCACAGATGACACCTTACTGGAGAAGCTCCACAGCCAGCACTCAGTACGTCTCCAGCTCGTTTTTGTTGACCTTAAGTTACCGTGACAACCTGTGTGTCTCACCTGTAGGTTTTTGGTAATATCGCCCTCATATGACCACAAATTTTCCCACAAAGGGAACGAAGACGCAACAGATTAGATCTAACATCAAAAATCTTAAAGATGAGAATGAATTTAAAGCAGCCACAGCGGCTCACTTCCAGCCTGGTCCTGAACTAATTAAGTCATAACCATTCCTGGATTCTATAGGACGGGGTGTAAGTTTCCATTTACATGTACGACTGGCCTTAAAAACCCGACTAATATAAACCTGAATCGTTCATTTATTCTTATAACAAACCATCTCAGCCTGAAGGTGACAAGAAGCGCTTCATCAATGAAAAGATTAAACTGAGCAAAGCTCTTCCAATGGACCATTAAAGCGAATTTATGGACCTATAAATGAGTTTAATGTGGACTCGTAAATGTTCCATCTCTAAAGATGTTAAACATTTTGAATCAGTGCATTTATATTTCCACAACTCCCTCGTTTCTTCTTCGTTCCAATGTTTCTCTGAATCTTACGGCAAACTGCTTCAGATACATGTTTAATATCGTTTTAGCTTATTTAGCTTTTAGCAAATCACTAACAATCTCATTAAGTAACAAACAGTTTGACAAGATTTAAACACCAGTGAGAAAGTCTTTAAGACTTTTAAGTTGAATCGATGCAAGCTCGTATTTAATATTTCAGATAAATAAAGTTTTAAGGGTTGTGAAAGAGCTCTCTGAGTGAAACGCTGTTGAAGGGAGGACGAAAGAAGAACTGTGCAGCTAGCTTGTTTCTTTGCAGCAACATCTGAAAGCAGAAATAAATGTTTCTCTCAGTTTGAAGCAGCTGAGTCACAGGTTGACCCGCTACAGGTCAAAGTCTGTTTTTATTGCTGTTTTTCTCATTGTTTCAGAGCTGCGCTGAGATTAATTCAACTTTATCCTTTGTTTTGCTACAGAAAAACCCGTTTTATGTGAAACCTCGTGTTGCTGTGCACAACTTTGGAGTCAAACACTATGCAGGAGAGGTAAGTCCATCACATCAAAGCTTTAAAGGAGCGGATTCATGGAGAATCACCTGTCTGGGTGCCTTTTATTTGTTTCTGTGTAACTTCGATGCACCTTTGTGGCTGTTTGCAGGTGGTGTACGATGTGAGGGGGACGCTGGAGAAGAACAGAGACACTTTCAGAGACGATGTCCTCAACATGCTGAGGGAGAGCAGGTCGGCTAACTTCATCTTTAGCAGCTTCGTCATTATTCCACACATTTCCTTTTAAAGTGTAAAGTGTGTGTACTCTGTGGTCTCGGGCTCCTCAGTAAGCACCCACTTATGAATCTTTTACGCCCCCCAGGCATGAGAAAGTTTAAAAAATGTCAAACAAGGAGTGTGGGGTGGAGTCAAATGCTGCTCACAGGCAGGAGGCAAGAGGATGAGGAGTAAACTGCATCTGAAATAAAGGCAGGTTGTCCATAAATCCAGTAAACAGAGCAGGGAGAGGTAAACTGAAGGAAACTCGACTTGAGTGAGGGTGAAGATGAAGAAAATATGACGACAACCAAGAAGAGTACAAAGGAAACTTAGTAGTATATATTCTGAGGGAGGTGACTGATGATTAGTGACTGAACCAAGGTGTGAAACAAAGCCAAACGATTAAAACTCATGGAAATCCAAAAGATGAAGCAACAAAACCAGTAGACTGTGACAAATGCACACATTTTAAACACAGTAAAACATAAGAATGAAGTTGATCTGAGCCACATCAACATGACAATAATCAAGCTATATAAAACACTTGTTGTGGGTGATTCACTGCAGGTTTCCAGTCATTCTAACTGTTGCTTTTCCCTGTCTGCCAGGCTGGACTTTGTCTATGATCTGTTTGAGCACGTCCTGAGCCGCAACAAACAGGACACCCTGAAGAGCAGCTCCAAGCACAGGCGGCCCACGGTCAGCTTGCAGTTTAAGGTTAGTCACAAATGAACAACATCTCCTAAAACACTCTTCATCAGAGCTGAATACTGCAGCTGGCTGCACAGACACAGCAGAGCTTGTTGATCTTTACAAGGAAAAGTTTCTCAGAACTGTTGGCTTTTTAGAAAATGGCAAAAAAAAGCACAAGAAATTGTAGCAGGTGAGGCTTTGGGACTGATTGTTGTAGCAGTCAATATGGTAGTGAGAGTGGGAATGATTTAAAGAAAATGAGTCTCATTGATATAGAAAACAGTGTGAAGGAGTTTTGCAGCAGTAGGTAATTACAAGTAGAACTTTAGAGGTACAGATAATGGTAATAGTGCAGCTAAATAACAGCTAAATAACAGCTAAATAATAGCTAAATAACAGCTAAATAACAGCAATATAACAGCTAAATAACAGCTAAATAACAGCTAAATAACAGCTAAATAATAGCTAAATAACAGCTAAATAACAGCTAAATAACAGCTAAATAATAGCTAAATAACAGCTAAATAACAGCTAAATAACAGCTAAATAACAGCTAAATAACAGCTAAATAACTTTAGTAATACTTGAACAAAATGGCAGAAGCAGTTGTAATTTTCAGTTTCTACGTTTATATGTTTTAATAGTTGTAGTCAGTGCAGTAGTGGCTGTAAATCTCATAGAAATTGGAGGTGTTAGTAGCAGTGATGCTTAGCTTGATCATAGTAGCATCTTTTACAGCTGAAGATGATGGAAACACGGGAGCTACACTGTCAGCAGTAGATCTGAAAGAGTTTTTGTCTTGTTTCAGGACTCTTTGCACTCCCTGATGGCCACACTCAGCACTTCCAACCCATATTTCATTCGATGCATCAAGCCAAACACGCACAAGGTGAGTCACCGACACCAATGCTGTCGAACACATCTGTCCCACACTCACTGGGTTTGGTAAATGTTAGCAGTGTGTGTGAATCTGTCGTCATTTAGTCATCAAACAGGCGTCTCACTCAGAGCACCAGACAGGAATGAGACGTGTCTGGCCCCGCTGGTGACCTTTAACCTCAGGTTGCCAAGCAACCTGCTAGACGATGCAGAGCTGATGCACTCGAATGTTAGTGGAGCGAAAGTGGATTTGTGATTCAACCTCTGCGCTGTGTCTGTAGTTTCTGACAGGATATCATCAGTATTTACAACAAACTGAATTCAAGTCGTGTTTATCGGCTGATGTGACATAAAATGTGATGTAATAAAGGAACTCCTGACACCAGCAAAACAGGAAGGAAGGAAGGAAGGAAGGAAGGAAGGAAGGAAGGAAGGAAGGAAGGAAGGAAGGAAGGAAAAGAAAGAAAGAAAGAAAGGAAAAGAAAGAAAGAAAGGAAAAGAAAAAAAGAAAGAAAGGAAAAGAAAGAAAGAAAGAAAGAAAGAAAGAAAAAGAAAAAAGAAAGAAAGGAAAAGAAAAAAAGAAAGAAAAGAAAGAAAGAAAGAAAGAAAGAAAGAAAGAAAGAAAGAAAGAAAGAAAGAAAAAGAAAGAAAGGAAAAGAAAAAGAAAGAAAGGAAAAGAAAAAAAGAAAGAAAGAAAGAAAGAAAAAGAAAAAAGAAAGAAAGGAAAAGAAAAAAAGAAAGAAAAGAAAGAAAGAAAGAAAGAAAGAAAGGAAAAGAAAGAAAGGAAAAGAAAAAGAAAGAAAGAAAAAGAAAAAAGAAAGAAAGAAAGAAAGAAAGGAAAAGAAAAAAAGAAAGAAAGAAAGAAAGAAAAATAAAGAAAGGAAAAGAAAAAGAAAGAAAGAAAAAGAAAAAAGAAAGAAAGAAAGAAAGAAAGGAAAAGAAAGAAAGAAAGAAAGAAAGAAAGAAAAATAAAGAAAGGAAAAGAAAAAGAAAGAAAGAAAAAGAAAAAAGAAAGAAAGAAAGAAAGAAAGGAAAAGAAAGAAAGAAAGGAAAAGAAAAAAAGAAAGAAAGGAAAAGAAAGAAAGAAAGAAAGAAAGAAAAAGAAAAAAGAAAGAAAGGAAAAGAAAAAAAGAAAGAAAAGAAAGAAAGAAAGAAAGAAAGAAAGAAAGAAAGAAAGAAAGAAAGAAAAAGAAAGAAAGGAAAAGAAAAAGAAAGAAAGGAAAAGAAAAAAAGAAAGAAAGAAAGAAAGAAAAAGAAAAAAGAAAGAAAGGAAAAGAAAAAAAGAAAGAAAAGAAAGAAAGAAAGAAAGAAAGAAAGGAAAAGAAAGAAAGGAAAAGAAAAAGAAAGAAAGAAAAAGAAAAAAGAAAGAAAGAAAGAAAGAAAGGAAAAGAAAAAAAGAAAGAAAGAAAGAAAGAAAAATAAAGAAAGGAAAAGAAAAAGAAAGAAAGAAAAAGAAAAAAGAAAGAAAGAAAGAAAGAAAGGAAAAGAAAAAAAGAAAGAAAGAAAGAAAGAAAAAGAAAAAAGAAAGAAAGGAAAAGAAAAAAAGAAAGAAAAGAAAGAAAGAAAGAAAGAAAGAAAGAAAGAAAGAAAGGAAAAGAAAGAAAGGAAAAGAAAAAGAAAGAAAGAAAAAGAAAAAAGAAAGAAAGAAAGAAAGGAAAAGAAAAAAAGAAAGAAAGAAAGAAAGGAAAAGAAAAAAAGAAAGAAAGAAAGAAAGGAAAAGAAAGAAGAAAGAAAGAAAGAAAGAAAGAAAGAAAGAAAGAAAGAAAGAAAGAAAGAAAGAAAGAAAGAAAGAAAGAAAGAAAGAAAGAAAGAAAGAAAGAAAGAAAGAAAGAAAGAAAGAAAGAAAGAAAGAAAGAAAGAAAGAAAGAAAGAAAGAAAGAAGCAGAAAGGGTCACATTTCTGGTCAAAAGCCAGACGTAACATCCAAAGCTGGACCTAACACTGAAAGGACCGAGATGTTATATTACTGATGACATCACTCTGATGTCATTGATGTCAATGTGATGACATCACCGTGGTGATGACTCTGATGTCATCAATGACATCACAGTGACTGATGACATCACTGATGACATCACTTCACGCTTGTTAAAATGTCAGTGTCATCAGTGACATCACAAAGTGATATCTCCAGAGTTTATAAATAGAACCCCCTCCTCAAGCTGCTCTCCACAACATTGTAACAATGGCTAGAAGACGCAGACGCAGACAGGCTTCTCGCCCCGTTCGCAGACGCCGGAGAGTCCGTAGGGCCACTGGTGGACGCAGACGCAGGAGAGTTGTCCGACGCAGACGCTGATCGGCCTCACTTAGCATGTAGCACACGCATTTAAAACTTCTTGTCAGGGGTTTGTGTCGTGGCTGCAGAGCTGTAGTTTCAGTTTCAGAAATTCCAGGCAGGTTTACTCTGTAAAGATAAACTTTCTTTTCTTTAGCCGTTTGGATTTTTTAAATCATCACGCTTTTTTTCTTAGCTAGTTCTCCCTGTTATTCCTCTTTTGGGCAAAGTAGCTCCTGCACACTAATGTTTTCTACCTGTGGACACGTAATGTACACTTGTATCAGTCCCAACTTGGTCTGGTTTGCTCTGGTTTGCTCTGGTTTGTCACCAGATTTAACCACTTTTCAGATCCTTTCAGTAACTTTTCAACGAGCAGTTTTTCAAAAAAAGCGACTCACAACAAATCCAGCAACTATTTCCTGAGCTACTCCATAACTCCATATGATGTCACTGATGACGTCATAGATATTGGATGCCATAACAAGATGTAACGTCACTGAATACATCGCTGTGACGTCACTCTAATCTCACTGATTGTCAATTTGACGATCACTCTGACATCACAGTGATGTCATTGATGTCAATTTGATGATGTGACATCACTGTTATTGGTGTCAATGTGACGATTACTGTCACTGACGACATCAAATTGATGTAATTAATAACATCACAGTGATGTCACTGATGACATCATAGAAATTGTATGTCATAAATGTTTTGTAACAGATGACATCGCTGTGACATCACTGATGTAATTGATTGTCACCGTGACGATCCATGACACTGATGTCATTTATCTCAATTTGATGACATCACAGTGACTGATGACATCACAGTGATGTCACTGATGACATCACTGTGATGTCACTGATGACATACGTTCAGCTCTTTCTGGATGTGGTATGATTTCTGGTGTTTCTGACTTTTATGACTTTTAAAATCACATCAGTGGGACCTCACTCTGATGACGTTACGGTGATGTCATCTATGACATTCCATCTTGTGAATCTTGCTTTTGTGATGTCATAACATTTCTATGCTGTTGTCAGTGTCATCAGTGACATCACAAAGTGATATCTCCAGAGTTTATAAATAGAACCCCCTCCTCAAGCTGCTCTCCACAACATTGTAACAATGGCAAGAAGACGCAGACGCAGACAGGCTTCTCGCCCCGTTCGCAGACGCCGGAGAGTCCGTAGGGCCACTGGTGGACGCAGACGCAGGAGAGTTGTCCGACGCAGACGCTGATCGGCCTCACTTAGCATGTAGCACACGCATTTAAAACTTCTTGTCAGGGGTTTGTGTCGTGGCTGCAGAGCTGTAGTTTCAGTTTAAAACATTTCAGGCAGGTTTACTCTGTAAAGATAAACCTTTCTTTTCTTTAGCCGTTTGGATTTTTTAAATCATCATTTTTCTTAGTTAGTTTTCCCTGTTATATTTTGGTTGAATAGTTCACAGAGGAAGTGTGCTTATAAAAAATAAGGGTGAGCTACTCTCTTTTGGGCAAAGTAGCTCCTGCACACTAATGTTTTCTACCTGTGGACACTTATATCAGTGCCAACTTGGTACGATTTGATCTGGTTTGTCACCAGATTTAACTACTTTTCAGATCCTTTCAGTAACTTTTCAACTAGCAGTTTTTAAAAAATAGCAACTCACAATAAATCCAGCAACTATTTCCTGAGCTACTCCATAGAAAATGCCAAGGTTGCTCCATGATGGTCGGACCTGTGTGAGTATAGGGCAGGATCTCTGTCTCCTTCAGTGATGTTGGTATAATACAGTGGCGGAAGGTGGAGGAAGCTGCCACATGGTAGTCATCATAAGATGTCACTGATGACGTCATATGATGTCATCATAAGATGCCATAACAAGATGTTACGTCACTGAATACATTACTGTGATGTCACTGTGACGTCACTCTAATCTCACTGATTGTCAATTTGATGATGTGACATCACTCTGTTATTGATGTCAATGTGACGATTACTGTCACTGATGACATCAAATTGATGTAACTAATAACATCACAGTGATGTCACTGATGACATCATAGAAATTGGATGTCATAAATGTTTTGTAACGGATGACATCGCTGTGACATCACAGTGATGTTATTGATGACACCGGAGTGATGACATCACTCTGATGTAATTGATTGTCAACGTGACGATCCATGACACTGATGAATCACAGTGATGTCACTGTGACATCGCTCTGATGTCAACGATGACATCACAGTGACTGATCACATCACAGTGACTGATGACCTCACAGTGATGCCACTGATGACATACGTTCAGCTCTTTCTGGATAAGGGTGGTATGATTTCTGGTTTCTGACTTTTATGACTTTTAAAATCACATCAGTTATCACTCTGATGACGTTACGGTGATGTCATCTATGTCATTCCATCTTGTGAATCTTGCTTTTGTGATGTCATAACGTTTCTGTGCTGTTGTCAGTGTCATCAGTGACATCACAAAATGATATCTCCAGAGTTTATAAATAGAACCCCCTCTTCAAGCTGCTCTCCACAACATTGTAACAATGGCTAGAAGACGCAGACGCAGACAGGCTTCTCGCCCCGTTCGCAGACGCCGGAGAGTCCGTAGGGCCACTGGTGGACGCAGACGCAGGAGAGTTGTCCGACGCAGACGCTGATCGGCCTCACTTAGCATGTAGCACACGCATTTAAAACTTCTTGTCAGGGGTTTGTGTCGTGGCTGCAGAGCTGTAGTTTCAGTTTCAGAAATTTCTCTGTAAAGATAACCCTTTCTTTTCTTTAGCCGTTGGGATTTTTTAAATCATCACGCTTTTTTTCTTAGCTAGTTTTCCCTGTTATATTTTGGTTGATTAGTTCACAGAGGAAGTGTGCTTATAAAAAATAAGGGAGAGCTACTCTCTTTTGGGCAAAGTAGCTCCTGCACACTAATGTTTTCTACCTGTGGACACGTAATGTACACTTGTATCAGTCCCAACTTGGTCTGGTTTGCTCTGGTTTGTCACCAGATTTAACTACTTTTCAGATCCTTTCAGTAACTTTTCAACTAGCAGTCTTACAAAAAAAGCGACTCACAACAAATCCAGCAACTATTTCCTGAGCTACTCCATAGAAAATGCCAAGGTTGTTCCATGATGGTCGGATGTACCTGTGTGAGTATAGGGCAGGATCTCTGTGGCGGTGTAGGTACCAGATCTGCTCGGGGCCCTGCGCCTGTTGGTGACGTCACATTCTACGATTGGCTGGACGTTGGCACGATGACGTAAGGGAAAGTGATTGGTCCAGTGTAGGTACCAGATGTGCTCTGGTTTTGTCTGGTTTGCCACTCGTAAAAAACTTTTTTTTCAATACAAAATGTATTTGGAAACTGAGCTAATCATGTCAGCATTTCTATAAAAGTCACCGTGGTGATGACTCTGATGTCATCAATGACATCACAGTGACTGATGACATCACTGATGACATCACTTCACGCTTGTTAAAATGTCAGTGTCATCAGTGACATCACAAAGTGATATCTCCAGAGTTTATAAATAGAACCCCCTCCTCAAGCTGCTCTCCACAACATTGTAACAATGGCAAGAAGACGCAGACGCAGACAGGCTTCTCGCCCCGTTCGCAGACGCCGGAGAGTCCGTAGGGCCACTGGTGGACGCAGACGCAGGAGAGTTGTCCGACGCAGACGCTGATCGGCCTCACTTAGCATGTAGCACACGCATTTAAAACCCCTGACTCGGGGTTTGTGTCGTGGCTGCAGAGCTGTAGTTTCAGTTTCAGAAATTTCAGGCAGGTTTATTCTGTAACGATAAACCTTTCTTTTCTTTAGCCATTTGGATTTTTTAAATCATTGCGCTTTTTTTCTTAGCTAGTTTTCCCTGTTATTCCTCTTTTGGGCAAAGTAGCTCCTGCACACTAATGTTTTCTACCTGTGGACACTTGTATCAGTGACCTGTGTCCAGTGTTGCCAACTTGGTCTGGTTTGCTCTGGTTTGTCACCAGATTTAACTACTTTTCAGATCTCTTCAGTAACTTTTCAACTAGCAGTTTTTAAAAAATAGCAACTCACAACAAATCCAGCAACTATTTCCTGAGCTACTCCATAGAAAATGCCAAGGTTGCTCCATGATGGTCCATGATGGTCGGATGGAGCATCATATGATGTCACTGATGACATCATATGATGTCACTGATGACGTCATAGATATTGGATGCCATGACAAGATGTTACGCCACTGAATACATCACTGTGACATCACTCTGAAGTCATCGATGTCAATGTGACAATCACTGACATCAAATTGATGAAACTGATGACATCGCTGTGATGTCACAGTGATGTTATTGACACTGAAGTGACGATAACTGATTACTGATTACATCACTGTGACATCACTCTGATGTAATTGATTGTCACTGTGACGATCCATGACACTGATGACATCAGAGTGATGTCACTGATGACGTCACTGTGATGTCACTGTGATGTCACTGATGACGTCACTCTTATGTAATTGATCTCAATGTGATGACACTGTGACATTGCCCTCATGTCATCGATGACATCACAGTGATGTCACTGATGACATCTTCGTAATTAGATGCCATCACAAGGTTGATGACATACGTTCAGTGACATCACAAAATGATATCTCCAGAGTTTATAAATAGAACCCCCTCCTCAAGCTGCTCTCCACAACATTGTAACAATGGCAAGAAGACGCAGACGCAGACAGGCTTCTCGCCCCGTTCGCAGACGCCGGAGAGTCCGTAGGGCCACTGGTGGACGCAGACGCAGGAGAGTTGTCCGACGCAGACGCTGATCGGCCTCACTTAGCATGTAGCACACGCATTTAAAACTTCTTGTCAGGGGTTTGTGTCGTGGCTGCAGAGCTGTAGTTTCAGTTTCAGAAATTTCTCTGTAAAGATAAACCTTTCTTTTCTTTAGCCGTTGGGATTTCTTAAATCATCACGCTTTTTTTAGCTAGTTTTCCCTGTTATCCCTCTTTTGGGCAAAGTAGCTCCTGCACACTAATGTTTTCTACCTGTGGACACTTGTATCAGTGACCTGTGTCCAGTGTTGCCAACTTGGTCTGGTTTGGTCTGGTTTGTCACCAGATTTAACTACTTTTCAGATCCTTTCAGTAACTTTTCAACTAGCAGTTTTTAAAAAATAGCAACTCACAACAAATCCAGCAACTATTTCCTGAGCTACTCCATAGAAAATGCCAAGGTTGCTCCATGATGGTCGGATGTACCTGTGTGAGTATAGGGCAGGATCTCTGTCTCCTTCAGTGATGTTGGTATTACAGTGGCGGAAGGTGGAGAAAGCTGCCACATGGTAGTCATCATATGATGTCACTACTGACGTCATAGAAATTGGATGCCATAACAAGATATTACGTCACTGAATACATCACTGTGACATCACTCTGAAGTCATCGATGTCAATGAGACAATCACTGACATCAAATTGATGTAACTGATGACATCGCTGTGATGTCACAGTGATGTTATTGACACTGAAGTGATGATAACTGATTTCTGATTACATCACTGTGACCACTGATGTAATTGATTGTCTGTGACGATCCATGACACTGATGACATCAGAGTGATGTCACTGATGACGTCACTGTGATGTCACTGATGACATCACTCTTATGTAATTGATCTCAATGTGATGACATCACTGTGACATCGCCCTCATGTCATCGATGACATCACAGTGATGTCACTGATGACATCTTCGTAATTAGATGCCATCACAAGGTTGTGTCCCTGATGACATACGTTCAGTGACATCACAAAGTGATATCTCCAGAGTTTATAAATAGAACCCCCTCCTCAAGCTGCTCTCCACAACATTGTAACAATGGCTAGAAGACGCAGACGCAGACAGGCTTCTCGCCCCGTTCGCAGACGCCGGAGAGTCCGTAGGGCCACTGGTGGACGCAGACGCAGGAGAGTTGTCCGACGCAGACGCTGATCGGCCTCACTTAGCATGTAGCACACGCATTTAAAACCCCTGACTCGGGGTTTGTGTCGTGGCTGCAGAGCTGTAGTTTCCGTTTCAGAAATTTCAGGCAGGTTTATTCTGTAAAGATAAACCTTTCTTTTCTTTGTTGTTTGTGGCGATGACCTGGAGAGCCGGCAGGTCAAACAAACCGTAGATCACTCTTTTTTTTCCCAGCTAACCCTCTCTGTCCCTTCTCATCAACTTTGGAGCCATCTTTTTTTCTTCAGTATCGTTGCCTGTCATGACATCATCATTCCAGCCACATCCTTTGCCTCATTGGTTGTTTCGGCCATTCATCACAAGACAACTGGGGAAAGTTGTCATTCCCTCTGACAGTGCTTTGTAGTTTAGTGTGTGGGCGGAGTCTAATTGAGCTGTGTTGCTAACCAATATAATAGTCCTTTATGACCTCACAACGCAAGTGACATCACTACACATGATGTCATACATCACATTGACCTGAAGAATCTCACTGTGGAAGATGCCGTCCTTTGTCTCTTGTTACCTGCCAGATGGTTTAAGCTGAATCTACCAGAGATGACAGAAGCTGCTGATGATCAAATGTGCTTCAGCTCCCAGCGTTCCAAGTGGCAATTGGGGTTTCCACGGTGGAGTTAAGAGCAACTTTCGATGCGAGTCAGAGGGAAATTTGTCGTTTTTCAATATGCACACTTGTCGGTACTTGTGTTTTTGTGAAATGTCATCAGTCGCATCCCGAGTGCTTTTCCAAATAAATACGCATCAAAGCCCGTAAAGTCAAAGTTCCTCTACCCATTTTACAGAGGATGCATCTCCCAGAATGCAGGATTTTCACCGAAAACGTATGTCTTTAGATTTCAAAAGAGGTTGATTCATGTACTTGAATCTTTAGAATATCTTGAAAATTCGGATCTGCCTCTTTATTTGTGCTGCTTCCTGTTCAGCTTCGTGGTTAACTTTGACCTCACAGAGTGTCTCAAATGCAGAATAACCGTAGTCTGACCCAAACGTGCCAAGTACGTACTGCGAAGTGCACAAGTCTGGACTTCTTGGTATCCAGAAATGGCCTTTGTCTCACAGAGAAGACACAAAGACACATCTTCCAGTGTTTTAGTGAAAAAAAACCTTGATTCCTGCAGAGTAAGAGCTGTGGGCACTGAAGCAGGTTACAGAAAAGTTTTTCTCCAGTATTTTTTTAGTTCATGTCGCTGCAGTTTCTCTGCAGCTCTGAAGATTCCAACGATTCAGCTCAATGAGGATTTTTATCTGTCACTGATGACATCACTGATGACATCACTGATGACATCACTGATGACATCACTGATGACATCACTGATGACGTCACTTCGCGCTTTTAAGATTGTCACAAAATGTTACAGTGTCATCAGTGACATCACAAAGTGATATCTCCAGAGTTTATAAATAGAACCCCCTCCTCAAGCTGCTCTCCACAACATTGTAACAATGGCTAGAAGACGCAGACGCAGACAGGCTTCTCGCCCCGTTCGCAGACGCCGGAGAGTCCGTAGGGCCACTGGTGGACGCAGACGCAGGAGAGTTGTCCGACGCAGACGCTGATCGGCCTCACTTAACATGTAGCACACGCATTTAAAACCCCTGACTCGGGGTTTGTTTGTGTCGAGCCGGCAGGTTAAACAAACCGTAGATCACAGCTAACCCTCTCTTTCCTTTCTAATCATCGTTGGAGCTTTTTTTCTTCAGTATCGTTGCCTGTCTTCACCTCTCATGGTGCATATGCATGCCAGCCACATCCTTTCACTTCCTGGACCACACAGAGGAAACATGCTCCTTAAAACAGTGTGGAATCGTAACATCTGTGGAGCTGAAATCTGGACCTGGAACATTTTCTTCTTCTGCTTGTTGTTGAGACTAATCAATAACCATAGACTCTCAAATGAGCCTAAAGTGTTGCTGTTTATCTCTTTTTACACATAAAATAACAACAATTTAATGTACTTTTCAGTCCAGAAGTGGAACCCACTGTGAGGAAAGTCAATAAAACTGGAAAAAATGTGGATTTGAGGCTTTCCTGGAAATGGAGCATGACACAGGATTGTGGTTTTGTTTGCTTTGTTGCCAGTTTTCTAACATACAACCTTCAGCTCTTGTGAAATAACTCATGTCTCCGCTGGGCAGCTGCGATGGAGTCAGATGTAGATAGCTGGAGATTTGTGACGCAGATGTAACGCAGCTACCGTCAGCAACCGTCACTGTGAGGGGATTTGAGTCTGAGAGTCCCTCTGTTGCCTTTCCTGATTCACACAGAGGACCCTTGTGTTTGCCAATGTAAGTCTGTTCTTTGTGCATCTGCAGTGCTGATCAGATGGTTTCTTCTCTCGAGTTTTCATGACTTAATTCATTTTTTTGAGGAGGGATTGCGACTTTCTGTCCAAGCTATCAAGAACCAAAGTGTTTGGCCATCTTGAGCTGCCTAAGCATGCTTTAAATGTGGTCTTTAGGTGTCTTTAGCGTCTTTAAAAGGTTTCTGAAAGGTCGGCGGTGACTGACTGATTTCAAACTAAAAACATGAAATGAAGTCGGTTTCAGAGCTGAGATGATTTCTTCTTGGAGGACTTGAGCGTTATGGGATGGATGGATGAGGCTGAAAGGCCCGTGAGGCTGATTTCGTCTGATTTGTAACTTCCTGTTTCAGTCTGAAACTTTGATGTTCGCACTTTAATCTGTTGACGGATAATTTGTCTGATTGGGTCTGCTAGCTGGGAAAAACCTGAGAAAAAATGGACAGTTTTTGCCATTTATTTTAACCAAAAGTAGCTCGTTTATCCAGTCCCATTGCTAGTTGTAGCAATCGGGGCTAAAATGTATTCAGAACCAATCCAATAACTACCATGAAGGGATGACGTCACTCTCTATCCTGCAGGCTGTGTGTGCAACAACTACTGATGAGCATTACTTTCTCAGAAGATCAGGATAATTTATTCATTTTGACTGAACCACATTCATCAGCCTGGATGCTGTCTTGCAGACAGATTAAAAAAAGATCATCTCTTTTTGTCTGTGAGCTGTTATGTCAGTTTTAGAGTCTGCGTTTGGGATTAAGCGGCCGTTAAACCTGTGTTTTTGTAAAGAAACAGTGAGCTGTTCCCACTCTTGTTGCCCCGACCGCAGCACCCTCATTGGAAATTAGCATCTGCATCCAGATGTTGTGTTTCCATCTCTGCTGATCGGAGGTTATGAGAGTAATCTGATGCAGAACCTGATGCCGGTGAAACTTGTATTCAAAAGCCAGACATTAGCACATGTTAGGGTTTTTTTTTTCAGGTATATGATAAATAATAAATCGTAAAACTAAACTTGAGAATTTCTTTCAAGGAAAATTGGCAGCTGTGGGTCGACAGTCCTCATATTTCTTATTACTCATGCAGAGAATCTGACAGCAGGAGAAGCTTCTCTTCATGTTTCATGCAGTGGTGGCAGCACTGACTTAAAACTGTAGAATTCATAAATGCATAAAAATACTACCTTTGCACACAGTAACATGTATGTAGCTAATATAACAACATACTGACCATTAGGGCTGGGTATCACGGCCAATTTTCTAAGGAAACACATCGATTAATCACGATTCGATTCAATCTGCTCTTAAATAATGAAAATGACTCAACTGTGTTACAAAATACAAATGCACTTTATTTTTTCTTTTCACCATAAACAACAGGTTTTAAGTGCAAACTTGTAAATCGGACAGTTTAAACTTGTACTTACTTAAAGCTGGAAATCTCATGCCCTACGAATCGATATTGCAAAATGTAAATGAAATCGATTGTTTTACCCAGCCCTACTGACCATGCAGTAAAGCTTTATCCCTGATAGGAGGACGAGTGACACTTAACCTATGAAGTCCTTGAACAGAGAGGAAGAAACATTCTTAACTACAGGACTTAGAAACACCCACAGGGATGTTTTCAGTGTCCTGAGGGAGAGCAGCTGGACAGCCGGCAGGTTTTTATGAGTCTGGACTCCTCTTCAGATCGAATGTTAAACACGGCACCGTGATGACTTTTGAGTGGAGCTTAATGTAGTGGGGGAGAAGCTGGAGTGGGTGTTAGTGCCTCCCCAGGGGGACACAGGGGTCAGAGCGCCACGGCACGTGGCCCCTAAAAACCCCGAGAGGCGTCCCTGTCATCTGCCTGTTTGACTGTGAGCAGGTGTCGAGGGGGGGAATGTGCACGGAGCGAGTGTGCACGTGCTTAACAATACCACTGAGACTGAAAGGGATCCTTCAGTTTTTCAGAAGAAAACAGGCTTCATGGCACGCTTTCAATCTTCAAGTGGAAAAACTGTGTCTCGTCATTTGTCTTCAGAATAAAAGCATCACATTGAAGCTGCTCCTGCTTGAAAGAGGGAAGCATCATGCCGGGTCTGGAAGGGATTAACAAGCATGTGTTTGATCCGGGTGTTGATGAAGCCTGCAGGGTCATGGGACTTTTGTTCAGTATGTGTGGAAACATCAATATATTGGCACTATGTTATGTGTGGACTTTTGGCTTTTAATACAACAAGGACATGTTTGTGCATGAGCCGGCCATTTTATGTTTATATTTATGCATTTAGCAGACAGACTTTTATCCAAAGCAACTTACAGGTAGGCAGGTAGGGGAAGGGGGTCTTGCCTAAGGACCCCTACTGGAGGTAATACCTTTCATGCAGGGGATTTGAACCCAGGTCTCCCACATGGAAGGTGGCAATCATGCCATTTTCCAGTTATCACAACTCAAAAACACTGAAAAGTTACCGTAGCAACTCTTACTTTCAACCTTGTCCTGTTGAGATACCTTTGACCTTTCTGACTGAGTCCTGCTCAATGTGTTATAGAAAATATTCAAACTGAAATACAAACTATATATATATATATATATATATATATATCTTTTTTCCTTCATCCAACTGTGCATTTTGTGCTACCGACAGTCAGAGTCATGGTTTTACACGGATGAAAGGAAGCTCACCCACTCATAAAATGCTGTCACCCTCATCACTGATCCTCATCGCCACAGCAACCGTCCTCTGCTGGCAGCGTCACAGTATGTGTGTGATTTGACAGGAACGACAACAGATGAATTAAACTGGTTACAGTCTATTGATTTTTGTTCTTGTCGTCATCAGAACTGGTCCGTATTGATCTCAGCTCAAAGACTTCAGTTGGATTATCAGTAAATGGCTCCGTTTGAATACTTGGTTTTTAAATCTGTGCTGTGATCAAGCGTTACTTTGCAAGCTCATGCAATATCCTGCGTGAATATCACATGTAAACCATGAGAAAGTTGATCTTTAATGCTAAAACCTAACATGGGCAGGTCAGACTGAGGAGAAAAGTGAAAGATTGCACCATGACTGTTGGATAAACTCTGCAGATCGAATCTCCATCAGCTGCTGGTTCACAAAGGTCCAAGATTTGGCACCTTCTGCCATCCCCTCCGACTTCTTTATGAATGTTTGTGGCCAGTAGAAAGTATACATCATCATGTGGAGACACAGGAAGTTGACTTGCCTGCAAATCCTTTTTTCACGATGTGCCGTGAGATCCAAACAGTTTTAAGTATATTTTCGGGTCATCGACCGTCAGCTCCAGTGAGCGAAAGTCACCGCCACGTTTGAATGTAAACAGCCTGCTTTTTTTTTCTCTCACACACACTCACACTCGGTCACTTTCAGACCCTACAAGTGGCCGGCACAAATTAGCCTCAGCAGGAGATGCATCACCATGGCAACCGCGGCCCTCCCCTCTCCACAGCAAAAAAAAAAAAAAGGGGAGTGGAGTTCTGGGTTTGAAAGCCTTTGTTTGAGTGCGTATGTGTGTGAATGTGAGAGTGCGCACGTCTCTGCCAGACAGCGAGAGAGAGGCACCGCAGCTTTGGGAAGTTTTGTCATTTGTAGCGGAGGCAGAAAATAAAGCCGTGAGGACATGAAGCAGGGATCCACGATGCAAGGTGAGACCTGATGCATGCTTCAGATGAGAGGCGGTGCGTTCAAGCGCCTGCTTGCTGCTTGGGATTCAGGCGTCCAGCTGTGGGTTGTAGTGCTGTGGAATGAGGTGAGATGCATTGGTTTGTGTTTGGCTTCATGACAGATGCTCAGAGCAGGAATACTTTCTACTTTTTACTAAAATAAAAAAGCTAAATCTTGCCTAGCTAAACTGTAGAACAAATAAGTGGTTTATGCATTTAATTAAAGGTCAACAGATGGTTCGCAGCCCTCCTGCTCAGCTGTTTTGGTGATAATATGAAGCTACAGGAGTCCTGAAACAAGTATTGTTGGCTGAAATGTTCTAAATGTAATAATTTAATAAGCAAAGGCATGAAATTCTCTGCAGAAGTTGTGTAGCCAAACTCATTTTGAGCTTTCCTTGGTTATTGTTCACCCAGTCGAGAGAAAAGATGCAAGCTCATGTTTCTTATGCCCCAGGAAGATAAGTATTATTGTCATTACTGCTGTTCTACCTCACAAAGCCGAGCACACAGTGCCTCTGATGCTTCCTGGTTGTCCTCTTGTTAATTGGACTTGACGGCTTTCAGTTCCGAAATGATACTCTTTGGATTTCAAGAGGGAGGAGAGGCATTTGAGATTTGCAGTGGAGCCTGCAAGCTCACTCTTTGTGTGCCGTGATTGTTATCATCACGCCTGGAGGGCACAACATTAACGAGAAGACTGTTAGGAGAGTGATATATTAATAAAGAGGAGGTTTGTGAGGAAATCTCAGTTCTGTTTCTGATGGGATTAAGCTGTTGGGTAGAATTAGAGGCTTTTTTCCATGTCTTTGATGCCATAAAGGGACATAATTCCCTCTCAGTGAGGTGCTCTGTCTTGCCAGGTGTCGCAATCACTCTGTTTAGCGTCATTTATTTAGGAAGCCAAACATTTAAGTTGTCAAATAAGCTGCTCTTTTATCATCATAGATGGGGCTACCTGTGAGAAATCTGTTGAGGTGCCCTTCAGCTCCAAAACAGCTTTTTTTCCTCCCTGTTTTCAGAGATTGTATCAAATAAATCATTTATCGATTACATTAAATCGAAAGACGAAAGGATGAGGTTATCACTCCAGTGCAGATGTCAGGTGTAATCACTGATCTGAGCATAAAGTAGAGAAAAATGTCAAAAAGGGGGAGTTTAAAATAATAATTTACACATTTTTAAGGTTCTCGTGTGATTCAGTGCTTGAAATCATGCATAACATATGCAGTTATCCTTTATTTTCATCACTTTTGGACTTGTTTTAAGCATCCATTTTCAGATAAGACATGCTGGTCGAGTTGCTGGTCACTGGTTATGGTTGAAGGTTTAATTTGAGGCCTTTTAGAGGATCTTTAACAGATTTTGAGCTTGTTTTGACACGCCAGAGTCTGTCATCACGTCCATTTGTGTGTCCCTTTGACGTTGACTGATGTTAAACCTTAACTGCAAGCGTTGATTCTCAGAGATGTGCTTATCAACCACGAGAACTCGCACAAATAATGGAGCTTTTTTTCTTCCTCGTGATTTAATCCGTTCCATTTTAGCAGCTCCACAGGTTTTCTTTGTCTCACTGATGTTGCCAAGAAATTAAAAAAAAAAAACAGAATCCCTCTTCAAACTGGGCCAACCTTAAATCCAGCAGGTCGGGGATTTGGGCTGGAGTTATGTGCACCCACAAGCGGAAACATTGTTCCAGGGGATCCCCCGCTGAGCAGCAGTGATAATCCCTGCTGGATCCCATCCTCAGACCTGGACTCTTCGAACAAAGAGCTTTTTGGTATTTAGATGCTCTTAGATGTTCTCTGGTCAAACCAGAAAAGTTGATCCATGCGGAGATGGATCAACACTTTAAAGGTGCTTTTTTGGTGTTTTTCTCTGTTAATCTCTGTGTTAATTGAGCGATTTGTTAGACAAAATGAGCAATTTTAGGATTTTTGGGACATTTTCACACTTAAATGATTTAGCAGCAGAAAACTTGAATTGGTTCATCAGTATTTCGTGTTATTATCCTCATAACAAAGAGCTTTTTGGTATTTAGATGCTCTTAGATGTTCTCTGGTCAAACCAGAAAAGTTGTTCCATGCAGAGATGGATCAACACCCGCGTGTTTAACTTTAAAGGTGCTTTTTTGGTGTTTTTCTCTGTTAATCTCTGTGTTAATTGAGCGATTTGATAGACAAAATGAGCAATTGTAGGATTTTTGGGACATTTTCACACTTAAATGATTTAGCAGCAGAAAACTTGAATTGGTTCATCAGTATTTCGTGTTATTATCCTCATAACAAAGAGCTTTTTGGTATTTAGATGCTCTTAGATGCTCTTAGATGTTCTCTGGTCAAACCAGAAAAGTTGATCCATGTGGAGATGGATCAACACCCGCGTGTTTAACTTTAAAGGTGCTTTTTTGGTGTTTTTCTCTGTTAATCTCTGTGTTAATTGAGAGATTTGATAGACAAAATGAGCAATTTTAGGATTTTTGGGACATTTTCACACTTAAATGATTTAGCAGCAGAAAACTTGAATTGGTTCATCAGTATTTCGTGTTATTATCCTCATAATTCTTGGTTTTCAGTCCTCTGGTACCGCCAGTGATCTGCAGCAGTCATCTCATACAGCAGGTATAACGGGGTTGATGCTCCCAGCCTGCTTTGGCTGGAGGTCTTTCTTGGTTCTTTCATTTTAAAGGAATATTCTGGGAATGCAGCACGGATAGATGTTGAGTTTGGATTGTTAATTAACCCTTTATAGAACCTGACATTTACTAAGCAACACTCTAAATTCAACAGATAACTGGTTCTAATTTTGTCCCATGCGGCAAGATGAAGTAAATGTCAGAGCTTTGAAATGTCAGGCGGTAATTAGATTTCTCGAGCACCACTGTGTTTAAAAAAAAGGGAAGATTTTTCTTTGTGAAGCCTCATTCGGAGTTTAAATGTGAGTAAATGGCAGCTGATATGACTCGATGGAAGACTTTCTGTGTGCAGTTTGATCTTTTTTTTACTTCTAAGCTGCACACGTTGTGCTGTTGGTGACATAATGTTCAGCCTTTAGTATCAGTCAGCTGCTGCTGCTGCATTAAAGGTGCTTTTGTGTCACCTTGGACTACGGCTTTCTGCACCGACTTATCAGAGCTGAAGCTCGGCTCGTCCCGAGTTTGGTTGTCTTTCCGTGTTTGCTTTTTTTCACCCCCGCTGGTTCCCAACCCCCTTGGGAGCAGACTTCCACGCCCCCATTTGTGCTTCTGAATGCCCGATCTTTGAGTCTTTTAGCTGGAAAGTTGGGCTGTGACAGCTATTGTTGCCTGTAGAGGCCTGAAATGATCTGGATACTGATTTACATCACTGCTGCTCAGAAGGGAATTGGTTTATTTATTAGACTTACTAACTTATAACACTTATAACAAGTATTCTCTGATTCACAAAGGCAAGGCAATTTTATTTGTATAGAGCATTTCATACACAAGTGCAACTCAATGTGCTTTAAAAAGCAGGAAAATAAATAACAGAATAAAAGGATGAAAAGATAAAAACGTGCAAAGACACGTAAAACAAAGCAGGACAATAAAACTTTCTGTAACAGCCGGAAGCAGAAGCAGTGCAAGATATAATTAATAAGATGCTTTGGTAAGAAAAAAAGGATAAGACAAGTAAAAAGGAGATAATAAACACTGGAGAGCATCTGTAACTTTAACCATCATCTCATTTCAGAGGCCTGACAAAACAAGGAAGTTTTGAGCCTTGATTTAAAAGCAGCAACATTTGGGCACATCTCAGAGTTTCAGGGAGTTTGTTCCAGAAATAAGCAGCTAAATGTCTGAATGATGCTTTTCCAAGTTTTATCTTTGGACTATAAACCGTTAGCAGACCCTTAACAGCTGACCTCAGGGTTCTGGATGGTTGATGGTGAATAAGAAGATTTAGCAGGTATTTAGGGCCCAAACCATTTAGGGATTTGTAGACCAGCAAATTAATTAATTCAATTCTCTCACACATAGTAAGCCAAAGATCTGAGAACCGCTGTTGCTAATGCAGAGATTAAATGTTACTTTTCATTTTAGTCCCTTTCGTGAAGGCGAGTGATCAAAAGAACCCTCAAAAAGACAGATACTGTTGGTCATTTATTCTGTTAGACGCGCTGCTGAATGCTTCATTTATATTTATAACAGTGAACTCTTGGCTCTAAACCGGCCTAATTCAAGCACTTTCTGGCTTCAGTCTAACGTTTGGGTGTCACATCCTTTGAAATGCTTATGCATAAACTCAAAGTTCAACATCCATTGTAAGACTGATGGGAAACTTTTCCTTTTCTTCTGATCATTTCTCTACTAAAAGTACTGGATATGGAGGACATAGTTTATGGCTGCAGTGTGAAAGGAGCTCTTCGTCTGCAGATCTCTTTGCTTTACTTATCTCTTTCCGTAGCCACATAACATTAATGGCTTCATCAATCCCTTAAAGTGGCAGTATTCTGACATTGGTCACATTTACTTTCATGTTCCTCACGGCTCCATTCAAACAGGCGCTTCACAATGACAAAAGATCCATGGTGGGCAGGTGATATCAGGTAAATCAGATAAGATGTAACAAAGAAACCCTTATGGAGGCACAGTTTTCTCACAAAAACATGTCCCAGTGCTATTAAAGTTTCTATTGGTGTGCCAACTGTGCTTTTTTCCATATCTGTCTGCTTTTGATTTGCAAAACTCCACCAAAAATCCCCTTTATGTGGAAAACTGGCTACGGAAAATGAAACCAATAAGCAGAAAATGCTTCGTCGTTTGTGTATGAATGATGTACTAAAACTGTTTCTTGTGCTGTTTCTGCTCTGGAACATTTTATTAGTAGCCTAAAGGCATTTACCGTTTAGAATAAAGACTAAAGTCACATTAACATGACACCAAATGCAGGTGAACATGTTAGTCTGACCTAAATCCTAAGAAATCGAGCGTCAGACAAGGAGCTCAGCTTGACTGCGTAACCTCATAAATACGATTTGTGTGAAAAGCTGATCATATGTGAGATTAACCCCCTTATCCATCAGAGCAGTACCTCAAACGTGTCGTGTTGCCGGTCTGATTGTAGGTGCAATATGTTGCTGAAAAGCACCAGGACGGATGATTCAGCCATGATAACGGCACCTTAAGGGATGTCTGAAAGGGGCAGAAAGACAGAGAAAGAGCGGTTTCATTCACCAAGTCGCTCAAGCAACGATAAACATGGAAAACAGACGTGTGAAGCCTCCGAACAGTTGGAGAAGAAGTCGCAGAAGCAGCCGAAAGCAGAGATAAAAGCAGAAAGGACAGTGGTAGAAAACAGGGGCAGAGGGCAGCTTTGTGCGGCTGCATCCCGTCCGTATGCAAATGAAAATAATGCTAATGAGGTCGGCCAGTGGCAGTTAAAGGCCGCCATTCAATCAGTCAGTCAAGATCTGGTGGTGAATTAGCCTCCCTCCTTCTCAGAACGGGCTATCGGGGAAGATGTGCCGAATAAAGGGGGCTTTACCATCCTGTATGAAAGCTCTCTCTTATTTTGAGGCCCCCCCCCCGTCCCTTGTGACGCCCACTGAGGTTACTGGGTGAGGACTGAATGCACTTCTGTAAATGATAATGCTATCTGGATGCTAAGTGTGTTTTTTAGGGGGGGGGCATTTGTTGTCAGCTGCAACTAACATATGTATTTCTTCATATTAGTTTTGTTTAAGTGTAAGTTTAAATGGATTGTTTTAGCTTCTTTAAGGGCTGTAAACCCACTGCACATGATTTGTGAAACACTTTGTCGAATATAAAATATAAATATATATATAATATATAAATATAATAATATAAAAGTTGCAGGTAGACGAACTCGCATTGGTCCAACAAAAAAGACGATTAAACACAGTTAAATACTCCAAATAACCCCAAACAATAGTTTTCTGTGCTGCACATTTTGACTCGGGACAACAAACAAAAGTCAATCACCAAAGCAGCCTAAAGATACGCCTGCTGCTGTAAAAGTGTTATGAAAGCAGCTAAGTGCAGCGACACAGTGGAACATCAATTGGAAATCATTAGCTTTGTGGAGGGCACGCATTAAAACAGAGGGCGGCGTGTTCTTTACTCTGGGGCACGTTTAGAGATGCATGTTGAATGTTGTCCGACTCTCTTTTTCAGATGCCTGACCTTTTCGACCAGACAGTGGTTCTAAACCAGCTCAGATACTCGGGCATGTTGGAAACGGTCAAGATACGCCGCACCGGCTTCCCAGTCCGGAGACCTTTCCAGGACTTCTGCTCCAGGTGTGTAGCAGCTGGACGCCTGCTCTGTATTTGCACTGATTTTTTTGTAGTTGGCAGCTTTAGCCTTCACATACTCACTTAGTTACGTTTTAAACTCAGCATTCGTGTCCATCTTTTTTAAAATAGCCATAAATCACATGCTGGTTGCTGGATGTCCTTTGTGTGAGCCACCATTTTGTTTTTTCCCCCCCACCTCTTTTTCAGGTACAAGGTGCTGATGAGGGGTGTGTTGATGCCAGATGACCCCAGGGGCAGCTGCATCCAGCTGCTGCACCTCTATGACAACAGCAGCTCAGAGTGGCAGCTGGGAAAGACCAAGGTTAGAGACAGTCTTTCTTTGCTTTCGTTTAATTTAACAGCAACATTTCCCACATGAGAAATAGAAATGTTCTCTCTTCAAAGAGTTCATTTGAGCTGGTCTCGGTCTTTTTTTCTCCTGTTACAGTGTCCATTTTAGGCAATGAAAAAGGCATAAAGTAAAACTTTATGCAGCTCGAGCTCAGGGGCGAAGCGAGGAGATCCAGACATCCTTGGAAGAGTTTAAATGGTTAAGTTTCCTTGGGCTAAAATATGCTGAAGATGGACATTTTGTTTTCTAAAAGCTGAGCTCCACAGATTTTCTACCTGTGGTAGAACACGTCCCTTGAGCTCAGTTGTCTGCAGTATAATTGACTTTCTCCTGTCAAACCTGAGCTCCCATCCTCTTTGCCGCCGGTTAGCACTGGCTGATCTGTATTCTCCATGCTAACGTGGAATATGATTGGATGCAGACTTACTTCATTGCCAGGGGATGCCAATCCATTTTGGCAGCAGTGTGCTCCCCTCAAGGCTTAACTTGGCTTCCTATGTCTTACAATTTCAGCTCCGTGAATCCATTGCAGAGCCTCTGTGACTGCAGGCTTGTGTGTGTGTGTGTGAATAATTGAGCACCTGAAGCGTGGAATCCGACAGTTATTGGATCCACTCCTCATCCCCTCGGTCTGTCACTCTCTGCTTCCTCCACACTGGATCAGGAGAAATACACCCGCTGCCGGTGTGTGTCTGAGTGTGTGTGATTGCTGTGGGGAAATGGCAGATGGAGGACACAGATCCCCAACCCCAGCGTGAGTGTGATGGTCCAGGAGGTGACGGCAGTGGGTGATAACTGTGTGGATGCACGGATGAGTGGTCATTAGTGTGGGTTTCTGTGCTTGTCCAGAACAGGAACAGACTTAAGAGTCAGCAGAGCACTGAGGGGACACCTGGATGATGGAAATATTTGCATATCTTTTTACAGAAAATAGCAGAATGGAATTCTGTGTCCAACTAAAACGTTTAAATAAAGCATTACACTGTTGGGTCATTTATTTCCCTACTGACACAAACAGGACCAGAACTTCATTCATTAATTACAAAGTAAATGAATAGATATACAATAGATAAACTAAATTCAGGCAATAGAACCTCTGATGTAAAGATGTAAAGTTTTTTAGATAAACTGAGCACTTAAACTACTGATAAGCTTTGCAATAAATGCTGCATTTATGCTGCATTATCACCACACCACCGATATGCAAATGGCGGGAGGGCGTCTTTCAGAGCGTGTTATGGGAGGCCACAGCGCGGAATGCTAACAGAGTTAGCAGTTAGCTTAACTTGTAGTCAGAACAACGGCCGGAAGTCCATCGCACGTCCTGTCATGTTGAAGCGGATCAATCAGTGACTGAGACAAAACAAGCAGTCCAGATCCGTTTAATTAACAAGCCAGATTTGGAACCTGAAGTACCGTGTTGCCACTTTCTGTTTCAGGCGCCATCTTTTAAAATACGATCTCTGAAGCCCGATGATCAACCAATGGGTGGGAAGCTGAGGCCATGACACACACTGAGGGACCGCCCCCTCATTTGCATAACAAAGGGATGTAAAAACAGAGAAAAATAGAAGTAAATGGGCTTGAAAAAATTAATAGGACGAGAAAATGCAGAGAGAAGTAAAGACATCTACAGATGAGATGAATTAAGATAAAAAATGATTCTGAGATATGACTAAAATAAAGAAATAAATCAGTTTGATGTAAAGGAAAATAGCAAGAAATTAAATGCATTCCAATAAAAATAGCAATAAAAATAAAAATAAAAACATTAGTGACATTAATGCCAGCTTAAGTGAGGGTAGTTGGAAAAATACTATAAAATGACGATAAATCCATATATTTAGCCATTTATTATGTATTTAAACCGGATCATAGCACTTTCGGGCCTCCAGACACCTTGTCTTGACCATTTTGGAAGTGACTTTAGAGCTTTAGAGCATCTCTGGAAACCAGGGTGAGTGTCATGTGACCTGACCGTGATCTACAGACGAAGCACTAACCGTTTAATGTTCCTCAGAGGGATTCTTCTTCTTTGTGCCTCTGGACGTTGCAGTGAGATTTACTTCCAGCCAGCCTGCAGCTCCTTTCACTTGCCACATGTCCTGCTTATTGTTTTGGAGTTTCCTTTCTTTCCCTGTTACTGCCTCAGACTTAATTTGCTGGAAATGATGAGGCCCGTCTTGCTTCTCCCGTGTTTCTGTTTTCTCCGTGGACCTGACCTACACGGCTCCCTGTTGGCCCCAAACAGCAAGAATCAAAAAGCGTTCAGGCTTGGCCAGGCTTTTGTTGCTCTAATTAGCATATTAATGACTAAATAGGATTATTCGTTGAATTTATCAGGATGTGTGCTCTCGTTTTCAGCATTTGTGATTCATGCTGAAAGTTCCTGGAGAAAGTGAAAGTGGGTTTTGTATGTAAGCTTGTTTGAGTGTTTACTCATATTAACATACTATAGATCTAAATTAGGTTTTGCATTGGAAAGAATCACAAAGAGCTGGTTCCACATCATTATTTCATGCATTTCTATTTTCACTTTAAGTTTCAACAGAGGAATTGGAGAGGATGATTATAAAGCTTCTTTACTGACTTACTCTATATGCTTTTGTGCTTTATGTAATATTTATTGTAGATTTTCCCAAAACCTTCCCATCATTTGATGTATTAAATTGATGAACCTCCAAAGTAAGGTCCTGCTCAGGCAGTTCATCAGTAGAAATGCAACATAATGTGTATATTATAGTGTAGTATTATATTATATTATATAATATTATATTATTATAGTGTAATATTGTCTCTTGTCTTTGCAATGTTGGCCCATCATGTTATGGAAGGACAAACCAAACGCCAGACAGGCTGGTTTTGGTTTTGAGGTCGACAGAGGGTGTTAAAGTCTGTTCGATGTTAGCTCATTTAGCCGCTAAAGTCATTTACAAACAGGCTCTGGAGTCCTGAAATGCTCTACAGATGTTGTGGAGACATGCAAGAACTCAAGTATTCTGCTTTCTGCTTGCTACACACTTTTAAGACACATAAGGTCAGAGCCCACATCAACGTAATAAGGAGCCTGAGCTGTTTAATCTCAATGTGTTGGAAAGAAAACGCAGCGATTTCACAGCATCATTGATATTTACAGCCAGGAGAAGACCTCCCACTGGGATGTGTTTGTGTTAACAGCAAGTGTGGAAAAACCTTTAAACATGACATTTTCAGCTAATACAGTTCAGTCTTCTTCAAATTAATTCACTAAAAGCAGCTTCTTACAGCTTCTTTACAGGCAGAGGGAGTAGATTTAGAATAAAAATGTAAATATAAACTTGAGGTGATATTCGTCTGCCTCAAAGAAGACTTGATGTCCATTTAGGGAGACTAGAAACAACTTTGACCTACGTCTTCCCAGATATGAGACACTATCCCAGATATTCCCAAAGCTGTCGTCAGTTTACACTCAGGACAACTACTATTTACACTAAAATAACAGTTATTAGTGACCTGGTGACGCCACCCAGCCTCTTTTATTCACTTTGAAACACATTTCACCTTAGATTAGCTTTGCTAGAGACTGAAAAACAGGCTGATAATTCCACTTAAAGGGGAACTCTGGTATTTTTAAAAATAGACCTTATTTCTGGCCTGAAATACGTTCATCTGCTCACTGAGAACAGTTTGGTGAAAGTCGGCGTCCTTCGGAAGATATTTAGATAACTGGAGATCCATATAACGGAGTGAACGAGGCTTAGAGGATGCAGCCTCTAAATAAGGCATTATCTGTCTTTATTTCACCAATACTTTAAGAAGAATGAATGAATGAACGTGTGCTATAGCTCTGTTAGCTCATAGCTGCTGTTATGTGGCTACTTGCAGCTATAGGAGAGCTAACGGAGGGATTTCTACACAGGCACTCTACTGGGCCCACTTCATCCACACGCCCCCCTGCAGCACAGTTTATTCACTCCGTGCTCTGTGACAGTCGGCTAACTTCACACAGAGTTTGCTGCTGATAGTTTAGTGAATAAAAACAGTATATTATAAGATCAGAATCTTCTCCTCCAAACACTAAACCCTTATGATTGTAAAAGGGTACATTTGTCACCAAACTGGCAACAACACAACAGTTAATGTGAAACTTGAATGACATTAATTACAGTTTCTGTCTCACTGCAGTTGATGTTAAATGTGTTTTCTGTGCACAGCTCATTCACTCCGGTAAGAACGTCCATCTTACTCAAAGTCGTCGTCAAAATCTGATAAATATCCTGCCATGTTGCACAAAACTATCAGCAGCAAACTCTGTGTGAAGTTAGCCGACTGTCACAGAGCACGGAGTGAATAAACTGTGCTGCAGCAGCAAAAATACCGCAGTTCCTCTTTAAGTTCAGTGTTTTAAAGAATTTAAATGGTTGGTGTAACCATTAGCATTAGCATATGGTAGCTTTGATCATGAGGTAGCACATTGAGTACTTAGCTAACAGAGCGCTGCTCAGCTAACAGAAACGTGGCTTTAGTTCTGATGCTTTGAATTCTGTTCAAGAAGCTTTTTCCATCTGAATTTCTGGAGGGACGCCAGTGGTTTCGTGTGTCTCGGCGTGCACTTGTGCGTGCGTGTGTGTGTGTGTGTGTGTGTGTGTGTGTGTGTGTGTGTGTGTGTGTGTGTGCATGAGGTTGGGCATGTAATGCATGTTTCCTTGTTAATTAACCTGCTTGTAAGTGACATCCAATGAGTTTACATTTCCCCCCAGAAAATCTCATTAGTGCCTCACTGCTCAGGGGCCAACAGCACACACGTGCACACACACGTGCACGCGCACACACACACACACACACACACAGACAGCGCTTCATTCAGCCAGAGAAAGGCAATCTGTATTTCTACATCCCACAGCCCTGTGATATTTCCCCACTGTCTGAGTCGTCGGAGACCTTGTCCCATATCTTATTTTCCTCCCTCCCTAATCGGATTAACCCCAGCAGCCCTCAGTGGCTCCAGCTTCTCTATCGCTGAATGACAGCTCGGCTTCCACAGCCGGCAGCTGCACTGAGAGCCCGTAAGATCGGTCTTTTCACAGAGAGATGTCGTCAAAATCACTCACCGCGGTAATCTGCAGTCTTTAGTTGCGTGAACAAAGGGAGAGGAGGCTCTGGATTTGATTCATGTCAGTCGCTTTGTTCAGCTCAGTTGTTCTTCTGGATGGGAGTGTCACTTAAATGGTGAAGTTGTATTAAAGGAGCACTCCTTGTAAATCTTTTATTCATAATGTGTGTGACAGTGAATGGCTGGGAGTCAGATATATGCTGGGCTGTGTGTCATGAGCAGAGAAGACCTATTCTTTGTTGTTTTAAAATAATTCACATCATATATTCTATTCATTCAAATTAAAACCCAATTAAAATGAGAAATAGCCACATTTATCCACTGAAATCTGTCTAAATGTGAGATTTTATCATTTTATCTTACGCAATATATTAAATATTCCTCTTTCCAACTGCTCTGATTAACAGTTTCAAACAACAATGAATTAACCAGCTGTCAGCAGGATTCAGTGTGGTGTATTTGGCATATTTTTAGGCTTTTTGGAAGAACAAAGATGCCGATTTAAAATATCTCCCTGTGCTTCCAGAAAATTAGAAAAATTAGTGTTTCTTTCACATTTCTGTGGAAATTTAAAATTCTGTTGGACTATACATAATTACGGCGAGATGTTGTCCAACCTTTAAGGATTCATGTTAGCTTTTGTTTTAGCCTAAAGCTACAACAAAATGCCGAGAGACACACTAATCTTTTCTATGATCTACATCCTCTTCTCTTCTGTTCCCGTCTCAGGTCTTTCTCCGGGAGTCTCTGGAGCATCGCCTGGAGAAGCAAAGGGAGGTCGAGGTGCTGAAAGCGGCCATGATCATCCAGGCTTACGTCATGGGTTACATCGCCAGGTACGGCTCCATGTTCAGCAGTCTTAGCGATGCTCATTCCTTCCACGTGAAAACTGACTGGTTGATGCTGCCCTCCGTACAGGAAGCAGTACAGGAAGCTGCTGCAGTGCATTGTGGTCATTCAGAAGAACTACCGGGCTTTCTACTGGAGGAGGAGGTTCCTGCTCCTCCGCTGGGCAGCGCTAACCTTCCAGAAGCGTGTGCGAGGCCAGCTGGCCCGCCGGGCCTTCAGCCAGCTGCTGGAGGAGAGGAGGAGGAGGGAGGAGGAGGAGCACCGCAGGAGGGTGGAGGAGGAGATGGAGAGGTGGGGTCAGGGGAACTTTCTCCCAGTTTATTGTTTCTACACGATGGTCTAAATTCTGTTTCTGTTAGAAAAATTCTCTCAAAATTAGGCTCAGAGTCGCTGGATACGATTTACACAAAACATTTATTTCTTGCAAGAAAGAGACAAGTCGGCACAAGCTGTCAGGAAGCTGCTCAGAGTTGTCTGCCAACAAAATGGTGCTCTTGCTATTTATATTTATGTTTACTGGCCAGTTAAAGTTATGGGAAGACGAGTTCAGACAGTCAAAACACTTTTGCTTGCTACATAGTATTATGAGAACCTAAAGACAGGAGGAGGCCTCCCCCCCATCACAGAAACTCTTTTATCTTTTATCTTTTATAATTTTTCTAACAGTTTCATAGCCCGCTTCCAGTCAACTTTCTCCCAATTTATTTCCAATTCATCTTTTTGTTTCTACACGATGGTCTAAATTCTGTTTCTGTTAGAAAAATCCTCTCAAAATTAGGCTCAGAGTCGCTGGATACGATGAACACAAAACATTTATTTCTTGCAAGAAGGAGACAAGTCGGCACAAGCTGTCAGGAAGCTGCTCAGAGTTGTCTGCTATCAAAATGGTGCTCTTGCTATTTATATTGTTTATGCTTGCTGGCCACACAATGTTATGGGAAAAGGAAAAGGGAAAAGACATTACCAGCCATTTAAAGTTATGGGAAGACGAGTTCAGACATTCAAAACACTTTTGCTTGCTACATAGAGTTATGAGAACCAAAAGACAGGAGGAGGCCCCTCCCCCCATCACAGAAACTCTTATTCTTACAGCTTTTCTCATAGTATAACTATATCATTTATCTAACAGTTTCATAGCCCGCTTCCAGTCAACTTTCTCCCAATTTATTTCCAATTCATCTTTTTGTTTCTACACAATGGTCTAAATTCTGTTTCTGTTAGAAAAATTCTCTCAAAATTAGGCTCAGAGTCGCTGGATACGATTAACACAAAACATTTATTTCTTGCAAGAAGGAGACAAGTCGGCACAAGCTGTCAGGAAGCTGCTCAGAGTTGTCTGACTCACAAAATGGTGCTATTGCTATTTATATTGTTTATGCTTGCTGGCCACACAATGTTATGGGAAAAGGAAAAGGGAAAAGGCATTACTGGCCAGTTAAAGTTATGGGACAGTCAAAACACTTTTGCTTGCTACATAGAGTTATGAGAACCAAAAGACAGGAGGAGGCCTCCCCCCCATCACAGAAACTCTTATTCTTGCAGCTTTTCTCATAGTATAACTGTATAATTTATCTAACAGTTTCATAGCCCGCTTCCAGTCAACTTTCTCCCAATTTATTTCCAATTCATCTTTTTGTTTCTACACGATGGTCTAAATTCGGTTTCATACCCCGCTGTTTTTGCACATGCAGGGAGAGACAGATGCAGGAGGCTGAGAGACTCGCCACAGAGGTAGGATGGATGCGATGCACCCTGCATGACTTCTGATTCCATCAAAGTTTTAGAGATGAAAACACCACCTGCCAAAAATGATTCTATGTTCCATGTTTGTGTTGTCAGGCTGAGGAAGCCAGAAAACTGGAGGAGCTGCAGCATGCTCAAGAGATCGCCTCCCTGGTCCTGGCCCAGTCTCAGCTGGAAGCAATGGCTGCAACATCTCCGGAAACCTCAGAGGAGTCGGCAGGAGCCTCTGAGGAGGCCTCTGAAGAGGAGGAGGTGATCCGGCCTCACGAGGCGTCTCAGGTGGAGGAGATCCTGCGGCTGGAGAGGGAGATCCAGACGTTGCAGAGGCGGAAGGAGCGCCAGGAGCTCTCTCTGACCGAGGCCTCGCTAAACCGGCTGCAGCAACTCCGCGACCAGGAGCTCCGGCGGCTGGAGGACGAAGCCTGCAAGGCAGCACAGCAGTTCCTCGACTCCCTGAACTTTGATGAGATCGACGAGTGTGTGAGGAACATCGAGAGCTCGCTGGGGGTAGGCGAGGAAGACGAGAAGGAGGACGGAGAGCGGCGAGGGCACGATGAAGAGGAGGTTGATGAAGGGTTTGGGGCTGATGACGAGGCGTTCAAAGACTCCCCGAACCCGAGTGAGCACGGCCATTCGGATGGCCAGCGGACGAGCGGGATCCGAACCAGTGACGATTCGTCAGAAGAGGACCCGTACGCCAACGATGGCGTGATCCCCCCGCTGCCCCCCACCAGCCTGCTTCACCAGCCTCTACCCGCTGTGCCTCCAGCCTGCCACAGCGCCTCGTCCAGCGGGGACTCGGCCTACTGCCACCCGCAGGCTTCCTCTGAGGCGCAGTCCGACGACCTGGTGGAGCTGATCCCTCCAGACGAGGATTCAGACTACGATCAGGATGACTATGACGAGGGCGCCATCGTGTCCAGCGGCAGCATGGCCTTCTCCAAGCCTCGCAGCGGGCAGTGGTCCCCTGAATACCGCGGCTCAGTCAGCACCTACAACAGCTCAGGGGCTTACCGCTTCAGCTCAGAGGGGGCTCAGTCATCGGTGAGTTGGACCTGGAAGCGAGGAGGCTCAACCGCAGCCAACCTCTGCTTAATTTCAACATTTTCACAAGTTATAAAAAAAAAACTATCAGCTTAAGAGTTGTATTTGTCAAACTTCCAAGGTTTAGAATGAACTATCAGGTCCAATTTCTTCCATTTGTACAGTCTGCTTTTTAACTCTCCATGCTGTTCCCTGGGAGGTGGTTTCCAGCTATAACTCCAGTTTAGTCTTTATCACCCTCGGGAAAATTAGAAGGATTTAGATTTGGATTTCTTACATTTAAAGACTATGTTTACACTGGTTTCTTAAGGTATAAAGACAGTATTTGAAAATCAGAAATGCTGTGTGTTCATTACCTGGGAACCGGTCATTTATATCCAAAATCAGGCCCCCTGCTGCTATTTTTAAGATAATTATTCATGGCTGCCGTAGTTTGGTGTTTGCTTTGGTGCTGGTTCTCCCTAAATCCAAACACTGACACTTTGAGGTGAAAAATTCGATGGTTTATGTCGGGACCTCATGCTTTTTCAGAGCTTTAACACAGACTTGGTGCCAAACTGTCAGTTCAGGTGATGTTTGAAGCACGTATTTCAGCAGTAATATTTTCTGTATTTGATTGGGCTGCTTTTTCTCTCTATGGTTAAGTAAATTAATCTATTTATGCTTCAAAGAGATAAAAAAGAGGGTATATTACCACAACTTCAGGTCTATGTGATCCACTTAGACCTGAGCTTTTTTAGCAGTGAGCTCAACACTTCAGTCTCTTTGGTATAAAGAGGTTTTAATAACAGTTTTCTAACTTTGTGCCTCTTGAACATCTCATTCCTTCACGTTATATTTGCTCTGTTCCAGTTTGAGGACAGTGAAGACGACTTTGACAGGTTTGACACAGATGATGAGTTGTCATACCGCAGAGACTCCGTCTACAGCTGCGTCACGCTGCCGTACTTCCACAGCTTCCTCTTCATCAAAGGTAACCTCCAAATCTGAGGTTAAATCTGTAACCTCCAAACGAACTGATTCAGAAGGATAAGACCTGTATGATCTGCATTCCCGGCCCTCCTCCTCGGTGATAAACTGCAGCAGCCTGGAGTAAAACTCTCGTATTTTCCACCTTCAGGCGGCCTGATTAACACGTGGAAGCGGCGCTGGTGTGTCCTGAAGGACGAGACTTTCCTGTGGTTCCGGGCCAAGCAGGAGGCTCTGAAGCAGGGCTGGCTGCACAAAAAGGGCGGGGGCTCGTCCACGCTGTCCCGCCGCAACTGGAAACGCCGCTGGTTCGTGCTGCGGCAGAGCAAGCTGATGTACTTCGAAAATGACAGCGAGGAGAAGATGAAGGGGGTGCTGGACATGCACGACGCCAAGTAAGAGCACGAGAGATTAGTTTATCTGATGATATTCGTAGAATTGTTAATGAGCTTCAGGGATAAGGCTGTAATTAGGTGTTGGAAAAGCCTATTTTCATGTAGTCCGTGTAATTTAATCATGATATACACTTAAATTGTGTCGCGCTGGTCGTTTAAATCACATTAAAAGTCCTAGAGAGTCGTACTTGTTAATGAGTTGTGATGAATAACTTTTGAAGAGGCTGACCTTATATATTTGGTTGGGAGGAACGAGAGTTTTTGGTGATTCTTTTCCTTTATTTTTGCAATTTGCAGAGAAATCATTGACAACACTGGCAAAGAGAATGGAATCGACATAGTGATGCCAGAGAGGACCTACCATCTGATCGCAGAGTCTGCTGAGGATGCCAGGTGAGGGGTTTTTAATTCATTCATATGTGCATCCATGAGACTGAAGGATCTGTAGCATCAGAGATCATCAGGAAACACACACACACACACACACACACACACACACACACTCCCAAATTCAAAGTCACAAACAATGTAATGGGCAGCAGCTACTGTGGCTTCTGGGTCAATGTGCCGGTTACCCCTGACAACACATTGATTTCTTCTTAAAGGGACAGTCCACCCTCTTCATCTGGCTGCTTTTATCAATACTCAAGCTGTGTGTCTATGTGGGGGGGGGGGTATTGCTCTTATTTACAAGCCTGGTCTTGATACCTCTGGTCCGATTATTAAAAGAAGCTCAGGAAACTGGTCTTTGCTCACAGGATGTCTGCTCCCAGATGCTTAACTGGGAAAATGGTATTTAACTAAACTGCTCCCTTTGCGTGGAACCTGTTCGGATTTAAATTGAGTTAATTTAAAGCAATTAGTTGTTTTTTACCTATTTGTTACATCTGCATGTTATATAGTGTTAACTTGTGACTTTTTCCTTGTTGAAATCCAGGTTAGACAAGAAAAACTAAGCATATAAAGAGCTGCTGTATATGAATTATAAATAGAGACAGAAGTATAATGGAAGGGACTATATGAACAGCTCAATGTGTAAGTTGAGTGTATTGCCAGGGCCATCTGTTCGTTAAATGAATCCTGGACCAAAGCCTCCCCGTGTCTCCTTTCATATGTATAAATATATATATATATATATGTATATATATAAATAAAAGCCTTGTTCGATTTTAACCAATTGGGTCGTAGTTCAGGGTGAAGGCTAATGTTTCGGGTGGTGTTTTGGGTTAATCTACAATGACTTAAAGTCATAAAAGTCAGCTTTTGTAGCTGTGCAAGCTTGTTCTGTTTGTGTGCACGTGCATGTGTCTGCAGCAGGTTCACAAAGCTCCATATATCTGTGACAGAATCGGTCCGAACACAAAAAAAAACCTTCATTTCTGTTCTGTTTGTGCATCTCTGTGACGTGTTTAGTAACGTGAATGTGTGTCGGTCTGTGGATAGTTAATAGATGCATAAGTATTGATAACTAAGAGATTATTTCAGCCATAATAATTAAACAAACTAAACTGTTTCCTCTTGCTTAGCTCATCATTTCAAAGTGAAACACTCACAATCGACTGGATAACGAACGTAAACGAAGCTCAACTAAACCAATCCTTGTGTCTTTCTTTCAAAAACTCGCAGATAAATGAGATAAAACTTGTATTTGATGTCACCCAAAGTGTGTTTCGTGTTCCAGCCGGACTGACTGCAGCTGTGACGCTTTAGGTCTGAATTATAATGAAGTGAATCAGTGATGTTGACGATGTCTCCATGGTTACAGCCAGTGGTTCAGCGTGCTGAGTCAGGTCCACGGCTCCACAGAACAGGAGATCAGAGAGATGCACGACGAGCAGGCTAACCCCCAGAATGCTGTGGTGAGTACTGTGAGGACGCAAAGCACCCTGGGAAATTATTTGTCGTGTCGTGTGCAGAGCAGCATGCAGAAAAGCTGCCTTTAAGTTCAGCTCTCATTGAATTTAGCTTGTTTTCCCTTCATTTTAATGCATTTTAATGCATTTTAATGCTGCGAGTTGGATTTTAGGCTCACATGACAAACATTTATTATTATCAATCCCCGAAACTGGAATCTTCTACAGAAGAGCTGATTTTAGCTCGATAAAGATGGGATTTTTTTTGTTTGAGAAATGTTTTTTCTTGTCATGAATAAAAGGGCTAAATAGAAATGTATGTATATATTGGCAAGAACAAGCTAAATAAATGCATATAAAAGTCCAGTTACACCCCATTGATGCAATAATTTCCTAAAACCACAAAGCAACAGTCACCAAATGTATTAAAAACCATCTTAAAAATGCACCTGAACACTGCTCAACAGCTCGGTGTCATTGTTAGCCAGCTTCATTTAGCCTTTTGGATTCTCTTCTTTCTCTGTTTTCCCTTCATTTTAATGCATTTTAATGCTCCGAGTTGGATTTTAGGCTCACATGACAAACATTTATTATTATCAATCCCCGAAACTGGAATCTTCTACAGAAGAGCTGATTTTAGCTCGATAAAGATGGGATTCTTTTTTGGTTGAGAAATGTTTTTTCTTGTCATGAATAAAAGGGCTAAATATATTGGCAACAACAAGCTAAATAAATGCATATAAAAGTCCAGTTACACCTCATTGATGCAATAATTTCCCAAAACTACAAAGCAACGGTCACCAAATGTATTAAAAACCATCTTAAAAATGTGTCTCGGTGTCATTGTTAGCCAGCTTCATTTAGCCTTTTGGATTTTAATTTCATCCACGCCACCTCCTCTTCCTCTGTTTTCTTCATTTTAATGTTGTTGGAGCTCACAGGATAGGGAATATTTTCCCTTCTTCATGCACCTGTGACTGAATGTGTGCACGGTTCAGTGTGTGTGAGAGAGATGATTGTTTTTTAGGGAACAGACAAAGGTCAAACTTATTATTCGCAGCCTGAGCGCTGTTATTAAATCCTCCGCCATCTCTCCTCAGGGAACGCTGGATGTGGGGATGATCGATTCGGTTTGTGCGTCGGATAATCCTGAGAGGTAAGGACTGGCATCACGTTTAACCTCATTTACACACGACTGAGCACCAAAGTGAAAGAACCAAGTGCCAGAGAAGCCATTTAGAATCCAATCTTGGCTGTGACCTAGTTTTTATTTGGATAATAAAAGCGTTGACACCATCAAACCACCTCCCAGCTGTGTGCTAATGGACATGTGTGACCTGTCACAGGCCCAACTCCTTCGTCATGATCACTGCAAACCGCGTGTTGCACTGCAACGCCGACACGCCTGAGGAGATGCACCACTGGATCACGCTGCTGCAGCGCTCCAAAGGAGACACCCGCGTCGACGGGCAGGAGTTCATCATCCGAGGTGACACTGCAGTCACAGTTCAAGAGTTTAGCAGGGAGCAGAGGGCCTGAGAAGCAACACAAACTTTACAACAAGGGCAAAAATTAAGCAGAAAATGTCAATTTCATGGTCATAATTAGCAAGATCAGCACAAGAGAAAACACTTAAAAAAAAGACTAATTAAACCCACTGAAGATTTTAAATTAAATGGCAAAATAACAAATTTAATTCTTTCCACCAGGCTGGCTGCACAAAGAGATGAAGAACAGCACCAAAGCATCACTGAAGCTGAAGAAGCGTTGGTTTCTGCTTACCCACAATTCCCTGGATTACTACAAGAGCTCAGAGCGCAATGCCCTGAAGCTGGGAACGCTGGTACTGAACAGCCTCTGCTCAGTGGTGCAGCCGGACGAAAAAGTCTACAAAGAGACCGGTAAGAGGGGAAAACCTGGTGTGAATAGCCTGTTCTGTACCTTTTGTTTCTGTTTCTGTATTTATCAGACGCTTTTATCCAAAGCGACTTACAAATGAAGATATAACAGCTTTATAAGAAGCTAACAATAAGCTCCATAGAAGGAACCCAGGAGTCCGACTCTGTCAGAGGGGACAGAGTAGAGATAGGGTGCAGGCATAGAAGGAAGTGCAGAAAGACTTTATTATTCACGTTTTAGCAGTTATTTGGTTAATTTAAGTGCAGATGTTGTCATAAAGGCGCATCATCAACCACATCATTGTGAAATGTTGGTTGACAAATCCATTTTTAGACAAAATGTGACCTTTTCTTGTAGAATTTTGGCTAATTTTCGGGTCCTACTTGCACCGAGGATTTTCTTTTGGGGGCCAGGATTCTCAATATTGACCTTAAAGTCAGACTAAAACTGAAATAACTGCAGAAAATGTGTTATGAACTATTCGGTCAAGCATAGAGTTTCTGTTTCTGTATTTATCAGACGCTTTTATCCAAAGTGACTTACAAATGAAGATATAACAGCTTTATAAAAAGCTAACAATAAGCTACATAGAAGGAACCCAGGAGTCCGACTCTGTCAGAGGGGACAGAGTAGAGATAGGGTGCAGGCATAGAAGGAAGTGCAGAAAGATAAAGTGCAGAGATAGAGGGGGTAGGGAAGTACAAGGTAAGTGCTGGGATAGGAGATGCTCTCTGAAGAGCTGGGTTTTCAGGAGCTTCTTGAAGATAGACAGGGACGCCCCTGTTCTGGTAGCGCTCGGTAGCTCATTCCACCATCGTGGGACGACACATGAACAGAGTTTGGATTGTCTTAGGCGTGGTGTAGGAGCTGCTAGACGACAATCCTGGGACCAACGGAGGGACCCAGTTGGGACAGAAGCCTTTGCAAGAGCATTCAAGTAGATGGAGCCGTTCCATTAAGCTCTTTGTAGCTAACATCAGGGACTTGGATCTGATGCTAAGGGCAGCCAGAGGAGCTCAATGAACAGAGGGGGGGCGTGTGTTCATATAACATGAATTACTGTTCATGAGAGTATTTATGGGACAGTTAAATATGAGCGTGCTGCTCGGGATGAGAGAGCAGATACAGGATCGTTGTTGGTTCTTGTCCAACACAAAACATTCCCTGACTTATATAAAGCAGTGAGTCGTCCCTAAATGATCTTTGTCTCCTGTAACTTAGCTGATCTGAGCCTCTTTATGCTAACTTAGCAACAGAAAAAGCTTCCCTTTTGTATTCTTGCCTTCAGCCAGAAATAGTAACTTTCTCAACAAAACGACGTCATAACAGTGATTCTTTTACAGGGTATTGGAAAGTGATCGTGTACGGCCGTAAACACTCGTACCGACTCTACTGCAAACTGCTGAATGAAGCCACGCGTTGGGCCAGCGCCATCCAGAACGTCATAGATACCAAAGCTCCCATCGACACACCGACCCAGCAGCTCATCCAGGACATCAGGGTAGGAAACCACTGGAAAAAGCTGCTGTTCACATCGGTTTTAGCGTGTTTTTTTTACCGTTTTTACCGGACTGATGCTGAGACGTCAAACCTACCTTCACCCCATTAAAGTCTCAGATACTAAAGTCAGGCTCTTCTGTAGGAGAACTGTCTGAACCTGGAGGTGGTGGAGCAGATCTACAAGAGGAACCCCATCCTCCGCTACAGCCACCACCCGCTGCATTCACCACTGCTGCCGCTGCCCTACGGAGACATCCACCTCTCTGGTGAGTCATGCAGATACTTACATGAGGAGGGCTGCAGGCTTTTGGCTTTAAGTCTAGACACAAAGATGAGAGTTTTATCTTAAACGCTTAAAGACATGTCTCCAACCCTCCTTTACCCAGTTCTGAGGAGCAGAAGCTACACGACGCTGCAGGAGGAAGCCCTCAAAGTGTTCGGCTCTCTTCAGCACCTGGATGGAGTGGCTGACCCCATCCCCATCATCCAGGGCATCCTGCAGACGGGCCAGGAGCTCAAACAGCTGCGCGATGAGCTCTACTGCCAGCTGATCAAGCAGACCACGCGGCCACCACAGCCCGGCAGTCCAGGGAACCTCTGCGGCTGGAAGATTTTGGCCTGCATGTCCTGCACCTTCGTTCCCACCAGAAGCATCCTCAGATACCTCAAATTCCACCTGAAGAGGTGATCGGTGGAAAGACTGTTCTGCTGTAGATTAAAGCTGATGCTGACAGGTTAGAACTTAGATTTATTTCATCTGACATTGTTTGTTTTTCCTCTGTAGGACTCGTGAACTCTTCCCTGGTTCAGAGATGGATCGATTTGCTGCTTTCGCCCTCGATTCTTTAAAAAAGACTCGAGCCAGAGAGAATGTACCGTCACAGGAGGAAATCCGCTCCATCGTGGCCCGACAGGACATGAGCACCACGGTTCACTGCCACGGAGGAGGCTCCTGCAAGATCACCATCAACTCGCACACCACTGCAGGAGAGGTGGGTTGTTGGGTTGAATCTGCTGCGGTTTGCATGGAGGGCAGTGACGGCAAAATAAGGCTTCAGCTCAGTTCAAACAAACACAGTCAGGTCCAGGCGCTCCAGAGCAGAATGAAATTAACTGTAAAGCTGTTCAGTTCGTCGCTGACATGGTGCCAATTCACCACCAGCTCAATGGTTTAGTCCATCTGGAATCTGAAAGCTTTGAAAACTATTTTTACCACGTTTGTCAGTAGATTCTCCTCCTGTACTTTATATATTTGGTAGAAGAACAGTGATCCAATTCAATGGCCTACTGGGGTTATGACTGTAGATGAATATAACGGGACATGGAACCATATTAAGCTTCGTCTTAACCTCAACATCAGACCAGTTTGTGCTCGACAACCTGAAAAAATTCTGCTTCTGTTAGCTGGATTTGATCAACAACCTGTTTCTCTTTAAATAACTCGTCCATAAAAGCTGTTACAGGAAAGTTATCTGATCTCACACACGATGTGGACAACATATACTCTAACCCAGAGAGCAGGGGAACCCATCGCTTGACTCTGACCCTACAGACAGACAGAGATTCCTGAATATGTGTCTAAATTTCAGTTTATCTGCTTAAAAAGCTGCCAAACGTTAAACCAATTGAACTTTTCTCTGTTTCTCATACCAAAGAAAATCACCTGAATGTTCAACACAATCTTGCCTTGTCATCAGTTCCCATCAAGTGTTTTTTACTTTAAAAAAAAGTGGATGTGTCTCGTTTTATTGGAAAACTCTCTGCTCACGTTCTATGGCAACAGTGAATATTATTGGATGTAACAGAGTTTTAAGAAAGGTGCGTCTGAATGCATTTTCCTTAATTTAAGAAGAAAAAAGAGGCAGAAATTATTCCCAGCACAGACAGCCCTCCTGAAGCATCCATGTGTTTGTGTCCCACACTCATACATGTGATCAGAGGAGTTCAGGCATTTCTTTGGAAACTTCCCCCTAATATAAACACTTTTCTTGTTCTTGAGAGTTTAACCAACGCATCTCTTTCGTTTCCCTCTCTGCAGGTGGTGGAGAAGCTGATCCGAGGTCTGGCCATGGAAGACAGCAGGAACATGTTCGCTCTGTTTGAACACAACGACACCACAGAAAAGGCCATCGAGAGCCGCACTGTGGTGGCCGATGTGCTCGCCAAATTTGAAAAGTAAGCGTCTTTGTGTCCCTATCAGAGTCTGAGGCAAGTGTTGCTGTGCTGCCACCTTCACTGACACTCAATCTGTGCTCTCCAGACATTCAGCGAGTCCAGAAGAAAGCAACACGGGCTGGAAGTTCTACTTCAAACTCTACTGCTTCTTGGACACGGACAATGTTCCCAAAGACAGCGTGGAGTTCGCCTTCATGTTTGAGCAGGTAAGAAGAACTCTTCTCCTGTGCAGAACCATCAGATTATCAGACGATTTATCTATGGCTAAATTACCTTCCCTTGAAAGGAAATTCAAATAATTTTATTGTGCTTTTGATTCATTCCATTAACTTCTTTAATAGTTAGTTATTCTGTTTGATTAAGAGCCTTAAAATTAAGAATATTCAGACTGAATTATCCATATAGTTGCTGATTGTTCCTTGAATTATTCAATCCAATAGATTTTTATAATACAAAGCTGGTGCTCTCTGTTTATTTCTTCAGTCAGAACAATGTGGTGCTGGGAATAAACCAGTTTGTACTCAAAAATGAATGAATGTTCCAGTGGAAATTATTAGAGAAAAGTTATTTGGAGCCAGAGGAGTTCACAATCTTCTTTTTCCTGCCCCGTTAAGGCTCATGAAGCGGTCATTCGTAGTCAGTATCCCGCCCCTGAGGAGACCCTTCAGTTCTTGGCCGCTCTGAGACTTCAGTACCTGCAGGGCGACCACAGCTCCCAGGCCCACCTCCCTGAAATGTCCCAAGTGTTCCCCATGGCGCGACTGCGGACCCGGGTGGAGAACTCCGCCAAGACCTTCGCTCCAGGGACGGGTTCAGTGGCCGACCGCTCCGGGACGGCAGAGAAGAAGCGCTCGAGCTTCCTGGAGGGAACGCTGAGGCGGAGCTTCAGGAGCGGGTCGCTGAGTCGGCAGAAGCTGGAGGAGGAGAACAGCCTGGAGGCTTGGATGAGGGAAGAAGCGGTGGCGGTGAAAACCAGCGTAATGGACAAGTGGAAGAAACTGCAGGGCATGAACCAGGAGCAAGCCATGGTGAAATACATGGCGCTGGCCAAGGAGTGGCGGGGATACGGCTCCACGCTGTTCAATGTGGAGGTGAGGACCTTAACATTAGCTTTAGGCAAGGCAAGTTTATTTGTACTGAACAATTCAACAACAAGGTGATTCAAAGAGCTTTACAGAGACATTAAAACAGAAGAAATAAAAAGCATGATTTAAAATTTAAACAAAAGAAGGAAATAAGAACAATGGATAAAATCAGGAGTTAGAACATGAATCCGTTTTGAAACTCAAGCTTATTCAAATGCAGCTGAAAATAGATAGAACTGGACTTAAATCCTGAGAGTTTCAGCTGATCTGAGGCTTTCTGGGAGTTTGTTCCAGACATGTGGAGCATAGAAGCTGAATGCAGCTTCTCCAGGTCTGGTTCTGACTCTGGGAACTGATAAAGAACCGGATCCAGATGACCTGAGGGGTCTGGGAGGTTCATAGTGGGTCAGGAGGTCACTGATGCATTTTGGACCATTCAGAGCTTTATAGACCAGCATCAGAACTTTAAAGTCTATCCTCTGATGGACCGGCAGCCGGTCAGGTTTAGAGTATTTGCAGCAACCTTAATAATGACCTCCTGAAACGTACAGCTCAGAGAAACATTCCCACCAGAACAAAGCTGTGATCCCAGCTGGTGCTTTCCTGTTATTTCAGTGTCGGGATGGAGCGTTCCCCGCTGAACTGTGGCTGGGCGTGAGCAGAGAGGCCATATCAGTGTACAAACGAGGGGAGCCGTGGCCTCTGGAGGTGTTCCCATATGAACAGATACTTTCCTTCGGAGCGCCGCTTCCCAACACCTACAAGATTGCCGTCGAGGGCCGAGAGCTGGTCTTTGAAACCCAAATGGTTGGTACAACACAACAAGTGCACAAACCAAACGTCTGTTTAGTTTGTTTTAGTCAGAATTGACTTTTAATGTTGCAAATTGAGGTTTTTGTAAAGTGCTTTACGTCCCGTTTTGACCACAGTTCAATTACCAAAAGAAACACGAAGGCTTTTCCAAGTTTTATCGTGAAAATCCGATATCGTGTCAGAACATTTTGATAAAAACGTTTTTTACTAAAACTCTGATCTTGAAACCCCAGAACCTCCATAATTGCTGCTTTTCTCCCCGGCAGGTCATGGACATCGCCAAGCTAATGAAAGCCTACATTAGCATGATTGTGAAGAAGCGCTACAGTAACTGTCACTCCATCAGCAGCCATGGGAGTCAGTGTGGCACCTGGTGAACTTTTCAGCCTTTGGCCACATGCTCACTTCCCCGAGTGCAACTAGAAGGTCGAGGGGGGGGGTCGCTGCTGGCTGTGCATGGACACCAACCCTCTTCAATCCGGAGAGAGACACGTTTATGGCTTTAGGTCAACCTGGCTTCGTGCTGCAGATGAACCACAAGCCACAGCGCTGTACATTTTCATTCATTCCAAAACTTTACACATCCACTTCTGACAGATCAGGAGCTTAAAAGGAACTGCTGTTGGCAAACATTTTGGGCTGCAAGGATTAAACTTTAGCATCAGCAGCCACCTGCTTGGCTGCAGTGGAACCCAAAGTGCTTGTGGACAGATCTCCTAAAAGTATTCCAGCAAGATGAAAAAGCCTATAAAAAGAGCTTTGAAAGGAGGTGGGAAGAAGTGGTTGGCTCAGCTGCAGCATAACCACCGGTTCATCTGAATCTGTCTTACTTTTTGGTATAAACACATAGCTTATAAGCACCAAGTATCCATGTGAAGCAGCTTTCAGTGGCAAACAGGAAGGAATGTAGAGAAGTGCAAATGCTGCCCCAGGGCCAAAGGAAATGTGTTCATGTAGAAAATACAGACGATTTCAACAAGGGCTCACATCAGAGTTAAGTTAGTATGACCTCACTGCATTAATCAAGGTGATGTTTGACAGCAAACAGGCTCCTGTGCTTTGGTGAGGAGATGATGCCCATAAACAATCACCAGAGAAACAAAGGAACTCGCAGAACTAAAGTCAAAGCCTGGAAAAAGCAGGGAAAAAAAAGAGTTATTACTTAAACCGGACTTTCAGAATACATTAAACCTGTTGTATTAAAACACAAACTGCACACGCTCCCCATTTCCAGCCCAGAGAAGACGAAGCTGGTAACAACACAGACATTTATGAAATTAACTGTAAAGCTGACATGGTGCCAATTCACCACCAGCTCAATGGTTTAGTCCGTCTGGAATCTGAAAGCTTTGAAAACTATTTTTACTACGTTTGTCAGTAGATTCTTCTTCTTTACTTTATATATTTGGTAGAAGAACAGTGATCCAATTCAATGGCCTACTGGGGTTATGACTGTAGATGAATATAACGGGACATGGAACCATATTAAGCTTCATCTTAACCTCAACATCAGACCAGTTTGTGCTCGACAACCTGAAAAAATTCTGCTTCTGTTAGCTGGATTTGATCCAACAACCTGTTTCTCTTTAAATAACTCGTCCATAAAAGCTGTTACAGGAAAGTTCTCTGATCTCACACACGATGTGGACAACATATACTCTAACCCAGAGAGCAGGGGAACCCATCGCTCGACTCTGACCCTACAGACAGACAGAGATTCCTGAATATGTGTCCAAATTTCAGTTTATCTGCTTAAAAAGCTGCCAAACGTTAAACCAATTGAACTTTTCTCTGTTTCTCATACCAAAGAAAATCACCTGAATGTTCAACACAATCTTGCCTTGTCACCAGTTCCCATCAAGTGTTTTTACTTTAAAAAAATAAGTGGATGTGTCTCGTTTTATTGGAAAACTCTCTGCTCACGTTCTGTGGCAACAGTGAATATTATTGGATGTAACAGAGTTTTAAGAAAGGTGCGTCTGAATGCATTTTCCTTAATTTAAGAAGAAAAAAAAGAGGCAGAAATGATGCGGGGGAACTCCAAAAGCCTTTTCCTTTACTCTGAAAAACTCGGACTTTCTCCAGGATGATCTGCTCCCTGTAAATAATATGCAACTGTGTTTTTAAGCGATTTTCTGATGATAAAGTGCCTGTTTGAGCTGAAGCAGGATGAACTCTAATCAGATCACGTCTCATTGATGCCACTCTTTGTTTCTGTTAGCAGAAAGGTGCTCCAGCGTTCCCTTTAACTAACTGCCAGTGTATTTGTGCACTGTAGTACATGTCCAGCTATGCAAGCCATTCGAGCCATGCTTGCGTTTTTCATTGATTAGAAACGATGGTTTAATCATGAGGTATTGATGGCAGCCTGGTGCTGAGGCTGCACAGTTTCACACACATCGTTTGTCCTGATTTGTCTGAATGTCTCTCGTTTGTTTTAGTCAATCAAGTCGTCTCGTTTCCCGGAAAACTCGCTTCTTGACAAGCAAACTGAGATATAAAATCTACATTTCTTTTACAAAATACTCGGATATCTTTATTTCCCCCCCGCTGGCAACAACACAGAATCCCAACGGACGCCTCAGTCTTGGAGTGTGACTCCTAATTAATGTAAATTACTCTTGAAAAGCTGGTGGATTAGGAGCAGTTTTAAGTGTGAATGCCTTGCTCAGCTGGACTGCTGCAGTGTAACATTCCTACAACATTTCAGTGGAGCTCCGCGGGCGGCAGATCCATCCAAAGATACACGTGCAGGTTCCTTCCACAGTGCCTTGTTGTATATTGTGTACACTTATTTTACAAGTGTGGATTTTTTCCCCTCTTTTCTGTTTTTTGTATAATGTGCAATGTTATATAAATATAATGACATAATCTCGTGGCTGTACATTTCATACTGTAAGTCTTTACCTTCTGAATGATCATCACTTAGCAGTTTTCTCTTATCTTGTGTTTCCTTTGTGTATCTTAAAATCTACATTAGCGGCGTTATGTGTTGATCTGATGATTCTAAAAATAAAAAGGTTACATATTTGATCAGAAAATGCATTTATTGTGACTTTTTTTCTCCACTTTATACTAATTTTTAAGACAATGGAAACCTGTGCGTTTATTACGTGTAAAACATTCAGAGCCGAGTTATCCTCACTAAAAGTACTCCAAGCTATTCTAGAGCCACTGCTGGTTCTCCAACAAATCCAACCCCAGTTCCTCCATCTTCTGCATTTGAATCAAACCTCTGCAGAACTCACAGCTTGGTGCTGCTTTTATTCAACAAAGCCTCACTATCTAGCTTCAATAATATCTTTCCAGGCTTTTCCAATGCTAAATAAATGTGTCTAAGGGATTTCCAGTTGTCCAAACTCTATGTTCGCCCAGTTATCAGATCACAGTTTCAGCTCCACATAAACTTCTACTGATTTCTGATCTCTTGTCCCACTGCATCAAACCCAAAGTTTCAGTCTCCTACAACTCCAATCCACGGAAACTGTGAAGAACTGTGGTGAGGTTGGACCCAGATGCAGTTCTTTTAGTTAAAAAAGGGGTTTATTTAAAAAAAAAACACAAAAACAGGGAGCAAGGCAAAAACAAAGCGCGGCAGAGCCGGATTCAAAACACTTAACTGTGAATAAATATTAAATAAGACTATGAAAACAAGACTATGGAATAAATACTATGAGCAATGACTATGAATAAACAAAGGAACAAGACTATGAGGCATAACCAGACTTATCTCTATGTGGCAAGGCATGAAGGGATAGTGAGGATTCTGCAGTGAATGAAAGGAAACCAGGAGACTGAATACTGTGGGAGTGATCAGTGAACGAGGTGAAACTAGGAAAAACATGACCAGAACAGAACCTGAAAACGTGACTAATTAAACCTAAACTGTGGCCGAAAAAACTTAAACTGTGACAGAAACCGGTAAAATGTTAATAAACATAGAAGGCAATGATTTGCAAATGTCATAAACCAATAATTCATTCACAATATATGATAAAAATGAGACATTTTACTATTTCATGAAAATATTAGATCACCTTTGTTAGTGTGTCTCAAAGTCTGGACGGAGATAACGAAAGGCTGGAAAAGTAGAACAAAGAAACAGCAGAAGGAACATGCTGCAGCTGATCAGGTTAACTGGCAAAGCACCTCAAAGAGGTAGAGTCTCTCCAAAGCAAAGAAGAGCAGAGGTTCAGAAATTTTCGATTAAAATCCGTCTCTGAATCAGTGCCATCAATATTCTAATATCACCAAAAGATGAGAGACTGTGGAGAGAGTTCAGCGAGCTCCAGCATGCAAAGAAGAAGCTATAAGCTCCATCTTCTCTGGACAAAATTTGGGTTTTAAACAAAGTCAAAGTGGAAAAAACTGCTCTGTGGTCAAACAAATCGAAAGAGTTTTTGCAAATTATGGACGCCATGTCGCCTGGACGAAAAAAGAGGGAGGGACCATCACCTTAAGTTCAAAAGCCTGCATCTCTGATGGTACGAAGGCGCATTAGCACCCCTAGAACTGGAAACCGGCACATCTGGAAAGGCTCCATCAATGCTGAAAGGTATAAACAGGTTTTAGAGCAACATCTGCCCCCTTCTTCAGGGAAAAGGCCTTGCATGTTTCAGCAGGACAAAGTTAAACCACATCCTGCATCTATTCGTAGCAGAAGAGTCCGGCTGCTGCACTGACCTGCCTGCAGTCCACATGTTTTAACTGAAATTAGGCTGGCAAAGTTGCCACTGGATCCTGGTATCTCCAGATATGTCCAGAATCTACCCCAGTTTATTTCCTGCTGACACTTTTCATTGAACTTTTTGGAGCTTCCCCTCGTGGGATGAGTAAAGATCCATGTTATCTAATTGGAGCAGCTTCAACTTCTTCCAGCAAAAGGTGTTCCCAGAAGTGTTCAAAGCAACGGGTCACTGGTACCTAAAGCTTAACCTACTTTAAAGCGGTGCAATTCCCAGGGTCCCCACTGTTCAAAGGGGAGGCTTTCGGAGTGTCTGCCAGTCCAAACATCTCAACCTTTCTCTCATCACAAACATTTCACAGCAGCAAAACCTCACGAGTGATTGCTGAATCAGCAGCTGCACAAACTGGACATGCAAGAGCTGATTTCATCCATCCATCCTCGTATGACTTGAAGAAGGTAATTTCCTACATATTCAGAGAGGTTTTCTGGTAACTCCTCATCAGAAACTACTGTTCCACACACTTGCTGCTGACCAGCTTGTCTCATTTTACTGTACAAATACAGTAAAAGTTGTTTGGAAGCAACAAAGCGTGAAGTGTGCTGAGATAAAAAAAAGGACTTAATATGAAGTTTCCACCTCATTGTTCATGGGAATTATGGATTTCTTAGAAAGAACATATGGAATGAGATCGCCAGGCAGCACATGCCATCGATTATTACCAATAACCTCGGCTACTTACTGTTGGTTTACTGATGAAGATCTCAGATGAAGTCGTAGTTTTTCAGTTTTCTGGAAATAATGTAACTTTGAAGCTTTAATAAAAGAACAAAATTCTGGTTTTTAAATGACCACAAAGACATTTTCTTATGTGAAACATAAAAAATATGCAGATATGAATACTTTAACCAATAATAAAAGTAGCTTGTGGCATTAACTTCGCATAAAGTCGGACTTACCCACATTCCTGCTTCTGGCCTTGATGTGAAAACAGCTCGCAGACTCGTGTTGCCTGGCTGCAAACCTTTTAATGTCCATAAATTCAATCTGACAACAATGAAAAGAACCCACGTTGCTCTCTGTGTATATAAATATTCTTTATACGTTACAGCCATGTTACATTCAAAGGAAATAGAAATACAGCAACAGCAAAGTCCCATTCAAGTCATTTCTGTGCTGCACACTTGAGACGTTGACATTCAGCCTCTTAAGGCACCAAAAAAATGAAAAGACCCAAATGAGGTCGAGTCCAAAGTCAGCAGAACCCCACGACCCAAACACCACAGGGCCCCTGGAAGCTCAACAGAATCATTTACAGACAGGAAAACTTCCAAAAGCTGCATTTATACCAGCACAACCCGTCTGAGAATCCGTGTTTTCACAGCCAAGCAAACACATGTTGGACAGATGTTGATACGCCAGCAAACACCAGCACTGGAAACACGACACGTAAGAATGACACAAACAGAATCAGCTGCATCACTTCCTGGAGCCAGAACCTTCCCACGTCAGTGTGTTTGTGCTCATATTTTTATAAAACAGAAACCGGGTTATTAAGCCCTCCACAGCAGTCGGAACCATCCCGATTCCTTCAGGACCTTCAGTACAGAACAGAACCTTCAGTAACTCTAAAAGCTTCATTTGAACCTGATTATTATGACACTGAACACATGGGTGTGAACGCTAACTGTATTCTGTTCATATAGCAGCATCTCAACCTGCCAACAGTGAAGTGTGGGCATCCTTAAATCTACTGGGACGTTCAGAGCAAAGTAATGAGAACAGCTGAGCCTGAAAAGTTCCCCTTTTTCCAAGGCTGAGGGCATGTTTGAGGACAGCCGAGGAGGAGAAACTTTGATTGAACACCAGAACACCTCAACATCCTCAAATACAGCAAATCTGAATCAGTGGCTCCAGACTTTAAAAGGTGCAAATGATTAAAAAAAACCTCAGGAAGGGACAAGTGGAACTGGTCTTATCTACAGACTCGCTCTGGGGTTTAATTCAACCCATAAAAACTCATTTTGGACAATTAATATTAGCATAAATATTGAGACAACCACATTTTTTTCATGAAAATGTTAATTTTTTGCCTTAAAATGGCCAAAATGAAACTCAATACTTTGTCTTTCTTAAGTATTCTACAATCTGTGAACATATAAAGTAGCCCCACCGCTCTCCACTGAATTACTCTCCTTAGTTTGCTCCATGTGAAACCAAACAGTTTGCATCTGGGAACTTGAGACCGTCACTGATGCAGCGCAGCTCCAAGGTAGAAACGATGTTGTTTCCTTGTAGAATTGGTTAAAAAAGTTAAAACGTGTTTTTCCCCAAACTTCTTTGACATCTAAAGTATTTTGTCTTTGCTTAAAGATGCTTAAATATTCCTCTGACAGATCATAGAATACTAAATGTTGGCTTAAATCGTAGCCATTTTGAATCATAAAGGGATTCGTTTCATGAAAAAGAAAATCTTGATAGTAGAGGTTAAATTAATCCTTTAAGTTTAAGCCTCTAAGAACAACATAAGCCGTGTGAAAGCACAGCGTATGCAAAGATAAAACCAGCATAAACCTACTTGTCCATTTGCACAGACTTGGCTGCTGAACCAGATTCTGTTACTGGTTTGCACTGAGATTTGGTTCAGTTCTCTTTAAAAGTCTGAACAAACTCAGCCTGATTAGATAGAGTTCTTGGCACAGAAGACTGTAAACATCCTATATCTGAACTCTTAACTGCGTCTTTCAGGAGTAACTCACTGGGACGCTTCCACGGCTTCAGCAGCTGCTGCAGTGATGATGTTTTGGACCCTTTGGAACTTTTAAAACGGGTGTTTGATTTAATAAGAGATGAACTGAACCTTCCTATTCCTTTGCAGCAGCATCAGTTCAGCTACAGGCCTGGTGCATCTTATGGGAGACGTGGTTACATCATTACTAAGTTCAAACTGGGCAGCTCAAATCTCTTTAAGAGCTTCCAAATATTCAACCAGAGATGCCTGAAAAAGGCTAAAGAATTATGCCTCAAATCAGCCAGCAGGTGAATAGTTGATAGCATTACTGAGGTAATGGATTTAGTCCCATAGCAACCAAACCAGGTATTCAATGAAGTTTAAGCACCAACCCTGTGTCCTTACATGTGTGATGATGTGCTTTCCCATCACATCCCTGTATCCCACACAGAATTCTGCAGAACAGTCTGGAGAAAGAAGACGGATGCAAGGGAAGTCTAAACTATAAAGACACCAAAGCGACATTTAAATGATACGAAGCGTTAAGATTGGTTTGAGGACCGGCCCCAGAGAGAATAAACTATCCTGGAAAGCTGCAAAAGAGAAAGAAACTCAAACAGTGTGAATGCAAAACCTTCAGAGCTTAGCTTGGATTTCAAACTGTGACCCATCCCCGCTTGGCGTTTACACCGTTGTTACTCGAATGACAACTTCTCCTGAGTCAGCGTCCTGGCTGAGGGTGTTTTGGGGCACCAGCCTGGGGCAGAAGGGTGCCAAGCAGAGGCAGGTCCATGGCTGTGGGCCAAGCTGGGTGGGGTGCAAGGGGCCGCTGGGCCCAAAGGTGGCCAGAGGCAGCCAAAGCGTCCTGGGGCCCAGTGAGGAGTGGCCGGTGCTCGTTTCCTCCATGTCCTTGGCCTTGTTGTAACTTTGAACATCCCAGTGGAGATTCACGGCGCGCCAGCGCATGAAGACGTTGTACACTGCCGCCCCCTCGTGGACAATTAGTCCTGTTACAATGACAACAATTAACAAGGAAACAGGTTTTAAAAGGTGTTAATGTTTTAAAATATCTGAAATACACATATACAGATTAGTCCTTTATAAAACTAAAGTAAAAACATGTGCAAACATGGATGCAAAAACAATATTTTATGCAAAAACAGACGAATTCCAACGAGTTTGAAAGTGAATATCTGGTCTGAGTTCCAGCCTGAACCCTCTGAGACAAGCTTTCTGTCACCGAGAGCCTCAAAGACCTTGACTTTGACCAGACTTTGCAACAAAAGCTTAGAAAACATCACTTTCTGACAGTGTCAGATATTAAGATCATCCTGCACTGTGACTCCTACCACAGCCTACAGCTCCTAACCAACAATTAGGAAAACAGAATGAAGTGAAACGCTGAGCATGTCTGGTGAAACTTGTGGAATTTGAACAAAAACTGGCTGAGTTGAGGCTGCAGAAGCTTTGGGTCTATGAGATATATTCCAGCTCAGACCATACAGCAAATAAGAAATGAGCTAAGGACTCACAATTTCTAAATGTATATAGCGCAAATATACAGAAGCAACACATAAAACCTACTCAGAAGCTTAGAGTCTGTGCTGATACTCACTGCCGCAGCCTGATTCAGTTCAGCAGGTAGCATCAGTGTAGCATCAGTGTAGCATCAGTGTAGCATCACTGTAGCATCAGTGTAACATCATTGTAGCATCAGTGTAACATTGTAGCATCAGTGTAAGATCATTGTAGCACTAGTGTAGCATCATTGTAGCGTCATTGTAGCGTCGGTGTAGCATCATTGTAGCATCAGTGTAACATCATTGTAGCATCAGTGTAGCATCATTGTAACATCAGTGTAGCATCAGTGTAACATCTTTGTAGCATCATTGTAGCATCATTGTAGCATCATTGTAGCATCAGTGTAGCATCAGTGTAGCATCAGTGTAGCATCAGTGTAGCATCAGTGTAGCATCAGTGTAACATCATTGTAGCATCATTGTAACATCATTGTAGCATCATTGTAGCATCAGTGTAGCATCAGTGTAGCATCAGTGTAGCATCAGTGTAGCATCAGTGTAACATCAGTGTAACATCAGTGTAACATCAGTGTAACATCAGTGTAGCATCATTGTAACATCATTGTAGCATCATTGTAGCATCAGTGTAACATCATTGTAGCATCATTGTAACATCAGTGTAGCATCACTGTAGCATCATTGTAGCATCAGTGTAGCATCACTGTAGCACTAGTGTAGCATCAGTGTAGCATCATTGTAGCACTAGTGTAGCATCAGTGTAGCATCAGTGTAACATCAGTGTAGCACTAGTGTAGCATCAGTGTAGCATCAGTGTAACATCAGTGTAGCACTAGTGTAGCATCATTGTAGCATCAGTGTAGCATCAGTGTAGCATCATTGTAGCATCAGTGTAGCATCAGTGTAGCACTATTGTAGCATCACTGTAGCATCATTGTAGCATCAGTGCTTAGTTTATTGTGCAATGGTGACAGTTCAGTAGAGTCGAGTGTTTTCTATGACAGAGACGAGTTGCATGAGATGAAGGGAGATCTGAGTGATTTATACAGGAGAAGCAGGAGATTTCTCCAAAGGAGACTCATCCTAAAAGGTTCTGGTCCAAACACCACAGGAATCCACTCCTGTACCCCAACAGGTCAACGAACATGTTAAGCCCGTTTTACCTGCTCCAGGAGCAGTTTTTTCCCAGCAAACAGGGACTAACAGAAACCTTTTCTGTTTACATTGAGCAACATTTTCCTTTTAGGATCAAACTGTGTTCAGAAACTGGATTAGACTTTTAGTCTCTAACTGCTTATCCAGGTCGTCTTCATCCCCCTTCTGTTCCAGTCCAGCTTTTAAAGATCTATTACATGCATTTTCTGTTTTATCGTCTGACATGAGTCCAACACGGACTGCTCTTTGGCTTAGTTTTAGTTCGATAAATGATGGCACCATGTCTTAAGCTGTAGTTCTGCTGATGTTGCATTTACCTCACTTTAAATCACGTGCAAAAGAAGCTCTAAGCGCTTTAGCTCACCTACACAGACCAGGTCCATGAAGCCGTACATGCCGTAGCAGATCTGGAAGAGGACGTCGCGGCGCTGCCAGATCGCCTGAGGGCTGAGAGACGACCAGAGCAGCCAGGAGATGCTGGCCACCAGGAAGAGGGAGCCCAGGAACACTGCAATGATCTGCACCTTCTCCACCAGGGTGATGGTGATGGACTGCCACTGAAGACAGAAGAAGGGCAACACATAACCACCACAAACACTGCAGCTTTCCTCACTGTCCTTTATGAAAGTAAGACCCTACAAGCCAATTATCCCAAGTTTTCAGAGTCATTTCAGCCACTAAAAGCACTAAATAAGCCAATTTGTGCATCTGAGACATGATCTTGTGCTTCATGGACTCCAAAGGAGGCTAAAATTTCCTGTACCTTCTAATAAGAGTGGGGGGGGCATACGAAATGTTCATTAGAATCCGTTATTACTCCCAATCTCAGTGAAGCAAAGCAAAGGGAACATTTATATACAGTTTGGAACATAAAAGGGATTCAGCTGCTCTCTAAAATGGGTTCAACAAAACCTGCGAATCAGAACCTTCATGATTGTTTGATTTAGTCATTAATGACAGTAAAACAGCAACTTTTACTGATATGCTCCAAAGTTACAGCTCAATAAAGCAAGATTTACATCCTGAAGCCTCATTTATACCCAATACATATGCATTTAAAAAAAATACATGTAGATATATGTCCATCTTTTCAGAAACTATAATAAATGTGCAGAAATATACTTGGAAAGGGAAAACCAGATATACAGATAGAGAGCTGGTGCTATCAAGCCAGATTGTGGTGATTAATCAGTCAAAGGAGACTTTTTGTGTGCATTTTCATGGGTTTTGAGGATAAAAGAAGGTAATTGTCCCACAAAGCTTTTAACTTTACTCAAGATTCCCACTTCTTTCCACAAAACCCCATTCAAAGACATGCCTTAAGTCAAAAGTTTCAACATATTGCAGAGCAGCAGCTCCTCAGGCCGACTCTGATGAGCTGAATCAAAGCACCGAGCAGAGCTGCCCACAGGATGCAAGACAAACAGGACCCAGAAAATATGAGGATGACTTGATGCATGTTGTTTCTGCTGCTACTGGGAGCCAAAAAATTATTTCAATGCAAGAAAAAGACACTTATCTGAAGCTAAAGGAGCCTCTCTGATGTTTCAAAACCACAGTTACGATCAAGCGGCTCGGTGTCAATATCTTACAGGTACAGAAAAACTAAAAAAAAAAGGAGGTGTGGGTGGAGAAGAGTGCAGGAGAGGAGGTGAGGAAGAGGACCGACTCTGCGTCAGAGCCAAATCAATAACAGGAGTGTGGAGAAGGTGATTAAAACAAAGCGCAGAGCAAATGCAAAGAGAAAACATTCTGAGGATGAGCGCACGACTGAGACGTCACGGTGCTCGTTTTAGAAGAAAAGGCTTTGCGGGGACTTTACTGACAGAAACTTCAGCTCTGCTCGGCCTAAGCTGCGCGTTCACTCTGCCAATGACTCAACTTCCATCTGGAGCGCGCACATATGAAGAGGCCAGAATGTTCCTCTGTGAAAGAAATGATCCAGAATACAGATATTTTAAGCTCCGGGAGTCTCAGCCTGGAGGAATTCTGCAGAAACAAACTCTCACGGCCACGCTTTGAGCCACCAAACGATCATCACCACTTCTCTGCCCTGTTCAAAAGGAGCGCTTTACTTTATTGTTGCTTTTTACGCTTCAGTGGAGCAGAAATGTCTGGATTTAGTCAAACAATCCACTAAACCAGAGGCACATGTATCCTTATTTACGGTTTACTGAAAAACGGGACCAAGATGTCGAATGCGCCGAGCTCCAAATCACGATGCAACCGGATTGCATTCGTTGTTCGATCCCGGCTGCAGCCGAGCAACTTTAAAGCAGCACAAGTTCATCATAGCTGGGCCTGAAACTGCCCTGAAGTGCACAAATGACCAAAACTTCACTCGTGGCAGAGTGGTGAACCGTGTTATCTTACCTAAAAGCGTGTTCAAACCCCTTCTAATTGTAATGTAACATCTCAAAGATACTAACATGCATCTGTGAGATTTAAAGCTAGAGTTGAGCAGTTAATCTTCTTCATTTAACATTTCTGTATCAGGTCCATCGGTGCTGTTAGCCATTAGATAAGGTTTCTGTGGTATTTTTACCTGCCACGGCCTCTTTACGTTGATTGCGATCACCTGGAACCGGTAGCAGCAGAGCTCGCAGGTCCAGCAGCCGCGCTCGCTGATCCATTTCAGCAGGCACTGCTGGTGGGTGTACCGAACCGAACCGTCGCACCGGCACGGGTTCAACAAGTCGCCCTGCATGGCACATAAACCATTACAAGCAAATCATACCATACTGTTCTCTGGCTGTTGATCTGTTGCTTTCCTTCAGGTCAAACTGCACAAGTTAAACCTGCTGGTGATAAAACAGTCAAACAGAAAATGATGCGCCTTCTTTCTGACTGCATTTAGCTAAAGGACGCATCTGAGAACAATTCAAAGTACCTGATGCACAGTTCAGACTTTTAATGAAGGCTTGAGGTGATGTAAATGTTAATTTAATTAGACTTCTGAGCTGCAGCCATGTAAACGGAAGAAGTGAAAATAATTCAGCCTTTCCGACGAAGCTCTGAGGTGAAATGCAACAAATGAAATGGAACAAATCGAATTCCACGTGAATCCATGCAGTTAATTATATGTTACCCCCCTGAGTTGAGGCCTTAGCTTCATTATTACACTGCCACCTGTGGGTGAAGCAGCTCCAGCTGGGATCTGAGTCACTGGGGACCATATCACAACGTTTTCTGTTTGCAGGTGTTGGGATTTTACAGCGACTGTGTGAAATAACCCAGCATCAGAGTGGCAGCCACGCGGGAGCTGGTTCAATTCTACGAAGCTCCTTAATTACGTCTTTTAACTTAGGAAACGTGGAACCATCCCATGCGAATGGAAAGGACATATTTCCACCCGCAGTTCCTTCCTTCGACCTCCCTGTTTTTAGTGGTTTTCATACAGACTTATAAGCAGGATTTCTACAGATTGATGTGATTGTAGGAGGGTGAGAATGAGCAGCCTGTGACACCAATATATTTACTTTTTGTGGCTTTTTCTTTAGTTTTTAAAACGACTAAACAAAGAAATAAAGTAACTTGCACTAATACTCTGGAGATACATAATTATTCCACATTTTACAACCATGGACTATGGCACCGGTGCATTTTGGACCACTGAACCAGGAGGCCATCTCTGAAATGCTTTGGCTTCACTTCAGCTGTCATGGCGTCCATCCTGATAAACGCCGTGTGGAAAGAAACATTCCCTCCGCTGGCCTCTTGCTGCTCAGACTAAGGTAACGCTATCCAAGCCCCTCCACAGTCACATCCTGGCTTGAGTTTTTATTTTTGGTGAGAGATTAGACCTCCATCATTTCAGGGTTAGAGTCAAACTGCCTGCTTTGGGGTCAATACTGGAACCGCCTGTCCGAGATTAATCTTACTTCCATTTTCATGATCCTCGTCTCAACTTCACCGTCATCAAGAAATCCTTGTTTTCAAGGTTCAGCCCCCCCCCCCCCCCCCCCCCCCCATCCCTGCCAGCAGATCATACATCAAAGACTTGTTCACCAGAGGGCCATAGCAGCGCTGCTCAGATCAATGATCATTTCTCAAAGCTACAGCACTCGCGGATATTAATGACAGGATGCGGCGTGGCATTAATCATCGCAGCCATATCTATTTGTTCTGTTTTTGTGTTCCTCAAGCAGACATTACTGCAGCCCTGACCTGCCGGCAGGGCCGTGAGTGGCATATTAATAGTATATTAAGGTCAGTGGTCAGAGAGCTCATTTTTCATTGTGTCATATTAACCTTGTGGGTTTAAAAGGACCTCAGAGGCTCTTGCTTGAATGACCTGATGCAGTTTGATAAAAACCCAGCATCAAAGGTTATTTCAATATGTCTTTTGATTCTCTGAGGGAACATTTTAGATTCTTTAAAAAAAAAAAAAGAAAGTCAAATTCTTTTAGAGAAATGGAAGAAAAAGGGTCAACAAGGGAAATGTGCGATTACAAGCATGATATATAGATGCTTTTCCATGCAGAAAGCCACATATACTGCATATCTGCAGCTGGTAATCAGAACTGTAACATCAAGATCACATGATATACATGTTCCTGAGGTACAAGGTCCAAATATAAACAGCAATAACTTAAAATCCATCATGAAGGAGCCCATAAGCCTTTCAATTGGATCTCAACCTGCATCAGTCCTGATATAGAAGAGAAATGATTATTTTCATCCCAACATGGTGCTCTTATTTGCTTTCTTTGGGCCAAACGCTGGAGCTTTTGTGAACAAAAGTCTCTTGTAGTGCAGAAAAAAGAAAAAGGAAACAGGTTAAGGCACCGTAATGCATGACAAAACAGCTTCAACTCAAGTGCTTCCAGTTGAAGAACAATCTTCATCAGATTAAAGAGAAAGCAATGAGGTGACCTCCATTGACAAGGCCAGTAAGTAGATTTAGAGTCATAACTGTCTTCTGGAGCTTTAGAGCAGATTTAATGGCAGTTTCATTTAAAAGCATGAAACAGAGTCAAGGTCTCCTGAAAAAGCTATCAGGTTCCATCAAATAACTCCACAAAAGTAAGGTCAAAGCAAGTTCCATCAAGATCATTTTTCAGAGCTTCGCAAACTTTTGCAAAGTTGTTTGAAGCTCCTGTTAAAAATAAAGTAAGTGGAGCTTCATCTGGCTGCGTAATGCAGATTCAAACCAAGCGAACCTGCCACCCTGTCGCCTCAAAAAGCCGCTGTTTGGAGCTGCTGTTTGGATCGTCCTTTAAGGTCCGCTGTGCTGATATGGTGGCGACACACAGCTGATGGCAAAGAGAGGACCTGGGTTCACTTATAATAAGGATAACACAAAGATTCTAATCATAGGTTTGATTATCATGTTGCTTTTCAGCCAATAGACAGTGAAAACGCTACAGACAGTAGTCAGAGCTCATTTACCTGCCTTTTGGAAGCCTTCAGCTAAGCTTTCTACTCACTGATGATGGAAAAATCTGCCTCATTAAGGGAGACAGCATCCATGTAGGCACCAGCTGTCAACTGCTGTTTGAACAACCCGTCCTCCACAAATGTGAAATGAATGAAGAGAACTTCAAGATGCTCTGAATGATTGAGACCTCCCACCGAGAGAAAACTGCAGCTGCAATAAAAACCATTTCAAACAAAGCTGGAAGTAGAAGAAAATGTCTGACGGTGGAGCTTGAGATCAGATTGTTTGGTCCACCGCTCTCACCTCAACTGTCAAGACTCATGAAAAGCATTTTCTAAGCTTAACAGTTCTCTGATTTCTCCTTTTCTGGTGCAAGAACATCACATTCTGACAAATATCCAATGTGCCACACTGATATTTTGCAGTCTTTTTGATGACTGGTGAGCTTTCCAAAATCAAATATCAGTCTGGGCCCGGAGGCTGATCATTAGATTAGCTCCACTAATAGGCTGTAGCCCACGTTCAGAGGACAGGATATTCACTTAGGCGTTTACTGCCCTGACTCCTCTTTCCCTCAAGCTCCGACAGGGATGAATCGTCCCTCATTGGGGCTCGCTGTCACGAGCAAAAACAGGCCTGCAGAGTGTCAGATTACAGAGATGGTTGGACAGAGTGTCCGTTTGTCCCTGCAGCCTCTGCTTCCGTCCGTCCAGGACGACCTGGGACGCCGTTTTCTTTCATCATAATACGGTTCGTTGTCATCCACCTCTGAAATGATGGCTGGAGCAGAGGATTATTGAGAGTAACTTCATGAGTAAAATAACTCAACCTGAACTGACTTTTTATAAAGACAAGAAACCTGTATGTCCTGTATATATAGGCCAGTTTTAACTGAAGTTTTCTAACTTTGTAAGTTTTATTGATGCTCCACATGTAAACCTGCCTTTACATTATTAACATTATTATTATTATTATTATGAGACAACTTACACATATGAACAGCACATCGGCTGTAAAAGGGGTTTTCAGTACAAGTTCATCTCTGTTCTTACTCTGAATGTTTTCTATAAGTCATGACTTTCCTGGATTTATTTGGAAAATACAGTCCTAAAATACTTATTTTAATTCAGCAGTTTACCAGCTAAAAAAAGTGAGGAACCGGTTTTCAGAAACAAAAATCTTCTCAGTCGCTGATACCTAAAAAATGCTTAAAGTCATCAGCTTTTCACACATTTACTGCACTTTGGGCCGCACCGAGTTGACCTATTTCCATTAAAAATAATCATTTCTGAGTAAAATCTCGCCCCCAGACCTTGATCTCCTCATCGTGTTTTTGTGTAACTTTATTTCCTCTTTATTTAGATTTCCTAATCCAGAGATCTGTTGGACAGGTGGGTCGAGTTTCCCTTTGTCTTAGATACCGTTTGACTAAAAACTACCTAAAAAGGTTGGAGATGAACACAGTCAAGCTACAAATTACAACCGAGCCAATAAATGTATTAAAACATTTGTTTTTAACTGACCAAATGGCATAAATAGAAGTTGGATTTGACTGTATGTTTAGTTCAGATCTAAGCTAGATTTAAGTCCAAATTGCGTCTCATTTACAGCTCAAGTTGCCGTCTTTGAATGTTTAAAATGTAAATAATGAAAGCTTTAAAAGCTCCGTCCATGGTGGTAAAATGTCATTTTATATGTTGGAATTCACACACACACACACTTCTTTTTTGGTACTTAGATTCAGCTGCTGTACTATGTTTAAAATGTAAATAATGAAAGCTTTAAAAGCTCCGTCCATGGTGGCTTTTCTGGTACTTTGATTCAGCTGCTGAACTAACTGGTTTTGTATCTTTATCCTTAGAGAGGAGCATCATTCAAAGAGTCATCAGCACTTTGTGTCATTCCAGAAAGATCCTGGAGGTTATTTAGGTTCTGAGCTGCTGTGATCTCTCATAATGACCCAACTTTAACCGTCTGTGTTACTTCGGTCCTGGAGGAAGTTTCATTTTCCACAGAACGGTAACACGACACTGCATTAGGTTAAGGAACCGGCTCGTGCTCATTTTATGTGAACGAGTTGTTTCAGCTGCCAACTGTTGCCAGAACCGGAGGTTTGTGCAATGTTCGAGTCTTAAGCTTTATTCTTTAAACTATTTCACATGGTTTCATCTTCACCAAGCTGAATTATCATTGATTGTATGTATGTGTATGACTTTTAAACATCTGACTTTATTTCTGTGTATGTGGAAGCTTATAAACTACTTAAAAAACACTTCAGACATTAGAAGTTGATGTTTAGAGATGTTTTCTCTGTAAATTCTGTCAAAATGCCAAAACATCTTGGTGTCAGATACGAGTTAAAAACTGTTAAAAGGTTGAATGCTGATGCCTGGTTGTGTTAGATGCCTTCACGGCCCGTCGGGACCGGGGGAGTCACTGAGGTCAGATTATACAGCTCTGGAATACCACTGATCCATTTACACCAATACGTTGTTAGTATTAGAAATGTTCAAAAGTGCTCTTGTCGCAATTGAATTATACCCAATAGCCTAGTTCCAATTACCTGCACGTGAACTGTAAAGCAGCCACTCTGCACTTTAATTGAATGAGCTGCTGCCGTCAGCCAATCGGAGTCCAGAGGACAGGACCTCACCTTCAGTTTAACTCAACTTTCACCCATTCATAAACCCAGAGCTTGAATTTAGACCAAACTGGAGGCACGTTTAACACAAAAACCTGCCCATGTAGGTGTCAGAAAAAAGGCAGCAGCACGTGCAGCCTGTATCCTACCTGTTCTGCGCCCTGAAAGCAGATCCGGCAGCTGGGAGTGGGGATGCAGTTTTCGCTGCTGCAGTTTGAATGCATCGCCTGCGCCTTGCAAGATCCACCTCCGACCGGCCCTTCCTCACCGGAAAAATCCCCCCCGTTGTCCTCCACGTTGAATTTGTCCGCGTCCCCCCCACACGCCTCCCTGTAGCTCCAGTCCTCCCGGCAGCCCCCTGCCTCCTCTCCTCGCTGTGCCTCGTCCCCATCGTCAGGGTGCGGACGTCCTTGGGAACCAAGCGGTTCGCTTTCCTCCCAGGTGTGGCGGTGGGTGATGGATGAAACTCCACTCGCCTCCCCGCGGGCTGGACTCGTATCTCCCCTGTCTTTGCTCATAATACAATGAAAGGTAGAAAATAAAATTGCATAGATGCCACCGACAGGCTTACACAATATCCACCACCGCTGCGACGCAGGGATGCGATGCTGCCTTCAGGCTCCCAGATCACGGCGCTGTGGGCGAAACTGCCTCCGGTCCGTGCTTCTAACGCCGATCCTACTGTGTGATCGTCTCGCAAAGCTGCACATCAGCAGCCGGAAGCCCCTGGTGCTGCGGACCTTCGGTCGGATGGAACCGCCTCATGCGCTCCGGAGACCCGGGGATCATTCCCATGCACCCTCCACGCATCGCAACGAGACGCCGCCGTCATGAAGCGCCCAGATCCCTTCCCCCTCCTCCTATTTAGTCGCCACACAACGATAGTAAAGTAGCAAGTCTCTAAATGAGGCGGATATCCTCCTGATGGTCCGTTAACGCTCCCTGCCGAGGAGCTCTTGAGCAAAATTCCTCCTCAAGTCAGCTGCAACTCCTCACGAGAGTCTTGCACTCTCAGAAAGCAGCTGAGAGCATTTCTCCGGGGGAATGCCCAATCAATCACATTATCATCCCATTAATATGATGGAGGAGATAACTTTCCAGAGGCGCATCACTTCTGCTCAGCCGGCTGGGGGAGATGATCTGCGGCGCAGTCACAGCAGCCTCCCCGTCAGCGCGCCAGTGCTCTCTGTGGCGAGACGTGGCGACCCGCAGCACCCTCCCCACGCTAAAGGAATCACTTACCGGGCTACAAACGCCCTCATTGTCAGGGGTGGAGGCACAAACCTCCTCAGACTTTTAAAGAGCGACTATAAATAAATAAAAGAAATTAAACTAAAGCGCGTGGTGTCCCCGAGATGGCGGAGGATGAACTCAAAGGGTGCAACTTCTGTTCAGTTCAGTTTATTTCTATGGTGCCATTCACAGCAAAGGTCATCTCTGGGGACTTTACAGCCAAAGTAAACAAACTCAAGTCCAATCAAACGCTTTTAAATTCGCTTTTTAGCGATTCAGTCTAATCCAGTGTAAATAAATCTAATTCCAGTCCAACTTCAGTATCATTATATTTAATTAGAAGTAGCCTGACTATGGAAACCAGTGGACTGAAATGATTCCAATCATTAAAAGACTTTTTTTCCTCCATCTCTGCCCAGCTTCAACCCAGATGATGCTGAATTTGAAATGGGAAGCTGAAACTCTTGGTTTTTAAGTTGAAAACTGGTCTGAAACACATGTAATCAAACTGATATACGATGTAAACAGAGTGCTTTAAGGGAAGTGAATGGGGTGTTGGCCTTAATGACAGGAAAGAAAGAAGCAATGACGTTGTTCACATCTGAAATCAGAACAAATGTGATGGTTTCAGTACAAATGCAGCCGATTTATTGCAAATATCTCCCAGTTATATGTCCTTTAACATGCACTGTTCTTAACCAACCGCTGCAAACCCATTCGTGTTCATTTACCTGATCATTTAATGTGTTAATCCTGCTGTTTTGTGATTTTTGAAGCTGTAAGTGGCTGAGTTCGGCCCCACGTTTTGCACATTCATTTCTTTCACTCAGCAGCTGCCCTCCTTTTTTAATAAAAGAATCATCCAGAGTCTACAACACACTCAGGTCTCCCAAAACAAGGTGTGGAGGAAATAGCAACAGGGGGGATCTTATGGGAACGGGGAGGGATATGCCCAGAAAAACACACCCTCCTCTTAAACAGAGTCTAACTGCAAAGGTTAAATCTCAGCAGCTGGTGCTGAAGGATCAACCGATCTTCCCAGAATGGATAGAAATCCACATGTTTTTATTCCAGTAATGTTTTTTTTGTGCTGAATATACTCACTGATGGGCACAAAATGTCTCACTTATTTCCAGGACAGCCCCACTATCTTCTAATCATCCTCCAAATGGACCTGATAATAAAGTTCTAGGAGCCTCGGTTGACAAATCATTTGTCGGAGGAGTCGGCTTTTCCAAGAAGAATTTTTATTTTATTTATTTTTTTGAGGATGTCTTTCACTTTCCGGGGAGCGGGCCAGTAATGGACTCTAATGCAGCAAAGGAAATTATCCACTCATGTCCAATCACTACCTACGAGGCACCGATCAATACCAGGTCCCCAGGGCTCGGAGGGAGACCGGGTTCGTGCTGAGAGCAGGGAGGGCCGGGCCAACTGCTTCTGAACGCCTTTCTTTTAGGAGGACTGACTGAAACTTGTGGGCTTCACCTTCTCTCTGATGCTGGGGCGTCCTTCCATGCATTTCACATTTTAACAGATTTCTGTTAGCTGTTAGGAACTCTTCTCACTCAGGGCTCATTGTGCACGTTTAACTTTGACCAGCCGCTAATAAATGAAGGAATCTCTGTACGACTGTCGCCATTTGATCGTGTGTTGGTGGAGAACCGATGAACCTGTGCATTGGTCTCATCCAAGCTGGGGTTTGAGTTTAAAGCAGATACCCCTGAACCCAATAATCAGATGAAACATTCATGTAAATAAACCAGGAATACACCTGAAGTCTGAAGGAGGTCAAAGGAGATCGAGATGCAACAGCCAGAAAGAACAGACTCAGCGGCTGGAAAATGGCGGCGTTCATTCTGACCATAAAGAGAAATCACGGCAGCAGATCCCCATCGAGGGGTTTCCAATAGTTTTGTCCAATGAACATGTTTATCTGCATTAATAATAAGCCTATTTGCATAGATTTGAACAGATATTCTAACATATGAATGAACTATTTAGTTTCCATGAACCAAGACACAGCTCTGGTCATTTAGACATGATTATTTATATAAATTAATTGGATTATTTTGAAATTAATTCATTGGATTTCATTGGATTATGATTACAATGAATTGAATTTCAATTGGCTTGAATTGTTCTATATTATTTAAGTGCCTTGAGATGACAATTGTTGTAAATTGGCGCTATATAAATAAAATTTAATTGAATCATTTCAAACTCATGTCCAGGTTGGGTCTGATCCCATCCGATGTTACATTCAAAGACCAGTAGAAAAGCCCCAGATTCTGAAGATCCAAATGTGATTTCCTGCTCCAGATCATTAACTTTAAAAAAAAAAAAAACAGACACAAATCATAAAACTAGATGGAAGTTAATGCATCACCAGTTTTTTAATGGCTCACTGTGAGTGAGATATGAATATATGTTTAAAATATGTTCCAATCCCTCCAACCAAAACCTGCTGAGATTCACTCAGGCCTCATGGAGACGCTAAAGCAGGGCCGCTGTCCTGCAGGTTTTAGACGTTCAGCTGCCTGATCCAGATGAAACGGATCGCTTCAAAAGACCGTCCAGTTCTGCACAAACCTGCTAATGATCTGAATCAGGGGAGTGGATGATGTGGACGTCCCTGCGCTAAAGGAAGGGTCATCAGAGCCAGGAGAAGAAACTTTGGATTTCAGTCTGGAGGAAACTAACAGACTAACACTGCTGTTTGTATAAAAATAGGTTAATTATTCAGATATAAGAAGAACCATGTCCACAATGATCCACTTCGTCAAATCTGTCCTTTTAGGGCCTAAAAGGGATGTCAAACTCTGGTCCTCGAGGGCCGCTGTCCTGCAGGTTTTAGATGTTTCCCTGCAGGTTTTAGATGTTTTCCTGCAGGTTTTAGACGTTTCCCTGCAGGTTTTAGACGTTTCCCTGCAGGTTTTAGCTGTTTCCCTGCAGGTTTTAGACGTTTCCCTGCAGGTTTTAGACGTTTCCCTGCAGGTTTTAGACGTTTCCTGCAGGTTTTAGACGTTTCCCTGCAGGTTTTAGACGTTTCCCTGCAGGTTTTAGCTGTTTCCCTGCAGGTTTTAGACGTTTCCCTGCAGGTTTTAGATGTTTCCCTGCAGGTTTTAGCTGTTTCCCTGCAGGTTTTAGCTGTTTCCCTGCAGGTTTTAGACGTTTCCCTGCAGGTTTTAGACGTTTCCCTGCAGGTTTTAGACGTTTCCCTGCAGGTTTTAGACGTTTCCCTGCAGGTTTTAGACGTTTCCCTGCAGGTTTTAGACGTTTCCCTGCAGGTTTTAGACGTTTCCCTGCAGGTTTTAGACGTTTCCCTGCAGGTTTTAGCTGTTTCCCTGCAGGTCTTAGACGTTTCCCTGCAGGTTTTAGACGTTTCCCTGCAGGTTTTAGCTGTTTCCCTGCAGGTTTTAGACGTTTCCCTGCAGGTTTTAGACGTTTCCCTGCAGGTTTTAGACGTTTCCCTGCAGGTTTTAGACGTTTCCCTGCAGGTTTTAGACGTTTCCCTGCAGGTTTTAGACGTTTCCCTGCAGGTTTTAGATGTTTCCCTGCTTCACCTGATTCAGATCAATGCATCATTAGCAGACTTGTGCAGAACTTATCAATCTTTCAAAGAGATCCATTTAATATGAATCAGGTGTGTTGAAGCAGGGAAACATCTAAAACCTGCAGGACAGCGGCCCTCCAGGACCGTGTTTTAGGCCATTTAGCTCAAATAATCCGCCTTTAATTACATTTAAAAATGAGCTGAATGAATGAAATGAAAACATAAAAATCAGCTTGTGTCCAAAGTGAGAAGCATCAGGCATCACAGTGTTAATCTGGTGAAAGTCTCACCTCCTCCAGTGACTTCCACAGTACTAATGCCTCTCAGCCATCTGCCCTTTTTCTCTCCCAAGTCGTCCTGATCAATTAGTCTTCTCGCCGTCGGCCTGTCTGCGCGGCCCCTCCTCGCCTGTTTTTCCTTCGACTCTCTCAAACAGCAGCATGCAGCACGGGCAGAGTGCCCTAAACCTCTGAAACCATGGTGCCGCAAACACTCCCAGCCTGCAAAAGGAAGTGTAGAGCCTGCCAAAGATAAAGTGGAGGACCGCAAACAAATGGAGAAACTGAGCTCATTACTGTGGCTCAGCATCCTGCTGAAGGCCGATCAGCTTTCCATGACATCATCCGCACGGGCTCGGAGTCATTGAGAAATCTGACGTACGAGAAAGTGATGAAGAGGAGCTTGAAAAACGCCGAAATCCATTTTCAAACGTTAACTTTAGTAAAAACAGAACATAACAAGTTAAAAAAAACACCCAAAAGGAGTAAAGATGAGTTGGAACTGAATGAAAATGGTAAAAGGACCGTTCTTATGTAACGTTTCTTCCACACGACGGCGTCTCTTCTCCTCCATCACACACACCGATGGATGTGGGGTTCAGAGTCCCACCAAAGGACGGTAATGTGTGGCCCGGGGAGTCGGAATCAAACCACTTTGCAGAATAAGACAAAATTAAAGCAGTTATTCTGTCATAATGGAGCTAAAGCCGACCAACAGCGAATGACTCGAGTGTTTTAGGTTTTATATCGTTTCTATGATATGGATGAAAAAACATTTTCAATCAACATTAAAGTAGAAATAAAAGGAATAAATATGTGTTAATTTTAGAAACATAAATTCTATACATATGTGTCTAAATAAAGGATGGCTTTATTCACTTCAGAGCTGGGGGATAACAGTTGTGATATAAAATGTTTAGTCTAGAAAAAAAAATCTAATTAATTAAAGAAAAATCATTTCATCTTTGGATGATTAGTTTGAGTATGAACTATTCCTACTGACTAATGTTGCCCTTCACAAACTTCCTCAGACATTTCCAAACAAGCCACACTTGTTCAGTCTTTTTCTAACTGCTGTCATGACCTTTGACCTTGCAGAATAAGACAAAATTAAAGCAGTTATTCTGTCATAATGGAGCTAAAGCCGACCAACAGCGAATGACTCGAGTGTTTTAGGTTTTATATCGTTTCTATGATATGGATGAAATCAACATTTTCAATCAACATTAAAGTAGAAATAAAAGGAATAAACATGCGTTGATGCAGTTAAATATTCTTAGAAACATAAATTCTATACATATGTGTCTAAATAAAGGATGGCTTTATTCACTTCAGAGCTGGGGAATAACAGTTGTGATATAAAATGTTTAGTCTAGAATAAATAATTGTTGTCATCTGAAAAAAAAATCTAATTAGTTAAAGAAAAATCATTTCATCTTTGGATGATTAGTTTGAGTATGAACTATTCCTACTGACTAATGTTGCCCTTCACAAACTTCCTCAGACATTTCCAAACAAGCCACACTTGTTCAGTCTTTTTCTAACTGCTGTCATGACCTTTAACCTTTAACATGCTAACTGAGGCCCGTGGAGTCTGAGATGTAGCTCTGGGCTGCCAACGGGTGTCACGTGCAGAACGTGCACGAATGGTTGCTGTGCTGTGCAACCATTCATGTGAGGAATGACAAGGATCATACCACCAAGCAGGGAGGGGCGGGGGTGGCAGCGCTGGGAGGGTGACAGGAGGGGGAGGGAGAGGAGTGTGGTGCAAAGATGAGTGAAAACAGAAGAAGAAGAAGCAGTATTTGGATGCATTTTCACAGTTGTGTCAATAACTGTCCCATTTTAATTTCTATGCTTAGGTTTTTAAAGGCATTTTCCACCTGCTTTGTGTAGCCGTGGTTCTTAAAGCAAGTTAGAGAGTTACAGGGATTTTACAACTTTACATTTAAGTGATACATCTGTTCAAATGCAAACCACAAGTCAAAATATGGCTGAATTCTGAAGGTAAAACTGGTCAAATGGAGAGCCGTTTGGGAGCCGAACGAGCCGGCTCTTCTTGGTGAGCTGAGCCAAAAGATCCGGCTCTCCTTGGTGAGCTGAGCCAAAAGATCCGGCTCACTAAAAAGAGCCCAAATTCCCATCACTGGTGCAGATCCCACAGATTGTTTGAAAAAGACGATGAGCAAAGTTTCAGTGAAGACAATTTATTTCCAATGAAATGTGAAACACGGCCCCAATCGAGCCTTTTCTTCCCGAGTTCTGCCACAGAGCGACGGCCCGGACACCGTTTATCGGGTCATTTATCACGAAAATATCAATATTACGTCTGTTTTCCATGTAAGTTTTTAAAAAAAACCTCCCTGTAACAGCCCAATAGGATAAGAGTTGTGCTACGAGGCTTTAAGAAGCGTCCCATAAACGCGAGTCACATTTATTTAGGAGGGAGTTTCAGAATCATGTTAAATGCTAATGATGTCACCAGTTTAAATAAATCATGAATGAATGAACACGATCATTACAAACTCAAGATAAAGAGGGTCATTTAAAATCTCCTGCTGGCTGCTTATTGACCGGAGCTTCCACATCAGTTCCTGTCGAACGTCGGGTGAGTTTCCAGAGAAGAAGCAGGAGTTATTAAAGTGACTGACGACCGATTCTTCTTCTGCCAAAAGTCACATTTTTCCCTCACCGGCAGGGAAACATCAGACATTTCAATGTACCGTGCACCAGCCTGTGTCCCTTCAGGCGCAGTTTAGAACATAACTTGGACTCTGAAGTGCTTCTGCTTGGTGGCGTTGTGGCTCATGCCCACCTTCAGCATCCACTTCGACTTCATCCTCTGCACATACTGCATGTCTCTCTGTTTCTGCTGGTAGCAGCTGCTGCCTAAAAGGGAGAAAAGAGTCGCGTTTAGTTCTCAGTGCTCAGGACAAGCAGACGTGGACTTCAGCGGGAGGCCCTTCCAGAACAGATGATCAGTAATCTCCTAACGGAACAGATGCTAAAAATCAGACGGATCAAAGGCTCTGTGTCCTGTTGTGGTTGGGTTGATCAGAAGGGCGACACAGGGGCCGGGGCCGCTCCTTCAGGCCCTTTTGGACTCGTGTAAAAGCTAAAAACTGACTGAGAACATCTGTGGACTTCAAAAAGCTTCAGAAATAATGGATACGACACACCAACTGCTGTCAGTTTATTTCACCCCCCATGTGAAAACTTCCTTGAGCCAAAACTGAAGCACATTTTCACAAAAGTAAAGAATAAAACCAATAAGAACAACACGGGTGGTGCCGAAGCTTTTTCACTGAATGCTGTGACATCAGCATCCATTCTCCTCGTTAAAAGTGAGCAGAGAAAGCAGAGCCTTACCTCCGTCCCCCCCCCAGCCGAGGGCTTTGTACTGCCGGAGGAGCCTGCCCACAGCGTTCTTATTATGGCTCAGAGCCACCGCTCGCTGGGCTCCAAACCGCTGCTTGTAGTACCTCATGAGGGAGCGGTGGCCGATCTTAGCGCCTAGAAAACATAAAGCACTCAAGTCTACTGAAAGGCCTAATATTTCACATGATTCCACATTCTTCAAACTGAACACAGGAGGTCGATTTATTCAAAATAATCCGGGGGAGTCACCTGAGGGGAGCGTGAGCTCCAGGGTGTCGTCATCGTACTCCATGTCCTTCTGGTCAGGCAGCTCTTCGTTGTCCACGTCTTCATCCTCTCCCTCCTTCCTGTCAGGGTAGCTGCTCCTGTTAGCCAGAAACAAGCAGAGGAGGAGCTGTTCCAATTCATCTGTCCCATCATCAGAAATGATCAAATATTCTGGGCCTATTAGTCAGAAATGTCAGAATGACCTAAAGTCATAGAAATCTGCAAATTCCAGGGCAGCATCTCCGTCTGTGAAGAGTTTACAGTGGCTTTTGTCTGTCATGTGCTTCTGCACTGCTTCTGTCGAGTAAAACGAACGCCCCTTCTCGTTACACCATAAGCACACGTTTCCAGCACCGACTTTTTCCCCTGAAACAACAGAAAAATAAGATTTTAACATTAAAACACAAAAGATTGGCCGATAAAATCCATATTCTGGCCTTATCACAGATCAATACCACATTTTATTTGATCCGTTTATAGGATAAACCCCTTGAGATGAAGCGTCTCGTTTTCGAGCTAAAAAAATCTAAACAGACGAACAAGACAGATGCAGCAGTAAAGCAAAACGAATCTGTTTGAAATATATGTATCTGCACACAAAACATGAGTCAGGATGACCAGCTGCAGTGGTCTGAAAGTGTTGTTTCTGCCCCCCCACAAAAAATAAAATAAGATTTTAACATTAAAACACAGAAAAGACATGAAATATGACAACAAATGCACCAACGAGCAGAGCTTGACTTGGCTGATAAAATCCATAATCTGACTTTATCACAGATTAATACGACATCATGCGAGCTAAAAAAAGCTAAACAGATGAACAAGATGCAGCAGGACATGCAAAACAAATCTGTTACACTCAGATATACGCACAAAACATGAGGATGACCAGCTGCAGTGGTCTGAAAGTGTTGTTTCTGCCCCCCCCACACACACATGTACAGGTGTGACCGTTAGCTTCCATTCATTGTAAAGCTGAATCATTCTCAGATGATCTCATTTAAACGCAGGCATAAAAAAATGAACTCTGTGGATTTAAACCTTTAACAAAGCTGTAAAACCATAAAAGTCAGATTAGTGTACAGTCGTCTAACGCGTCGGGCAGATTCTGTGCTTCCACTGAACGGTTACGACCTTTTACAACTCACAGGATTAATTATTCTCAGAAAACCTCCCGCTCGCTGTTTGTGTTCATTTCTGCAGAGATGGTGAACAAAGAGGCCACGAGTCCAGACTCAAAGCTCTGAATCTGTCCTGTTCAGAGTCCTTTTTAATGGACCTCAACCCGAACAAGCTAGTTAACAGCTAGCTTGGTGTCTATATTACAAAGGACAGCCGACTATTGTAGCCTTTGGACGTGACATGGAAGCTCCGACAGTCTGAGAAGGCACTGATATCATGTCGATCGGTCGGAGTTTAAGGAGTTAAAAGCTACTCATAATCTTATCTGTGCTTCTTTACTTCTCTTTTATCACGTCTGGTTCAAGCTTATTGAAATGTCTGTAAATAATTCCACATGCGACCCGAGTTCATGTGAAACATCTTAATGACAGAGTTCAATAACTGCTGATGTCCTGTTTGTTGCTGAGGTGACTAATCGCCCTGAATGATGGTTTATTACCAACAGGGAAGCACATTCATTAAAGTGATTTCTAACGTCCCGACACCTCTCATTACACCCCCATCTCACCGAGGTAACGGATGAGGCCTTTGAGGTCGATGAGGAACTCCACATCGGGGATGAAGAAGCTGTGGACTTTGGTCATGTGAGCGACGTTCTTTAAGAGCGACTTTGAGTGGTGGGAGCAGAACAGGCAGTCTGTGACGGGGATGGAGCCCGGCAGGGGGGCAGGGTGGGTCTCAGAGGAAGCAGCCGAGTCGCCTTCCTCCTGGTCCATCGTCTCCTCCTCATCATCATCCTCTTCCATCTCATCATCTTCCTCCTCTTCCTCCTCCTCAACGTCTTCCCACCCTTCTGGAACATTTTTAATGGGAAAATATTAACATCCCGATCGATATAAGGTGGAATTTAAACTAGTGTGGCTCCCTTTAACTAACCCAAGCATTATCATTACTCTACTTCAGTGGAATCATTTTATCCGGTATCCTTAATAATCGACACGTTTGATTCAAACCAAACTTCTTTTAGACAAAAGATCCAAACAAAATGTGTGAGCAGTACTATGAAAGGTGCACAGCTGGCTGATTTAACCTCCTACCCTCTTCAGCTGCTGCTCCCTCCTCTCCCTCTCGCCTCTTGAATTGCTCCTCCAGCCACATCATCCTGGGCGGTTTCTCCACCCTTTGCTTGGTGGCTTCCTGCGGGGTCTGGACCCTCCTCTGCTGCTCTTTCAGGACCTGCTGCAGGGCCTCGTTCCTCGTGTCGTGATCCACCTTCTCGTCACCGAGTCCCTTCTCCAGATTCTTCTCGTTCATCTTCTCCACTCTCCTCTGGGCGGCCAGCAGGGCCTGCTTCTCTGCCTGCTGGTGTTTGTGGGACTGCAGGTGGTTCTGGAAAGCGTTTGAGCTGGAGAACTTCTTGTTGCAGACCAAGCAGCCCTCTGTGACTGCCGCGCTGGTCAGCTGCTGCTCGGCCGTGGCCCTCTGTGCCAGGACACGCTCCTGGAAGTTTTCAGCGGTGACGGGCGGCATCTCGGCCACCTTACGCTTCAAGTTGTAACGGTGCCAGTCAGTTTTGTAGTGCGCTCGCTGCACTTCGCCATCAGCAAAGGACACTCTGCAGCTGATGCAAGTGTAGGAGGCCATGGTGATCTAAAAAGTCAACAGTTTATTTTAATGATACTAAAAGTTCAACAGGTTCATCTCATTTCTCTAATTTCAGCTTCCTCGTATCTTTGCTCCTCTGTCCTCCTGCTTGGGACCCAGAAATCATTCACAGCAAAATAGTTTGAAGGACATTTCAACTCCTAAAATGCATGCAGGGGCTCGAGGAAACAGGAGGAAATATGCAAATAAATAAATATACAACAAAGAAAATAAATGTTTAAATAAATTAAGAGACAAAATATCAAAATATATGTGTAAAAAAAAGACAAAAATCACAAGTTCTGAGCTGCACAACTATTGAATTTTGATGCATTACTTCTGTGATACAGAACCGATTATGGGATTTTATTAGGTTAATTTAAGATTAAATTCTTACTCAATCCGTTATATTACTGAACAAATAATTAATCTTTTGGTTTCCGACTACAAAGACATGATGATCACTCCATTATTCCTGAGCTTTTCTCTGCCACATCAGTCTAAAACATAAGCGTTTACAAAGATCATCTACATCAAGTTTGAGGTGACTTAACAAGAAAACGTGGATTTAGATAGAATTTTTCCGTCATTTTATGTATTTTACTATAATTAATGTTTAACTGGTTGTGTATTGAACTGCGACTAAGCGTTTTATAACAAAACAATAATAATAAGCTTAGTGAGTTATGGTTAGATTATACAATAATTACTTCTTGGCTCCGTTACTGAGTTTCATAACTGAAACTTGGTATAATCCACTTTTACTAGTGGGTTAGCGTTCCGAAGGGGTTCAGTAAAGTAACTTCAAATATTAATTACCACTTTGACAGTAATTAGAAGCAGCTAAAGACAAGCGCTGCTGAACCGAAGGGATATAACAGTGTGGCAAAAAGCACACAATTATCGGTTAGCACGAGCTAGCTAAAATTACAGCGTAAACACCAACTATCAGCAGACGACGTAACAAAAGTGACAACATCAGGTTACAACCGAAAAAAAACCTGTCCGACATTTACTTACTTATTATGTTAGCTGGATCCCCCTAAAAAGGCTTTTAATGTATTTTACTGGAGCTGCTGTCTCACTTTCGTGACCCACCAAAACACGAGGGCTACTTCCGGGTGATCTTCTTCTTCGTCTTCTTCGTCTTCTTCTTCGTAGAGTTTCCAACGACAGTCGCTAAAGAGCATTTCAGACCTATTACTGCCATCACTTGATATTGAAAGCTTAAAAAAATGTTCCACGCTATAAAGGGAAGAGGTTTCGTGGTATCTTAGACAATACAAGCATTTGAACAAATACCAGGCGGAAAACTAAAGAATCACTCACAGGATAAACACTAGACACATCAAAATCCAAAATCTGACTGTTATTTTCATTCTATTTTGAGGTTGAAATGAATCACAATACAGAAATGACATGTTTTCACAAACTTTTATTGAATTGATTTATTTCACACATTTGAAAGTGATTTAAGCAGAATATGACAATCAACAGCTTTAATATGAACACAATCTAAAGAGTGAAAAGTATTTAATACACAAAACATTACTTTTTTCTTAATGGAAACATGTTCAGTGATTACACTGAAGAGGATAAATGATAAGGATTTGATTGTTTCAGTGATTTATGAACAGCTGTTTTTGACATGAACACATGGACATGGACACAATGTTTGACAGTTGATCGCTTTGCATTCTAGAAATACAACAACAAAGAATTGATCACATTGCATCTGCATTTACTTTACTCTATTTCAATTTACAGAACTCAGCACTTGATCCATAGAGAGACCAATTGTTGATCCAAATCCCAACATAGAGCGGCTGAGTGAATGTGGTCTGGACTCTGTGGAGGAGAGTCATGGTTCCAGAGACTCTGTAGAAGGACAGAATACCTGCTCTGTGGTCCAGGTACACTCCGACTCTGGAGGATACAGGACCTGAGATAGAGGTTTTTATGTTGTTGTACCAAAATGTATAACTGTTTGAGTCACAGCATAAAACCCAAGATTTGTCATTATATCCAAATGCACATTCACTCCCTCTTCCTGCTCTGCTGATGTTCTTGTATGCCACTGCGACACCAACTCCTTTCCCTCCCCTCTCCACCTCCCAGTAACAGCGTCCAGTCAGACTCTCTCTGCTCAGGACCTGACACCATTCAGTGAATCTGTCTGGATGACTCGAAACGGACTGTCTGTATTTCAGTCCTTGCACTTTTCTGTTCCCCTCTGACAGTAACAGATATATGTATGCTGTGTTTGGATCCAGTGTGATTTCACATGAATACTTTAAGAAGTCAGCTCTGCTCTTTGGTGGTTCTGACAGTAAAACATCCACCTCAGTGACTCTCAGTGAGATGTTGGTCCATTCCTCTCTCAGGATGTCCTGTAGTTTCTCTCTGAGCTCTGACACAGCTGCTGTCACAGCCTCAAAGTGCCTCAGAGGACGGATCTTGATGCTGGATGAGGGTGTAGACTCCCTGAGTGCTGACACTGAGGGGCAGTTCTGTAGAAACTGGATGTGATCCTCTGTGTGTGAGAGCTGCTGCAGCTCAGCATCTTTCCTCTTCAGCTCAGTGATCTCCTGCTCCAGCTTCTCCTGAAGCTCTTTGACTCGACTCACTTCAGTTTCCTGCTGGGATCTGATCTGCTGCTTCACCTCAGAGCTTCTTTTCTGGAGGAGACGGATCAGCTCAGTGAAGATCTTCTCACTGTGCTCCACTGTTTTATCAGCAGACTGATTGATGGCCTCCACCTCCTGCTGAAGCAGCTTCACATCTTTCTCTCGGTCCTGGACTCTCTGCTGGATTTGCTGCCGACTCCCCTCCAGCTCTCTCTGCCTCTCAGTCCTTTCTGCTGCAGCTGACACTGTGTCGTGGCCTTTATGTTCATCCACAGAGCAGAGATAACAGATAGACTTCTGATCAGAGCGGCAGAACATCTTCATCACCTCACCGTGGCGAGAGCAGATGTTCTCCTGGAGGTTCTTGGAGGGCTCCACCAGCTTGTGTTTCTTTAATGGAGCCACATCATAATGAGGCTGAAGGTGATTCTCACAGTAAGAGGCCAGACAGACTAAACAGGACTTGATGGCTTTCAGTTTTCTTCCAGAGCAGAAATCACAGGCCACATCTTCAGCTCCAGCATAGCAGTGATCAGCAGGAGCAGCTTGGAGTCCAGTCTTCTTCAGCTGCTCCACTAAATCCGCTAACATGGTGCTTTTCTCCAGGACAGGCCTCGGTGTGAAAGTTTTCCTGCACTGAGGGCAGCTGTGGATTCCCTTCTGATCCTCTCCATCCCAGAAGCCTTTAATACAGTTCCTGCAGTAGCTGTGTCCACAGGGAATAGTCACCGGATCCTTCAGCAGATCCAGACAGATCGAACAAGAGAAGCTTTCTCGGTCCAGCTGCTCTCCTTTCTGCGCCATTTCTCCTCTCTGACTGAATAAGTTTCACTTCCTCAGAGCTGAAACTAGTCTGAACTCTGAGCCTATCAGCTCACCAGCTGTTGGTTACACCCATCATCAGCCTGCAGATCTGAAGGGGAGGGAACAAGGAAACATGTGGGCAGAGCAGAGCTGCTGTGTGTGAGAGCAGGAAGTGCGTTTAACTCTTGTTATGACAGACAATTTCCCATCTAATTATACTGCTCACCTTGAACAGGTTGTCAACTATTCTCTGGCACTGAAAATGAAAAAACCTGGAAACTAAATATTGAGGGGAGATGATTGGTGATTCCCCGTGTATGCGTGGGTTCTCTCCGGGTTCTCCGGCTTCCTCCCACCGTCCAAAAAACAAGCATGTCAGGTTAATTGGTGACTCTAAATTGTCCTTAGGAGTGAGTGTGAGTGTGGTTGTTTGTCTCGTTTGTCTCTGTGTGGCCCTGTGATGGACTGGCGACCTGTCCAGGGTGAACCCCGCCTTTCGCCCGATGACTGCTGGGATAGGCTCCAGCCCCCCCCGCTACCCGATTAACGGATTGACGGTATAGAAAATGGATGGATGATTGGTGATGTGAGTGAACCTGATGGCAGGGCAAGAGAAACATGGCAAAACTAAATACTAAACCAGGAACTTAAAACCTAACTAAACTAACAAACATGACAGAGCGCCCCCCTCAAGGGATGGATCCCAGACATCCCAAAACCTGGGTGGGAGGAGGGGGCCCGGAAGGAGAGGCCTGGAGCCGGAGCCGGTCTGGCGGATAGCCAAACACCCGGCAATGAGCCCTCCAGGGTCCCCTCTAGAGCAGGGACCGGCGCAGCTGGAGGCCGTGGCCCTGAAGGCTCTGAAGACTGTGAAGACTGTGAAGATTGTGAAGACCATGGCCCTGAAGGCAGTGAAGACCGGCCCTGAAGGCGGTGAAGACTGTGGCCCTGAAGACTGTGAAGATTGTGAAGACCGTGGCCCTGAAGACTGTGAAGACCGTGGCCCTGAAGGCGGAGAAGACCGGCCCTGAAGGCGGAGAAGACCGTGGCCCTAAAGACTGTGAAGACTGTGAAGATTGTGAAGACCGTGGCCCTGAAGGCGGTGAAGACCGTGGCCCTAAAGACTGTGAAGACCGTGGCCCTGAAGGCAGTGAAGACCGTGGCCCTAAAGACTGTGAAGACTGTGAAGACCGTGGCCCTAAAGACTGTGAAGACCGTGGCTCTGAAGGCGGTGAAGACCGTGGCCCTGAAGACTGTGAAGACCGTGGCCCTGAAGGCGGTGAAGACCGTGGCCCTGAAGGCGGTGAAGACCGTGGCCCTAAAGACTGTGAAGACCGTGGCTCTGAAGGCGGTGAAGACCGTGGCCCTGAAGGCGGTGAAGACCGTGGCCCTGAAGGCGGTGAAGACCGTGGCCCTAAAGACTGTGAAGACTGTGAAGATTGTGAAGACCGTGGCCCTGAAGGCGGTGAAGACCGTGGCCCTAAAGACTGTGAAGACCGTGGCCCTGAAGGCGGTGAAGACCGTGGCCCTAAAGACTGTGAAGACCGTGGCTCTGAAGGCGGTGAAGACCGTGGCCCTGAAGACTGTGAAGACCGTGGCCCTGAAGGCGGTGAAGACCGTGGCCCTGAAGGCGGTGAAGACCGTGGCCCTAAAGACTGTGAAGACCGTGGCCCTGAAGGCGGTGAAGACCGTGGCCCTGAAGGCGGTGAAGACCGTGGCCCTGAAGGCGGTGAAGACCGTGGCCCTGAAGGCGGTGAAGACTGTGAAGATTGTGAAGACTGTGGCCCTGAAGGCGGTGAAGACCGTGGCCCTAAAGACTGTGAAGACCGTGGCCCTAAAGACTGTGAAGACTGTGAAGACCGTGGCCCTAAAGACTGTGAAGACTGTGAAGACCGTGGCCCTAAAGACTGTGAAGACCGTGGCCCTGAAGGCAGTGAAGACCGTGGCCCTAAAGACTGTGAAGACTGTGAAGACCGTGGCCCTAAAGACTGTGAAGACCGTGGCCCTAAAGACTGTGAAGACTGTGAAGACCGTGGCCCTAAAGACTGTGAAGACCGTGGCCCTGAAGGCGGTGAAGACCGTGGCCCTAAAGACTGTGAAGACCGTGGCTCTGAAGGCGGTGAAGACCGTGGCCCTGAAGACTGTGAAGACCGTGGCCCTAAAGACTGTGAAGACCGTGGCTCTGAAGGCGGTGAAGACCGTGGCCCTAAAGACTGTGAAGACTGTGAAGACCGTGGCCCTGAAGACTGTGAAGACCGTGGCCCTAAAGACTGTGAAGACTGTGAAGACCGTGGCCCTGAAGACTGTGAAGACTGTGAAGACCGTGGCCCTAAAGACTGTGAAGACTGTGAAGACCGTGGCCCTGAAGACTGTGAAGACTGTGAAGACCGTGGCCCTAAAGACTGTGAAGACCGTGGCCCTGAAGACTGTGAAGACCGTGGCCCTGAAGACTGTGAAGACCGTGGCCCTGAAGGCGGTGAAGACCGTGGCCCTGAAGGCGGTGAAGACTGTGGCCCTGAAGACTCTGAAGACTGTGGCCCTGAAGGCGGTGAAGATCGTGGCCCTAAAGACTGTGAAGACTGTGGCCCTGAAGGCGGTGAAGACCGTGGCCCTGAAGGCGGTGAAGACCGTGGCCCTGAAGACTGTGAAGACCGTGGCCCTGAAGACTGTGAAGACTGTGAAGACTGTGGCCCTGAAGGCGGTGAAGACCGTGGCCCTGAAGGCCCTGAAGACCGTGGCTCTGAAGACTGTGACACTGGAGAGAGGAGGGGGGAGGCGCCCATGGCAGCCGTGCAGACCCCGGCCCGAAGAACTCCACCAGGGCGGTGGTTCCTCCTCCCAGACATGCGTCATATCACTCCCCATTGTGTCAACAGGCTTCTGGTGGAAAAAGTCCAAAAGGTTATTATTAAAATGATATTTTCATGACTTTCGTTCATATTTGCATTCATCCACTTGTGCAATGAGCCACCTGAGGTTTTCTGGCACTTCATCTTTCTTACGTCTCTCCGAAGGAAATGAATTCCTTTTTGGTTGTGTGTTTTGAGCTTTAAGACTTTCTAAAGCCTGATAACTCAGAGCAAGAAGATGCTGCCTCCTACAGCAGTCTTCAGCTGCTTTGTTTCTCTATGAGCCACGTCTGAATCTGACCACCAGGTTTCTCCTCGGCTCACTCGCTCTCTGCGTGATAACGCCTCCGTTTTGTCCGTTTTTCTAGATTTTTCTAGATTTCCTGTTGATATGACACATAGTTTATTCAAAGTTTGGATTTGATCAGTTGTGTGAATTTTCTGCAGATGGAATAAAAGTTAAATCACAAGGTCTGTTACGCAAGTTATTCTTTTAAATATGTTTTTATTGCTTAGAATTAAATAGTATTTACACAATCTGCAGAAACAGAAAGTACACATCATGGTTTTAACTGGAAACATGTTCAGTGATTACATGTAAGCAGGTAAATAACACTGATTAGATTGATTCTGTGAATACATTGTGTTATATTTAGTCTTATCATAAATTATCATCAGATATCACAATGCCTGACCCAAGAAATTTCATCAGTGTTTTATGATTTCAAGTCTGCTTTCAATAAAGTATCGAATGTAAGTTAATGACTAATCCTTAGAGGATGAACTACATTTAATCTTCTCTTTATTTCTGTAAGAAATCATTACATTTCCTCTGGTTATTGAACCAGAGTTTGGTTTTGTGTAAACTTTGACTTGGTTTGTTTGTAAGTATACTTTTAATCCAATGAGTCGTGTCAGATATTGTAATAAACTACATTTAGAATCAGGTGCGTTTCAGAGCAATGACGGAGATCTCCTGATGAAGTCGTAAAAACTGAAGAAAGGAAAGAAGCGAAAGCAGCAGCTGCAGCAGAGAAGAACTGGCTGCTGTTTGTGGCCTCGTGTCCACATTTTTAACAACTTTTTTGCCTCTCAGAGTATAAAAACAGCACATAAAATGAACTAAATTCATGGAAGCACAAACTCTGTTGTTTGTGGCTGATGAAGTGGGAAAGAAATGACAACACATACACAAAGATAAGATTAGTGGGGGAGGAGTTACCCGAGAGAACAGACTATAAGTAATGAAACTCGAGTTACTTTTCCACCCTGGAAAGAGTTTAAAAAGTGCAAAGTTCAGGGGCCAATAGATGACTCAGAGTGTCGCATCATGTGTTTTTCTATCCAGATATGCTTTTACTGCTTTGGCTGTGACTGGGATCACTGCTGGCTATCACACAGATTCCAGGTGGCATTACACGGAGAATCAATCTAAAACTTTCGTGGATACACTTGTACCCAAAACAATCGTTCTTAATTTAAAAAAGCATTTTTTCTGTCTTTTTTTGTATTTTTTGCGGTGTCTCTGCTGGATTTGTTGCCGACTCCCCTCCAGCTCTCTCTGCCTCTCAGTCCTTTCTCCTGCAGCTGACACTGTGTCGTGGCCTTTATGTTCATCCACAGAGCAGAGATAACAGATAGACTTCTGATCAGTGCGGCAGAACATCCTCATCATGACCAGAATTTATCATGTGACGCACATATAAAACTGGTTTCTAGGACCTTCGTAATATTGCTAAAAGGAAACATGTGGGCAGAGCTGCTGTGTGAGAGCAGGAAGTGTGTTTAACAGGTTGTCAACTCTTTCTAATATATTAGGGTTAACAGTTTGTCTTTTAAGTCAATTAAACAGATTATCTTATTGATTATTGCTTGTTGTCCCCTCTTTCCTGTCCTCTCAGCCCCCAGCTGGTCCAGGCAGATTCCTGGTTCTGGTTCTGATGGAGGTTTCTTCCTGTTAAAAGGGAGTTTTTTCCTGGCAGAGATAACAGATAGACTTCTGATCAGTGCGGCAGAACATCTTCATCATGAGCAGAATTTATCATGTGACGCACATATAAAACTGGTTTCTAGGACTGCCTTCTTTCACCTTCATAATATTGCTAAAATCAGGACCATCCTGTCTCAGGGTGATGCAGAGAAACTAGTTACTTCAGGACTGAACTACTGTAATTCCTTATTATTGGGCTGTTCCACAGACTCTCTGAAAAGCCTCCAGCTGATCCAAAATGCTGCAGCCAGAGTTCTGATGAGATCTAACAGCAGAGATCATGTTTCTCCTCATTGGCTCCCTGTTAAATTCAGAACAGAATCTAAGATTCTTCTCCTCACATATAAAGCTCTTAATGACCGAGCTCCATCACATCTTAAAGATCTCATACTTGTCGGGATGACGGGACGTTTGATAGAAAATTAAGTGCCGCCATTCCTACAATTTGAGGCCCATGTCGGAGCAGGTAACAGGTAACCCACCAGATTGTGGTGCAAAAAGCAGAGTTGTTCAGTGTGTTCTCCAGTGAGACAGTTTCTCTTGCTCTCATGAATTGCACAGACTTCACTGAAGACGCGTTTTCTCAGGACTGATGGGAAAAGTGCACAAAAAATCGTTCTTGACAGTTTCGCAAGTAGCGCAAGAGCTCAGATCTACAAATCCTGCAGATCTGAAGGGAGGGAACAAGGAAACATGTGGGCAGAGCTGCTGTGTGAGAGCAGGAAGTGTGTTTAACAGGTTGTCAACTCTTTCTAATATATTAGGGTTAACAGTTTGTCTTTTAAGTCAATTAAATAGATTATCTTATTGATTATTGTTACGGTCCCCTCTTTCCTGTCCTCTCAGCCCCCAGCTGGTCCAGGCAGATTCCTGGTTCTGGTTCTGATGGAGGTTTCTTCCTGTTAAAAGGGAGTTTTTTCCTGGCAGAGATAACAGATAGACTTCTGATCAGTGCGGCAGAACATCCTCATCATGACCAGAATTTATCATGTGACGCACATATAAAACAGGTTTCTAGGACCTTTGTAATATTGCTAAAATCAGGACCATCCTGTCTCAGGGTGATGCAGAGAAAGTAGTTACTTCAGGACTGAACTACTGTAATTCCTTATTATTGGGCTGTTCCACAGACTCTCTGAAAAGCCTCCAGCTGATCCAAAACGCTGCAGCCAGAGTTCTGATGAGATCTAACAGCAGAGATCATGTTTCTCCTCATTGGCTCCCTGTTAAATTCAGAACAGAATCTAAGATTCTTCTCCTCACATATAAAGCTCTTAATGACCGAGCTCCATCACATCTTAAAGATCTCATACTTGTCAGGATGACGGGACGTTTGATAGAAAATTAAGTGCCGCCATTCCTACAATTTGAGGCCCATGTCGGAGCAGGTTTTTTCCATCTAATTATCCTGCTCACCTTGAACAGGTTGTCAACTCTTTCTAATATATTAGGGTTAACAGTTTGTCTTTTAAGTCAATTAAATAGATTATCTTATTGATTATTGCTTGTTGTCCCCTCTTTCCTGTCCTCTCAGCCCCCAGCTGGTCGAGGCAGATTCCTGGTTCTGGTTCTGATGGAGGTTTCTTCCTGTTAAAAGGGAGTTTTTTCCTGGCCGGGGGATTGGATCAAAGAGAAGTTTTGGTGCAGTCTGTTGGTTTCCTTTTCAGCCATTTTGAATTTTCTTTATCCCAGAAGGGAAATGATATATCTGCAGTGTTCATTAATATGAAAGTCATGCTATTGTCATAGATAAAGAACTAAATAAATTGATCAAATAAAAGCCCAGACAAACAATTAGAAAGTTAAAGTGTGGCACGATGTCAGCCTGTAACCCAGGTGATCTCTCTCAGTGAACAACATGGAACAGCTCAACATCCGAGAGCTTCCCCTCCCAGAGACTCACCCAGGACCACCCCATGTGCCGCCCCCCTCCCCCACTGCCGAATTACCTTCCTGCTTTATCTAGCCTCGAAAACAAGGCTGAGTCCCTGTTCTTAAGGTGTGCCGGTGTTGCAAAATAATCCAATGAACCTATTTCATGTAAGAACAGTCATTAGTTTGCAGAACATCTTCTTAACAACAACCATGGTCCAATAAACGATGCGGCCCACTGCTTTACAACATTTTATTGACATTTTTTGTGTTAAATTACATAAAATTACATTTTGTTAATGTGGTTTGGGATTTGCAGGCACTACACAGTCCTTTTAGGCGCCACCAAACATATGTAATCTTATCAAGATATAAGGCATAACATGATTATTTCAATACTTTATACATTGCTGTGTGTCTGTATGTTGAAACCAAGGTCTATTCATGTGAAAAGCATTTTGAGGAAAGAAAAACACAACAATGTGCATTTGGTGGCTCCACAGCAGATGTGCGACATCCTTACAGATGTTTCACATCCTTACAGATGTGCATTGTTAAAGAAAAACGAAGGAGCAACTTGAAAATACACAAGACCAAATCATTTCACTTCCAGTGCGATTAAACAGCATTTTGAATGAATATGGGTATTAAAAGGATGAAGAGCAGCAATAAACGTGAGCTTTTGAGGTTACTTTTAGCTCTAATCAGTTGTTTCATTCGCACTCAAGCAGGATTGAACAACTCTGCATCAGCGCTCTTCTGCTTGAACAGTATTTACCAGACCTGGAAACCTGTTTCAAGGAAACACAAGCAGCCTGGACTGAACTATCGGAGGCCTGGGAGTGTCCACATGATGTCACATGGTGTCACTGATGTGCAGCCAAGCCTCCACTCAAGGTCTAAAATACATAAAAAGTCTCTCCAAGGAGCTCAGTGCTGCTCTGACTATAATATGACTCTGGGATGAGCTCAAAGGTCGATGCTTTGGTTTTACTTTGGGACTTTTCTGCCATCTAGTGGTCAAACATGGTTAAACGCTGCTTTAAAATTGGATTTTTATCAGTTGCTTTGCTGATAAACAACTGTTTGATGCTAAGAACGTCAGATGGAAACCAAATCGAGACAAAAATAATGGTTTTCTTTGCAAGTTTGCTTTGGTACTGGATGTTTAAAACTTTTCTAAACAGTGACACGTAGAGCTGAAACTAAAAGAAATAAAGATTAGCGTAAGATCATATTAATCTATATAGTTTTAACTGCATTTCTTCCGTCTCGTCAGACACATTCCCCCAAAGTAAGCCACCCACAAGCTTAAGTCCCGATAAGAAGAACTATTTATTGTGTTCGTTGGAACGAAACCAGATTTCTTAAATGCAGTCTGTTATCATAACAAGACACAAATAGGCCTAAATGCTCTGTACATCCTCCAGAATCCACTGTAAGTGTACATTAATACACCAGAATTCACCATAGAGCTGCTCTCGTTCACATATTTTTATATTTAGTTTGTCAAAAGACTGAAGGGGTCAGAAACATTTGACAAAAATCCCCATTTAAGCAGCCTGCAGACACCGTCTGTGCAGTGAATTCAGCTGGCAGGTGAGCTCCGACAGAGAAAGTCTGTAGAACTAACCATAGCTCCACTAAAGTGTGCCTGAGCCCATACTGATTGTGTTGGGGGACGATCTGATGCTTTCCCACATTAAAACACAAGAAACCCACAGGCTGGAGGCACTGGAAGCAAACTTAGACGTTTAAATGTATTCAGATTTCAAAGTGAGATTTCCACTGCATGTTGCAATAAAATAAAACTCCCTTAGAACTAAATAAATGACAAAAATAAGGTATTTAAATATAAAAGGAAAATGAAAAACAGATATAAAAGTTTCCTTCCTGTTATAGAATATTTTTAGCATTTGGAGCATTAAAGCATTCATTGTGTGGTGATTGTCATCCAATCACTGCCTGTGGAATTTGGGCTTTTTACAGTTTTAAGAATCAATAGAAACGAGTGATTTCAGCAGCGGTTGGAGAGTTTTCAGGCTAAGTCCAGTCAGTTGTAGGATGGATCGGAAGTTTTTCCACAAACGTTTTCCACATCCAAATATTGATCTATATAAAGCAATAAAAGTACACATTCAGGCTTGGATTTCAGCTCTTTTTCTGTAATATTTGCACTGTTTGTATGAATTGTATGAATTAAATCTTAGTTTTCAGCATTTTAAATGTGTCACGTTACTCCAATTTCAGCATTTATAAGCAACACAATAATTAAGTGGTTAGCAACAATAATGTAGCTGCAGGTGACTATTTTTACTGTAAAAACGATCACATTAAATCAATTATGAGCCACGAACATGTCACAGATTTTGGGTTGCATTGATTTATTACCTAACGTATTTCTTTTCAAAAACTGCATGACGTGTGAACAAAAAGAAAAATAACTGAAGTTAGTTTAAGGGAATAAGCAGTTAAACAAGACGCTGTGCGCTGGATGTTGCTGATAATCATCATTAATTAAACTCACAATGGTGCAAGATGCATTTTGAGGGTAAAAGGTGTTCAGAAACACTTCATTTGCTTCCAGAACACCACATTAAAATATTAAATCTCACTTGTTAAACATGATCTTGGTACTTTAAAAAGCCAAACGTAACCGTAGCAACTGATTCAAAGCAAGAGCCTATCATGCTGGGATCAGACCACACGATACTTTTCTCTTAAAACAGCCGCTGCTGCGGAAAAAGTCATAATTCACGCTGTATTAAAACCCATTTTTCTGGACTCTCCTTGAGGTATGAAATAGTTTTAATGCAGTCACATCAGACTGATTAACCAATCAGAAGAGTGCATGAGACTGTCATCAGACAGGCTTAAACTGGGCCGGGTGCAAATTTGTACTGAACATTCACAAATCTGAGCACAACTAGAAGCTAAATAGTTACTGAGCGTTTCAAGGTAAAAATGCTAATATTGATTCATTTATCCACTAACCATCTCCGCTGCTCTTGGCCTTGAGCTTCTCCACCAGCTCTGGACTCGTCTGGCTCAGATCTACAGTCTTCTCCATCAGCTTTTTGCTAACTTCTCCTCGCAGTTTGCTAGTTTTTCTGCTTTCAAAGACGTCACGTGCAAATTAACTGCACATCTCCAGCCTCCGAGCAGCTGGGATCGGCTCCTGAGATCAGTTTACGGGCCTTTCTGAGGATGGAGAGGAAGCAGAAATCCTCCACCAGAGCACAGATAGTAGCTAGTTTAGCTGTTGGAACATATCAAAACAACTTCTAAACAGGTAAATAAGGTCGAAAAACGAGATTTTTAGCTTCTTTGTGAGTGGATAAGTTCTTTGAAAGTAAACTATTTTTGGCTGTAATATCAAATTTAGAGGCTTTTAAGGTTTTTAAGAAATTCCAGTCCAGTTGTCTTAGCTTAGCACTGAGTTTTCCAGCTTCTAGCATGTCTCAGATTCTCCTCATGTGACTTTATGCACAGCCTGGACGCCTGGTCCTTTGGGCCATTATCAGGTGCATATGGTGCAGTTTGATCTCAGCATTTGGCTGACAGGACATTTGTGAAAATGTTAGCGCTACCAGACAAAGATAAATGGAAACATTTTGTCACAACCGTCTCCCCTCCACATGTCCTCTGTGAGCCGTTAGCCTCCCCGCAGAACTTCCATCAGTGGCGGCTGAGCAGCTTGGAGAGGAATCCAGAGGAGGCTGGCTTGTCGGTCTTGACCTCCTCTTTGGTCTTCTTCTTCTCCTCTCCCAGACCCAGCTCTCCTTCCAGTTGCTCTAACTCCGACTGGTCCAGCAGCTCAAAGTCCTCCACCTCGCTGTCCGACTCCTCGGCGAGCTCCAAAAGTCGGGCCGACTCCTGGAGTCTTGACGGCTCGGGGGCTTCGCTCAGGGCGAAGCCGACCGCCGCTTCTATTCTCTCCTGGATGGCAGCTGTGACTGCGGCTGTGATGGCGTCGCCGGCCATCTGGTTGACCAGAGCCAGGGCGTTATCGGAGGACGGATCCTGGTGAGGAAGAGGTGTTGCACGCTTTAATTTGGCCGGCTGCTGGCGCTGAGGTGGGGGTGCAGGCAGGCCGAGGCTATCGTCGTCATCGCCGTTGGTCGTTGTGCCATTATCAAGGGAAGGGAATTCCAGGAGGCCGCCGGTGAAGGCCTCCTCTTTGTCGAGGTCTGCGAGGTGAAAGAAGGCGTAAAGAAGGAGCACATAAAGCGTTTACATCAGGGGAAGCTGAGGCGTACCCTCTGAGTTCTCCGTCTGCGGCGTGTGTCCCTCTGACAGGTTGAAGGTGCCGTTGTCCGTCCACGTCAAGTCAGACGCCTCGGTGTCCGACACGGACAGGTCTTTACATGCCGTGGAGTCGAGCTGACGGAGAAAAACACGAGGAGAAGTCAGGCTTAAAGTCCCAGTAAAAAGTTGAATTAAGTAGAGAGAAGTGACGACATCTTAATGGAAACAGGCAAAGTTTCCTCTAACTATTATCTATCCATATCTATCCATCCATCTATCCCTCCGTCCATCCATCCATCCATCCATCCCTCCATCCATCCATCCATCTATCCATCCATCCATCTATCTATCCATCCATCTATCCATCCATCCATCCATCCATCCATCCATCTATCCATCCATCCATCCATCTATCCATCCCTCCGTCCATCTATCTATCTATCTATCCATCCATCTATCCATCCGTCCATCCCTCCATCCATCCATCCCTCCGTCCATCTATCTATCTATCTATCCCTCCATCTATCCATCCATCCATCCATCCATCCATCCCTCCATCTATCCATCCCTCCGTCCATCTATCTATCTATCCATCCCTCCATCTATCCATCTATCCATCCATCCATCTATCTATCCCTCCATCTATCCATCCATCCGTCCATCCCTCCATCTATCTATCCCTCCATCCCTCCATCTATCCATCCATCCATCCATCCATCTATCCATCCATCCCTCCATCTATCCATCCCTCCGTCCATCTATCTATCTATCTATCCCTCCATCTATCCATCCATCTATCCATCCATCCATCCATCCATCTATCCATCCATCCCTCCATCTATCCATCCCTCCGTCCATCTATCTATCTATCCATCCCTCCATCTATCCATCCATCCATCTATCTATCCCTCCATCTATCCATCCATCCGTCCATCTCTCCATCTATCTATCCCTCCATCCCTCCATCTATCCATCCATCCATCCATCCATCTATCCATCCATCCCTCCATCTATCCATCCATCCCTCCATCTATCTATCCCTCCATCCCTCCATCTATCCATCCATCCATCCATCCATCTATCCATCCATCCCTCCATCTATCCATCCCTCCGTCCATCTATCTATCTATCTATCCCTCCATCTATCCATCCATCCATCCATCCATCCATCCATCTATCCATCCATCCCTCCATCTATCCATCCCTCCGTCCATCTATCTATCTATCCATCCCTCCATCTATCCATCCATCCATCTATCTATCCCTCCATCTATCCATCCATCCGTCCATCCCTCCATCTATCCATCCATCCCTCCATCCTTCCATCCATCCATCCATCCCTCCATCCCTCCATCTATCCATCCATCCCTCCATCCCTCCATCTATCCATCCATCCCTCCATCCATCCATCCATCCATCCATCCATCCATGTCTAAAATAGTTAATAGTTGCTTCTCTTTAAATTCAGGTATCTACGATAAATTCACACAAAAGATCAAAACAAATCAATGAATTACTGAATAAATGAACAAATGACTGAATAAAGTAATTCATTAAATTAATCACAATTAATTAATTTAGTAATTAATAAATAAATGAACAGATGAATGAATGAATGAATACATTAATGAATAAATTAATGAATTAATTAATAAATGAACAACTGAATGAATAAAGCAATTAATTGAAAATTAATTAATTTAGCAATTAATGAATAAATGAATGAATGAATGAACGAATGAATGAACAGATGAATGAATGAATGAATGAACAGATGAATGAATGAATGAATGAATGAATGAACAGATGAATGAATGAATGAATGAATGAACAGATGAATGAACAGATGAATGAATGAATGAATGAACAGATGAATGAATGAATGAATGAACAGATGAATGAATGAATGAATGAATGAATGAATGAACAGATGAATGAATGAATGAATGAATGAATGAACAGATGAATGAATGAACAGATGAATGAATGAATGAATGAATGAACATATGAATGAATGAATGAACAGATAGATGAATGAATGAATGAATGAATGAATGAATGAATAGATGAATTAATGAATGAATGAATGAACAGATGAATGAATGAATGAATGAATGAATGAATGAATGAATGAACAGATGAATGAATGAATGAATAGATGAATGAATGAATAAATGAATGAATGAATGAATGAACAGATGAATGAATGAATGAATGAATGAATGAATGAACAGATGAACAGATGAATGAATGAATAAATGAATGAATGAATGAATGAATAGATGAATTAATGAATGAATGAATGAACAGATGAATGAATGAATGAATGAATGAATGAATGAACAGATGAATGAATGAATGAATAGATGAATGAATGAATAAATGAATGAATGAATGGATGAATGAACAGATGAATGAATGAATGAACAGATGAATGAATGAACAGATGAATGAATGAACAGATGAATGAATGAATGAATGAATGAACAGATGAATGAATGAATGAATGAATGAACAGATGAATGAATGAATAAATGAATGAATGAATGAATGAATAAATGAACAGATGAATGAATGAATGAATGAATGAATGAATGAATGAACAGATGAATGAATGAACAGATGAATGAATAAATGCACGCAGACATGCACAGAAGCCTGCTGTGGTAACTGCTGAATGTGCTGTATGATCAACAGCTGGCCACAGCTGGTTTATTCTATGACTCTTTTCAGGTTAAAAGTTCATGTTTTCACTGACTGGCGCAGACTCACGAACCTGCGTGCAAAACATCGACTTCATTTAAGCAAAGATAATAACAAGGATCGAGTCTTCAGCCAATGTAAACTGCAATATCTAAAAGGCATTTTGTTGGCAGGAAGTTTGGGGCACGCATCGATGCTTATGAGCATCATGTGTGGTAAATTTCATTAGCTTCAGCTGGACCCCTGTCAGCCAACAGAGAAATAATTCGATTGGGAGGAGAAGATGAATCACGAACCTTGGGAAACATGGAGGAGAGGTCCGACTCGATGCCCTCTTTCTCAGTCTGAGCCTGAATGAGCCTCTTCTCTGAAAGCAAGCAAACAAGGATCAGACTAATCCAGTGTTCTGGTGGAAGATTAGATGGAAACAAATAACACGAAGCTGTAGATTGTTTACAGCCCAACAACTTGACCGTCAAAGTTAGGGGTCGGTGTTTTTAACTGACTAAAATAGAAGGTCAAGCTCGGTGTAAACAGAAAACAGCCACAAACTATGCTCATAAAAGTAAAGTTTACCCCTCCAGGGTTGAAATATTTCAATGTCCAACCCTCAACACCTGACCGACACCTCAGATAAGCCAAAGCAGAGCTCAATAAAACACCCTTTATCCCTTTATCAGGCCCCTCTCTGTGGAACCAGCTGCCAGTAAATGTCCGGGAACCTTTTCCACCTTAAGATCAGGCTGAAACTTTCCTTTCTGATGAAGCTTATAGTTAGGGATGGCTCAGGTGAGCCTGAAACATCCCATAGTTCTGCTGCTATAGGCCCAGCCTGCTGGGGGGCCTCATCTGTCACCTTTCCTCACTTTGCTCTTTTCCCCCTGTTTAATTTCTCAAATGATTTTCTGTCCATGTGACATTATTGTGGTTATTAACTTGTGTTTCCCTGTTCCAGCAGGTATCCTTTGAATGGTGTTATGGTGTTTTTCCCCCCTCTTTTCCCTCTTTTCTGTCTTCTCAAACCCCAGCTGGTCGAGGCGGATGGCCACCCTTCCTGGTTCTGGTTCTGCCAGAGGTTTCTTCCTGGTTCTGCCAGAGGTTTCTTCCTGGTTCTGGTTCTCCCAGAGGTTTCTTCCTGGTTCTGGTTCTCCCAGAGGTTTCTTCCTGGTTCTGGTTCTGCCAGAGGTTTCTTCCTGGTTCTGGTTCTGCCAGAGGTTTCTTCCTGGTTCTCCCAGAGGTTTCTTCCTGGTTCTGGTTCTGCCAGAGGTTTCTTCCTGGTTCTGCCAGAGGTTTCTTCCTGAGTCTGGTTCTGCCAGAGGTTTCTTCCTGGTTCTGGTTCTGCCAGAGGTTTCTTCCTGTTAAAGGGAGTCGTTCCTTTCCACAGTCCCTCAGGCTCAGGACGGGAGATTGGACTGAAGACAAGTTTCGGTCCAATCTGTTGGTTTCCTTAGCTCGGATATTATTTTTGAATTGGCTCCATATGAATTAATTGGATTATGATTACAATGAATTGAATTCCAATTGGCTTGAATTGGACTTTATTACTTAAGTGCCTTGAGATGACAATTGTTGTAATCTGGCGCTTTATAAATAAAGTTGAATTGAATAGGACTTCTTAATTTTGACCCTTTTACTGTGCCATAGTCTCATCATGATGCCAGTTCATCTGAAAATGTTGAGCAGCTCACTTAATTCAACAGTTGGCAGTTATTTTATTCACACTCACGGTCCCAGCTTTATTAAAGATGGATTTATTGTTGCTTTACTCTAACACCGACGGTCATAAAATAAAGGGAATCAAACCTGCGCTCCTTTCACTGCATGAAAGGCACAACGTGCAGAAACCTTCAACATGTTGCATTTCCACATGGATGCAAACACATTGATTCAGAGCTGATCCTGCTGGATGTGATGCAAGCAGCTGCTCATTCACACATGATAACAACAAATAAAGGGCAGCGACAATGAAGAGGAAAACACATCATATTTACCGTGATTCTCTTTGATCTTTTGGAAAAACCTCCCAATGCCGAAGTCCAGTTTCTGCAGAACTGGCTCCAGCCACAAAGCGACATCATGAGATGAAATCAGAGGCCACAGGAAGACGCCCAGCACTTCAGAAATAAGAGACAACGAATAGGTGTCCACAGAAAAGCTTTGAACACGTCAGCCACTAAAATCCGGCACCAACAGACACAACAAGTAAGGTTTTTACAGTTGTTAAAATGCTCCTTTGATGTTTACTCACCGAGAATATATGAGATAACGATCCCTGGAATGTAGCGTCCTAAGACTGCAAAGAAGGTGCACAAGCTGCAAACGAGCAGGCAAAACTAGAGCAGAAAGAAACAATTCTGTTGTGTCACTTCTCTCAAAGCAAAGTTGTGTAACTGCTCCTTTAAAGGGAAGCGTGCCTGTCATCGCTGAAGCTTATCGTCCAGAATACATCCCGCACAGCTACTTCCTTTTGTGATAAATCCATCAATCAGACGTCAATAAGCTTCACGTCATTTTGTTTCTCAATAACAGGAACAAAGAGCTGATTAACTTGATTAATTAGCTGCAATTTAATCATTCAAATGTCCAGAAAACAAGCCGAAGATGCATTTAAACAATAAAACAGATGCATCTACAGAGCGTGTCTGGAGTGGCGTCTCGGCCTCACCTTTCCCGGGTTTTGTTGTTTGAAAGCTGACGTCTCCTGGAGGAAGAGTCTAAGGGAGTCGCTGAGCTGAGGTCCAGTCGCAGACCGGCTGTCCTGACCCGAATCAATGATCTCCCAACTGCAGACACACACAGAACAAACTGAAGACTTCTGTGCAGAGGATACTGTCAAAGCCTGGAAAAGGAGGAAATGATGAGGCTGGTCCCGCACCATCCCACCGGTAAAGGCAGGGTGTCTCACACTGTATTTACCTGCTGTCACGGTTTATTTTCCGTTCCATGTCTCGTCATTTCCTGTTTTATTTTGAAAAGTCACTGATCTTGTCCTCTCCTTTCAGGTATCTTGCCCTTCCTCCCGTGTCATGCGTCTCATTGTCTTCCCTGATTCCCAAAGTGTTTCCACCTGTTCCCCTTGGTCCCTCATGTGTTCAAATAGTCTGCGTTTCCCTTGTCTCGTCACCAGTATGTTGTCTCATTTTAAGCTTCATTACCAGCCATTTACCTTGTCTTGAACCCACAGATTCCACCAGCCTGCAGTGAGCGACTCTCCTGCAGTGCTGACTTATTTTGTAATTTATCCTTGTACCATAACCTTAGTTATTTATTGTAACGGTAAGTTTCACAGCTTTGTTTTTCCTCCACTTTCTAGGAGTGATTTTTCGTTGTTACCTGTCACAGTCGCCTCCGTTAAAGGAGAACATTTCGTTATTGCTAAAGTTTCATAAAGCCTCGGTTTTATTAAGAGTGCGCCTTTGATTTATTCCGCCTAATTTTGAGAGCGTGACTTAGTTTTGTTAAAGTCTTCATAGCATTTCTGTTTTCCTCCCAGTTTGGAGAGATTTTATGTTTTGTAACTTTCCTTCTCCACCATAGATACGGAGGAGAGCGCTTAGGCGTTTTATATCCAGTTTCTTTTGCGCTGCGGGAGATCGCCCTGCAGTGCCGTGATCTGCTGTGTTTTATTTAAATAAACCATCTTGAAACCACACGACCCTGCATCTGCGTCCTGAGTCTCTCTGGTACTGACACCTGCTTGCTGTTCATTTAATCTACTACAAAGTTTGAGGGTGTTTTGGTGGGATTCTGAGGAAGTTATATCCATAAATCTTTAATGCAAATTAAAATGTACCCATGGCAGCTGAAAAAAGCAAGTAACAAATAAAAGACACATTTAGCTTTTATTATTACTAATTTAACACACAGGCACATTGCATTTGTCCTGCTGTCACAGCTGCCTGCATGTGAGGCATTCAGGGAACATGTAAAATTCAGCTACAGAACATAACTTGGGTTATTGTCTTAGGATAGAACGGGCCCTGCAGCGTTACTCTGTACTGTCACATTTCCACTGATGCCACACAGATATCATGTATATCCTGTAAAAATCACGTCATATTCAAACATATGAATGAAGATTTTGTGCTGATGTTAAAACAAATTCAGTGGAAGTTGAATGAAATGAATCTTCTTATGCTGGATTCATGTTGCCATAGTGGTGTGAGGAGATCATTATTATAAGAAATAAGACGATTATGGAGAGAAAACCAACAAATGTTGCTGTATCATTAAGGCAAAGTGTGTCGGTCCACAAATAAAGACTGAAAACCTCTGACACAGCTGTGAAACCACACTGCTTTTAAATGATTTACATCATACTCCCGTACTGCACAACTCAGTGAAATCGTTCACATACTTAGCGGAGAGCTACACCTGTGACCAAAAGAGTCCAGTAGGGGGCGAACTCAGACTGAACAGATCCTCTAAATGTAAATAATGATGAACACGGCAACAACTGAGGAGGTGAAGCAGCTCACTGATGATGATTTAAATCAAAGACACTACATATCCAGTCACATACACCCCCCCAACACACACACACACACACTATGTGATAAGGACCCATGATAAGCCCTGAGAAGCTTTGATAAAAGCAGTTATACTTCTGGTGACATCTCAGACTCTACAGGCCTCAGTTAGCATGTTAAAGGTTAAAGGTCATGACAGCACAGTTAGAAAAAGACTGAACAAGGATGGCTTGTTTGGAAGGGCTGCAGGAGAAAGCCTCTTCTCTCTAAAAAGAACATGGCAGCACAGCTTAGGTTTGCAAAGCTGCATCTGAACAAAGCTCAAGACTTCTGGAACAATGTCCTTTGGACAGACCAGAGCAAAGTGGAGATGTTTGGTCCTAATGCACAGCAGCACGTTTGGAGGAAACCAAACACAGCATATCAGCACAAACACCTCATACCAGCTGTCAAGCACGGTGGTGGAGGGCTGATGATCTGGGCTGGTTCTGCAGCCACAGGACCTGGGCACCTTGCAGTCATTGAGTCCACCGTGAACTCCTCTGGATACCAAAGTATTCTAGAGTCAGATGTGAGGCCATCTGTCCCACAGCTAAAGCTGGGCTGAAACTGGCTCATCAACAGGACAAAGATCCCAAACACAGCAGCAGATCTGCAGCAGAATGTGGGAAAAAGAAAAGAATCAAGGTGTTCTGATGGTCCAGTCAGAGTCCAGACCTCAGCCTGACTGAAATGCTGTGGTGGGACCTTAAGAGAGCTGTGCAGAAACCAATGCTGCAAACCTCAATGAGCTGAAGCAATGCTGGAGAGAAGAGGGCCGAGATTCCTCCAGAACCATGAGAGAACCCATCACCCACTTGTGACCCCAACTTTGGGAATGAATGGTATAGACCTTCCTTTTGAGACTTAGTAAGGATGAAAAGGTTTAAAATGTACTATAACCTTAGCTACAATTATTAAACCAAAGCTGCCCCCTGCTGCAGCTTCAAACTGTGTATTTGTGCCTGTTTTTGCTTGGTGTTTTCATTTTTTCATATAGTTCCAGAATATTTGTCAATATGAATAACATTAATGCCTTTAGTTGGTGGCTAAGCTTGACTTTACATCACAGCTGGTATCTGCTGACGCTTCTCTTAAACAGACAGCCCAGATGGCTCTGAATCACACACACAGAGACGCTGCTGTTGATTAAAATATAAACATTTATTTGGACTTGACTCAGAGTTCTACTTGTTTGAGGGTCACTGATTCAATTAAACCATGTAAAAAGCCGGCCCAAAACATGTGTCATCATCTAAATTAAGTCCATAAAAACACCAGCAGGATGACTAATCAGACAGGTGTGAGGTGGGATTAGGGATGTGAAAGAGTTTTCCATGTTGTGGCCCTGTTGGGAATTCTGGGCCACCTGGTGGGGGATAAACCCCCCCCCAGCGTGGGGGTTCCCAAGCGTCATCTCCCATTTAAGCTCCTCCATCAGCCCCTGTGCTCACTTCACATAGAACAGCTATGGAAGGCACAGGTGTGGCTCATGTGATAGTCATGTGCAAGAAATAGATAAGAGTAAAGTTTAAGTCATGCTTCCTTTCTGGGATACGCTCTGCTCCACTCGCTGCACCCCGGTTATCTCAGCAGTTTCCTTCATCGATCCTTTTCGTAAAGAGTCGGATGTTAAGTGGATGAAATCATTAAAAGAATACCATGAAGAACAGGATGTTTTACAGGGAAAAGAGAGGACCAAAACCCGGATTATCCTCAGCTGTTTCAAATGATTTATCTGGTTTTTGACTAAATTTATAAAAACATCGATGTATTATTGGGCAATAACAGCATCATCATAACTGATCACATTAAATGACAACGTACCAAAAGGAAATCCAGCTGAGGACAGAAACAGCTGGTGCAAAATCACCAAAGAGATCAGGTTACTGCAGGAGCTCAGCAGCTTCCTGCCACTGAACCAGCTACTGTTGACCACTGGAACAAACAGTGGAGACTTTATAAGGATATTTATATGAGAAAAGCCCAGTTAGGTATATATGTTTGGGCTTCAAAACACAGAATAAATGAGGTATGATTCAGAGGAAGCTCCTAACCTGTTACCAGTGTCCTTTATAGGTAAACCAGTGAAAAATCCCTTTAAAATGTGAAGGAAGCACTTTGAATATGGGAGCCTGGTTTGACCAAACCTGACATTTAAGCTTTGTTTCACAGAATTAAGAGCGGGAAGTTTTCTGTAGGAGCCATTTTGAAAAGGAAGTCACTAACTGACTGAAGCATCCGTCCATCTAAGGGCAAACTTCAGTCACTCAAATGAATTACACATGGAACCAGGAAATGAACAGAAGCTGCCTTTGTAGATCGCAATCATATCTAAAACTCACACATAGTTACCAATTTTGGATGGTCCAGAATTTTGTGAAGCAGCCACAAACGGATACTTGGGAGCCTGGTGAGATGGAATTTCTTGTGACTGTGATCTGCAAAGATAAGGTTTGACCTCAGAGAAGCAAACACTCCCTGACTTTTCACTGCTATACACTGAGCTGCTTTCCCTCGCATGACTACCTGAGAGCAAGCCACCCAGCTAATTCCCACCATTAGCTTGTTAGTTGCTACGGCAGCTTTAGCTGGCAAGTGGCCAAACCAGAAGCTTGCTTTGGCTAGAAAACAGCCTCCACCAACTTCTAATTAGTCTGACATTCATTACTTAACCATCTTAAAGCAGCAGCCAGTCTACTCAGTGTACTTGCACATAAATACTAAAGATACTTGACTTGCAGTTCTTTCTGTGGACTTGTTGCTTTGTTGTTAGCCTCTTTGGCAACTTAAGGTCACATGTTTAATACCGGTTAGCTATTCTTCAAGTTTCCTTTTACTTTTGAAGCCCAACATAACAGAATTTAAAGTCAATCACAAAGAGGCGATTGTTTAACGGGTTCATTTCTGGCAATTCCTGAAAGAGATCTGATTTAACCTGGTGTTTTTGCCACATTCCAGACTTATCCTCCTTGCTGGCAGCTCCAGAGGAAAAGTCTGGCCTTCAAAGTGGTGCAAATCACCATTTGATGGCGGCAGCTAATAATGGGAACCCTGTACAGCGATGTCATTTCTCCAGGTCGCATTTCCTGCCTGTGCAGAGTTGTTCAATACAACATTCACCTTTTTATCCTCACTGATTTACAAACAGAAGCTTAAAACTACACCTGCCAAGACACAAACTGCAACAACCTTTAAAGTTAAAAGAAAGCGACACAATAACCTGCCAGGGGCATGATATTCATACGTAAGTAAAGAGAAATGAAGGTTTCTCATTGACCTTTTACAATCTAATCAAACTTCAGATGAAACGATTTTCACATGGTGGACATGACTAAAAATTCTACTGAGAATTATCTTCAATTTTTCCAGTTTTTCTCTCAAACCTTCCCCCTTTTTTCCCCCCACGATGCCACCAACCCTCCCTCATAATCACACATCAGATGGGCTGCTGAGAATAAGCACAAGAGGCCCCAAGAAGCTGCATGTCTCATGTGCACTTGACCCAAACTGTCTCACATAACCCTTACGAAGAAAGGTCAGCTCGCTGCTCCCCTCTCGACTTCCAGACACATGCGCCTGCCTGTAGGAGCCTGCTTTCCTGAAAATAAGATGGGCCAAACATGTGACAGTCATAACATGACAAGCATTAATCTGTTCCATGAAAGACAGAAGTCCTCCTGGAAACTGCAGTCTTCTCAGATGACGCAATGAGTTTCACCACAGTTTGCTGCAGGTTAATCTGCCAGGGACTTAAAATGAAGGCGGCACATACAACAAGTAGAAGTTTGATCATGTTAAGGATCAAAAATGAGTTTCTTTTGGGTGGAAAGCTTATCCAGAGATCTCTCTCTCTGCGTCAGAACACCTGAGTATGTGGCTGACTCACATTATCTTCCCATGACTCAGTAAAACAGCATCAAGTTGGAACATATTTTGGTTAAACATGTAAGAATAACCCTGAAAATTTGTTTTAAAATCATTTAACTGCCTGTGTGATTCAAATAATCAACACAACCTCCCATTTTCACATGAAGGTTGCAGCTTCTGTACCCTTTAAAGAAAGATATTCTTTTTAAAAACAGTGTGCCACTAGAAATCAAATCAAATGACTCTGCAATGGTCCCAATTATCTTCCTCCTCCCACTCCGAGGCTCTCAAACTGACAGCAGCAGCAGATGGAGACGCCGTCATACTTAGCTGAGATTCAGGAGCTGGACCACACCTTTTAATTCAGCAGATGCTTTATCCAAAGCAACGAGGAACATTCAAGCTTCACAGCAGTAAGAAAACTCGGTCTATTCATTAAGCACTAAATCAATTAAAATCTAATTAGATGATGAAGTAAAAGCCAAGGGACGCCCCTGCTCTGATAGCCTTTGGTAGCCTATTTAAATAACCTGCTGCAGACCCCAAAGTCACTCTGGAGCAGAATTAGTGACTTGAATCTGATTCGAGCAGCTATGGACCGCCGGTGGAATTGAATGTTTTTAGTTAATCAAACACCAGATGCATCTCTGTGATTTGGACCATCTGTTTTCATTGTTCATGCTGGGAACCCACCACTTTAAAGCCTTTAATGTTGTCATTTTCCTCCCTTCTTTTTCTCCTCCTCTCCTTCTTCCTTTCTTACAGCAGGCCTGAAAGTCTGGGAGCTGCTGCTGATCCCAGATAAGTTTTACTAATGATCGTTCGCATTAGCTGAGGTCTCTGCTTTGGTACTTATGGACAGAAAGATGAGTTACTGGTGAGCACGGTGGCACATTTTCAGTCCCGTTCTACAGAGCTGACTCAGAAATACACTATTTTTGTAAGAAAGGGGCTAAGAAATAGTAAAATAATATCAATTTCTGCACAGTTATCTCAGTTAGAGATCATTGAAATGTGTGATACTAGTGCACAGAGGTTTATTTTTCCATTTTTAATATTTTTTAGGTGTTTAAACAATTTAATTTTAATAGCTCAGCAGCTAGATTTGACATTAGCAATGTTACAATTTACATCCTTATTTTATTTGTCTCATTAACATTTATAACACCATTTTTTCATGTGAAGGTGACACCTTATTCTAACGTTAATTTGTCACTTTTCGTTTGTCAGCCTCCAACAGCTGATGTTACCATTAAAAACTCCCCCCAATTTAAGTTTATGGTTTCAACTTGAGAATAATATCTAATACAGATCCTATAATTTTCAACCTTCCCGTCACATACTTTCAGGAAGCTACAAACCGTCGGATGCAGCGAATATGTAACGTTTCATTATGTGCATCGTTCCAGGTCAACATGAGAAGGAGTCAGCGGGTTGAAGGAGGGCAGTGAAGGCAGCAGCCACACATGAACAGCTGCTGGGCAGATATCACTTTTTACCCAATCAGTAATCTCTGAAACAACACAAGGGACAGGATGTCTGAGCCTCTAATGAGCCCAGTGACGGCGCTTTAAATACACGGCGAGACAAACAATGTGAGGAATGGTGGCAAAACCTTCCCGGCTCCTCTTCTGATTGGGAAGTAGGCAGGTGTAAATATGTTTACCCTCCTCTTCATGCGAGTACTTACCACAGCAACCCGACTGATGCAGTTAATACGCGTTTATGTTCTGCACACCGACACATATTCAGCAAAAAAGTCAGATTATAGCTACAGTTGGGTCCTTATCTGAGGGTAATTATCCTTGGATATATGGCGGTGAATGAATGGAATCACTGGCACAAAGCATGTCATACCCCGGTACGATAGGTGGCGCTGTCCCCATTTCAGCTATCGCTAACAGAGCCACTTCCTGTTGACGTCTTCACCGCCAACAACAACAAACTCAGGCATTCAGAAAGATGGCGAACGCAGAGCGAGATGAAGCTGCGTCCCTCTCCATCTGTGATGAGCTGGTTATGGCACAGACGATGCACAACGGCGCATTCTCCATCGCCTTGTTTCTTTCTTTCTGACGACAACAACAGGAATATCGTCTCCTTCCACTTCCGGGTGACGATCGCGGGAAAAATCTGGAGCATGCGCAGAACGCTCGATCCGATCAGCTGTCGTGGCGTTATCTCGGGGGCTTAATTTGATCCGATCCGATCTTTTGTCAGATTAAGACGTCAACATGAGTTGAATAACTCATCTTATTGTAATTTAGCCATTAATCCGATCATGTAACCGCACTGAGTATCACCTCATCAGATATTTTGACTTAACTATTGCTTGATTGCAGAGACTGTATTGTAGTGGTATGATTGCCACCTTTCATGTGGGAGACCTGAGTTCAAATCCCCTCCATGAAAGGTACTACTTCCAGTAGGGGTCCTTAGGCAAGGACCTACCTGTAAGTCGCTTTGGATAAAAGCATCTGCTAAATGCAGAAACATAAACTGTCTTCGTGATTTGCAGAATTAGAAGAAGAGGCTGCGTCCCTCTACATCTATGATGAGGGATTCATCTGAACGTGCATGTAGATGACATCGTCTCCTTTGACTTCCAGGTGAAAAAATCTGGAGCATGTGCAGAACGCTCGATCCGATCCACTGTCGTCTACGTGCACGTTCAGTGCACGTTTGGATCGAGTTATCTCGAGTAACCCGATCCGATCCGTTTTTTAGTCAGATCAAGGCGTCTACATGAGCTGAATAACTCAATCTTATTGTAATTTAGCCATTAATCCGATCCGATGGCGCTCATGTAACCGCGGTGAGAAAGCATTCCGGGTTGATCGGGTTCACAGGCCGGTCTGCGTGTGTCTGCGGAACAAATGAAACCAAAAGCTTTCAGTAAGTCAAGACTCCAGCGATGTGGCGGACGTGCAGCGATGACGCAATATGGCGAGCTGGAGACCTGTTCTGTGTTGTTGATCTGTTTACACCGACACATCAGAAAGTCATTGTTGGTGTGAGCCAACTTTCCAAGTCATGAGATCATAATTACATTAGAGCTCTGACCGTCCAATCAAAACAGAGGAGAGCAAACGCAGTCCACGACATGACAGCAGCAGCAGCCTCACAGCAATACTTTGATCAGTTTTACTTTTCTTTTTCAAAGGGTTTTTAAGTTTTTAAGCACCACAAAACGTTCCAGTAACTTTCCCCCTTTTAGGTGAAGAACTCTCACCGCCTGACAGTGAAAAACCTTTGATTCAAAACAGGCAAAACCCAAAAATAAAGAATCTACATCGAAGCATGAAATTAGGTCTTTTCTGACTTTCTCTCCAGTCGTACCTCAGTCCTGCCCCGCGATCTTCAGGAGACATCTCCACAGCTTCAGGGTTTCTTCAACAGGTTTGAAGGCACCAGTGTGAGCAGATACAAAGTCAACCGCAGCTGATGGTGGTATTTGTGCAGATGGAAGGCAAGACTCAGCTCGAATGAGTCTTTTTTAGAAGTAAGATAAAGCAAACTCGGGTTTAACAGGCCACACAGCACGGCAGCAGCTTCTGTTTATCCTCAATGAAGCCCCGGTTGGAGTATTTCAAGAGCCCCGTCTAAAAATAACTGGGTCACACTACATTCCATCCGTCGGCCATCAGGAGTACAGAGGAATGGGGTTGAGGGCGGGGGGCCTGGGACAGCCGCCACCAACAACAACACCACTAACCCAACATCAACATCCTTCCCAACACACCTCCTGAGTGGCGTGGAAAGGACGCCAAAGGAGAGGATACATGTGTGTCTCCTGTTCTGATTTCCATACAGATGGAAGGTGATTTTAGATTTTACTAAAGAGCTAAACAAAAGGAAACGATTCGGGCTCAACTGGTCCTATGGTTCGAGTCCCAGCCGGGGGCCCTTTGCCCAAATCTCTCAACCCACAGGATGATCAACTGGCATTTCTTAACCTGTTGAATCTAACTCACCGGGGGAGGTTACAGCGTGTGATACATCCCACCAGAAACCAGAGGAAATAGCTTCAGAGGTACCAATGATCTCATCAACTCTCAGCAATAAAACTAAATTTACTGAAAAAGTTCGTCTTTTTCTTTGTACAAAACTGCCAAGAAACGTTGGTGCAGGAAGGGAGGACCCAGATGCAGACTTCAAAACGGTTTATTCCAAAAACCACAAGGAAAAAACAGAAAGTGCGGCTGAGCCGGATTATCAAAATTCTTAAACTGTGAATAACCAAACAAAACAAGATTATGACCTATAAATAACAAGATTATGACTTATAAATAACAAGATTATAACTTATAAATAACAAGATTATGACCTATAAATAACAAGATTATAACTTATAAATAACAAGATTATAACTTATAAATAACAAGATTATGACTTATAAATAACAAGATTATGACCTATAAATAACAAGATTATGACTTATAAATAACAAGATTATGACCTATAAATAACAAGATTATGACTTATAAATAACAAGATTATGACCTATAAATAACAAGATTATGACTTATAAATAACAAGATTATATCTTATAAATAACAAGATTATGACTTATAAATAACAAGATTATAACTTATAAATAACAAGACTATGACCTATTAATAACAAGATTATGACCTATAAATAACAAGATTATGACCTATAAATAACAATATTATGACTTATAAATAACAAGATTATGACCTATAAATAACAAGATTATGACTTATAAATAACAAGATTATAACTTATAAATAACAAGATTATGACCTATAAATAACAAGATTATAATTTATAAATAACAAGATTATAACTTATAAATAACAAGATTATGACTTATAAATAACAAGATTATGACCTATAAATAACAAGATTATAATTTATAAATAACAAGATTATAACTTATAAATAACAAGATTATGACTTATAAATAACAAAACTATGACTTATAAATAACAAGATTATGACCTATAAATAACAAGATTATAATTTATAAATAACAAGATTATAATTTATAAATAACAAGATTATGACTTATAAATAACAAGATTATGACTTATAAATAACAAGATTATGACTTATAAATAACAAGATTATAACTTATAAATAACAAGATTATGACCTATAAATAACAAGATTATGAACTATAAATAAGATTATGACCTATAAATAACAAGATTATGACTTATAAATAACAAGATTATAATTTATAAATAACAAGATTATGACCTATAAATAACAAGATTATGACCTATAAATAACAAGATTATGACTTATAAATATTGTGATGGTAAATTTTATGTCTCAGGACTGACAGACTCTCCAATCCACATTAACCATTTGTATCACCCAGACACGCTAATTGTTTTAAATCATTTACTTCTTAATTAACACTCAGACAAGATAATTGTTTTAACCTCCTGTTTCTTAATTATCATCAAGACTGCATCCTGCCCCCCCCCCCCCTGGAGGTGTGGTTACACACCTAAAGAACAAAGCCCCCCTCCTCAGGTATAAATGCTCTGTATTGCTTCTGTCTGTATATTTTTCATACCATTGCCACTGACTGATCTTTTTCCTTGCAACGAAGAATAAAAACTTAGCCGGCCGGCAGAAAAAGTAAGTTTCTCTATTTCATTGCTCATCATAAGTATTCGGAAGGAAGCGATTGAAAACTTCCATAACAATAACAAGACTATGGAAACTGTGGCTGGAGGCAACAACCTGACTTAACAAGACGAGGCGTGAACATGGAAGGTAAGTGAGGATTTCGCCATGAGGGAAACCTGGAAACTATATATTGTGGCTGTGAAACAGACAACAGGTGACTGTCACGATTTACGTTCTGTTTCATGTCTCGTCATTTCCTGTTTTATTTTGAAAAGTCACTGATCTTCTCCTCTCCTTTCAGGTATCTTCCCCTTCCTCCCGTGTCATTGCGCCTCATTGTCTTCCCTGATTCCCAGGTGTTTCCACCTGTTCCCCTTGGTCCCTCATGTGTTCAAATAGTCTGTGTTTCCCTTGTCTCGTCGCCAGTATGTTGTCTCATTTTGAGTACATTACCAGCCCTTTGTGTCTTCCATGTTCCATAGAAACCACGAGCCTGCAGCGAGCATTTCTCCTGCAGTGCTATTTTGTTTGTAAGTTATTCCAAAGCCATAGTTTAGTTATTGTACCGGTAGGTTTCATAGCCTTGTTTGTTCCTCCATTTTCAAGGAGAGATTTTTGTTCTAACCTGTCATAGTCGCCTCCGTTAAAGGAGAGCTTTAAGTTAAAGTTACATTTTCATAGAGCCTCTGTTTTGGAAGAGTGCATCTTTTGTTTTGTTAACTATTCATAGCTTTTCTGTTTTCCTCCCAGCGTGGAGAGTTTTATGTTTTGTAACTTCCACAGCTGCGCTCCTCCTCTCCTGTTACTGAGTAGAGCGCTTAGGTTTTTTATAGTAATTTCTTTTGTGCTGCCGCGAGATCGCCCTGCATTGCCCTGGGTGTGTTGATAAAATAAAACCCTTTTGGAATCCAAAGACCCTGCATCTGTGTCCTAAGTCCCTACGGTTCCTGACAGTGACTTGAGTAAAGTGACGGGAAAAAACATGACAAGAAACATAACAAAGAACCTGAAAACATGATAAAAGACCTGAAAACATGATAAAAGGCCTGAAAACATGATAAAAGACCTGAAAGCATGATAAAAGACCTGAAAACAAGATAAAAGACCTGAAAACATGATAAAAGGCCTGAAAACATGATAAAAGACCTGAAAACATGATAAAAGACCTGAAAACACGATAAAAGACCTGAAAACAAGATAAAAGACCTGAAAACACGATAAAAGACCTGAAAGCATGATAAAAGACCTGAAAACATGATAAAAGGCCTGAAAACATGATAAAAGACCTGAAAACAAGATAAAAGACCTGAAAGCATGATAAAAGGCCTGAAAACATGATAAAAGACCTGAAAGCATGATAAAAGGCCTGGAAACAAGATAAAAGACCTGAAAAGCATGATAAAAGACCTGAAAACAAGATAAAAGGCCTGAAAACAAGATAAAAGACCTGAAAGCATGATAAAAGACCTGAAAACAAGATAAAAGGCCTGAAAGCATGATAAAAGGCCTGAAAACAAGATAAAAGACCTGAAAGCATGATAAAAGGCCTGAAAGCATGATAAAAGACCTGAAAACATGATAAAAGGCCTGACAACAAGATAAAAGACCTGAAAACATGATAAAAGGCCTGAAAACATGATAAAAGGCCTGAAAACATGATAAAAGGCCTGAAAACAAGATAAAAGACCTGAAAACATGATAAAAGACCTGAAAACATGATAAAAGGCCTGAAAACAAGATAAAAGACCTGAAAGCATGATAAAAGGCCTGAAAACATGATAAAAGACCTGAAAGCATGATAAAAGGCCTGAAAACATGATAAAAGGCCTGAAAACATGATAAAAGGCCTGAAAACAAGATGAATCAAAACATAGAACGTGACAAAAAAAACATTTTTGTCTTTAAAAAAACTGAAAATCAGTGAATACTTGGTCCAAACCTTTCAATCTGTTCACTCCACCAAGCTTCCTGATTTATCTGACATGAACCAAAGGTTAAAACATTTGGTCCAATAAGCTCCAAATGCAGGTTGTCCACCTGCTGTTTTTCGCTCACCACTTCCAGGACATGGCTACTGAACAGAAAAAGGAAGGATGTGCTCCTTCTTTCTGCCGTTTAACTCCTAAACATCCTAAACATGTTGGGTTATTAAGCATCTGGTGACTGGTGAGAGAAAAATGAAAGCCCTCCCCTGAATTAATTCATAAGATTAGAGACAACGTGAATACAGCTGATAATTCTGTCTGATATCAGGCATTAGATTCACTGCACTAGATTAAAAAAAATCTAAATTTCATACTATTCTAAACTTTTTACGCCCTGATGATGATGTATCAGATGGCTGTAAATACTTTCTTGGAAGTTGCACACATTCACGCTCTCAGAGTCCCTGATCAGTCCATAAAGTTAGAAACAAAGGCTCTTGTTGTGCTGCCAAATCAGCCCAGACATCTTGCATGTGATGCTGCAGATTAGTTTAGATGCAGAAGAATATACACATTATTACAAATGAATTCAACTGCTTTTTAAACATCTGAACTGAGAATAAAGCAGAGATTATGCTCGTCTTGTTGGTCATTGCACATGTAAATTGTTCTGTGAACAATGTTTCATAGGAACTCCTGAGCTGCACTGGTTTTACTGCAGTTTTTATTGCAAACAGCAGATGTAACAGGGACAATAATACTGCTACAACTCAGGAACTACATGACTGTCTCCATGGCTGTCTATGCAGATGATAATCATGGAAACACAGTCAACACGTAAAAACTATCAAACTAAACTTCTATACTTCCAACAGTGAGATGAGAGCCAGCCAAAGAGAAGCAGAGCTCCATTACTCCAGGATTAGGTTGCAGAGGCACCGGTCTGGAGGTCCGGATGCTCACCCATTTCCTCTTACTCTACTTGGGTTGTCCCAAAATGTTCTCAAGGCAAGAAGGGACATTTAATCCCTACAGTATAGTCCGAGTCTGGCCCTTGGCCTCCTCCCAGTTGGATGCACCTTGAATGCCTCCCTTGTATCCCGGTGAGCTGCATGAACCACCTCAGCTGGTTTCTTTCAAAGCAGAAGAGCAGTGGCTCGACTTTAAGTTCCGATACAGCCTCTCACCGTGTTACTGAATCAACTGAACCTACAGAGGAAACTCAGCTAGCTTGTCTTGTGACTACAATAAAGTGTCAATACAATGATAATAATAATAATAATAACACATTTTATTTGTTAGGCGCCTTTCATGGCACTGAAGGTCACTTTATTTCAATACAACGTCTGCTTTACTGCGACTGCAGCTCCAATTTGCCATCGAGTCTCAAATAGCTAGAAATCGCTCATTTTTGCCAATATTATTCCCCATATACAGTATAATGAAAAAAGTCAATCATTTTTATGTATTTTTGCCCAATCAGCCAGACTTTATTGTATTTCTCAAGGTCTTTCAGAGTTTTTCTTTGGACATTGGCTGCTTTTTAACTAATTTTCAGTCCAGTCCTTCTACCTGAACATTTTAGAAGGTATCTTCAGTATCTTTCAAAGTATCGTTCAGGATCTGAAAGTGATGTCCTTAAGAAAGAGGAAAAAATCCAGCTGTGACCTGACAGGACCTGAGAGATGCATCTGGACCTTCAGCTGATCCATCTACTGTTGGCCCAAGCCTCATCAGAAATGGGCTCCATGGAAGGGTGGCTGTCAAGAAGCCGTTCTTAAGGAAGGGAAACAGGGAGAAAAGGCTGAGCTGTGCCAAATGACACAAGAAGTGGACTGAAAATCAGTGGCAACAGGTCTTATGGAGGGATGAATCCTCCCCAGAGCCCGGACCTCAACATTATTGAAGCAGTGTGGGATCATCTGACAGAGAACGGAACAAAAGGCAGCCCACATCCAAAGAAGAGCTTTGGGATGTCCTTCAAGAAGCCTGGAGAACTATTCCTGAAGACTCCTTAAAGAAATGACAGAAAGCTCGTCTCAGAGGGTTCAGACTGTGTTGGAGAATAAAGGAGCTCAGACCAGAGATTCACTTTAAACCCTTTTGCTTTATGTATATCTGTTCATGTTTAATATTTTCTGTTTAAAGAAATGTCGGCCGGCTCCACACTTCTGCCCCATGCTGTATATGATCTCATTCCCATCACTTGACTGTGTTAAGACACTCATGGCTGATTTGTTGTGTTGTTTTCCATCGGTTGACCTGAGGTCCAATCAGAGGGGTCACTCTGAAGCACTCCCCCTTCAGCGTAAAGTGATCCCATTGGCTTGATTTCTCAATGTCTGAATCAGTTCCGGCAGTGCAGAAACAGCTGAGTCACACGTCCACAGAGTCAGTTTTATTGTGAGCCTGTTGACATCATGAGGAACATGACTGTTGTTTTAAAGTCTGTTGACATGTAATTAAGATGGTTTTATCATTCTAATTTTTCTAAATATCAAACAACTTTAAACCGAGACGTGTAAAAGAAGACCTTTAATGGCTCATTTAATTCCATGTGTTTACATTTAGAAAGTCAGAGAAGGACCTGCCCAAAGTTTGGTGACAAAACCCTGAGAGAGAAAAAGCCACTGAGCATCAACAGAATGATACAAAAACACAGCCACCACCTGCCAATAAACTGTCGCCTGCTATAGAGCCAGTATTAGATTTGTCCCTGTTGTGCTACTGTAGTTATGTTGTGGAGGTTTGGATAAAACAGCTCATTCTGAGGCAATGAAAACACAATTATCCCTATTTTCAGGCAATTCTGTTGAATATTTCAACATATTCCATCTCGATCTTTGTGCTGATTCACCGTTGGCATGATGTAATCCCTCTTTACCACAACCCTATCCGCCATAACTGGATGTTTAACCCTAACCCGAAATCTAACCATAACTTAAAGCTATTCTTAACCATAAAACAATCTTTTGACTCCTAAAAAGTAATCTAAACACATGGGGCCCACACACAAAACACAGTGGTCCCCACAAGTATACCAGGCTCTTTGTTTTGGACTGTATGAATTATAGGAAAACAAGCACACACACACACACACACACGTTGGCTCAGACTTTCCAGCTGTCAGATCACATTTTGGATCAGCAGCTAATCTCCTGCAAGCCTTTTCCCAACACTCACTCACAGCCTGATGTACAATTACCCACAAGACAGCAGTGACAGACAACAGCAGGTGGAAACAACAGCATCCCACCCTGCCAGCCAAATGTCACCGAGACACAGTCTTAGTCAACAGTTCATCTCCATGAGAACTGGATTAATCTGCAGAGCAGAAGTGAGTGAAATGGCTGCGAGCTCCAGAAACTGCACCTTTGGACTGTGGTTTTTCTGATGAAAACTGAAAAGAAACCATCTTAACACAGACAGCTTTAAATGTTGCATTCAAGCGGTTTGTGTCTCTTCAAATGCAGACACAACGCGAGTCGTGCCTGACCTAAACTCTCCGTTATATAACTCAGATATGTAGCCTGCAGCCTGGTGGGTTCCCTTCTGCTGAATCCCACCGATCCGGTGGCAGACGACCTCCCAGAACCACCACCGAACACACAATCACCTTCACAATGGGGCAAGAGTGTGAGCCAGCTCGGCAAAACTGACTCCCCCAAAGCAGACTGAGCCAAATGGGTCACAAATCAGCCACAATTTCATGTCTAAATGAATATTTGACTCATTCTAACTCCCATTTGGTCACGAATGGATGCACGGGGCGTCCTAAAATGCCTCCCGAAAACAAACTGAACCACCTGATCAATGTGTGTGTCTTCTGTCACCATCTTGTGGTAGAAGTTTAATGATCAGGATAAAGAAATCTGCTCATCATATGTCACATGAAGCGCAGTAAGGACATGACAGACTCCGCCCCCTTTTTTCATTAAACTGTTTAAGAACATTTGGAACAGTCAGGAAATATTTGTAAATGTAAAGTTTCATGTTAAGTTAAATAAAGTTAAGTTAAATCTCTACATTAATGCAGAAACACACATCTGTAACTGTCCTAAACAGCTGTGGACATCTGGTCAGAGGGAGTTATTCAACATGGTGATCATGGTGCAGAATGTCTTCTCTTAATCAGTTTTACTGCAGTCCACTAATCAGCAAACTGACCCGTCATTTCAGTCATGCATCAGAAGTTGAGTCATTGATTTGTGAGTTCATCCTGTAGGGTTCAGCGTCTGAGAAGTCACATGGTTGAGTTTCAGAGAGGAGATATTAGCGGTGGGATTAGATTAGACGGTCATACGTGATCAATCAGCTCTGCAGGGCAGCAGCCGAGACTCAGAGAATGTTGTTATGTATGTTCAACATGTGTGCAATCAGTTGGACAGGGTGCACGTTTCTGTGGCCAGGTGCACGTTTCTGTGTTCAGGTGCACATTTCTGTGTTCAGGGTGCTCATTTCTGTGGCCAGGGTGCACGTTTCTGTGTTCAGGTGCACGTTTCTGTGGCCAGGTGCACATTTCTGTGGCCAGGGTGCACGTTTCTGTGGCCAGGGTGCACGTTTCTGTGGCCAGGGTGCACGTTTCTGTGGCCAGGTGCACATTTCTGTGTTCAGGGTGCACGTTTCTGTGGCCAGGTGCACATTTGTGTGTCCAGGGTGCACGTTTCTGTGGCCAGGGTGCACGTTTCTGTGTTCAGGTGCACGTTTCTGTGTCCAGGTGCACGTTTCTGTGTTCAGGGTGCACGTTTCTGTGGCCAGGGTGCACATTTCTGTGTTCAGGGTGCACGTTTCTGTGGCCAGGGTGCACGTTTCTGTGGCCAGGGTGCACGTTTCTGTGGCCAGGGTGCACATTTCTGTGGCCAAGGTGCACGTTTCTGTGGCCAGGTGCACATTTGTGTGTCCAGGGTGCACGTTTCTGTGGCCAGGGTGCACGTTTCTGTGTTCAGGTGCACGTTTCTGTGTCCAGGTGCACGTTTCTGTGTTCAGGGTGCACGTTTCTGTGGCCAGGGTGCACATTTCTGTGTTCAGGGTGCACGTTTCTGTGGCCAGGGTGCACGTTTCTGTGGCCAGGGTGCACGTTTCTGTGGCCAGGGTGCACGTTTCTGTGTCCAGGTGCACATTTCTGTGTCCAGGGTGCACGTTTCTGTGGCCAGGGTGCACGTTTCTGTGGCCAGGTGCACATTTCTGTGGCCAGGGTGCACGTTTCTGTGGCCAGGGTGCACGTTTCTGTGTCCAGGTGCACATTTGTGTGTCCAGGGTGCACGTTTCTGTGGCCAGGGTGCACATTTCTGTGGCCAGGGTGCACATTTCTGTGGCCAGGGTGCTCATTTCTGTGTTCAGGGTGCTCATTTCTGTGTTCAGGGTGCACATTTCCGTGTCCAGGGTGCACATTTCTGTGTCCAGGGTGCACATTTCTGTGTCCAGGGTGCACATTTCTGTGGCCAGGGTGCACATTTCTGTGGCCAAGGTGCACATTTCTGTGGCCAGGGTGCACATTTCTGTGTCCAGGGTGCACATTTCTGTGGCCAAGGTGCACATTTCTGTGGCCAAGGTGCACATTTCTGTGTCCAGGGTGCACATTTCTGTGTCCAGGGTGCACGTTTCTGTGGACAGGGTGCACGTTTCTGTGTTCAGGGTGCACATTTCTGTGTCCAGGGTGCACATTTCTGTGGCCAAGGTGCACATTTCTGTGGCCAGGGTGCACATTTCTGTGGACAGGGTGCACATTTCTGTGGCCAGGTGCACGTTTCTGTGGCCAGGGTGCACATTTCTGTGGCCAAGGTGCACATTTCTGTGGCCAAGGTGCACATTTCTGTGTTCAGGGTGCACGTTTCTGTGGCCAGGGTGCACATTTCTGTGTCCAGGGTGCACATTTCTGTGTCCAGTGCTGGAGCTGCTCTGATGTCTGATCTGACAGGAGCTTTCTGAGGATCTGGTAAAAGTGCGACAACTGAACAAATCCAGAAAGCTTTCCATTGTATTCAATAGAAGACTATAAACAACGGTACAAAAGCTCCGTACTGTAGTTCTTCTGAAACTGTTCCCATGGTGTCGCTGCACCACTGCATCAGTACCAACACCAACTGTTTACAAAGACTGGATAGTGTAGTGGTATGACTGCCACCTTTCGTGTGACCTGGGTTCAAATCCTCTGCATGAAAGGTACAACTTCCAGTAGGGGTCCTCAGGCAAGACCCCCTCACTCTGTCTGCCTACCCGTAAGTCGCTTTGGATAAAAGCATCTGAAAATGCATAAACAAAGGAAACTACAGCGAGTCCACCTCAAACTGAGAGTCATGGTGTGTGCTGACGCCATAATTCGCTCATGAACCCTGAACAAATCAGTGAGCATAATCACAGCTTTACATGCAACGCTGACCCTAACCCACTGTGACCTCATTCAGTTACTGAGAAAAAGACTTGATCAACATATACAGAACGTATGGAACGTGATCACAAGAAGGTGGAGAACAGGATGTGGAAGAGCCAAAAGTGGGATACAGCAGTCCAGAGGCAAATGGATGCTGACTGAAGTCTTCATTTTACAACAAACCAAGCAGGAAAACCGTGAACTTAAACTAGGAAAACAAAAGACTAAATAAAACAACCAGACAAGAAAGGAACTGAGCAACAGAGAAGTTAGTCGATGAAAATATCTGACAAAGACCGAGATTCACAAAGGATAACGTAGACTGAGGGGAACGAATGGGAAGGTGACCGCAGCTGTGCTGACTGAGTGGAAACAGGTGTGAAAGAGATCAGGGGAAAAGACTGAAGCAACTGAGGACATGACAGGATCTAACAGGATCTAACAGGATCTAACAGAATCTAACAGGATCTAACAGGATCTAACCGCTGGAGACAGACTTCAGGGACAGAACTAAAAAGTAAGAAAGAATTAAACCATCGAGAAGACCAGAAAACCATGAATCAGGACAGAAGGTCTCTTCTAAACATGTTGTTCTCAGTGTCAACCGGGTGCAAAGCATGCAGCCCAGATATCTGTAACCATGCCGACTATGATCCATCTCCTTTAAATAAAATAACAGACAAAGAAGACGAGAAGCAGGTGAACGACAAACTCCCTCTTCTACAGTGTTCTGTCCACTGAGTGCATGCATTCAAGCTTTGATGCAGCTCACTGAAAGGCGAATAGGACCGTCTGCAGAATCCCAGAATCTTGCTTTATGGGGGTGTGGACACCGAAACAAATATTCTTAACCTCGCGATGTTTTCACCTACAAAACACTCCAATGAACAGGACAGAGTGGGAGCACAGGTCAACATGTCCACGGGGATAAAAGCACCGACTTTCTAATGGAACTTCTCTATCTCCTGAGCCACAGCAGCCCCACATCTGCTTACCAAATCAAAGCACACTGGGTCGTTCTACTGTGCCTGCCAACAGCAGAGAGCGGGAGGTTGTGTTTTCAGACCAGAACAACTTTCACTGCTGGAAACTCAGACATAGTTTCCATGTAAGCCCAGATTGGCTCCCTTAAAGCCGGTCTGTCAGCAGCCATATTTCTGACAGCATCAAATTGTTTGACATGAGTCCTGAGGAGTTCTTCACATCTATCTATTTAGAAATGCATCAAAGGCAGTAAGTCACTACTTACTTCCAATAAAGACCTCTCAGGTGACAGTGAACTGACACTCTGACCCTGTTCTGGACCTAAATCAAACTCGCTGCACCCCTCCAAATGTTCTGGATAAATCCTGTTTGCTGCTTAAGAAAATGAGCTTTTCTCATAACATTTAACACTCTGAAAGATGCAGTCATGTCCTTTAGGGTTACATTTCCTCGTAGAAATGTGTACGAGGAACAAAACGCCTCCTCTTTACCATGACCAACAAAGACAAAGGTGCGTGTCTGAAGAGAATGAAGCCTGAGTTCAGAGAGCGTGTTCACGGCTATCTATTTGGAATCTGACATTTAGGAAATCTGCTCTTGTTTACATGACAAACACAGGCCTCCTGGTTACTGATTAGTGCAAAATATTTGCACAGGCAGCTGTGATGGTTGCTAAGACAAATCGACAGTTTTTTACCTGAACCTTATTCGACCCGACGACCTGTACCTGTGCAGGTGTGTGGCAGCACTTAGAAGATCAGGATTAAGATCAGATTTATTGTCATGCACACGTGCACGTGCTTTGGCACCTGTTGACACACACGTGCACAGAGTAACACACTCATAGCCTCACTCATGGAGCCGTTCACAGCGCCTGGGGAGCATTGGGGGTCCAGTCATGGTCAGTTTCACCAATCTTTATGAGTGGCGACAGCGGGAATCGAACCACCAACCTTCCGGTTATTGGATGATCCACTCTAACCACCACGGAAAAGTATATTCATACAAGTTTGTCAGTGCAAAAACAAAACTGAGCTGCTTCCAAAACCTGCAAATAACCTCAGAGGATCATCAGTTCTACAACTCAGCTTTCTGTTGAGTGAGGCGTTCTCTCTCTAACCAATCACATCAATTTCAAGTCACATTCATCCAGTTAAACTTTCCTTCATGTGATTTCAACAATTTGCGTGGCTCATCGTTGTGTGCATGAATCAGGACTTCAACAAACAAGGCGTCAGACTGCGATAGGCTTCAGTTGTTGTGTGTCAGACATGTTCGATATCGACAATTTGTCACCTATTAACCCAGCCGATAAGATGAATTTTGACAGAACTGTAACTGTAATGTGTAGCTGCCCAGCTCCAAACACACACACATGAACAGGCATCCACACCACGTGCACTGCAGCGTCCTACCTTGCTGTCATGCTGCGCCACAGGTGAGCTCCTGCAAAGAGAAGCAGTACTTTATTATTCATGTTGGCCAACACCAGTAAAAACACTGACTGGATGAGTAAAAATGGATGAAGCAGAACGTTTTCCATCATATTTCTGTTATTTTCCCAGCTTGAGTGGGACATCCGACATCCAAATAACTTTCTGAACACTGAAAGTTAGCATTTACAAGCAGCTGACTCTTTCAAAACTGCTTGGGACTGTAGATCATATAGTTGTCTTATAGTGACGGATAATAAAAGTCGTATCATGTAAGAAAACCAACTGTTGTTGTTTATTAGACTGCAGCCAGCGTGTCGTTCGGTCTGCAGAGAAGGTGATTGGCTGCAATCTTCCACCTCTCCAGGACTCTGAGGCGTGCCGGGAAGATTGTGGCTGATCCCGGTCCCAAAGTCTTTCAGACACTCCCCTCTGGCAGGAGGCTGCGGTCCATCAGGACCAAAACCTCAGGCCATAAGAACAGCTTCTTCCCATCCGCTACAAGCCTTATCAACAAGGCCCGGAGCCCCCTTTGACACTGACTCTCTCCCTCCGCTCTCCAGACCTAAGTGCAAACCTACTGGGCAGTAAACTTGTTTCTGATTCTGATTATTAAAGCTGCATGTTTATTAAAGCTGTTTCTATGTGACTGAATCAGAAGATGCCGTAAACCATCATATTTACAGTGAGATGTTACCCAGACTACACTTTCTGACTAAACTGTCCTCACTTGAGTGTTGAATGACACATGGAAGCACAGTTTCTGTTTTCATACATTTCTTTTTACTCTTGTTTTGCTCCCAGTCAGTAAGAAACCATGAAATCAAACAGGAGTGCGTTAATAAGCGATGACCAGGCTGATAAGAGACCGTGTGCAACTAAGCAGATGCCAGGAATCCCATCAGACCTAAAAGATGTCTCATCCTTACTCATCAGGCTTGAGCTGGTGAAATCATCTGAAAATCTGAGGTGAAAACTGGAAAGAGGCATCAACTGTCTTATTCATCCAGAAATAAAACCTAAAATATAGAAACAAATCCTGAAACTTCACCCCCACAGTGAGGGGATGCTGTTTGTGTAGTTTTAGACCCGGAATATACTTGATTTTAAGTATGGACGTGCATGTTTATCATGGCTGCCTCGTGTATCCTGCATTTGTTCACGTTCACAAGCTGCAGTGAGGGTAAAATCAGATGTAGGACCATGGGTCTGTTGTAGAGACAGTCTGCAGTTACCCGCATCTTTACGATGAATCTGTTCCACGGCACAGTTATTAGTATGAGAACAACTCCGCCCACAGAGTTGTTCACATACTAATAACTGTGAGTTGGATCAAAAAGCAAGTCAATTGTCACTGAAAATCAGCTCAAAGCTGCTCTCAGTGGTCATCTTATCCAACATGTCCTCCAATCAAAACCACAGAGAAGGTCGTGTGTTCACACTGAACCTGTTGAGATTAAATCAGGATATTATCGTAAGCTTATTATCAATAAATGTGGTTTGATGAAAGGAAACTCGACAACTTTCAAATCACAGGACCTTAACTAAAAAATATATTTGGACTTTGTTGTCTGTTGTTGAAGGAAATGTAATTAATTTAATATTTATCACATTTAGCTCAAGGAAAAGAAGATTATCATGTAACTTTTCACTCAAAAACAAACATCTAAATGTGTATTTTCATGCAGGAAGTGAAGGTCTCGACAAATAAGGTTCAAGCTACAAAGTTGCAAATAATGATAATTTTCCAGTTATTCAAGTTTAAAAGTGTCAGGAAACAGGTATTTGTCTTCATTCAGTTCACCACATAAGATAAAGCCTGATATTATTCGCTAATATTAATAATTTACCAGTTATTATTCCCGATGCAGAGACGTGTCAAAGGTACGACTCATATCTCATGTTCGGTTTGAATTTTTACATTTAATTCAATTACTTTGACATAAACAGATCATATCATTGCTCTGCTGCCTTAATATGAAAGGTGTGTTACCTTTGGCCCTGGACCGAACGATGTCTCTGGCTGTCACCATGACAACCAGCAGAGCCAGCAAGACGGCCAGGACGCTGTAGGCCCGAAGGGAGCCGAAGGCCACGAACCTGCAGAGGTAAACATCGGTGTCACTCATAGCAGCTCGTTCGGTTTGTCGTGACACAGATCAGCGTCACGTTACGTATCAGGATGACAACAACCTTTTCACGTTGAAATGATCGACTTTTCTTATACTTTTAAGTGTAGTTTTCTTTTTTAGTTGTTGAATGCAGCGCATCAATAATGATGAATGTTTACAGTTGATACCAGCGCCAACCAATAGAGACATGAGTGCATTATTGAATAATTAACAGTTCAATTTGATGTTTTATAGTAAAAAAAAAACACAATATTACAGATTATATCATTTTACTATTTTTTGTTATTATAATGCAGGATCACAAAGGATAAAATGTATAAGATTTACATTCAAATATTTAAAAAACAACCTTTTAAGCTTTAGCTAATTTGATACGACCACGTTTTCTCAGCTCTGTCAATTTCAGCGACTCGCCTTAATTTCAACACACAGTAACTTAAGTTTTCACTGATTCTGAATTTACTGAAGTCAGGTTTTAGAAAAATAAAACCCTTTAAAGGGCAAACAGTGCATTCTTTTAAGTGTAGTTTTATTTCTCATCAAGAACTACAAAAGGTAAAGTAACGTTTCACCACTGAACTGTAGTAGGACTGAGTAATTAATAAAAAACTTTGTTTGGATGTCACATTTCAGTTCGGATGTAGTTGTATTCCATGAATTTTGACTCATGTTATTTCTAAAAACTAGTTTTGTAAGAATAAAACACAACAGCTTCTTGGGAATTTGGAATATTTAGAATTAACCACCAAGTTCTGATTATGAAATAAAGCACAATGTACTATAGGTTAAGCCTGAAGATCTGACAGGCAAATTTTAGTTTGACATCTGAAATATGAGGGACAGAATGACACACTGAATATTTTGGGGTCAACCCAAAGTCATCTTTATTCTCCTTTAATTAACGCGAGCTCGCGCAGCGCTGTCAGATTGGAGTGTGATCGCCCTGCGTCATGATGCCTACCAGATCACCGTGTTGGCTGCAGCAAACAGGGCTGATGTCCTGCACGGACTCTGCTTCCAGCTGACCAGGCCGGTGACACAAAGTCGTGCACGGCCAGGAGACGTTCCCTCCCCCGGGTGTGCCCGGCTCCGCGGCCCCTGGGGCCCGACACCCTCCTCCCCGTCGCCAGTGGTTCCTGCTTCCCGGCTCCCCACCATTGCTCGACGACCGGGGTCCCTCCGCTCTGCCGCTCCCCTCCAGCAGAATTTATCTGTAAATTTATCCCGAGTGTTTATGTAGGCGTTTCCTGTCCTGGATTTTCAAAGCGAAAGTCTTTTGACTTTCATGTTATTCTAAGGAAGAAGGCGCCGTCACTGCGCCCTGTTTCATGCAACCGGGCCTTCAAATTATCACCAAACATACTTGTAAAGCACCAATAGTATCTAAGGTACATTTCTTTTTAATGGCCTATCTTTTATACCAAACTGATGAGATATTGCTTCATTTACATTAGGCTTAATTTGATATAAATTGAATTTACTCTGAAGATCACAACATATGGTTCATGGTCTTTCAATTTTACATTCTATCATTAGTGCGCCTCCATGTAACTGTATAAATATATTGCACATATGTTGTGTTTTTGAGGAATTGAAGGTTGTATTTAAACTGTGTTACTGTATATAAGGTTGATCATGACTGTTTGTTGTGAAAATTGCATGATTTATGTGCCTGATTCCTTGTGTGTGTTAACAAACTCGGCCACTACAGCTGATTCTGATTGCATTTTGTTCGACACTTTATTAGACACTTAGGGAATAAACCAGTGACCCAAAGTCACTCCATCCACTTTATTAGATCATGAATAAAACCACTTGTGTCATCTGAATTAAATATAACGTGAAAATATGGAGAATGTGTATAAATGGTGTATTAAAGGTCGATAATCGTATTTCGTTACAGCTGCTTTAAACCAAAAGGGGAATTAAAGGATGAATCAGTAACATTAATAGTAATATTTTACCAGTGCGTTCTTTCAATTTCTCCGCTTTTATTGTGACAGGAAGAACAGCCTCGCTTCCTGTCTCCTTCAGTTTAATTGTATCTAATTTGCAGCAGCTTCTGCTGCTTTCTGTTTTGGTCCATTTCAGTGACGTCAGGTTTGTGTGTGTGTTTATTTTTCAGGGTGTGACGTAATTTATTTGTTTGACACTGATTTTAGATAAATAAAAACTATCGAAGAGTGAAGGAAGGAGTGAATATTTGAATCATGTACCTTTGGATACTGTAAATTATACAAAACTGAATGAATGACGACGCATCAAATAAGAAGTTTTAGAAACTCTGCCGTTGAAAATCAAGTGATTATTACTAACTGTTGCTGCCCATTGGCAGCTGGGATAGGCTCCAGCCCTCTGATGAACCCAAATAGGATGAAGCCATACGGAAAATGGCTGAAAAAACACATTCCTTCAGCTTGTGACATAATCAGCTGAGTCGTCCTGCCATGAACACAAATGTACCAGCAGAGCAAAACCCGTGAAGTAATTACATGACAGTCACAAGAATTAATGAGGCAAACAAAGTGATAGTTTGACAAGTCTGAATGAGAGGCAGCAGACCGGGCCGCATGAGGGACTCCTAAAGAACCCATCTTTGGGAGCAATGAGGAAAACCTAGAACTACAAAGGGACGATGACCCATTTTTCCAAGCTGCCTGCATGGTTCTGGCTGCAAATCAAGATCAGAGCTTTCTGCCAAATCGTGATCTCCAACAATGACCTGCCCCACTTTCTGTTGCTGGGACCATTCCACGGAGGTTCACCACTTCAGAAAGCAGACAGTGTTACCCTCAAATACACAGTATTTACAGTAATAAACTGCATTACTAAAAGCTACATGATGAAGTGAAGGTGTTGAAATGTTTTGGCATAAAAGCGTATCCATATAGTCTTTTAGAAACACCAAATATAAGTTTTTCTTGATCTTTGTGTTAATGGTGTGGGTTAGTTGAGGCACAACTATGTTTGGAGAAAGCCTCTTCTCTCTAAAAAGAACATGGCAGCACAGCTTAGGTTTGCAAAGCTGCATCTGAACAAAGCTCAAGACTTCTGGAACAATGTCCTTTGGACAGACCAGAGCAAAGTGGAGATGTTTGGTCCTAATGCACAGCAGCACGTTTGGAGGAAACCAAACACAGCATATCAGCACAAACACCTCATACCAGCTGTCAAGCACGGTGGTGGAGGGCTGATGATCTGGGCTGGTTCTGCAGCCACAGGACCTGGGCACCTTGCAGTCATTAAGTCCACCATGAACTCCTCTGGATACCAAAGTATTCTAGAGTCAAATGTGAGGCCATCTGTCCCACAGCTAAAGCTGGGCTAAAAGCTAACCACAGCCTCACTCTAACAGTTTCTTATTCTAACCCTTAACATGAAGCTAACCACAGCCTCACTCTAACCCTTACCATGAAGCTAACAATAGCCTCACTCTAACCCTTACCATGAAGCTAACCATAGCCTCACTCTAACCCTTACCATGAAGCTAACCATAGCCTTACTCTAACAGTTTCTTATTCTAACCCTTAACATGAAGCTAACCACAGCCTCGCTCTAACCCTTACCATGAAGCTAACCACAGCCTCGCTCAAACCCTTACCATGAAGCTAACCATAGCCTCGCTCTAACCCTTACCATGAAGCTAACCATAGCCTCACTCTAACCCTTACCATGAAGCTAACCACAGCCTCACTCAAACCCTTACCATGAAGCTAACCACAGCCTCACTCAAACCCTTACCATGAAGCTAACCATAGCCTCACTCTAACCCTTACCATGAAGCTAACCACAGCCTCACTCAAACCTTTACCATGAAGCTAACCATAGCCTCACTCTAACCCTTACCATGAAGCTAACCACAGCCTCACTCAAACCCTTACCATGAAGCTAACCACAGCCTCACTCAAACCCTTACCATGAAGCTAACCACAGCCTCACTCAAACCCTTACCATGAAGCTAACCATAGCCTCACTCTAACCCTTACCATGAAGCTAACCATAGCCTCACTCTAACCCTGACCAGCCTCACTCAAACCGTTACCATGAAGCTAACCACAGCCTCACTCAAACCCTTACTATAAAGCTAACCACAGCCTCACTCTAACCCTTACCATGAAGCTAACCATGGCCTCACTCAAACCCTTACCATGAAGCTAACCATAGCCTCACTCTAACCCTTACCATGAAGCTAACCACAGCCTCACTCAAACCCTTACCATGAAGCTAACCACAGCCTCACTCAAACCCTTACCATGAAGCTAACCACAGCCTCACTCAAACCCTTACTATAAAGCTAACCATAGCCTCACTCAAACCCTTACCATGAAGCTAACCACAGCCTCACTCAAACCTTTACCATGAAGCTAACCGTAGCCTCACCCTAACCCTTACCATGAAGCTAACCATAGCCTCACTCTAACCCTTACCATGAAGCTAACCATAGCCTCACTCAAACCTTAAAACCAAGTCTTAACCCTCTGAAATGACTTTGTGCCCAATGGGGCCAAAGTGCTGTCCCCATATTTACAGGAACTACCCACATCATGGTCTGCAGCATCATATTGGAAAAACAACTACACACACACACACACACACACACACACACACACACACACACACACACACTCACACAAGTTTTTTGTTTGTTCTTGCATACAAAATATACATAGTTGTGCATGTCTCTTACACCCCGTCACACATGAAAACATGCAGATACACACTCAGATATGTTGTCTTGCACATGCACACCCATGCACCTTTAACAGAGCACTGTAGATTTCCTTTGTGTGTGCATGTGTGTGTGTGTGTGCGTGTGCATCAGCCACTAATTGGACTGAATTTCACTGAGCAACAAAAGATGTGACTCGAAAATTCCAGCTCTGGTTTGTACAGGCTCTGCTTTGTTGTCCTTCTGCCACTGTTTGCTGTGTTAACAGTTATCTCTTCGTCTCTCTCCCTCTCTGTCTTTCTCTCAGAGTCTCTCTCACTTTCCCTCTCATTTTTCGTGCGGCCCATGAAAGGCTTTTTGCCCCAAACGAAGTCAGTCACCCCAACTGCTCGGAGGCAAGCTAACCACTGAGGCCAGAACTTGTGCTGGGCTAAATCTCTCTTCCTCACACACACGGGAACACGCAGAGTGCAGGAGCCTAATGGTCATCTACAATGAACTGTACATCGTCAGTTAAGTGGACCTTTGCTACCGTTCCCATCTATGAGAGGCTTGCTGTACCTCTCTGCGCTGACTCTGGAGCTTAGATCTTGGTTGGAATTTTCTGCTGATCTCCAAGGAGGATAAACTTTGATGACAGGATGATGCTTGAGCTGCAAAGCACTGAGGATGGCAGTGGCGGCTGTGGCTATTTAGATATCCTGAGTACTGAGGAGCTGGAGTGTAAGATCTGCTATTCTGCATACAACTTAGGGAGTCGCAGGCCAAAGGTGCTTGAGTGCTGCCACCGGCTGTGCTCCAAATGCCTAATTAAGATCCTTGACCTGGGTGAATCACCTCCAAACGCCTTGGTGTGTCCATTTTGTCGCTATGTAACCAGACTATCAGGAGAGGCTGTTAGCAGCCTGCCAGATGACAGTAACATTGCAGCAACACTGACCCTCCAAAGCAGGAATCAGAGGAACCTTCACCTCTACCAGGACACAACAACAGAGCTACTACTTAGCCCGAGGCGACTGAGCTCGTTGATGAGCAGCAGCCCATCGCTGATGTCCCCTTCTTCCATATCCTCCAATCCCTCCTCTACAACCTACTCCACCATCAGAAGCTCCCCTAACTTTGTAGTCATCACCATCATGGAGCCTCCACCAGCATCAGCAACCACCCAAGACCTCCATCATCATCCACCTGGTTCTCACACATCAAACCAGGTCTACCGCTCATCCAGTCCAGACTCTATGGTATCCATAACACAGAGGTGGACAGTGTGGAACTGTGCAGCCCTCCTGTGCCAGACCTCAGCCCGGGCACTGGTGTGGGTGCTGGGGCTCCTGTACTTCAGCTCACTGCCAATGGGGGTTTACCTGCTCATCATGCAGAAGACAACAGTCGGGGTGCTGTTGGTGAGTTTGGTTCCTGCCAGCCTCGTCATGATCATGATCTACGGGTTCTGCCAGTGTATCTGCCATGAGTTGTGGGACTGCATACCACCATAATAGGACCAAATGATTGGGCAACGGTTTGCTTTGGATATGCTTGACAATAGATCTCCAGAATTCACTAATGGGGATATTACTGTGTAACCAACCATGTGGAGGATTACTTGAATGGCAGAAAAAAAATCTCCTTTTCTTTATTTGTAAAGAGAGAACGAGCATTTCAAATGAAGCTCACAGTTTGGAGCTTTTCATTATTATCCACGTTAATTTGTACATTTTATTTTAGGTTTATCACCAACATTTTACCCTGTTGTGTTCTAAATGTTAGATTACACACATGATGACATCATGAGAAACCTGGATGAAATTAAGGAGTAAATCATGGCTATTTTGACAGCAGTTATCTAACAGTTATTTTCAGCCGTGGAAGATTGTGTCACAGTCATAAATGCATCAGCTGTACCGTTTTGCACCACAGTGACTTGTAAGTTGTTGAATCCTGTAACATGGATCCTGTAAGGATGCTGTCAAATCAGAGAAAAAAACGTGTTTTCTATGATTAAAAGAATCAAATGGAAGCATTATAAACAGGATATCAATAGTCTGAACAAGAAATAAAATGGTAAACTGTTCCAGTGAGTGCTTTACGGCTGATTTTTTGTTTATGATGATGAGAGAATTCACAAATATGTGCACGTGCACATCCTGGAAGTCTAAGGGTGGGAAGCCAGAGGAGTATCGCTCATTATTGCTTCAGCAGTGCTTCTTCTAAATGTTCCTGATGCCTGTGGGTAAAACAAAATCTGATTATTTAAAAAACACAACGCCAGTGATGTAATGTGATTTATTTCTATTCAGTCCAGTTCAGTTTATTGTTCAGTGTCAGGGCACAAGGCAGCAGTAATGGCATAGACAAACACCGAAAGTATAGAGAGGGGTCAAAATTAAAAGTATTTAATACGTGTGCTCGTGGTCTATTCAGCTGATTGGTTTAATCAGGACCCATGGATAAATAGAGCTGATAGATGCCACACTTTCTAAAAATATTACATAATAAAGCATATCTAGTTCAGTGCTGTTCATATACTGTTCCGTATGATAACTTATTACACTCCCAGTGTTGAGTAGTATGACACTAAGCCACTAGATGGTGCTGTGACCTTCTACCCAACTTTCCCAGTGAATGTTTCGTCACCACGGTAACAGGTTATATGTCCACTGTCACCCGTCCTTTTTGGTACAAAAAGACATTTTCAGATGACCCTGGTGATCGGTGTCTGTTCACTTTCTGTCAGTTAAAACAGAAATTCTGCTCTGACAAGAACAAATATCAGGCTGATGGATTTTACTATTTGGACAATCCTTTCTGCTTCGTTCTGCTTCATCAGCTCAGATTGTGGGGTTAGACGATAATAAAAACCCTGCAGGACTGCTTACACGGTGAATTTGAAGGTCAAATTAAACTGTGACGCTGTCAGACTTACTATGTGGCGTCTACATCTGGACCAAATTAATTGTAAACCTCCTTAAATTAGCCTCCTTATCCGAGCATCATGTACACATGAGCTGATTTAATGTATCATCTGCAGCACAAAGCAGGACCATATAAGCACAACTGTACAAGATTTAACTGAAACTACATGCTGTTCCTTAAAGAAAACCTTATAAAACTGGTGTCTATTGAAGGTGAATGAGGTGAACAAAAACAACAGGTTTCAACAGAGAAAACTCATTTGTTGTGATCTATTTATACACTGATTTATGTGTTATATAAGCTAACCTACCACATGGTTTGCTTGTGACATCCTCTGTGGAAACTGTTTAGGAAAGGGCAGCAACTTTCAAGAAATACATTGTGATTAAATTAGTGAACGTCAGTCAATCAGATCATTAAAGTAATATCAGTAGAAATGTCAGTCATTTGCTCTCCTTTCACTGAAGCAGTTCTCTCCAGTTCAGTTGCTACAAGCATCTTAAAGAGCCAAGAACCTAAATGTAATGAGCTAAGCAGCTATGAGTAAGGCAGGATTCACAGTTACATCAATAGTTTTTCTCCTCATTCACTTTGAATGAGTCAACTTCCTGCTTGATAAAATTAAATTCTGGGCCCATTGATTCACTTTGCTTGCATAGCTTGTAGTGGAAAGTAAAGAACAGCTAAATGTAATTGGGGTTGAACATAGGATCCGTACTGTTTCTGGTGGTGCTTTGCAGATGTAAGTCCAGTTGTTGTAAGCCTACCACCTGGGCGGAGCCTCTGAGTTGCTCTTGGTTGTGTTAGCGCTGTTGTTTGTCCTGTAGCTTTGGTCTGCTGTGGAACAGACAGAAGATGCTACATGCTGATTAAATGCTGATTGGTTAAATGTTAGCTCGAGCCGGCTAGAGGTGGAAAAGGTTGACAGCAAGATATTTTATAACCCAGAGGAAAAAAAGCACCAAAAACATAAATAACAAAGAAACACACAAAAAAACTCAGACAACAGCTGCATTGGACAATCTTCATCGACGAAACAGATCTTTTTCCACTTTGATTTCTGAATTTTTAGCTCACAACTCAGATTGTTTCATGAATTTATGAGACAAACAGCAGCAAATGTGGCCAACGTTAAAGCAGAGCAAAGCTAAAGGCACAACAACAGCATGAACACAACTGAGAGACTGCATCCAACGTGCAGCAGAATGCATGTGCATTATAGTAGGAGCTGTGACAGATACCTCCGTGAAGGAATAACTGGACCCAATTCCACAGAACTACGTCCCAGAAAATTGGAACAAGTTAAGCTGCACCATTATGGTAATAGTAGCTCACTGTTGTGACAGCTACTTTGATTTTCTTCCTTTAAACTGAGCCGGATCAACATATGTCAGAAATTGTTTAGACTGTCTTTCAAACAGGGCTGATAAGAAGGAGAAAAATCTCACCAACAGCACCATCCCAGCTTGAGGGAAAAATGACTGATTTAGTATTTCATGAGACGTCGACATCTATTTTTTATTTATTTTTAAATGGAAGCTGAAGTTTATTGTTGGCTTCACATCTGAGGTTCAGAGGTTACGTCCATTCCATATATTCAGCCTTTTGTAGATAGTTCTTATAGCAAAAATGGGGCTCGATTATTTATTTACTTGTTCATCTGTTAATTTTGCATGATTTTCCAGCATTAGAATTAACTAATGCATCACGGACTATAAGAACTTTTTTAATCTTGTGTTTTATTGCTCTATATTTTGTAAAAGCCAAAAGAACTTTTACTTGAAAGAGAAGTTTTGTACTGCACCCTGACAATGTGCCATATAGCAAGTTTTCTCCAGAAATAAACACTTTTTGTATGTTTTAATTACAAATCCTGGAAGAAGAGATGAAATACAAGTAAAAGTCCTACAAAACTGTCACTTAAGTAACTATAAAAATGATCAGTTTACAAACACAAGCATCAGTTTTGTAGCTGCTATAAGTTCACTGTTTTATCTGTTCACATTTAAGTTGTTTTGCACAATGGTTCGGCCGATATTATGATTTATTTTCTTTTTTATAAAACCATCTGAGGAGATTAAAAAAGAAAATCCTTCCAAAAGATAAAATAAAGTCGATTACAACATCTGAGTAAACTTTCCAGCACTGGTTTTGAATCTCCTGAAGTACGATTGTGTGATTTTTCAGAAAAATGTTTGTTTCCTCACAGATGCTGTTCAGCAGCGTCTAACTCCTCTCCACCAAGTGGAACACAAACACTGAGGAGCTGTTCCCAGAACAAGCTGTCCCGTTCTGCTTCTACAACACACGTCTTGCTGATGATAAACAGTCCAGGCCTTCTACCGTTTGTATTTTTCAAGGGTCTTAGTCTGAATCTGACCAAGTGCTTCCCTACAGGGAGAGTAACATCGTTACAGATTCCTTTTTAGTGATGCAATGAACATTCCCACATGCTGGTGTGAGAGACGTTCACAGGCCACACGAGCCAAAGTGAAAAAACAAACCATAAAACTTTCCTCAGCCTGTACTTTACTTTGTAATTCTGACCAGAGCTTTTGGACAGAAAATGGTTTGAAGGACTTCAGTTAATTCCCCCGTAAACTGGAATAATAAATTAGATTATAATAATTAGTTTTTAGCCTTTGCTTTGGCTGGACTTCTGGTTCCCATGAATATCACTGAAATCTTATCAACTAACAAGATTATCCCAGACATCTGCCGCAGGGACTCAGACCCGAGAGCCCCCAAAAGATCTACTGCACTGACAGAAAGTTTTCACACATTTTCCTCTCGTTACGTTTCAGACTCTTAAATCTGATTCAACTCATTCTCGAGATCTCAGCCGTCAACACAGTCTTCCGTTACAATAATAAACTGTTTTTGAAGCGCTTTATGGACTTAGTAAAATAAAAGACTGAAGTATTGCATTCAGTTAAGTATTCAGGCACATCAATTGTGCTTGGTTAGAGCACCTTTGCCCTGATCTAAGACTCTGAGAGAGGTTTTTATATGTGCACCTTTCCTTTTTCCTTTAATCCTTTTTCCTTTGGCAGCAAAGGAAGCCTCAAGTCCCAGTTCCTCTGGAAGATTCTCCCATTCTTTACAGGAGACGCATTCAAGATCAAGCACACTGGATGGGAGGCATCAATGCACAGCCGTTTGCTGATAATCTGCAGAGATGCTCCTCTGTGTTCAGGTCCTGAGTCTGGCTGAGTCACTCAAAGACTTTCCCAAACTCTCCTGATTCAGGTTGGTGTCTTTGTTGCTGGTTTTTTTAATGAAAACTTTTTGCCCTGATCTAAGACTCTGAGGGATGTTTTTATATGTCCACCTTTCCTTTTATTCCCAGTCCCAGTTGCAGACAAACATCCTCATTGATGGACACTTTTCATTACCGTGCTTGACTTTAAGGGTCCTATTATAATGAGGTGATGTTCAGTGTCAAACTGTTACCAAATAGTTCAAAATGCATTTGATAAGATCAGAGGATTTTTCTTCTTATATCCTGGGAATTATTCAAGTGCCTTCTGGCAAATTCCCTGTGGAGGAACTGCTTCTCATACAGGCCTGATTGATAGAATGTCACTTCTTCTGTGAGGTGCTCCACTGGGGGATTCAATCTCATTCAAATTGACCCGTTGTTTATACGTCTGATCGGAGCTCAGCATTCCCAACCAATCAGATCGGCAGGGCCGCCAGATCCAGGAAGTCGGTTTTTATGGAAGCTGAATTTTTTTCTTTGAATTCTTCTGTACCATCACTTATAATTTCTAGCAGCTTTCCAGACATTCGTCTCGACCTGATTGCCTAGTTTCCCCGTGACGTACAACCCTGAAACCTTAAAAAGACTGGTTTCTTCCTTCATAATTAAATCCAACGCAAAAGTGAATTTAGTTTAGGTTGTAGGAGCATCTGATAGAATTAGTAAGGGTTTTGTTACCACTGACATAACAAATTGTTATATACTTTTAAATTGGTGTCAAGTTGGGTTTATGGTCTTATTTGATAAGGAGAGGGTCTGCAGGCACTTGAGTCACAACGAATTACATAAATCCCCACTACAGGTTTTACTTAACTTTAAGTAAATGCTGCAACACACAAACCCGCAGTGTTAATTCCTGTATTGTTATGCCCACCATCCACATCAGTAATCTGCATGATTAGCCTGCAGTGGACTAAATGTAGCACAGCAGAAAAACACTGAACAGTACTAATTACTAAAATCTTAATATACTTTTCTGAGCTATAATCTGTTACAAGCACTATGTAAATATCTCGCTGACTTTCTTGTAAGGTCACGTAAAATGTACAACAATTATCTCCTAACAGTTTGCTTTGACTGTTACAACTAAGGGAAAAGTTCAGGCAGGCATGCTATTTGTGGGAAACATTCTTTTTTTGTTCAGTATGCTTATACTTGTACCAGGATTCCCGTCTTGTGTTCCATGTTAAAGCCTTAAGCAGCTCCTTGTTTAATACTCAGTGTTTTTTTCTGTGGTATTGAAGCACAGTTCCAGACCTGGGAATGTGAATAACAAAGGTTAATGTGGTTCAAAACGAGTCAGAAGCACAAAGCTTTTAGATGAACAGAGTGACTCATGGCCCATTATTGAGACATTTGGCATATTCATTATGCATTTAACAACAGTTTAACTCATTTAACGACATCAGTATTTGCACACAGTGCATGTAAACTTGGGGGAAGCATTAAGGCCTCACAACTCAACCTTGCCCTGATCTTATTTTATCATTTAATCAGCTTTGCATCATTATTCTCCTAATTGTAGCCAACTGAGAACAGTTTTCAGGGGAACTCCTTCCAGTCCATTTAAAGCTGCTGACAACATAGTTTAGACTAGCCATAACTATCTGTCTGACAGTCTGTTGTTTCTGGACCAAATTTAGTTCATTTCTATTTTGTTGAGCAGTGTGTGTGTGTGTGGGGGGGGGGGGGGGGGGGGGGGGGGGGGTCTCAAGGACAGACAAGAGATAGATATATCAAACCAAAACTATTCACATCACAAGACATCTGCTGGAAATAAATGAGAAAACACTGTTTGTTTCTCTAAAAGTCAAGATAAGGCTATATATATGTATATTTATATATGAGGACCTGTTACAAACTAGATAAAACATTTCTTTAAAAAATACTAAGAAGTGCTTTACAATTCAAGCTCCATTTATTGATAACAAAGATACAAGTAATTATATTAAAAGGCTATAAATAACTGTACAAAAACATCAAACTAACTCCTGATGAATTCGAAGTAAACACAAGAAACTTGTGCCAATAAGAAAATTAATTAAAAAATGGACCAGACTCAGTGAATAATTCCCTATAATCCAGTGAGCAGAGCTGACCAACAGGTCATTGGGGTCATCAGGTGCGACCCTCCTTTCATCGGTGTTTCGTGAAGTTAGGCCCACGACAAAGTTACCCCCCTAATGCCAGCCGTCACTGCTCCTCACACCACAACAACCATCTTTTCTTCCACAAGCACAAGCTGCCCCAGCCTCTCACCAGCTGCACACCGGTCACAGCGGGGTGGGGGTACAGACCCTGGTTCAGGTGGGGGGGTAATGAAAGTATAGAGGGTGCCAGAGGTGGAGGCAGGACAAGACACACCCACAGATTCAGCAGAAAAACTCACTTAAACAGTCCTACAGTCACTAAAAATGCCAGCAAAAACAGTCCAAACAGGCCAACTCGGCTGAAATGGCCACCTGGTTTCCAAAGGCTCACCTGGGCCACACCCTCCACTTAAATACATCCTGGATTTCTTCCTTGCTTCTTCCAAGAGTCTGTTTACCCTAAGTGCTCCCCCTGCTGGGCCCCCGGCTACTATTGCTTCTTCTGATCCAAACCCACTGACTGGACTTTTCTGCCTCATCTGACACTTCCTTCACTGTTTTCCTCAGATTCTGTCCACTTACACCCAACTCCCCCAACAATTAGACAACAGACTTTGCAACAAATCCTCTACATCCTGCTTCCACTGGACAGATCCTAACTTTCCATCCTTCCATGCTCTGCTTCTGCCCCCAACTCCACATACCTAAGCTTTTTCCTTTCATATGCTTCTACTACTAAGTCCTCCCAAGGAACAGTCAGCTCTATGAAATACATTCCTTCTACTCCTAGACCACAAGACTATATCAGGCCTTAAATTTGTAGAGGCTATTTCCTGGGGAACAACAAGCCTTCCTCCTAAATCTACCTGCATCTCCCAATCACAAGCACCCTCTAAGCTGCCTTGCCTCCTTATTGTCTTTTGCCACTTTATTGCCACTCTCTTCACCTTAGACCCTCCTAAATTTACCTGGCTTCATTTATCTTCAATACCTGCAGCTAAGCTTCTTAATACTTGGTTATGTCGCCACGTATACCGGCCTTGTGACAGACTAACCTTACAGCCTGACAAAATATGCCTCAGAGTTGCTTTACCTGAATATAACGAACATAACGGGTCTCCATTTAACCAGAGTTTTAGGTTCTGGGGAGTTGGCAATACATCATATGTTGCCCCAATCAAAAATCTAATACTCTTTTCCTCCATAATCCACAGCTCTTTCCAACTAAGCTAATGAAAGTTTAAGTGATAATTGAAACTGTAGAGTTACAGCGGGTAAAAGTAAATTTAAAATGAAATATGCAATTGATAATCAAGAACTACAGATATAATGAACGTATACATTGAGTTATTGTATATGGTGTAAAAAAAATCTTGAATTGGAAATTAAAACTGAATTAAGTACACATTAATAAAATTGACACAGTGGCTAAGATATGTTGGTAAGTGAGGAGGTTGCAAACATATAAAGAAATACTGGGACAACAAAAGTGTTTAAAGACAAATGAAGAACACAGAACGATAATGATAACTCACCGTAACTAACTTTTAAAACTACAGATATAACACCTCATCATCTGTCTGCTGTACATTCACAGCTCAGTCCATTGACTTCACGTTCCCATAGGAAGTGAGTGGAGCTGCTCTCAGCCAATCAGATTTACGGATAACGCTCCGACAACAAACAAAAGATCGAGGCTAGCCGAAGCTTATTATACTTTGTCGATCCGTCTAGCCCAACGCTAGTAGTTACTTTGCTCCTAGCACGGACCATATCGTCTGTGTTTTAACTACTTGCAGGATCTCTGTGGCAGATCGTATCCTTTTAGGGTCTCTATTTGTGGCTTTTTGTCACCTAATGTCAGCTTGAGCCGTTTCAGCGATTGCTTTGCCTTTGCTGGCCAAGCTAAAAGCGTTAGCCAGGTTAGCTACTCGGCTAACCAGCTCTGGCTGCTTCTCTGAGACCAGCGAAGCCAGTTAGCTTAGCCTGCTAGCTAGCTAGCTTTGCTAAACCCCCTTCAAAACTTGACACTGACGGACACCAGTGGTTCTGGCTTGTTACTGACAAGCCATTTTACTAAAACCCGTGTCGTAGCAATGTCTGGACAGTCGACGGGCAGTGGGTTTCTGATGTCGGTAGTTGTCCATGGAGACTTGGCTCTGAACGAGCAGGAAAAGGAGCTCAACCAGCGACTCCGACGGCTCTATCCAGCCGTTAATGAAAACGAGACCCCTCTTCCCCGGTCATGGAGCCCGAAGGACAAGTTTAGCTACATTGGGCTCTCTCAGAACAATCTTCGTGTACACTATAAAGGTATGACACAAACACATATTCAAGTTAAGCACTTTATTGACGAATGCTAGCATCAAGTTTGCTAGCGTAGCTTAGCTACACGGTTAGCGGATCAAAGCCAGCTGCCGTTGTGGCTAAAAACAAAGTAGGCTAGGCTAGTAGCCTCATCAACAACAAGACAGAGGACATCTTGCAACCCGACCAGCTGGCGAGGTGTAGTCACAGCCAAAATTTGATCTACTAGCTCGTTAGCCTTTGCTGCTACCCCGTTAACCAGTTGGTCAGCTTTACGAACTGCCACCATGACGCTTTCACAACGGACTATGACGAGCTATTTTTAAAAATTTGACACATAACAACTAATATCTGCACCGTCCTTTAATAAAGCACACTTGGGGTGATTTTTTGCTTTGGTTGGTTTTCAGAATGATATCGTTTGGAGTTGGCCAAAAATGTGCCTGGGTTAGACAACCAACTGGTAGGCTAATGTAGCATTATTAGGGAATTAAATGCCAGGATATACACAGTGTCTCGTGTCGTGATAAGACAAAGTTACTCCGAAGAATTCTTTGTCTTCCAGTAAAATAGCTGTTGATGACATGAGTACTTTTTTGTTGCTGAGAGTTTAATACCAAGTGTCTTGTCTGACATTCAGGTTGGACTAGTTGCTTAGCAAAGCTATCATGAGGGGTTTTGGTGCAGGCCTAAAAAAAAAAAAAAGGCTAGTGTTTAAAAAGAAAAAAAGGTGTAACTGCGCTTCCTGGGTGTGTTCTCCTATTCTGGGTCTGACTGGCCTTCTACACACACTTCCTTTTTGCAGCTTGAATGTTATGTGTCTGTACAACTTACTGGAATATCATTCAGGATGTAAGATTTGGAGTAACTTTAATCATTCTTAACTTTTACATAAACCTTCAAACAGGGAGCACAAGGAAAATGGCACCAAAACAAAAAGCCCTTTTTAAGCTACACATTTCCACAGCAGTGTTAAGCTTGAACACTAAGGCTATTTATGGTGAACTAGATTTTAAAATGTCCAATGTTATAGTGGTTTTGTAGAAGCTGAATCATGCTGACACACATAAATGTCTGGCTTGAATTTGACTGTCTTTGAGAGGCCTTGAGGTGACATTTGTTGTGATTTGGCACTCTATAAATAAGACTGATTTAAATTAAATCTCTATAATAGGCTATTTTCTTTGAAACCCAATTTACAATACACATAACTTTTTAATTCTAATTAAAGTAAGCATCAATTTTTCTGAAATGGAAAGACTTGTGCAGATATGTGACATCTTACTAACGGGGATCAGAGCTGAAAATATTGATTGATTGGTGCCAGGAAGTTGTTCCACATACTTAAATATAGTGTTTAAGAATATTGGCTAAACTAAACAATGCATCTGAATATTTCAATCAATACACAGCAACTGTAAATATAGTTAAAACTCTGAATATATGCTGCAGTGTTTGTGTGGAAAATGTCAGCTTTTTGCAGTAATCTCACACATCTGCTTGTAGAACTTATAGAAATAATAGATCTATCAACATAAGATCCAAAAACTTAACATCTCCCATTAATCAGTTAATTTACCCAGAGTGCATCATTTTATATAATCCACTAAAAGTGACACCGACTCCAGAGTGTAATTATTTGTAAACTGGATTTCTTTCTTTTTTTTAATGTTTTTTTTTTTATTAGGATTATGTTAGTTGACTCTGATCATAGTTTTGGGTAAAGGTTTATTTTTATTATATTTTCTTCACTGTAATGGTGACCATCTGAAAACCAGCACTACAAAATCACATGTAAAATGGAGGTTTTCTAAGTTTGCATGTGGTTATAAAGGAATATGATCCAGATAAGTAATTAAACCTGCTCCTGAGATGGTGCATCTTGCTTGTTACATGTAACCAGATGTTATTTGAACATTGACTTCATTAATTGACCTGTCTGTAATTGAAATTAGACATTGGATGATTTGTTGTAGATTAACTAGCTTCTAAACCTAAGATTAAAGCAGATATTCTGTTGGTCATGTGCTTGTCATGACTCAGTATTTCCAAGTGTAATGAGATTTAAAACCTTTATTAATAACAGCAGCCGACTTGTCCATCTGTCACAAAGACTACAGACTGCTGCTAAATAATTTCCAAAGGTGTAAACCTGTTTAATATGATGCTGCTGACAGCTGTAGCTGCTTGAGTTAAGGCCAGTTTCTGATACTAACAAGATGAGCAGGAGGTACACATTCAGAGCCACTGACACCCTTACGCTAAAGTTTATTAATAAAATCTATTCCTAACATACAAAGCTGTAACTTCATGTTTCAGATGAAATCTTATTAGTTCTAAGCACACTCTCCCATAGGGACAAAGTACATAAATTATTATATTTTAAATTTTACCTGATCAAATTTAGGGAAAACTAGTATTTGCCCCTGGCTCCCACCCTCCTCTGAGCTGATTTGACAATGACTTTAACATTATTTGCTCAATGAAGCAGCCTTTCAGTGTTGGAAAATCACTGGCAGATATGACCAGAGTTCCCTTTTACAGCTATGTACTTAGTTTGTCTGCATTTGTCTTTGTCAATATTTGTTCTGGGGGTTTCGTCTCCCCCAGAACAATTCTACCAACTCTATACACAACCTATAACTGTGCTTTAAATCAGCTTCAACATGACGGTTTCTTAGTCAAAGTAGCTGCTTCACTCACAGCATTTTCCCCTCCTAAATGAGCACAAAAGGATCTACTATATTCTGAAATAAGTTGTGTTTTACATCAAGGTCACGGAAAAACCCCCAAGGATGCAGCGTCTGTACGAGCCACCCACCCCATCCCAGCTGCCTGTGGGGTCTACTACTTTGAGGTGAAGATTATCAGTAAAGGCCGAGATGGGTAAGAAGACAGAACAAAAGCATTTAGTTCCATTTATAAACTATTTCTGCCACCTGCATGTCAATTTTCTTTACTCCAACACGAACGCTTTGCTCCTGAACCGTTTTAATCCTGAAATCCTGCCTTCATTAGTCAGCATGTTCCATCTTAACAGGCTTAATATTTCTGAAAATATCTTTGTATTAAATATTTTGTAACCCTTTACATGACAGTTATAAGACTGCATATATTTATTTGTCCTGAGAGATTTAAGATTTTGTGAAGAAAATGAACTTCTTTACATGGTCAAACTTGGTCATGGGTGGATATCGGCTTGTTTAAGCGGGACTATAAGGTTTGATTTAACTGAGTTGTACCATATGCGATTCTACAGCCATGCTAACAGCCTTCAGAAGGCTTGACACCTTTAAGGTTGTTTTTAAGGGACCTCTTTCAAAGTTACTGACTTTAAAGCTTGTTAATAATATAAATAATCTCCAAACTCAAGTATGACAACAATAAGAAGCTCGTCTGGAAGGATGTACCTTAACCCAAAAGTTAATTCACTGTCTATCTATGACTGATCTGTTTATTTTTGTTGGGGTAGGTGAAAAATAACCTAAATCTACATGATATAACATGTGAATGAACATTTTGTCCAGTAACAGTGGCTCCACCTTTATGAATACAGGTGGAGCTAATGCTTTGCTCTTCCTAAAGGGCTCTAAACCATTATTAAATGCTTTTCTGCTATTTATTAGGAGTCATCCGCTTATTTAACACGTATATTGTTCACCAAATAAAGTTTGTATACATTAAAACACTCCAAACACTAATGAATTAGAAGCATGAATGAAATCCCCAGTGGGCAGTTTGTAATTCTAAACCGAGTCATTTACTGGTTCTGTGTTTTGAACACGAGTCGCATGACTTCAGCTGATTCAGTCCAACAGATCAATGCGTGTGGTTAACAAACCCACTCTTTGAAATCCTTTTAAAATGGGATCTGCAGCTCTTTTAACACATCAAAGAGGCCGTGCACACGCTTTGGTCGGATCAGGGAGCATCTGTAGGGCACACAGTATCCAGGAGTTGATGTAAAAAGTAATGTTGGGAGTAGTGATCGTAAATGATGCTCCTGTATAACTCAAAGCCTCATCTGCCGGTGGCCATTGCAAATTAGCACAGGCTATAAATGCTACGATGTAGGGCATTTGTCAATGCTAATAAACACGTGACCTCTTTAAAATCTCAGGACTCTATGGGTTCGAACGACTTATTTTATCATGCTTAGAAACTATCGTCTGATTCAGGCCTTTAAATGTTTAAAAATGTAGTTTATTTTCAGTTTTATCAGCTCCACTAAAGGTCATGGAAGTCCAGCACATCCATGTTTCTGAGTGGAAATACAATGAATTCTTATTTCTGTTTATGATGAAGTGGAGTGAAGCTGAAAAATAAAGGAGATGTTATCTAATTTATTCATAACAGTAACAAGGTGACTGAAAATGGTTGAAATGTTCCCAAATATTGGGAAAATATCTCATTTGTATCAAAAGGGAGTTATTTTTATTACTTTGGCTTATCACCTGACTTTATTTCTAGTTTATTGTAAATAACTGAAATACCAGCTTAATGAGATGATTAATTTCTCTGATGTATTTGGAGGTTAAAATCTTGTTTATGCTTACAGTAAGAAACACGATGCTTTCCCCAGTTTGTTCCCCTCATTTTTAAACAAATCAATCAACAAAATGGGGTTAATTTTTCTTCCGGGATCATAACCTTTTTATTTTTATCCTTTTTAAGATTTTAACCCAAGTTTCTGGGACTTTGAGGACATAAAATAGAGTTAACTGTTGCTCGTGCTGTCGACCATTTAAGCTCCAGTTGACACATTTCTGGTGTATTTCTGCTGAATCTGTGATCTTTGATAGTATTTCCTTGTTTCTTCTTGCATTGCTGTGTTTTAAGGCCACAATCTCAGGCTAAAAGGCGTGTGGATGCCAGGAATTAACAGCACGTGATTGTTAAGACTATAAGAACATGAAAATTGATTAAAATTGCTGCTTTCCCCTCATCCTATGCAGGAGGCCAATAGATGGCCTTGAATGTCACTTTGGAGCCAGTAAAATCTATGGAAATGCTTCTGGTTAAATTCTTTCTGTTTTGTGTTGAACAGGAGCTTCAGCAGTGTTGAATTCCTTGTTATATCTTGTCATTCTTTGCCGTTATTAGATTTTCAAACCAAACACCAGGCAGTGTGCACAGACTGTGATTCTCCTCCATAAATGTTCTCTCCTCTGTTTGTCTCGCAGGTACATGGGCATCGGCCTCTCAGCTCAGGGTGTAAATATGAACAGACTCCCTGGTAAGATGACATTGTGTTTGACTCTTTTTCATTTTGCCTGTGAAGTTGCTTGCATCACCAAGAGGGAATAAAAGGCCTTTGGTAGGGGAAACATGGCAATTATCTGATTACATCGGCATGTTTTCTGTCAGGGAGGCTGGAACACAGTGTTTCTACAAGTGTGATAATGCTGCAGAGGACAGGAAAATGAATGTGGAAATGTCATTGAGTTCAGCTCTGCTCCAACCGTGTGCTCCAGGTACACAAAACAGTCGATTCCACCAATTATGTCTAATATGAGCACACGAAACATCACCAAACGGACAAATAAATGTAAGAAAAACACAGATAATGGTCTTATTAGGACAGAATAACGATGACATTTCAGCTTTGTGAGAGGAAACCGGTTCATTTTCTTTGATTTAAACAAACTCGCACATGAAGGTGTTTTCCAAGCTTTCTTAATTGTATTTGTTGAACTAGATGAAACACGTGATGCGTTATCTTGTGAGACATTCTGACCTTTGTGTCATGCTGTACCTCCACTCATCTCTTTGTGTTTGAACTAGTGTTGCTTAACATTTGAGGGAATTTGGACACTGAAGCTGCAGCTGCTGGACACTTCCGATACGAGCCGGTGGCATTAAACATACCCTGCAGATTAATAAATTGATTTAAGGGGGAAAAGAGACGACATTTAATTAAGAAAGGTACTTTAAAACGGGCTCTTGCACCTTGTTGAAAGTTCTTCTTCCTGTTCTGGCCGTGATATGTTCCCATTGCACCGTGATGATGACATCATCCTGAGGTTATCAGTTCAAACAGGAGCCTTCACCAGCCTGAGAGCAGGACCCGCCCTGGTGCTCCGCTCTCTTCATGCAGAGATAACGCCAGGCCAGAGCAAACTGGAAGAAGCACTCGTTTTGGGATGCCAGAGTGCTGCAGAGTTGAGAGCTGTCTCCCGGTGATGAATGTGGCAACGGCAGGATTCATCCTGCAGCTCAGCAGCAACTCCCAGGATCCTGCCTCTTGTTTTTTAACGTTAAAACAGTTTGTGCTGAAGGAGAAGCTGCTTACTTACAGCCTGCTTACTCAGATCAAACTTTGGTTTCTGTAGTATTTCAAGGAAAACAACAGCTAAAGGAAGCACTGGACGCTCTTTTTAGGCGATACTTTCATTCAGCAGTGAAAAATATTGACATTTATTTTCTATTCAGTGCTCATCAAGTCTAATATTTGGGGTTAAAAACAGAGGAATCAAACAAAAGGTGTTTTCTGTGTGTGGAGACTATAGTTGGCAGCCAAAGAAAGAGGGTCAAAAAGGTGAAAGCATCCTGACTCTGAGAGCATATTCGTCTTTCTAGGAAAAAATGACTGAGCTGTGTTCTTCTGCTGTCTCATTAATGGTAAAGTAACGGCTCCCAGCGACTGAACGGGCTCATTTGACAGGTTTATTTACAGTAGAGCGCCCGGAGGAGTCCTTGAGCAAGGCAGTGAGCCCCTGCAGGTTTCTTCTGGCTGGCTGACCCTGAGGACTCTCCTAGTTCACGATTTAAGAAAAAAAATAAAAACGGCGCAAGAGGTCAAAGGTCGCCGTGCGGAGACGTTGCTGCATGCACGGCACGCATCAGGCTTCGTGGCTGTTCCAGCCATCGAGCTGCTGCCGGTTCTTTCAGTTTCATTAGGCGGTCGCTCTGCTTCTCATCCTTTCTGTTGGCACTGATGTCCTCACTGACCGAGCTTTTTAGTTTTTTTATTTAAATTAAGTCTATCATTTGCCACAGCCTTTGAAAACATGAGTTTATTTTCTTTTACTTAGATTTCCACTTCAGTCGTGTTAGACTGTGGCTGCAGTCTATGAATCAGTTTACACACTTCTGTATCCGCACCTCTCAGGTTGGGACAAGCACTCGTATGGTTACCACGGAGATGACGGCCACTCCTTCTGCTCGTCTGGCACTGGACAACCCTACGGACCCACGTTTACAACGGGCGATGTCATTGGCTGCTGCGTTAACCTCATCAACAACACCTGCTTCTACACAAAGAATGGCCACAGCCTAGGTGAGGAGCCTTTAAACCAGTGGCCTGAACCTGTATGTTAACCTCTGGAGATCCAATTCATTACTCGTTTCTAATACTTAAGACAATAAATCCACATTTTCACACAGCTGAACATGTCCATGACTCATCAAATGATCCAGATCACATACAGAAGTTTGCTCTAATGAGACAGATGTGCAGGATGTTGTCTATATGTAGATATGTGTAATAATAGCAGAATATGATCGCAGTGCAGATGCAGTTCTCCCTTTGTGGGAAACACTGAGCTGCGCTGCAGATATCTGCAAGCCATCGAGCTGTGCTGGCTTTATTTTTCCTCCCCACTATGCAGCAAACTGAAGCTGCATACCTGGATGATGCGTTTGTGCTTTGCTGCTTGCACACCTTTCACAAAGTCCTGTAACCTTTTGCTCTATTCAGGTCACCTGAGCTGTTTTTGTCTGTGCTGTTCCTCCCTGCAGCATTTAAACTGCTGACCAAATGGCACAGAACACCGTCTGACCTGCTTCCGGTTGATTTGAGGAGTTTTTTGTTCATTTCACACCGCATTTATCATAGCTTCTCGACAATAAAAGCACTTCGCTAGTTCATCAGAGGAAAGCTTTTAATGAAAAGCGGCAACAGCAGGAGCTTAATGCGACTCTGGTGGGCGCTGAAAGGGATCAGTTAAGAAACGAATTAGGATGACGTCTCAGAATATCGACAGGAAGGCTGGAGTGAAGCTGATCTTAAGATTAAAGCGATCCAGCTGCTGCAGTGTTTGGAGCTGAACACGGAGCTATGATTCATCAAACTCATGATGGCAAAATTACTGAGCAAACTACTGAGCAATCAAAAGCCACTTAACAGCTTCCAAATTCTCCATCCGACTGAATCTGCTGCCTGCATACGCCTCCGGTTGTTGCTCCAGCTGTGTGGCATTTGGCTGGCAGTGACACCTGCTGTTTAGGATGAGCGCTGCAGGGAGTTCAGCTTACCTGAAGCCGAGGTAAAGGTGTATGACGTCATGTCGACTTCGCCGTTCCCTCACGGCGTCCAACGCGTTGCTCGGACTTTTTCCTCCCTCCTTACACATGTGGACGGAGACATTTTGGTTGTTCTGTTCTTAATTTATCTGTCTTTTAATGTAAAAAGTCAGTGACTTTTAACACCTTTTTGGCCGCAGCGGTAGAATTCCTACTTTAATCATGACATTACAGATAAAGTTTGATGTTTTATATTTAGTATAATATCCTGTAATCCTGATAAAGGAAGCGCTCCAGTTACTGCACAAAGATGTCCAGATTATTTCATCGCACCTATCCTTCAAACTGACCTTTTTCCTCTGTTCCTATCCAGGTATTGCCTTCACAGACCTACCAGTAAGTACCTACTTTTGTTTGCACTCTTTATCTTTTTAGTCTCCATTATCTGTCAGCACTATTTATAGAACTGGTTGCTTCTTTTTCTGCAGAATGTCCACTGCAGTTAAAATGTTTACACTGTTCAGAAATGGACTGCAGGCTGGAAAATCTGTGAGCTTCATGTGTTTATAACTGTAGACTTGGATATTCTTTCATTTCATTCTCTCTCTGATTGCATTCAGTTGCACACAGGTGGTCGAGTGTTTCAGTGTGGATTGAAATTGCTCTTTTAATAATGAAGTGTAAGGAGGCTGTAACTCACATTTGTGCAGGCCTGACGTGGCTCGACCTTTTTCTTATCCCATTTACAGCTCTGGGGATATATTTTCCACACAAATTTAGGGGAAATAAATCGGGTTTTTTTGACAATCTGGGTAGTTTGAAGTGGTGTAAGACAAAAAATGTCTTGAAGTAATTGATAAATACCTTTTACATGTCACAGATTTGAAAAATAATCCAAATTTGTGCCATGATGGTTGTTTTCGCTGCCTTTGAAAAGCTCTTTGAGATTGCTATATTCAAGGAATTGATGAGTAAAAGTGTTGTATAACACGCAGTTTTTTATAGTTTATCTGAAGCAACGGTTTAAAGAAAAGACCCCGGTGGGTCACATGTAAACTAAAAGGAGTTGCTGATACTCACGGAGAGTTTTTCAGGTGTCAGCGTTTTCCATTAAAATGTTAAAAAGCTAAAAGGAAATAAGTACTGGATCGGTGAAGTTGTCCCAAACGTGAGCCTTGTTCACAGTTCTGTTACGTTGCAGCTTGAAAGGAAAGGAGACTCTTTGGTAATGAACTCAGCCCCACATCGGTGTGTGTGCTTGCACAGGTTAAGCTGACCTTACACACATCGTTGCTACCTCCCATGCCGGCTCGGACGTATCAGCCGTGGATTGACTCCGACCCTGCATCCAAAGCGCCTCTGTCCCGGGTTAAAAGTCGGATGTGCACAGCCCCTCGGTGCCCACTGCTTATGCTGCTTTGTCTGCTCATTCGACAGCTGTGTGATGTAACAGGTTTCATCTTAAACTCCCGGATGTCTGCTTTCACCTTGCCTTTTGGTGACTCCCGGCACGTGTTCATACTTTCCAGATGCCTCACGTTTGGATATGTTCACGCCCGACTGAACAACTTCTCAGAAATGTCAGGATAAATGCTCCTTTTATTCAGGTGGGCTCCGTATGTCTCGAGGAACTTTTGAAAGGAATAAGGGAGTAAAAAATAATCTGTGCTGCACTCGCTAATTATCTATTGCAAGGAAATGCTGGTTTTTGACGCCTGTGATGAGCAACACACTGAAGCTCTTATGTGTAGAAGAACGAGGGCAGCTTGAAGTAAAAACTGAAGCAGACCTAAACCCCTGGAGCTGGTCGGCCTGTTTGTTTTGGGGTGAAAACCCTCACATTTCTTTGAATGATCAACTCTGAGAGAGCGTAATCTCAGCCAAAATATACACTCACCGGCCATTTTATCAGGTACACCTGCTAGTGAAAGGCTGGACCCCCTTTTGCCTTCAGAACTGCCTTAATTGTTCGTGGCACACTTTCAGCGAGGTGTTGGAAACATTCCTCAGAGACTTCGCTCCATGTTGACATGACAGCATCATACAGCTGCTGCAGATGTGTCGGCTGCACATCTGATGGGAATCTCCCGTTCCACCACATCCCAAAGGTCTGTTGGACTGAGATCTGGTGACTGTGGAGGCCGTCGGAGTGCAGGGAACTCTTGGGATTTGAGATGGTATGAGCTCTGTGACATGGTGCCTTATCCTGCTGGAAGCAGCCATCAGAAGATGGTGAACTGGGCTCATAAAGGGGTGGAGATGCTCAGCAGCAATACTCAGGCAGGCTGCAGCATTTAAACGATGCTCAACTGGTACTGAGGGGCCCAAAGGAAACATCCCCCACACCATTACACCAGCGGCCTGAACCGTTGATACGAGGCAGGATGGATCCATGCTTTCATGCTGTTTTCACCAAATTCTGACCCGACCAGCTGAAATCGAGACTCGTCAGACCAGGCGACGTTTTTCCAACCTTCTCTTGTCCAGTTCTGGTGAGCCTGTGTGAGCTTTAGCCTCAGTTTCCTGCTGTCAGCTGACAGGAGCGGCCCCCGGTGTGGTCTTCTGCTGCTGCAGCCCATCTTCTGCAGGGTTCCACGTGTTTCAGGCTCAGAGATCTGCTTTCTTTGGTTGGAACGAGCTCTTATTGTTGCCTTCCTAACATCTGGAACCAGTCGGCCCATTCTCCTCTGACCTCTCACACCAACAAGGCCTTTTCACTGGATATTTTTCGTGCCATTCTCTGTAAACCCAGAGATTCATGCCTCTACATGCCTAAATGCATTGAGCTGTGGCCATGCAGTTGCTATTAGCTGTTTTAGCTAATGGTGTTAACCAGCTGTACCTTATAAAGTGGCCAGTGTTTGTACATTTCTTTCTAAATATGGGATGGAAGTGATGCCCAGTCCTGTCTTACTCTGCCCTCACGCCTTGTTTTGTGAACGACTCCCACACCGAGTGGATGTTAATTCTCGTTGGATTCGTGCATGAATTAACTGAGCCGAGGCTGGGAAGGTTTTTTTATTCTCTTCCCACCTCCTGCATTCTCGGTTGTAGGTGAAAACAGTGACTGGTTGTTTTTGAGGGAGAAGGCCGCAACAATAATCTATTGAGCAGCAAAAAAACAGACTTGGCTGTGAGCCCGACATTCATGTTTTTCCAGAGTTGTGCAGTGAAGTGCGTCACCTCGGCACAGCCGACCTTTGTGGTTATTGCACCATGACAGAGACGACGCTGAGGGACACACTCGCTGCTTTGTACTCCTTCACTGGGCTTAAACTACAACCTAATCTTTACTCATTTATTCAAAATGCCCTCTTTACATCTTTCTCACTTAAATATAATTAGTTGTAGCTGCTTGTGTTTAATTCTTTTCGTCATCACTTGGTAAAACTTGTTATTTTAGGGGTTTTTGACGCAATCGAAGCACAAGACGGTCACCACAGAGCATTCCTGTTGTCATTAACTGGATGTTCTACCTCTTTATCTACTCCTGTCTTTCTATTAGAAAGAATAGATTATATTACCTGGAAATGGAAGTGGACTCTCAGCTTGTGGTCATCATGTTGTTATTTCTCCTGTTTCACTCTGAAACAAACAGTCTTTAAAAACAGTTTTTAAAAGGCTTCACAGCTGCAGTGGATGATGCATTTTTCTTTTTCCACTTAAATTTATTCTAAATTCTACTTGATGTGTAACTATAACTGTGATTTGTTGCCCAGAATATTCATCCGTGTCAGTGGTTTTAGGCTTTTAAAGGTTAAAAATAGACGGTTGGTGATTTTTAGATGAGACTTAATGCCAGAACCACTGATTGGACACATGATGGAGTTAAACCTGACTACTTGTAGCTGGAGTGACTGATAAAAACCTTGTTTTTATGTGAACTCACTCTGTTCTGGAGCCATAAACGTATAGGCCAGTATCGTGTGTATTGATCAGCAGGTGGCAGCTTTTAAATGCCCCACTCAGACCTGCCTGTGGTGATGTTTGTTGAAACTAACAGCTGTTAAAGGACTGGTTTTTGGTAGTTTTGCTGGCAGTTGTTGCTGAATATTTGATCCCTGAAGATGACATTTGTGAAGCCGCGTGACAGCGGTGTTGGATTAAAACAAATCTGGTCCCTTCAGCCTGCCATCACAGTTTCATTGTAAAAGCTTAAAATCACATTTTCAGGGGTAATTGTAGACAAAAGCTTATTTCCTCAGATTTTCTGTTTTCCTGTTTTTCCTCTCATTGTTTCCTGTTTTGATTTATTGTCCAGATTACATTCCAAGCTCTGCTTCCTCTATTGTACTTATTGTTGACCTTCTGTCTCTCCACTGCAGCCTAACCTGTACCCGACGGTGGGCCTTCAAACTCCGGGGGAGGTGGTGGATGCAAACTTCGGCCAGCACCCATTCGTGTTCGACATCGAGGACTACATGCGCGAGTGGAGGACAAAGATCCAGGCCCAGATCGATCGCTTCCCGATCGGAGAGCGTGAGGGCGAGTGGCAGTCCATGATCCAGAAGTAAGAGGATTAGAAAACTGAATTATTCCCGTTTAAACCTGTAGATGCATGTTCCCTGTGGCTCTTGGAGTGGCAGAGTTTAGATGGCACTTTTAGCTTTGGGCGCATTTTAGGTGAATTAGATTGACGGGGCTCTTCTGAGGGTTATCACAGTCTTGTAATGGTGCCGTTAGCATGATAACGGAGCTCGTTCCCGTCTATCACAAACCTTTTCCAGCCCCTGTTCGTGTTCAGTTATCGTTACAAAGACCACATCACTGCTTTACTCAGTCCTGTCCACATAAACAGGAGACGGCTGACTGATAAGCTCCCCGTGAAATCTGATGTGGTTTTAAATGTTTACATATTTGTTTGATACAGGGCATTACCATGACAACAGTGTCTGGTCCAAGTGTGTCAAAAAAAGTTTGATTTTTAGTGTTTATTTACCCTGGAAAATGATTAAAAGTGCTGATGACTCGTCCTCCTCTGTGGGCCAGATTTCTGCTGCCTCGTTAGGCCTCTGGAGCCGACTAATCTGACCTAAAGTAGAGTTTCTTGTTCTTGAGGGAGGGTAGTTTATAGCTACTTTAGTGTTACACCTGCGGGTTCTTCATATTGTATCTTCTTGGTCTACTTTTCCTTCATTATGCATTAGCTGAAGTTGAGCATTGAGACTGTTGGAAGTGTTGCAGGTGGCATGAAGTGGATCCAAGCTTCCCAAACACAGAACCAGAGCTGTGATCCAGAAGTAAAAGCTCATGCCATGCCCTGATGGGATTAGCTCTCTGTTGCTATGATTACTTCTCCTGAATGGATTTAATCTCCAGTTGATGGAGGGAGTTGTTTATCCAGAAGTCCCCTCGCTGGCTGGGATGAAAACAGGAAGTTTTTAAGCTCTCTCCAGTAAATGGGAAGTGTTTTTGTCTTTGTAGAGGAAGAGTAACATGAGGATGAGTCTCCTAAACACAACTTTCCCTGTGCACAGCGTTGGCAGTGTCCTGAGAGATGATTCATGGAAAGAAGCAGCTGTGTGCAAATGATAAACGGCCAAGAAGACGAGTCATTGTTGAGCAACACTGATGCATTTTGAGGTTTATACTCTGTGTTGAAGTGCAAACAGTCAGATGAAAACATTTGGAAACTAATATTAAGAGACTTTCCACTGACTTCCTGCTCATGTTCTGACTGCAGCACACTCTGAAGCTATGTGACACGAAACACATTTTCAAAGTCTCAGGAATTAATCTGAGGAGTACAAAGACACCAGAACTCGATTAAAGTCTGGAGTGTTTCAGTTTCCTCTCCTGTTCCTGGAAACCGTGAAACGAGCTCAGTTTTCGGGTTACTGTAAATATGAACTTTGGGTTGTCTCAGATGGTCTTCATAAGCAGACTGAAGCTGCTCAGTTGCCATCATCCAAGTTCTCATTAACCAAAGCTACGGTCTTGAAACCATGAATATGGGTATTTTGACAGTTTTTCCCTTGATTCAGCCCAAAAAAATCACATCCACATAGTAAAACACTAAAAAGGTTTGCCGTGTTGATTTAAAGTGAACACGCCTCTACCTTTATTCAGGATATATCCTTTATTTTTAAGCACATGACCCCACTCTGTTGTTGTCCACTGGCAGAAACCTCTTAATTCTCAAGGTTTTCCCACAGCTAACAGTCTCCTCCAAACAAACAACAACATGTTGGACTAGTTTACAGTGAATTCTGTCGTGCATACAGCAGTCCTGCAGGTTTTAGATGCTTCAATCTTCCTAAGAGCTCCATTTCATCTGAGTAAGTTCTGCAGCAGCCTGCTAACGATGCACTGATCTGAGTCAGGTGAAGCAGGGAAACCTCTAAAACCTGCAGGACAGCCGCCCTCCAGGACCGGAGTTGGACAGCATCCCGTCGCTATGCCAACAGAGGGGAGATGGGGGTGCATACCGCCGTCCCCTCACTGTGGCGAAGGAGAAAATATCCGTCGGGGTGTGCAGGGCTCAGTCGTCATCTGAAACTTGTGTAGCTTCAAATGCTGACGAGCAGCAATATCTCAGGCGGCTTTTTTTCAGTCTGGACAGGAAACTGTGGCTGAATTAAAGACGATAATTATATCTCGCTGTTCCTTAGTGCAGCTACAGATGAAGCAACTTCAAAACAGCTCTTCAAATTGGGGTTAAATGGAAAATGAATGAGGACAGCGAGGATAATCAGCCACTTTAAACATATATCTGTGGCTTTTTCTTTCATTGCTTATTGTTTTAGCTGGTAATGAAGTTATGTGCTCACTGTAACCACATCAAGAACACGATAAAATGTGCTTTTATTGGACTTCTCCTTTGGATAAATCATAGTTTCCTAATGAAAAGCACATGAACTAAGCCCGTTTCACTTCATTATATTCATCTATACAAGTTATTTTGTCTGATCAGAGGTGTGAGGAGGAAACTGTTCCTGTTGAATCTGCTTCTAACGGCTCTTTGGGTTTTCAGGATGGTGGCTTCCTACCTGGTGCACCACAGCTATTGTGCCACAGCTGAAGCTTTCGCCAAATCCACTGACCAGGCTGTGCAGGAGGAGCTGGCTTCCATCAAAAACCGACAGAGTGAGTGTTCGTGGCTCTTAATGATGGGACTTCTGATCCTTATGTGATCGTTAGATTATTGTGGCACATTGACCACATGTAAACGCATTTTAAATCTTATTAAATGAAGCGTAGCGTGCTGCAGAGCAGGCTATAAATGGTGCTCCTGACGTGTTTGCAGAGATCCAGAAGCTGGTGTTGTCGGGTAGAATGGGGGAAGCCATCGAGACCACCCAGCAGCTCTACCCCAACCTCCTGGAAAGGAACCCAGACCTCCTCTTTATGCTCAAGTAAGACCAAGACAGTTTGATGAAAATCCCTCATCGGAGCGGTTTCCTCCTGCTTGTAGGATTCTTTACTGAAACTGCTTTTTTCTTTCCTTACCATGAAAGCAGCTTCAGTCACAGCCTTGCTCGTATCTCTGGTGAACCATGTGAAATTTGTTTGTATGTGGAAGGTATTCAGGTTTTTATTTTAGGTAAAAGAAGACGTTTTATTGGACTTTTAAAGGGATGTGCTGACAGTTTGTTCAGTTTGCTAATTCTCTAAGAACTTTCCCTTTTTCTCACGGCTGACCTACTTCTTTCTTCTGTGTTTAATCATTTTATTTGTTTTTATCTGTCTTTGTGCATTCATTCCTCCTCAATTTGCACTTTTGACTGATTTTTTTTATTTGTCCCGACCTCTTTTCGCCCCCCCCTCCTCCCGTTCTTGATCCCCAGGGTGAGACAGTTCATAGAGATGGTGAATGGGACGGACAGTGAGGTGAGGTGTCTTGGAGGACGAAGCCCAAAGTCTCAGGACAGTTACCCCAGCTCACCCCGGCCCTTCAGCAGCCCCACCCACAAAGCTAGCAGCTCCCAGCCCTACCTCACAGGTACGGTCCAGCTGTGCTCCGTATGGTCACATCTGGAGACCAGAACAGGCTTCTGGAACAAATGCAGCTCAGTTTCACACAGAGATGATGGCTTCTTAGTTCAGAGGCTGTGGCACAGAAAGGGTCACGTGTTTACAATGCATTATGTTGAATAAAAGATAAAATCACCGTCCGGCATCGTTCTGAACGAGGGGTAAACCTGTGCCGAGACGTCTTTAACACATGCCACTTTCTTTGTTTTAGGGTTTGACAGCAACTGCTGTAATGGTGTGACGTCTAATAAGAGCCATAGCTCCTCCCCTCACAGTCACAAGCCCTGCCCCCCAGGCTCTGGCTCCACCCTCCCGGCCTCTGACATTAGCCTCAATGGGAGTCGCAGTCAACAAACCATTACCAGGTACCGAGTAACTCCACGTTTGCACAATTCAACCGGTTGAGCCTGCTGTTTCCTAAGAAACTTCTGCGTTGGTGGTTACACCCTGTTTCTTATTTGATGATGGCAAAAAGCAGACTTTGGCATTTAAATGACTCGACCAGACAAACTGGCTGCGTGATCCCATCATTTCCATTTTAGCAGATGTGACGCTGCACAACCACCATCTGATCAAGTTCCTCCTGCATTACAACAGCTAATGATAAACTGTTTTTAATCAAAATGAGGCCAGAAACTCGGTTATTTTGCTATTGCTTGGGAGTCAGTTTGCAGGAACAGGAAGCTGCTGTCAGTCTAATAGTTGGAGGAACTCCTCTGTGAGCTTGTTGTGAGCTGCTGCAGCTTCTGACGGTGTGTTTTCACCCCCCCGTCTTCCCTCAGTAACGATGTGGACATGGAGGTTGACCACTTCACCAACGGAGTGACAGAATCGTCCTCCAATGGGTTCCTCAACGGCACCTCCAAACACGCCACTGAGCCCGACGACTGCGATGCAGATATGGGTGAGTAGAGCTGATGGCGACTTAACTCGAGCCTGCTTGATAAGGCGGTTTATTTTAGCAGCCTCTTTGGCAGGAGTTATGCTCTTTTCAGGCATCTGATTCCCTGTAAGAATTAAATGAACCACTGGTCTTAAAAGGCAGAATTATTCTTTTGGTATAAATTCTGTCATGATCATATAATATATGTCCTTACATCCTATAAAAGTACCAAATATATGCAACTGTTCTGCTGAACGGACTCAACAGAGGTGGAGTCGGCTCAGTCCAAGAGGCAGCTGTGTGGGGGGAGCCAGGCGGCCATCGAGAGAATGATTCATTTCGGCAGGGAGCTCCAGAGCATGAGCGAACACCTCCGCCGCGAGTGTGGCAAGAACTCCGCCAACAAGAAGATGCTCAAGGTAACCCGAACCACAAAGACTTTTTTACGCTGCAGCAGTTTCTTTAAGACCTTTGATGTCTTGGCCAAACATTACGGCTGAGCTGCTAAATCTTTGTTGTTCAGGGATCAAAAGAGAACAACACGAGGTAAAATCTGCTTGGAGTTGGCCAATAATAATACATTTTGGTCACAATTTCAGTCAGATTTTCTGAAAGCCAAGCAGGGTCGGGTTATATTTGTAAGCGTCGTCTGGTAACGTTTAAAACTGTAAGATTAGTAGAATTTCAGAACAGCCACACTGGAAGGAGCTCGTGATTCAGTTTAATTTGTTTATTTAGTACAAATTGACAACAAAAGTAATGACAAAGTCCTTTTTAATGAGGAATAAATGAGTTCAGTACAAATCAGATTAGATTACGGTCCGTTTCATTCAGTCCAGTCAAATACATTAAAACGCCGACTCATTTGGCTGAGGAAACAAACGGGTTGCATCAAGTCTTTGCTTGTGATAAATCACCAGCCCTGAGCATGCAGCAGCAGGAAGGTACCAGGCTCAGTGAGGGCAGCCATCTGCCTCCACCAGCTGGCTGGGTGAGAGGACAGAGACGTCAACAAATACCGTAACATCAGGCCGAGGATACCTGCTGAGGGAGGAAAGGGAGACCATAAAGTTGCTCAGAGGGTCCCACGGTTCAGCTGCCTTAAGGGTTGGTTCAGGGTCACCTGAGCCAGCTTCTGCTGAACGACGCCTAATAACTTGATTATTGTGTGAGCGAACTGTGCGACCCCGTGGTGACAGAGGTCAGAGGTCAAGGAAATCAGTCTCGTCTGAATTTAGAAGCACTCATCCAGACCTCTGTTTTTAAGCTGGTTGTCTGACCAACTGATTTGTTCTTCATGGATGAGCATCTATTGATCTGTCCAATAATGTTATTTCATAAAGTAAAAAGTACTTTTTCCAAACACAGAACCCTGAAGATCTCCATGATTAACTTAAAGCTCCATCGTTTCCATGGGAAAACTGGATTAAACCAAATATGTTCCAAACTCTACTCGGTCTCAGCGAGTCATGTGACGCGATCTGTCTCAACATGGCACCGGTAGTCTGACAGGAGCTGCAGGAATGTGCAGAGCTCATCCATGGATGACGGTCTCTGGTGTAAAAACACGTGAAGAAGAGGTGTGAGCGGTGTCTGTTTCTGTCTGCTGCAGGATGCGTTCAGCCTGCTGGCCTACTCTGACCCCTGGAACAGCCCAGTCGGTTACCAGCTGGACGCCATTCAGAGAGAGCCGGTCTGCTCCACCCTCAACAGTGCAATATTAGGTAGGTTTCATGTAAAAGTCCCTCACAAAAGACCATTTTCTGCTATGGCGTTACATCTCTGCTTTGCTCTTGTGTTGGTTTTTGTGGGCGTGTCACATTTTGCGCCACAAATAGAGCTTCTGTTGTATTTGTGTTGCTATAGAAATCTGAGACTAATGCCCTGAAATCAAATCTGCTGGTCCAGATAACGCTCAGGACACGACTTGTGTGTTTTAGGTAACTGGTGGCGTGTTATCCGAACTGGTGGCGTCTAAGGTCACAGGTCAAGGATGAGCTTGAACTTTAAACATTTGTGAGCTCACAGAAGAGTGCAGCATTATATTTAACTTCTCTCCTCCCCGTCTGAAACTCGGACTCAAAGTGAGCAAAAAGCTCAAATTTCACATTTTATGTAGAGGAATAAAGTAAATTAAATACCCTCCACACTGCTTCCTGCTTTAATTGGATAGAAACAACCGTGTTCTTGGCTTGGCTTTTCTTTGGAAAGATGTACATGCATCAGTTTACCAGAAGGATAATAAAATGGAAGCTTTCATGCATGGTTTTAAACTTTGCATTTACACACAATTCATCCACTGCCACTATAGAGGAGCCAGTTTTTATAGAAGGTCAGAGGGCTGTTGGCACTCGATAAAAGGCTTTAAAGTCATTTAAGTTGGTGATCAGCTGACTTATAGTCTTATCAAGATAAATATCTGCAGGACAAGAGACTGTTTGGATGTCAGTTGCCTGGGACGATGCACCGATGGATAACTTTTACATATAAGCCTCCCAAAAAAGATTTGTAGAATCCACATGGGACCGTTTACTAAAGATATCTCATCAAGCAGAACAGCACAAGTTCCACAGTGACTGTGGATCACAGCTGCCTCATTACCACGGTTACCGTGCTGCCAAACGGTTCTCTGACGGCTGATCCGCTCACAGCTGTGAAGCGACTTTACGAAACAACTTTAGTCTCTAAGATGCTGCACAAGCAGGGGTCTGATCGGCTTTCTGTCCAAACAGGGCGACATTAGCGGCCTTCGCTCTTCAGTTGGAGAGCAGCCGAACACTCGTGTGCCGACGCCATCTTGCTGGCAGAGGGGAGACGTTAGCATGTGAATAAAAGGACATTCAGAAATCTGCTAGCTTGAGTTGGCTTGAGTGCACGCAGCTGAGTTTCAGTGAGCGTTTCAACACAAAGTGTACGAGCAGCTCTGTCCATCCCAGCTGTGAACCGAGCGCGTTTCTGACGCCGTGCGCAGTTTAATAAGCTGAAGACCTGCTGACACGTCCTTCCTCTTTCTCCTTTTTCTCTGCAGAGACTCACAATCTGCCCAAGCAGCCCCCCCTGGCCCTGGCAGTGGGCCAGGCCGCCCAATGCCTCGCCATCATGGCACGAACTGGCAGCGGCTCCTGCGCCTTCGCCTCTGTGGACGATTACCTGCACTAACCACATGCACACCTGTACGCACACACTCTCTGAGGGCCTGTCCAGAAATGTCTTCCTCCACCTCCTCCGTCAGCGTAGTTCTTTAGCCGAGGAGAACCATCTCACTCGCTTCTTGTTCTGCTTTGACCAACCGACACGAGCGCCACCGAGGGTCGGAAGTCATTTCTGGGCAAGTCTTCAGGGCGCCAAACGCTCACCACATACATTTAAACACAAACGCCGCCTCCCTTTCCATCGTAAATATGAAATGGCGCCTCCACCTTGGTCGCTCCCATCCTCGGAGGCTGCTGCATCCTCTTGACTGATGACGGGGGAACAGCAGCCAGCTTCAAAATACTTAGAGCCAAACTTATGTGGACTCGCCGCAAGACACCCAGCGTCTGAACCGGGGCTGGACAGCCTGGCAGAAACAATAGAAAACCCAGGTCGTACATAAATGGAGGGAGGGGGGGGGGGGTAAAATACCAGACCAGTGACCATCATGGTCCCTGTAAACCTGGCAAACATACACACAAACATGGAGGATTGAGACGTGTACACCGAGACTCGCTGAGCGCTCAAACCCCGGCCTCCACCCGCCCTGCACCACCCCCCCCTTCACTGACTTCAGGACGTGGGCGGAGCCTCGGAGTTGGAAGAGGCCAGAGAGAGTCTACAGTCTCGACTTGACGTTCCCCGTTTTTATTCTTTTGTTTAGTTTTTGTTTCCTTGGGCAAAGTGCCGGGAGGGGGCGGGGCCAGGAGGATGGGGCGGGGCCTGTGACCAGGGGGCGGGGCCTGGCTCTTGTTTTATTTTTGGCTCTTTGTTTCTCCAGGTTTACATGCATGGTGCAGACAATGAGGATTATTATTATTATTCTAATTATCATTATATTAATTATTGTCACACAGTATATTTGTTGAGCGCCAGCGAGAGCAAGTTCCACCAACTTATTATAATAAAGGTCCCAATTCCACCGATTTACCAGTGAAGAGCGTGTACATGTTAACGTTTATATACGAATTTAACTAAATGGAATTATATCAATAGAGCGACATATTTAGTTATGAAAGGAAATCATTGAGAAAGAGGAAAAAAACCCAATCCTTTAATGCTTTGTACTGACACCAGCAACCCCTGACGTGTGCTGGTTGGTCCTTTTTGTGTTTCCCGTCGGACTCCAGGTCTCCAACGCAGGTAGAAAGTCGGCCGATTCGACCACATGTGGTTTCTGCTTTGATGTAACGTGTGCTAACTGCAGCCGGGCTGAATTATCGGAGAACATTTCTGGGCTTTCTGCAAAGGAAACCCTGTGTAGGAACCCCGTGATGATCTCACTGCACCCCCCCCCACCCCCAAACACCCAGCTGCACAACAGGTTTGATGCAAACATTGTTGATGTGTATTTTCATATTGATGTCTATGCTAATCTTTAGCCTACGAAAGAACTCAGGAGCCAAACTGTCCCTTCGTTTATCGTCCTTGGTTCAGAATCGTGCGGTCCGACCCAGTCTGTCCCCGTGCCTCAGTTATGGACGCCACTTTTGGACCCGAGCGGGTGTGAAGTCCACCTCTGAGCGAGCTGGCCGTTGTGTTTAAAGTCGCTGCTCTGGACGAGGTCAAACTCCTTTTTATTTCAGTCCCACTTTAACGTCGAGTAGCAAATTTTCCCTCCTTTGGCCTTTTTTAAATCCGGTGACCCCTGACCTGGCTCCGAAGCTGCAGTCAGCTTTTATTCTGTTTATGGAAAGTCAATCCATCTGTTTTCACCCGTCCTCCCTCAGAGGACAGCGCCCCCTGCTGCCCAGCCTTCAGCTCGGCAGCAGAGGACAGCGCCCCCTGCTGCCCAGCCTTCAGCTCGGCCAGATCCCTCTCTCGGCGGCGCGTTTTACACCCGTTTGCTTGTGCTCGTCACCCACAGAGGAACAAGAATGCCGAGGCTTCACATGACGGATCATAGCCCCCCCCGCCCCCTCTGGGTTTGGAGTTTTCTGTACCTTGGTTTGTTTATCCTTTACTTTTCCTTTCAGTTTTTTGCGGATCACAAGCAGTCACGGCATCGTTTAGAAACTTCTTAGACAAAGTGTCTGTTGTCTCTTTCTGAGTAAGGTCTGAAACCTATGCATGCCATAGTAAAAGTGGTGGTAAGATCAAGTTAGATGTCTCTTATTTTATTCTTTTTGTTTCTCCTCCTTTTAGCCAGTTCACGCTGTTTAAGGAAGATGTCAACCAGTAAGTTGTCCACTGCTGTGTGTCCATTTGGAGAAAAAAAAATGTGCAATTTGTGTGAGGGTGAAAAGATTTCTATTAAAATCAACAAACGATGGAACTTGTCTGGATGCTGCCCTGCTCTCCGCTCACTTTAATCCCAGCTGATGTCGTCCAAAGATAATCCTGCTAAATGTTTGCCTCCATCCTGAACCCGGCTGGCAGAAAATCCACCTTAAATCCCCGTAGTGGATGATTCTGGGCCTTTTAAAATGTTCTTCCTGCACTTTTTGGAAATAAGATATTTTCAAATCAGGGCTTCAAATAATGATGATTATTGTGAATCTAAAGTGTTATAAAAGGGAAACGCAGGAGCTGATGCTGCTGGTGTAGAAGTTTAATGAAATGCATCCCAAAATTAGCGGTTTCCTCATCAGCAACTAAAGAAATGGGAACAAATGATGTGTCTTTGTGACAGGCTGCTGGTAACAAAGTGCCTAAAGATCCAGTTTAAAATGGCTTCTTTGCTAAGTTGTCTGTTCTGTGTCGACACAACACTGGTTCATCCCTTGAGTTAGGAGCCTTTTTCCTGCCTGAATGGTTCATAGCTCAGAGTTAAGTGGCTGAACAAAGAAAAAACACATTCCTCTGAAAATGCTCAGGCCAAAAGTAGCCGATGTTCAAAGAAAATCTTTGAAAGACCCTCAGAAAGCTGGAGAACGACTGCTCATCACCACAAATTCAGATGAAGGAATTAAGACCTTCATTTCATGATAATGAAGCTCCTTTTGGGTTGTTTTGTGACTTATCTGCATTTAAGGGGAAGTGGAAAACTAGTTTCCACTCATTTAAATATTTAACTTGAATTCATGAAACAGCTGAAAGGAAACTGGGGTGAAAAGTCATCGGCTTTAACTAATAAATCTGTACATTCATATAAATCATCCTGATACGAGAAAGTATGATTTAGGACAGTCGTCACTTTTAATCTGCAGATTATATAGTTGGATTAACAACATAAAACAAATGTATCGGAGCCAAAAAGTGTCCAAAAAAATGTCATAATGCAGCAAATTCACACTGAAATCAGTCTGATCCAGTTCAGTTGACTGTATAACAACAAAGGAGGGTTCATCAGGTGTTAGACTTTAACTTTAAATGGAAAAAGCACTTCATAAAAGTCTTAACATCCAGTCCATTAGGCTGCTGTCATATTTAAAACCAATGAGAAGCATTTACAGAACACCAAACCCAGAACAAGTCCTATTCACAGGTGGAGAGCTGATTTCTTTCTGTTCAAGCAGAACTCTACAGGAGACCTTCAGAGGTGGTTCTGTTGGTGAAATAGTCCTTTATTCCTGTCGCACCTTTAAGCTCCGACAGCGTCTTTCTCCTCGTTTCTGGGTCTGAGAAAGGTTAAAGGTTCTCTTTAACGCCGGTCCGACACATCAGCTGGACTTCACCTGTTCGTGGATCCACCTCCTCTTCAGCTTCTCAGCTTTGGCTTTTTCCTTTGAGCCTGGGCCGTGGGACAGAGGAGAAGCGGGTCAAACACGTGACTTTTACAGTTTTCTGCTCATTTAATACAAATGCAACCGGGCCCCGTTTTACCTGTCGTCCAAAAGGTTTATTCACTTCCAAACTGCTTCTACCCACTAACTTTGGAGCTGAAGAAGCCCAGTTTCCCTGATTCAAGCGGTTCTGGTTGGTTCTAATCATTCAAAGATCTATTTCCAGAGTAAGAGACGAATCCCACGTTCAAAAGCCACATTTTACTCTTTATCCTTCAGTGTTTCTGATTGCAAAGAACATTTTAAAATTTTCTAACCACCAGTTAGCCAAAACGGTACCAAACCAAACAGGAAGTGCCCTTTAGCAGCAGCACTAAACCCAGTTTATCTGTATTTGGCAACGAGTTTAAAAGAAAGGAACAAACCAAAAGGATCGCTGCAGATTCACAGAGTACAAGGTGAGATGTTGCAGGATGAATCCACCGGTTTTGCTTCTTTGTGAAGCACCAAATGTTCTTGGGAGAAGTTGATTCATGTGATGGGAACCAAACAGTTTGAGTAGATTCTGACGTTTTTAAACGCGATCAACTCTCTGACAGGAAAAGATTATCAATGTTTCCGGGGAGAGGACGACAACCAGCTTTACTGGAGTCTTCACAGGCATGGATGCACAGCGCCACCTGCTGGCAGCACCACGCCACTCATTTCATGAGCTCCACACAGGCCTGCTGTTTTTAAATATTTGCTTCAGATTCTGCTGATAGTGGTTAGTAAACGCAGCATTTAACGCTGTGCGATCTGATCAGAGCCAGCTGCAGCACAGCAGAGAGGGAGGCAGAGGGACAGGATGTGTAAAAGGTTCAAGGCTAAAGCTACCTCCTTCCTTTTCAGAGTTACGGAGCAAAAAGAAAGAAGTGAATTGAGGATCCGGCTGCGTTTGACAGATTAGTCCATTTAAAGATATGCTACATGGTGACGGAGTTGAACCTGAACACACCCCAGTCTTTCATAACGAACTGCACGGCTGCACTTCTGTTCTTCCCCTTCTTGTTCTGGAGGGACAGCAGCTCGTTACCTGGAAGAAGAGAAAGACGTGACAGTTAAAGCCATTGAGCACAGCGACGGGCTGAAAGCTGCAAATGTTGCCGTCGCGTCAGCAGCGAAGCGCCCAGGAGAGAGGACGCCTCAGCGGGACCAGACGGGCGTCACTGTGGCAAAGCTCAAATTGAGACAGATCATCGTCCGTACAGACTACTGCCTCAGAGTGTAGCCTGCACCGAGAAGCACTGAGACCAGACATCAGAGCGTAGCCTGCACCGAGGAGCACTGAGACCAGAATCAGAGCGTAGCCTGCACCGAGAAGCACTGAGACCAGACATCAGAGCGTAGCCTGCACCGAGATCAGACATCAGAGTATAGCCTGCACCGAGACCAGAATCAGAGTGTAGCCTGCACCGAGAAGCACCGAGACCAGACATCAGAGCGTAGCCTGCACCGAGAAGTACTGAGACCAGAGTGTAGCCTGCACCGAGAAGTACTGAGACCAGAATCAGAGCGTAGCCTGCACCGAGATCAGACATCAGAGCGTAGCCTGCACCGAGAAGTACTGAGATCAGACATCAGAGCGTAGCCTGCACCGAGAAGTACTGAGATCAGACATCAGAGTGTAGCCTGCACCGAGAAGTACTGAGACCAGAGTGTAGCCTGCACCGAGAAGTACTGAGACCAGAGTGTAGCCTGCACCGAGAAGTACTGAGACCAGAGTGTAGCCTGCACCGAGAAGTACTGAGACCAGAGTGTAGCCTGCACCGAGAAGCACTGAGATCAGACATCAGAGCGTAGCCTGCACCGAGAAGTACTGAGATCAGACATCAGAGTGTAGCCTGCACCGAGAAGTACTGAGACCAGAGTGTAGCCTGCACCGAGAAGTACTGAGATCAGACGGCAGAATACAGAAGACACCATCATGTAAAGCTGAATGAGGAGTAAAAACTCAAGCCAGCGTTCTTTTTAAGAGGATGAGCAGAATAATCACCTTTTCACCAGAGAGCCAAAACCGCTAAAGTCAGACTCAGAGATGTAGTTTTAGCATTTCCTAAAGCAGCTGCTCTCTGCAGTTTGCAGGATTTATTTTAAGAAAGAAGAAGGAACTATTTTCAGTGCTTAGAGGTGGTGGAAGTATCCGGCAGCATGTCTTTCCCACCACTGGAAAATCGGTTAAACATTAAGGTCATTTTCACCAGTTATGGGAAGTTTAACGACATAAAATCTGCTCAGACTGGTTCTTCAGTTTAAAGGCGTTTGGCAGTTTGAGCGGCATCCTTACTGGTGGTCCTGCAGCTTCCCGGTCCGTACAGCCTGGACTGGATGAACGCCTCGGCCGCCTGCCGCTGGAAGGACGCCGCGCCTCGCTCCCTCAGCGTCGTCACTTTGTAGTTTCCCTTCAGGCTGACACAACAGATGAATTCAATCAAAATATGCCAGGATTTCTCCAGGTTTAACCGGCGAGTTACGGATAACGAACCAGGACTGAAGCCTCTTTGCTTCCAGGAAACGTCGGTCCATCTTTCATTATGAATCAAAACAACGGTGAGAAGTTTATTCACATACTTTCTGGCCTGTGCGATTTTCCCGCTCTTCTTCTTCTTCTTCCTCATCTCATCCTCCTCGGCGCCGCCTTCTTCCCGCTCCTCCTCCTCAGCTACGTGACGACAGGTTGAATCCGTCACTCACTCTGATCGAGTGTCGGCTAAACATTCATCTAACAACACGAGAAGCTTCTTTACCTTCGTCGTCGGACTGTTTCCGCTTCCTAAAAGAACAAAAATCAAGCAGATGTGTTTGCTGAAGAGAATCTGGGAGAAGTTCCGAGGCTGAGGAACAAGCGTGACGAGTGAACTCACTTCGAAGACGTCGAGTCGATCTGCTCGAGCACGTCGGCCGACAGGAGTTTCCTTCTCTGCAGGATTGATGCCACAGAGGAAAAAACTATTATTTCTGCAGGTTTATTTCCATTTTCTCACCAAACATCAAATAAATCGAGGCTCCTCTGAGTCTCAGAGAGTCTTTTTTTGGTTTCGTCTTACATTAAACTGGAAATATTTTCAGTTTTCAGACAGCTGGCTCAGATAAAACAGCGTTTACTCTGAAAACTGATGAAACTGCATCGTTAAATCGAGCCTGAAACCAAAGACATGCAGTCAAAGTTCTTTTGCTTTTTTAAACGGACGCAGTTTCACAGGTCTAAGAAAACTGGGCTCTAAAAGAGCTTCAGCAGGTGTAGAAATCAGCCCCCGGGGGAGAATAGAACGACTAAGAAGGTAACCGGATGTCTTTGTGACCGTTTACTAAATGCAAACAGACAGAAATATTCATTTTTCTGCTGCTTCCATCCACTGGAGTTACGTTTCACAGCACCACGATGTCCCAGGCGGCGACCCCCTCAATGTGGGCGGAACCAGTCCCACGTGCACACGTACCGGTCTGTGATAAACGCTTTTATCCAAAGTGACTCAGGACTGAGGAGTAAAGACTTGTTAGAGCTCTGGATGAGTTTAAGACAAACTTTAAGACGAGTTAAATGCCACAAAACTTAACTGAGGGAAGAAAATCCTTTGCAAATCCACACAATCGCATAGTAAACGTGCTCAAATGTTCACGAGCTCTGCCCACAACAGCCAAATACTAAAGGCTGGTGGCTTTAAGGTAAACACACGGCGTCTAAAGGGGGTGAAAACGCTGGCAAACAACATGGAAACACATTCTGTAACACATTTAAATAACATCGGAGCAAAGCTTAATTATCTCAGGCTAATACCAGAATTTTAAGATGTGCACGAATACATCAGACTGACTGAAGCCGTACTGCTTGAAATGAAGTCAGAATTTGTCCTGCATGAATCTAACTGGAGTCAAACTGGCTCAGGTGCTTGGCTGCACCAGAACAAGCCAGTAAAAGAAATAACTGCAGGTTATAATGTAAAGTTATAATGTGCATCTGAATTAAAAGGCTAAAATTGTTCACATTTCAAAAAGGTATTTCTTAGTTTGCTTCTGCTGTTTTTAGAAAAGGGACAAAAAGAAATCCAAGCTCTTTAAATGATCTTATTCAGCTCAATTGACCACAAACAGCAACAGTTTCCAAATATTTGAATGTACCGATGATCTAAAAGAGATTAACTCACAAACCAGGACACCATTCAACTGATATTTAGCTTTGAACCCAACAGACCTTCTGTTCCTGGAACAGCTCCTGCCTTTTCCTCCTCTTCTCTTTGAGCAGCTCCCGCTCTCTGCAAACAGCAACACATTTATTTCACTTACTTCCAACCAGCTCAAAAACGGACCAAACTCATGGCAGAACAGCTGCACAGAATCAGATTATACACGCTTTAACTGAGCTCAAAGAGCGCACGGTACTGAGTAGAATACGAACACAATCTGGCGTAAATCACACCTATAAGGACATCCATTTATACGCCATTTTAATTTTACATTTACCCAATGGAGCAAACTTCACGTATTTTAGAAAAACATCCTGCTGTTGTATTATTTTCTTTACCAAATGCTAAGGTTTATTAGCCACGTTACGGACACAAATATAATTAAATTAAAAGTCACCAAACTAATAGTTAGCATCAAATTCATGGCGAATATACAATGGAATACGATTAATATTACATTTATCTTGTTTGTTGCCCGAAAAAAAGCCTTAAATGAGGGTCGTTGTGAATGGAGTTCAGCGTGAGCCGAGTTCGTCACCTTCTGGCTGTGTTCAGCGCATGTTTCATGCTCCTTAAGGCCTGAACCTTGGAGTCTGCAAACGTGACCTCCTCAGGAGCCTCATCGTCACTTGACTCGAGGGCCAGGATAAATTTTTCTGTCGGTTTTTCGCTGTCGGTTGTCTTCACTGAAGAAGATACATTTCCACGTTGTTTCTTCGCCATGTTGAACAGGAAACTTACGTCATCACTTCGCGACACAAGGTGACGCAAATAAAAAGACTGGTACCAACGGCTGACCTCTGGTGGCGAGTGTGTGAATTACAACAACAACAAAAAACCGTAAACAAGCATTTACCGCTTAACTTTTAAGCTTTTCGTGAACACCATGAGGTTAATTCTGATAAGATTATATTTGTTTTTAGTTTTATGCCTGTTAAAGAAGAAACGTCAGAACAACAGAGCTCACAGAATAATAACTAATCATCTGAAGCATGTGGATCAAATCTTTCTGAGTGAGAGACGGAGGAAAGAAAAATCTCTCATCTATAATGACAAAGATTTGTCATTATATCCAAATCCACATTAATTCCCTCTTCCTGCTCTGCTGATGTTCTTGTATGCGACTGCTACATCAACTCCTTTCCCTCCCATCTCCACCTCCCAGTAACAACGTCCAGTCAGACTCTCTCTGCTCAGGACCTGCCACCACTCAGTGAATCTGTCTGGATGATCAGAATAAGACTGTTGTGTTGAAGCTGTTTTTTTAAACACTAAAATCAGGTTTAGATTCTTCTTTTAATCCCTTTGTACAGAAATTAGCTGCAGTTTCATTTCAAAATAATAGATAGATAGATAGATAGATAGATAGATAGATAGATAGATAGATAGATAGATAGATAGATAGATAGATAGATAGATAGATAGATAGATAGATAGATAGATAGATAGATAGATAGATAGATAGATAGATAGATAGATCACAACTGTATTTTAGAACTGGTTTCAGCTGTATATAGTTGAATCGCGTCCGTTTTTGGTTCGCTATCAAACAGGAAAATGTTCAATTCAGCTCCTTCCAGTAGGCGGTGTGCTTTTATTTTGAAAGTCTCAACCGGAACAGTATCTACACCTTTTTACGGCTAACTTGGAGGCAGCAGGTGCAGTTCGCTCCCTGCAAACAGCTGGTCCAGTTAACGGGAAAGTCCTCTCACACAATGCACCGACTCCTGCTCGTGTTTCTGTCCGCCACCGGGGCGTCTGTGCTCGGCCTCCCGCGGCTCGATGGCTCCCCGGCTGCCGGGCCGTGCCTCGCCCCGCTGCAATGGGAGGGCAAGTGGGTGGTGTACGACCACAGCACCGGCAGAAACAGCCGGGCCGCGGTCTCCTACGACGGCCTGAATCAGAGGATCCGAGTCCTGCAGCAGAACAAGAAACACACCCCGTGTCAGAGGTAAGAAGATAAAAAGTGCGTGTTGTGTTTTCATCATGCTGTAAAAATGAGCTCAAACCAGGCTTAATGACGAGCTTAACCCAGCTAGTTTTATTATTATTATGTCGCTTTCCTCTTTACTTGGATGTTGTTGTGAAATGTTAAAATAACCAGTGATCTCTTTATTCAGAAGTTCCTTCATAATTTCATAAACTATGCATATAATAAGGATTTATGCATCCGTTTTACCCACCCGGCACCATCTCTGTTTGGCAGTAACTCCGTTATAAATTTTAGCGGTGATAAAACTCTCGTTTTGTCTTATTCGGAAACTATTTTCCTTTTGCATTTTTTAAACTCTCTAACATTGTAATCTCTGTTAGTATAACTTAATTAATCATATCATCCGGTTAAGATATTATTGCCTATATTTCTGTTCTCAGCCCACAAAGACTGTTATATAATCTGCTATTTGTTTTTACATCATCTGTTTGAAGCTCTCTCCTGCAGTGTCTGTCCAAAAGAAAGTCCCATTATAATAAACTGGAGCACTTTTAGTTTTGGTTACAACACGTTTCTTAGTTAAGATGATGTTTTAATCTGTGTCCAGAGCTGCTTTGATTTTAAACTCCTTGTTTTGATGATGGAAGACTCTCCTCCAGCAGGATAAAGATAAAATGTCTCCTTCACAGTCTGAGCCCAATCGATCCTGACATTGTTATCTCAGAACATGCCCGTGTCATCAGGAAAGAAAGACATTTATTGATGAGCGTTGTCTTTAAAAGGCACATGATGTGGCTGAAGCTGACGCTGCCTTCACAGGTTTGTACAGTAGACACGAAGCACGACGGGTGCAGCACATCATCCACTGCTCTCACCACTCTGGATCACAGTAAACGCAGACTCATCTCACCACATGACCACTTCCATTGCTCCAGAGTCCACCCTTTATGCTCCTTTGCAAACTGGAGCACTTTTCTTCGATTAGCCTCTGATGAGTGGGTTTCTTCAGGCTGTTTAGTCCCAAAAACATTTACATTTTCACCAGAATTTCCTCTGACCGCATCTCTTCCTTGAAGATGATGGTTCACGTCTGTCCTTTTGTTGCTGTTTGGTTTTCTGGATGCAGACCAGTAATTTGAGCCGTCTGAAACAGAGAAGCTCGGGTCCTCCAGCATGGTGGTGAAAGGACTGAGAAAGGATTAAAAAACTGAAATAACGTGTTAATCGCTGCAGAAGTCTTCTCAAACTCAAACTGGAAACTTTTGTGTGGGGGCAGACAGTCTATTTAAACAGCTTTTTCTTTCTTTGAGCAGATTATTTGTATTTTTTTAACCCTGCTGTAAACCCGTTAGATTAATTTCTGCAGAGTCGTGCAGGAATAACCCAATGAAGCCAATCAGCCAGGACTCAAATCTTGAGTTGTGAAACAGTCTGGCTGATAAACAAGGACTCAGCCTGTTGATCGACTTTGGTTTGTTTACTGTGGGGGGGGGGGGGGGGGGGGGGGGGGGGGTAGTTTTACACAGTGCAAGAACAAAAACCTTCCAGACAAACCTTCAGTCTCTCAAACTTCCAATAAAGACGAGACTTTGGAAGAAAAAGGGCTTGTTTGTGAGTTTTCCACGGGGAAGGATCTTCTGGTATAAAGTGTGTTACAATCTGCAGGTAAAAGGTCAAATAAATGATGGTTATTTAAGGGTGGGGCTTTGGCAGGTCATTCAATTCAATTCAGTTTTATTTATAAAGCGCCAGATTACAACAATTGTCATCTCAAGGCACTTAAATAATACAGTCCAATTCAAGCCAATTGGAATTCAATTCATTGTAATCATAATCCAATGAAACCCAATAAATTAATTTCAAAATAATACAATTCATTAATATAGAAGCAATTTAAAAAAAAAATCCTTGCTAAAGAAACCAACAGATTGCACCGAAACTAGTCTCCACCTGTTTTTCCTTTTGCCTGCTCTGTAATAATCCACATTTACCTCACACAATCTATCCATGGTCCTCTCAAGCGCTCTCTCTCCTCCTGTTGCAGGTTTTTTGAGTACATCTACTTGTACCAGAGCATGGTGCTGTTCCAGATTGACCAGAAGACGAAGGACTGCGCAAAGATCGCTCTGACAGAGGCCTGGGATCCCTTTGACATTCCAGTCAACTCCACCTTCGAGGACCAGTACTTCATCGGCGGCCCCGGGGATAACGTGGAGGTTCAGGAGTGGTCAGACAGGAAGCCGGCGCGCCAGCGTGAGTCTGACTTTTAAAGTAACACAAAGAGAAGATGCTGCTGGAGAAACATGCTCAATAATCATAAATGACTAACCAACCTTCACAATCTGCTTTGATCATTCTGTTTCTGTATTTATCAGACGCTTTTATCCAAAGCGACTTACAAATGAAGATTTAACAGCTTTATAAAAAGCTAACAATAAGCTCCATAGAAGGAACCCAGGAGTCCGACTCTGTCAGAGGGGACAGAGTAGAGATAGGGTGCAGGCATAGAAGGAAGTGCAGAAAGACTTTATTATTCACCTTTTAGCTGTTATTTGGTTCATTTCAGTGCAGATGTTGTCACAAAGGCGCATCATCAACCACATCATTGTGAAATGTTGGTTGACAAATCCATTTTTAGACAAAATGTGACCTTTTCTTGTAGAATTTTGGCTAATTTTTGGGTCCTACTTGCACCGAGGATTTTCTTTTGGGTGCCAGGATTCTCAATATTGACCTTAAAGTCAGAGTAAAACTGAGATAACTGCAGAAAATGTGTTATGAACTATTCGGTCAAGCATAGAGTTTCTGTTTCTGTATTTAGCAGACGTTTTTTATCCAAAGAGACTTACAAATGAAGATATAACAGCTCTATAAAAAGCTAACAATAAGCTCCATAGAAGGAACCCAGGAGTCCGACTCTGTCAGAGGGGACAGAGCAGAGATAGGGTGCAGGCATAGAAGGAAGAGCAGAAAGATAAAGTGCAGAGATAGAGGGGGGAGGGAAGTACAAGGTAAGTGCTGGGATAGGAGATGCTCTCTGAAGAGCTGGGTTTTCAGGAGCTTCCTGAAGATAGACAGGGACGCCCCTGTTCTGGTAGCGCTCGGTAGGTCATTCCACCATCGTGGGACGACACATGAACAGAGTTTGGATTGTCTTAGGCGTGGTGTAGGAGCTGCTAGACGACAATCCTGGGACCAACGGAGGGACCCAGTTGGGACAGAAGCCTTTGCAAGAGCATTCAAGTAGATGGAGCCGTTCCATTAAGCTCTTTGTAGCTAACATCAGGGACTTGAACCTGATGCGGGCGGCTAAGGGCAGCCAGAGGAGCTCAATGAACAGAGGGGTGTCAGTACGTAAGTCCTCATTTCTGTAAACTGACCCGTTAAGTTTTCCATGAAGGTTGTGGCTGTGGAGCAGTTCAGCTAAAGTTCGGTTGTGTTCCAAAGCAGCGTCCAGCTGGTAAAACTAAGCTAATAAACTCTAATGAAACAACACAGATGGAAACAGTGTGCAGCACATAGTTATTCAATAAGTCCTGAAAGAATCCAGCAGCGAGCGCTGGTTTTCAAACGAAAATAAAGCAGATTTTCAGAGAACAAGCAGAAACTTCCCGTCTCTTTGAGCTGCCCTAACCTTCACTCGTCTCTCCACCAGACGAGACCTGGGTGGGCGTTTACACCCTGAAAGACTGCTACCCGGTTCAGGAGACCTACGTCAGGAACAGCACCGTCACCACCTCCACCCGCTTCCTCGGTCTGCAGCTGGGCATCAGCGACCCCGACGTCTTCACCCCGCCGACCACCTGCCAGTCGCCTCGGCTCCAGAGGATGCTCGAGTCTGACTGCTGAGAACTCACCAGGTCTCACCTTTGACCTTCGACTCATAGCAGCCTTGAATAGTTCCTTCTTTACCACATTCACAGTTAGATATGCACAAGAAAATGATTGAAGCTGCAGCGCAAGAAGCGCTTTAGTAAAAATACTTTGCTTCAAGTGAAAGTTCCTTTCAGTCGGACCCAGACTGTCCTCCTTCAGTTCAATTTGCCCAGTTTAGTGGCCCCCAGCCTCTTGGTTGGGCCCCTCCAGCAGGTCATGAAATAAAGCTGAACGTTTAAGAGATGACTGGAGGAAGAACGTTCTTTCACTCATTTTTTTCTGGCTTCACTCTTTGATTTTGTTGTGAAAATTAAGGCTACAACACGAGATCTTTAAGTTTAGGTGAGAAATCTGACATCCTGGAAGCTAAGACCCAACGATTCACTTTGTCTGAATGAATGAAAACCTCTAATCCTCTGCAGTGCTTTGTGTTTTATTAGCTTTTCATATAAACTTTGATGTAAAGTCTTAATCTGAAGAGTAACTCACAGCTGAAACTGTCAAATAAATGTGACGTAAAAAGGACAAAAGTCTGGAGTATTTTACTGTGACAAAGCAGAAAACACAGAAAGGACATTTATCTCTAAACTGGACAGAAATACAAATACAATGCAGACACAAGGAGACAGTTTGCAGTTTATTTGTAGCAGCAGCGTCCTTTCAGGGCTGAAAAATGTCAGATTTCAGGTTCAGCTGCAGGTGGCTCAGAGACAGACCCAAGAATCTGAGAAACACCTCCAAAGTTAACGGTTATTTCTACTAAATGCTGGACTGAGACGGGTGAGCGGAGTCTAAAATCTGGCAGCATGTGGAAGCAGAAGAACGGCATGAGAAGCTGCACTGAAGGAGCATGGCCTGCAGGTGGCGCCGGATACTCACACACAGGTCTGCATCTGCAGAAAGAAACAGGGAGAGGATGGCGCCACAGTGCAGGACTTTAAAATCTTTCAGATTATTGTCATTTTGCATCAATAAAACAAGCAAACTGGGCCTAAACTGTAGGACTGATGCACATAGACTTTGCTTTTGTCACTTTACTGTGTTAAAGTGTTAAAGTGTGTCACCAAATCTGCACAATCAAACAAAATGGAGGATAGATTTAATGCTCAAGTAAAGCAACAGTTTATATAAAAGTTATGAAATAAAAAAAAAACATGAAACCATCTCATCAGCTTAGTTTTAAGGTGACAGCCGGTTTGGAGAATCTTCCCCTCAGTGTGGTCCAGTCTACTTCAGTATCTGCATCACTTTGCAGCATAATGCCACAGAAAATAGAATTATCTACATGTAAGCACAATATATGAAATGACTTTGATTGGATTTACTGCATCAAACTTGACTCATTTCAACAACTGATCTTTACAACAGATTTAAGACGAATCTGGTGAAAATGAATTAAGAATAAAAAGTCAAAGGAGCAAAATAATCACATCTATTGCTGCAATTAACGACTATATGATTAAAAATGACTCAGCAGAGTGAACCAAAGTCCAGATTTGTCACAAGAATTAAGAATATTTAAGATTATTCAGAGGCAGCAGAACAAAATTTAGGAAGTGGTTCAAATTATTATCATTCAAGTTATCACTTAAAACGATCCATCCATCCATTTTCTATACCTGCTCTATCCATCGGTCGGGTGGCGGGTCGGCTGGAGCCTATCCGAGAGGCGGAGTTCACCCCGGACAGGTCACCAGTCCATCACAGGGCCACACAGAGACAAAAACAACCACCCAAAGAGCTTTGGACTCATGTCTACACCGACGGCTCTGCAGCAGATGCCATTAGGAACGGAGGGGCAGGAGTTTATGTTCAGTATCCAGGAGGCAAAGAAGAAAAGAGCTGCCTCCCTACTGGCCTGTACTCCACCATCTATAGAGCCGAAGCAGAAGCCCTGAACAAGCAGCGGCCCACATCGATGTCTTCCTGACCGATGCCCTGTACATCTTCCAGGCCCTTCGGTCCAACAGACGTCCAGAACTCAACGACCTGTCCTCCTCTCTCGCCTCCCTCTGCTCAAGCCACTCAGTTAACCTGCAGTGGATTCCCTCTCTATCTTATATGAGGTCAAGTGGGCCAGAAACTGTGGGGAAAAGTGATGCAAACGCTTTATTCCTTAACGCATTTAACCTTAAATCTCACATCTACAAGTTGTACTTCCAGCCTGAAAGCTGATGTAAATCAGGCTGGAAAGAGAAGTAGAAAAGTTCCTGTTCAAACCCTGCACTGATATCACAGCTGAGGCAGTACAAGTTGTTCCTTTTTAACAGCTAAACTGTTGCTTCTTTATGTTTCGCTGCTTTGTCTTTCACCATGTCTGGGGAGTGTTGTAAATCATCCATAACACACCCTGCCGCTCTATAAAAACCAGCTCTTTGGCCTTCCTGTGAGATATTTCTTTGTTCCCGCCCCTCCACAGATCTCTCTTCATAAGGATGGGTGTGAGCGACATGCAGCTGCTGTTAAGCCTCATTTCCTGGTTTGTGTGAGTATCAGCAGAGATCTGCTACCCTTCAGAGCACACGGATCGTTTCTGTTCAGGGAAAGTGAAACTGTTTGACAGTTACTGTGAAGAGGAAAATGGCGCAGCAGGAAAATCAGCTGGAACAACTCAAATTCTGCTGTTCGATCTGTCTGGATCTGCTGAAGGATCCGGTGACTCTTCCCTGTGGACACAGCTACTGCAGGAACTGCATTAAAGGCTTCTGGGATGGAGAGGATCAGAAGGGAATCCACAGCTGCCCTCAGTGCAGGAAAACTTTCACACCGAGGCCTGTCCTGGAGAAAAGCACCATGTTAGCTGATTTATTAGAAGAGCTGAAGAAGACTGGACTCCAAGCTGCTCCTGCTGATCACTGCTATGCTGGAGCTGAAGATGTGGCCTGTGATTTCTGCTCTGGAAGAAAACTGAAAGCCTTTAAGTCCTGTTTAACCTGCCCAGCCTCTTACTGTGAGAAACACCTTCAGCCTCATTATGATGTGGCTCCATTAAAGAAACACAAGCTGGTGGAGCCCTCCAAGAACCTCCAGGAGAACATCTGCTCTCTTCATGATGAGGTGATGAAGATGTTCTGCCGCTCTGATCAGAAGTCTATCTGTTATCTCTGCTCTGTGGAGGAACATAAAGGCCACGACACAGTGTCAGCTGCAGCAGAAAGGACTGAGAGGCAGAGAAAGCTGGAGGGGAGTCGGCAGCAAATCCAGCAGAGAGTCCAGGACCGAGAGAAAGATGTGAAGCTGCTTCAGCAGGAGGTGGAGGCCATCAATCAGTCTGCTGATAAAACAGTGGAGCACAGTGAGAAGATCTTCACTGAGCTGATCCGTCTCCTCCAGAAAAGAAGCTCTGAGGTGAAGCAGCAGATCAGATCCCAGCAGGAAACTGAAGTGAGTCGCATCAAAGAGCTTCAGGAGAAGCTGGAGCAGGAGATCACTGAGCTGCAGAGGAAAGATGCTGAGCTGCAGCAGCTCTCACACACAGAGGATCACATCCAGTTTCTGCAGAACTGCCCCTCAGTGTCAGCACTCAGGGAGTCTACACCCTCATCCAGCATCAAGATCCGTCCTCTGAGGCACTTTGAGGCTGTGGCAGCAGCTGTGTCAGAGCTCAGAGAGAAACTACAGGACATCCTGAGAGAGGAATGGACCAACATCTCACTGAGAGGCACTGAGGTGGATGTTTTACTGTCAGAACCACCAAAGAGCAGAGCTGACTTCTTAAAGTATTCATGTAAAATCACACTGGATCCAAACACAGCACACAGATATCTGTTACTGTCAGAGGGGAACAGAAAAGTGACTTTAATGAAGCAGGAACAGTCTTATTCTGATCATCCAGACAGATTCACTGAGTGGTGGCAGGTCCTGAGCAGAGAGAGTCTGACTGGACGTTGTTACTGGGAGGTGGAGTGGGAAGCAGAGGCTGTTTATGTAGCAGTCGCATACAAGAATATCAGCAGAGCAGGAAGTTGGAGGGATTGTGGATTTGGAGGAAATGACAAAACCTGGACATTGTACTACAACTTTGATAATTTAGAATTTTTGCACAACAACATGAAAACCTCCATCTCAGGTCCTGTATCCTCCAGAGTCGGAGTGTACCTGGATCACAGAGCAGGTATTCTGTCCTTCTACAGCGTCTCTGAAACCATGACTCTCCTCCACAGAGTCCAGACCACATTCACTCAGCCGCTCTATGCTGGGATTTGCGTTTACTTGATTCCAGGAGACTCCGTTGAGTTGTGTAAAGTCAAATAAACTTATTCTTTCTCCACATTTCTTGCAGAGAATTACTGTTGGGGTGTCTCTTCACTGCTCAGACATGAAAGTGTCATCAAACAGCTGCTGTGGGAGGGACTTCCTTAACGGTCTTATTAATTCATGTTCCGTTGATATAATGTGGCTTCAGTACTTTACCTGTTTCTGGATAATGTGCATTGTTATTTTTTTATTACATTTCTTCTCAAAATTCTTGTGACAGAATAGACCAATGAGCTGACCTCCCTTCTTACTTCTAAAATGTGTTAATTAATCTATAAAAACACTTAGCAGAACCCATAGTATTGGTTAAAATGAACTACATTTTTGTTGAATGGTAACAAGAACTCACTGTTGACATTTTTTGGTCTTTTTTCCATGAGGGTAAAGGTGTGATGGACATCTTTTCCTTTTATTTACAAAAAAAAAGGCCATGGAGCTCTAAGGTTCTAAACTTTATCATATACATATATATATTTACACATATATATATAGATACTGTATGTAGATATGTGTGTGTACGCAGTGATATTCACTGAACTCATCACCCTGAGCGCAAACCAAAGTAAACAGTCATTGACCACCAACCATAAACAAAAAAAAACAGCTTAAAATGTCCAGTCACACAACCTACCTAAACGTGTAGGCCTACATCCAATATTCGATAGATATTGATCATGTTAACTGTGTTTTTGAGTTGTTGTGTTTTATTGAGCATTTTACCAATTTGTTTTATGTTTTATAAATAAAAAAATATATATTTTATAACCATCCTCACTTTGTGTGTCTGTAAATGTGCTTTAATTTGTCATTTATGAGAAAAACAATGTTGAAAAGCCCCTCAAAACTGCAAATCTCCAACATAATCATCAGGTGGTGCTACGACGCCAACTGACAGCGTTAGGTCCGGCTTCAGACTTCATATCCCAGAATCCTTAGCGTGAATTCGATACTAGCTACTTCCGTCATACTAGTCGAAGGGGAAACAGATGACTCGTCTGCTTCCCTGGGTATGATATCTGCCCGCAGAAATCCTCCTGGTGTAGGATTAGAAAAGTAAAACGTTTAACGGAGCAATATTGACAGGTAAGAACCAAATTCGCTTCTAAAAACGGGTTTGATGCATGACGTTGAGCTAGCTAGCAGGCTAAGTTGTTGTCAAATGAACTTAGCGATGCGGTTATACGCCTCAGCTGGCCCCTGTGAATAGACGACGTCACACCTGCTTCGTAATTATTTGTGTCATTACATTTTCTTCATTTTTGTTAGTACACTTGACTAAGCTGCGCAGGTTCAGGCTAAAGGATCTTTCGAAGCGTTATTCTGGTTGTTGTTGGCCTCCTCTGCCTGCCAGCCGGTGTTTCTTGTTGCACTTTCTGTAATTTAAAGCTGCTAAACCGATGCAGGGGCAAAATCCAGTGTGTCAGAGCTGCATTTTCATTCTGCTGATGTAAATAGTTGGCTTCAGGTTAGCCTTGAGCATCAAGATTAATATACCAGTGTCATCTTTGGAACGAAATGTTAAATCAAGTCTAAAATTCATAGTGAAATTAGCAAAAAAAACAGGACTCTAAAGGTATGTTTACATGTACATCAGAGTCCCAGCTGTGAGTCTTGACCCATTTTTATCAAAGCTTCCCTCTTAAGGTTCTGATATTAACCAGGTTTGAGATCAGCTGCTGTGCAGGTGACAATCTGACAGCTTTTGAAGTTCCCTCTGCAGCCGAGGCCGACATCAATCTGTGTTTACCTGACCTCTACAGCGGGCTGCTCCATCCCATCCAGCCCATATATCCCTTCCCAGTTTGTACATCCTCAATCCCTATCCTCGACTCCTCCTCTCCCACTCAGCACGGATGTGAATGGAGGAGGACGGAGCCATGGTGGCAGGCATTTACAGAATTTAGAAACATCATAATATGTCTCATGTGACAAATAGCTGCTGGTGTGACTGCACCCACCTCCATCTTAAACCTTTTAAATCCTTCCTCGTCTGTCTGATTGTGAGCCAAGTTTCATTGACACACCAGTTTTATTCATTGGACAGCCAATCAGCTGCTCGAGCCAACCAGTCCGACCCGACTGCTGGTTAAACCTCAGGCTTCATGTTGAACTATGTCACTGATGGGGAATTAGATTGGTGTTGGCTCCAAGACAGAGTCTGCATTTGCCAAAAGCATTAGCATATTTACAAAACAGCTCAAAATGTACTCATTTCAAATGATTGACTTTGAGTGGAATCATTTCCATAGATATTTTTACCCCATTGACGGTGGGACCACAGCAGTACAAATAAGGATTTTATTTAATGTCTATTTGACCTTTTTGAGTTCACCTTTTTCACTCATTTGAATGAAAGCCTGTAAGAGGTTTAGAGGGGATGCAGTTGGTTTCTCCTTAAGATGAGGAGCCCCGACTGGTCGCTGGTTTTTATCAGAACCACAGAACTGGAAACCACTGGTCTGATCTTGAACAGCGCAGTGAACTTTAAGCTTCTGTTAAGATTCTCAGTTTTTCCTGTTGGTTTCTTATTAGAAACGGGTTCTAATCTGCTCCCAGGTGTTGGATCTGGGTCCTGATCAGGACATGCTGCCATAATGAAGTTTCCACGCGTTGATGAAGTCCTTTCAACCTGTTTTATAATGATTTAAAGTTCACGCCACACTTTGTGGACTTTCTATGTGGTTATTTTTGCTCAGTGTTTGTTACTTTGATGTTTATAACTGTGTGTAGGTGTAATAACGGCAGATTCTCAAACTGAAATGACTCAGATTAGCATTGTTGGTAAGAATCTTTGAAAAAGTTCACTATTTTCCTTTTGAAACGATGAGGAATTGAGGCAGAAAGTGTGCGACAACCTTAAAAGTACATTATATGACACGATTGCTTAAATATTGCTGGTATTGTCGATATTAAGAGCTGTTTGTTCAACAACAAACACACATTTTTGACCCAATCCAAAGCAAATCCAGTTACCTGGAAGTAAATTACAAGCTCACAGAAACAATATTCCTGTGGACCATGAATTCTTTAAATTGGTTCCAGTAAAACAGTCGAGCATTTCAGGGTTAAACAGTTCAAACTTCAACTCTGAAGAGGAAGCCACAGTGTGAAACGGTTTCAGGGTCAATTACAACACGTACGTTTGCTTTTAGGCTCTATTTTTGAGTAAGAGTTCTTTCTATTTCCCTGTCTGTGCATTACATCACACTTACGCTCTGTTCACGTCTCTCTGCCTTAAAGCGGCTTTTGCTTTAGTTATTAACCCTTTATTATCAGATTTTTATGCCATTAAAGCAATTTACAGCTGAAAATCGCTGTATTTTTGTAAATTCAAAGGGAAATCATTAAGATAAAGTTGATGTATTTACTTACTTGGCACCAATTCACAACAAAAGTCTCAAGACAATTTAAAGATACAGTCTAGTATATTCCAGGTTGTTATAATCTAAATATGTATGATATATATATGAAAATCTGTAAATTATTTGAGCTGTTGCTGTGCTGTTCAACATGACTGACAGTTAATGCAAAAGTTAGTTAGTTTCACTTCCTTAAAACACAGATATTCTGAAAATCAACCGAGATCAAGACCACAAGTGACTCGTACAGTCACAGGATTAGTTTCTGGTTAACATAACAAGGATTTTTACAAAGTTTTACGAAATGTAGATTTCGTAGATGTAGATACAGGAAATGCAGAAAATGACTCCTCTGCATTTAACCCATCCAGGTCTGCACCTGTTGAACACACACATGCACAGAGTCACACACTCATGGAGACAGACGCCGTACACTGGAGCGGTGGGCAGCCAATCACAGCCCAGGGAGCATGGGGGTGCGGTGCCTTGCTCAAGGGCACCTCGGCCGTGGCAAAAAGGTGGACTGACAGCACATCAACTAACAAAATCTGAGATCTGAGAAGAGTTTTAGTCGATTTCTAAGGGAAAGCACAAACCTTCCTCTGCCTAAGTCGTCGACGTTGACCCCTCCGCCGTAGCCTGACATGCACCTCCAAGGGTAAGGGCTGTGATTGGTCCGCTCAGAACGTCATTTCCGGCAGTTGCTTGTTCATCCAGGTTGTAAATTCACCCGTTCAGCCTCGGCCGGTCGAACAGACCACCCCCACAAACGTCTTCTCTGTCGCTTTTGCAATTTAAGCATTTGTTCTTCAATGTTGCTGAGCTCCAGCTGCAAATACAGCTGCTGGACCTCGGTTGCCATTGGTTACGGTTGTTAACTGTGAGCAGAAGAAAAAGCAAGGATTCGGCTATGACCCTGAAACCACAGAAACACACAGCCACACCCCCCTCCCGGCCTGGTGAACCGCAGAGTGATGTGTTCCCTCGACGCAGAACTTCGAATGATCGATGAAGAGAAAATCCAGCTTAGCCTCTCAGATGAGGATATTTTCTGGTGTAACAACAATCCAAATGTCTTCGGATATGTTGGTCAGACTGAACCACATGTTGAAGATGTCCCCTCGGGCTCTGGGATCGGTCTAACCCACATATGCCAAACTCCGGTCCTGGAGGGCCGCTGTCCTGCAGGTTTTAGACGTTTCCCTGCTTCAACACACCTGATTCAGATTAAATGGAGCTCTTCGAAAGATTGTTAAGTTCTGCACAAGTCTGCTAATGATGCATTGATCTGATTCAGGTGCGTTGAAGCAGGGAAACGTCTAAAACCTGCCGGACAGCAGCCCTCCAGGACCGGAGTTTGACATCCCTGGTCTAACCCAAACCCTAAAAATGGAATCCAGATGTTAGGAAAGGCTTTGACTCCTCATACCTCTGGTTGCTTCTCTGTTTACACACTTCTTAGAACAAAAGAAAAAAGCTGGCTAATCTCCTCCGGCTCGATGAAGGCGGTCGCATCTCTCTTCTCTCCTCCATCTTCCCTGCTTCTCTTCATGTCTTGTCCTGTCCTGTCTCTAACTTTGGTGCCTCTCTCCGCATTGCTTTCAAAATTAAAATCATGGAATTGGTCGACTGGTCTCTCGACACAATCGACAGAATTTTCTCGGCTAGAAGCTCGGGTTCGGGGGAACCCACCCGTCCTGATGGTGCATTCGCCGCTGGTTACATGAGGGTCTCCTGGGGGGAGTGGAGGGTCGTGTGCCTGGTAATTCCTTCCATTGAGGACATCGAGGATCTTTACCTATTCGGAACCATGACAACAGCTTTCTGCTGATTGGATTAGGCATTGCCCTGGTGCATCGAACAATGTGGGAGTCGGAGACAGCGGCCCGAGGCCCCATTAAGCTGCCCGACATGTTTGAAGCAGTGGGCAGAGGTGATGGCGCTCAGACGGTGGTCATTAACCACAACATGGAAAACATCTTGCAGAAGCTGGTGGCTCTGCGAAGGCGTTTGGATCGTTTCTGTGACCAGAACAGACAAACCGAGTGAGGCGTGGCCATTAAAATACGACCAATCGGACACCAGGTGATGGTTGACTCCATCTGGGACCCGATCAAGGAAGTCTCCATGGCAACCCACGCCTTCAAGTTGTTTTTGCGTTTTTATGTGAGCAAATGTTTGCTTATGTTTGAGTTCTATGTTGGATGGTGAGCTGATGTTTGCTGAGGTTTTTTCCCCTCCCCATCCTCTTGTCCCCCCCCTGTTGCAACTCTTAAAATGTGCGTGAAGCCGCTTAATCTGGGATTAATAAAGTGTTTCTGATTCTAAACCTTAAAGTTTTGTTGAACCACAGCAGGAGATGATTGGTTTGACGCTTGTTCTTCCTGCAGATGCAGTGATGCAGTTTACCAAAACAGACTGAGTCCTCATTCATTGAACCATCCTGGCTGGCTGCTGCAACAGTCCGCTTTCCAGACATCGAGAGGTGGGCGGGGCCTGATCTGCCCAGGGCGCGCGGCCAGGGATGGACAGCAGATGCAGCAGCGTGGACTCGCGGCTGACCGGCAGGGGCATGGGGTCCATCAGCACTACGCCCGTGTCTGCGAGGGTGGAGTCGTACGAAGCCACGGAGAAAAAGTGCATCTCTGACGTGAGGAGGACCTTCTGCCTGTTCGTCACCTTTGACCTCTTGTTCATCACCTTGCTCTGGATCATAGAGCTCAATGTAAGTGCAACTCTATTTGTGCTGTGGATATGACACTTTAAGTTCTCAAAGGGATTATTGCCACTGATTACTGCAGGTGAAAATGCTACATATCAGGGACACGAGCTTATGTATGAACCACCTTTCTTTGTCTCCTTCCTACATCTTCGATCTTGTGCTGCGACTGTTTTCAAATTGCATCGTATCTGTTCAAGTCTTCTGGAGCTGTTAAACATTAGGTTTTGCTATATTAAGGCAACACAGTAGTTATTTAATATTTAGTTTTACATACAGAACTGGGCGAAACTCCTGATCCTCCCTTTCTTTCTTTATATTTCACTTCCAAGCAGTCAGACTAAGCTACTTACCTCTGACCTTTGAACCATTCAGGCAGAAAAAAGGCTCCTAACTCAAGGGATGAACCAGTGTTGTGTCGACACAGAACAGACAACTTTGCAAAGAAGCCATTTTATTTCATTTGTTCCCATTTCTTTAGCTGCATCTATGAAAAACAGCAAAGAAAACACAGTTTGACAGACAGAAAATAGGATTTCTGCAGCAACAAGGTGATTCCCAAAGAGCTATTAGCTGAAAACTTGGCATATCTCAGCATGGTGTGCAGTGTGTCCTTAAAACATTTGAGGAAACTGGACAAGTGGAGGACAAAAGAAGAAGTGTCAGGCCTAAAAAACTATCTACAGCAGATGAACAGGATCTGAAAGTGATGTCCTTAAGAAAGAGGAAAAAATCCAGCTGTGACCTGACAGGACCTGAGAGATGCATCTGGACCTTCAGCTGATCCATCTACTGTTGGCCCAAGCCTCATCAGAAATGGGCTCCATGGAAGGGTGGCTGTCAAGAAGCCGTTCTTAAGGAAGGGAAACAGGGAGAAAAGGCTGAGCTGTGCCAAATGACACAAGAAGTGGACTGAAAATCAGTGGCAACAGGTCTTATGGAGGGATGAATCCTCCCCAGAGAGAAAAAGAGGAAGAAATCCAGCAAAGACCCGACAGGACCTGAGAGATGCATCTGGACCTTCAGTAACAGAATAACAGAAGAAGTCCCTGAACCACAAAACTTTATCGCTTCATCTCATCGGGACAACTCGCACCCTTTAAATGTTTTTATGATTTCATTTTATTTGACTTCCCTGACCGCAGAGTTGACACAGCGCTGTTACACATTAACTTTGAACACACCAGACATTGGATGATGACGCTCAATCTGACCTAATTTTTCATGAATTACAGGATTTATGTTCCTCACATTTAATGAACCGTGCTTGGAGCAGCGAGTCAAGGCCATGTAGCTGTAAAACTTCCCCCAAGTGATCGAGTGTCGGCAACCATTTACTCCAGTTACTCATCTCATCTAAACCTGCTGGAAACATCCTCATTGTTTTGGACTTGGACCACAGTCTTTAACTCAGTTCCTCGATGTTTGGAAACTTTGCTTCCTTCCTCTCAGAGCTCAAACACCACATGTGAACAGTTTGATCAGGGTTAACCTCAGAGAAACGACCAACATTTGACTCTTTATTGTCCATATCTCCTAAACAAAGGGATGTTGTAGTGACCGGCTTTACACTGATTAACCCTTTTAATTAAAATATCGTCTCATAACAGTGTTTAACTCCCATTCCAGTGACTCATTTCAAACAATAAACGTGCAAAACATCATCTTCTGGCCTCATTTATCAAACCAATAACTGAAAGCGACAGTTTTAATTGTTCGTTTGTTTTCATGCCACCTTTATACTTTAAGCCTTGTAATAAATAACAGCCATTTATCAGAAGTGAAGCCAGAAATGTGAATGATTTGTCTTTAAGCTCACGTTGCACATGGCAGATATGACACATCCACAGGTGTATAACAAGCTGACGCCATTAAAAGGATGTTAAAAGGACGATTAAGCAGCATTGCTCTCGATTATCTCAGATATAATTAACCGTGACTGTCCGACCAGCAGATAGAAACTGATGGAAACTTTAATGAAGGCTCGATTTAACAACAGCTTTATTTCGAAAAGCCTAAACAAGTTCATCTTAAGGGTTGCTGCAGCCTCTAATGTAGCTTATAATGCGACCAAACAGCAACCCTATGCAGTCTTATTCACACCGGTGAATGGAAAGTTCCTAATGTGCGTTTTCTGCACATTTGCTTTATAGAAGGATAGAAACGGAGCCCGTGAGAGTTCACGTAGACGCATGGCTGTTTTTAGCCAAATGCTGGGTGTAGAAAAACACCTGTAAGGTTGGTTTAGCATGTTAGCATGCTATGTTCTAGCATTCTTAAATGTTATAAATGGCGCCTCACTAGAGCCTGCTGCAGCAGTCTTCTTCAGATTTTCTAATGAGGTATTTTCCATGAAAACTTCCATTTTTTCTTTTACATACGTTGTGATGCGTAACCATGTCGACAGAAAAGCTGTTAGCCTGTTGGAGCAGCTAACTGAGCTCTCCAAAGCCCAAGTAATGCCTGGAAGAAGACCCCAAAATTTAATAAGTTCAAGAGGAGATGTCAAGGATGCAGAGCAGGAACAAAATGGAGGAAAAGGAGAAGGACTCTCTAGGAGTTTAAATATCTTGGGGTCCTATTCATGAGGGATGGTGAGATCAGCTGCAGACTGGGACAAGCGGCAGCAGGGATGCAGTCGCTGTACCGGACTGTTGTGCTAAAGATGGATCTGAGCTTCGAAGCAAAGCTCTCGATTTTCCGGGCAGTTTCCATCCCTACTCTCACCTATGGTCATGAACTCTGGATGATGACCGAAAGAATGAGGTCACAGGGTGGCGGGTCTCACGCTTCATGATGGGGTGAGGAGCTCAGCCATCTGGGAGAGACTCTAAGTAGAGGAGCCAGTGGAGGTGGTTCAGGCACCTGATCAGGATGCCTCCTGGTCGCCTTCCTTTGGAGGTGTTCAGGCACGACCAGCTGGGACAAGGCCCCGAGGTCGGCCCAGGACTCGCTGGAGAGATGATGTCTGTCCATTGGCCTAGGAATGGCTCGGGGTCACCCAGGATGAACTGGAGGAAGTAGCGGGGACAGGGATGTCTGGGCCTCTCTACTCTCCATATTTCTACCGCGACCCCATGTGGACTAAGCGGTAAAGAAGATGGATGGATGAGGAGGACGTTTAAACGATTTCTTCCCTTTATCATCACGGGAAATGTGAAATTACAGACTGATAAAACGGACGAGCTCGGAGCCCTGATGAGGATACAGCAGGAATATCAGGCAGAGACCTGGCTGCAGGAACAGCTCTAACAGCTCTCTGCTCAGCTTTAAGACTATCCAGGCAGACAGAGACTGCAGACAGAGCGCTAACAGTAAAGGAGGAGGATCACAGAGCTGGTTAACAACAGATGGTGGAATCCTGGACCTGGCTGCAGGAACAACTCTAACAGCTCTCTGCTCAGCTTTAAGACTATCCAGGCAGACAGAGACTGCAGACAGAGCGCTAACAGTAAAGGAGGAGGATCACAGAGCTGGTTAACAACAGATGGTGGAATCCTGGACCTGGCTGCAGGAACAACTCTAACAGCTCTCAGCTCAGCTTTAAGACTATCCGGGCAGACAGAGACTGCAGACAGAGCGCTAACAGTAAAGGAGGAGGATCACAGAGCTGGTTAACAACAGATGGTGGAATCCTGGACCTGGCTGCAGGAACAACTCTAACAGCTCTCTGCTCAGCTTTAAGACTATCCGGGCAGACAGAGACTGCAGACAGAGCGCTAACAGTAAAGGAGGAGGATCACAGAGCTGGTTAACAACAGATGGTGGAATCCTGGACCTGGCTGCAGGAACAACTCTAACAGCTCTCTGCTCAGCTTTAAGACTATCCGGGCAGACAGAGACTGCAGACAGAGCGCTAACAGTAAAGGAGGAGGATCACAGAGCTGTTTAACAACAGATGGTGGAATCCTGGACCTGGCTGCAGGAACAACTCTAACAGCTCTCTGCTCAGCTTTAAGACTATCCGGGCAGACAGAGACTGCAGACAGAGCGCTAACAGTAAAGGAGGAGGATCACAGAGCTGGTTAACAACAGATGGTGGAATCCTGGAGCGTCTCTGCAGCCCAGATGTTGAACTGCTGGCTGTGAGTTTCTGTCCATGTTGTCTGCTGAGAGTTCACCTGAGTTACCTGCTGACGCTGTGTGTGACATCATCAGCTGAGTTGTTGCTAAGCTACAGAAACAGAAGCCCAACCCACTGATGGAGACCTCTGAAGGTTTCTACCACACCTTCCTCTCTGCTACACTTCAACAAATATCTTTCTAATAAGTTATACTGAAGCAATATAATTTCTCTTCAGGGATTAGAAAAGTATAATTGAATTAGCATAGAAGCTAATTTATTTACTTAACATAGTACAGGCTGATAAGAATGTCAATAGTTCAGTTGATGTTGTGTAGTCCGGTAGTTATTGTCATTTCAGTGCTGGTTCTGGCTTCAAAAAGACAATTTCTCACAGTTTTAAAGCTTCACGTGTTATTCTTTAACTTCTTAAACAGTCTCAGCCTTAAATTATGTGATTAAAAATTGGTTTTCGCAGCTCTACAAAACTTGGTAATAAGCCACAGTTCAGCGTAAAGGATCATTTAGTCAGGATTAAAATGCTGGAGCCACCTTCCAGCTGATCAAACCATTTAAAGTAAGTTTTACTCGAGTCTGTCGTCAAACGTGCTGAACTGAGAGAGCTGCATTTCACTGTCAGCCTGCGAAGTGGATAAACTCTGCTGGGGGAGGTTCGGAGGTCAGTATGGATCCCTGAAGAAGAATGCAATGAACGCCTGACTCATCATTACTGCAATGGAGGCCAATTCCAGATAACAAATGTATAAATGAATCCTTCCACCCAAACTGATCACCGGTGCTGATAATGCAACTTAGATTTTAAGTCCAATAGAAGTGTTTTAACCTCAAATTGTGCAGCAACGTTAAGTCTGTTTGCATCTCCGTTGGAGGATTCAGTTTCTGTGCCTGAATTAGGCAGAATTAGGCTGTTTGCTAATGAATTACATGTCCAGATAGGTCGAGAAACCAGTCAGAAGTCAGTGATTTATTTAGTTTTACCTGCTTATTTAATTAAATGTAATTAACGATGTTCAGGAAATGGCGACATATCAAAGAGGTGTCGACAGAAAAGCCAGTTCTGGCCTCTTCATGTGCAGAGAACGAGAAAACGGAGCGTTTAAGTTCATCTTCGGGGCTGTAAATGACCATCCGTAGTTTCAAAGCTGGCAGTAAACGCACATCGAATGAGTTTGTTAGTGCAGCAGCAGCGCTCCACCTTCCTGGTCAGGCTTCGTGAAGGGGAAGCTTCTGTCTCCAGATGCCATCACTGAGTAAAACTGAGCTGTGTTTGACAGGTGAACGGAGGCATTCAGAAGCAGCTGGAGAAAGAGGTCCTGCAGTACGACTTCCACGCCTCCTTCTTTGACATCTTTGTAAGGCTTTTTCACTATTAATGCGCAGAAATGTCCCAACAGAAAGCGTTGCTGTGCCTAAATGCCTCCCTCTTCCTCCTCAGCTGCTGGCTGTGTTCAGGTTTGCAGCTCTCATCCTGGCGTATGCCGTCTGTAAGCTCCGGCACTGGTGGGCCATCGCAGTAAGTCTGCTTTTCCTTTAAAAACTGTAATATGACAGTAGTTCTGTGTTGGTACCAGCAGAGGGTGATGAACCCTCCTGCTTTGTTGTTGTTTTTCTCCCTCTGCCTGTAAATGCAGTACAATGAAGTCACCTTTATATCTTAATATTTTCCTCCCAAGCAGCCAGAATTTATTCTAATCTTTTAAAGTGAGCTTTATCAATAGTTTTCCAGGCTTCCTGAAGGACTTTCAAAGTTTTTCTTTGGACTTTTCCTGCTTTTTCACTCATTTTCAGTCCATTTTTTTCTTTGTTCAGCCACTTAACTCTGACCTATGAAGCATTCAGGCAGAAAAAAGGCTCCTAACTCAAGGGATGAACCAGTGTTGTGTCGACACAGAACAGACAACTTAGCAAAGAAGCCATTTTAAACTGGATCTTTAGGCACTTTGTCACAAAGACAAATCATTTGTTCCCATTTATTTAGCTGCATCTATGAAAAACAGCAAAGAAAACACAGTTTGACAGACAGAAAATAGGATTTCTGCAGCAACAAGGTGATTCCCAAAGAGCTATCAGCTGAAAACTTGGCATATCTCAGCATGGTGTGCAGTGTGTCCTTAAAACATTTGAGGAAACTGGACAAGTGGAGGACAAAAGAAGAAGTGTCAGGCCTAAAAAACTATCTCCAGCAGATGAACAGGATCTGAAAGTGATGTCCTTAAGAAAGAGGAAAAAATCCAGCTGTGACCTGACAGGACCTGAGAGATGCATCTGGACCTTCAGCTGATCCATCTACTGTTGGCCCAAGCCTCATCAGAAATGGGCTCCATGGAAGGGTGGCTGTCAAGAAGCCGTTCTTAAGGAAGGGAAACAGGGAGAAAAGGCTGAGCTGTGCCAAATGACACAAGAAGGGGACTGAAAATCAGTGGCAACAGGTCTTATGGAGGGATGAATCCTCCCCAGAGCCCGGACCTCAACATTATTGAAGCAGTGTGGGATCATCTGACAGAGAACGGAACAAAAGGCAGCCCACATCCAAAGAAGAGCTTTGGGATGTCCTTCAAGAAGCCTGGAGAACTATTCCTGAAGACTCCTTAAAGAAATGACAGAAAGCTGCTATCAACTCTTCTATCTTCTGATTAGTTACCATATAAAGTTTTAAAGATGATCATTTATTGCATAATGACACGATTTTTAGTCAAACTTTCATTATATTTTGTTGTTATTAACACCCCAGAAGCTCAGAAAACCTGTAGAATTTTTTTTTCTTTTGCTTAAAAAGAGGATAAATGTAACATCATCATTTCCTGGCTGCAGGGTTTGTGTTGCACAGCTCTACATCGGCTCATGTTTACTGTTAAAGACGGTGTGATAACACCACCTCTCCTCTTCCTGCAGATCACCACTGCAGCCAGCTGCGCTTTCCTGATCGCCAAAGTCATTTTATCAAAGGTAAGAATGACTCAGCACAAATTAAACACTCTTGTTTTATCAGTGGGAATCATTTCCCCAGACTTCATAAGAACTCCTAACGGAAGTAATTCACTTTCTGTGAGTTGTTTGTTCCCTTTGTCTGGATCTTTCAGTCACATTTTGACCTTTTTTTTGTCACAATAACATGAGATGAATCAAATCCATGCGCTTTATGCATGAAATTGTTGATGGAATTAGTTTCTGTACCTGTGATTTCTACATAATCTCTCTAAATTCAGCCTTTGTTGTGTGGAAACTTCCCGTTTCAGCTGCTGTCTCAGGGGGCGTTTGGGTACCTGCTGCCCATCATCTCCTTCGTGTTGGCCTGGATAGAAACATGGCTGCTGGACTTCAAGGTCCTGCCTCAGGAGGCCGAAGACGAAAACAGTGAGTCTCTGCGATCTTTAACCAGCCGCTTTAAGTCAGCTCTCTGCAGGGATGATGTCACTTATAGTCGGACCGCTGCTTCAGGGGTGGAAGAAGAAGCAACTAACTATTAACAGAAATGCTCTGCCAACAGAAAGCTTCTTTATTAAAGGCACAGGAGTGTTAATGATGGAGGAAATGTACTTAATATGAACTCGATTACTCATTTTAATGAACTGCTGAATAGTTTTCACCACCAACAGTTGATCTGGACAACTCTAACGCCAGTTTTAGCAGCACCCGCTCCTCCTGCTGTTACAGATGTGCACCTGCTCTTTGTTTCAGGATACAACTCCCTCATGGATGCCCGAGAGCGAGCTCCCCTCATTGGTCCGGGCCCTTTATCTGACGGACAGTTCTACTCTCCACCAGAGTCTCTGGCAGGTCTGTTCACTCGCCGACATCAGCCACAAAACATCAAATATATCTCATCCTGGCCTCCACTTAACTCTGAGTGGTGCTGATTTGCATTTAAAGCACAAATTCTGAACCAATCGGCGTGTTTCGGCCTCTTAAATGTCAGAATCCTGTCTGTTTGTCCGTGTTTTCAGGCTAAAACTGTATTAAATGTGCTGTTGTGTGTTCTGTCTTGTGTTCAGACTCTGATGAGGAGCTGGATGATAAACACGACCCTGAGAAAGGGCTCATTCAGCAGGTGACTTAACAGGTAACAGTATGGCTGTGGTTCTTCATTTCACCTGCCAGTCCTACACCTTGATGCTTATTGAACAGTCTGACAGCTTCTCTGCTGTTCATCACAGTGGAAGCTGCTGCCACCACTCCATAAGGCCTCCTTCTGCAGTTATTTTTCCTTTAAAACACGTTCAGAACTCATTGTTTAATGCAGCTGCAGCTGTAAGTATTGATCTCAGACTGAGAGTTTCTGTTAAACTCAATTCTGGTCCTCAGGACCCACCGCCCTGCATGTTTTCGATGTTTCCCTCCTCCACCACACCTGATTCAAATGATCAGCTCGTCATCAAGCTCTGCAGAGGCCTGATAAGGAGCCATTTATTTGAATCAGGTGTAGTGGAGGATGGAAACATCGAAAACATGCAGGGCAGTGGGTCATGAGGACCAGAATTGAGAAACACTGCGTTAAACACTTCAGAAGCTAACTATGGTGAGGAAGAACCTCTGCAGATGGTCCAGAACGCGGCGGTGCGTCTGGTCTTGGATCAGCCTAAAAGAACACGCCCCCCTCTGTTCATTGAGCTCCTCTGGCTGCCCTTAGCCGCCCGCATCAGATCCAAGTCCCTGATGTTAGCTACAAAGAGCTTAATGGAACGGCTCCATCTACTTGAATGCTCTTGCAAAGGCTTCTGTCCCAACTGGGTCCCTCCGTTGGTCCCAGGATTGTCGTCTAGCAGCTCCTACACCACGCCTAAGACAATCCAAACTCTGTTCATGTGTCGTCCCACGATGGTGGAATGACCTACCGAGCGCTACCAGAACAGGGGCGTCCCTGTCTATCTTCAAGAAGCTCCTGAAAACCCAGCTCTTCAGAGAGCATCTCCTATCCTACACCACGCCTAAGACCCTTTCCATGTGTCATTCCACAATGGTGAACTTAATTCATTTTTAAGTGAAAAGTTCTATTTTCTGCCATTTTTTGTGACAGTGACAGTGACAGCTGTGGTTTGAGGTCCTAGTATGGTCTGGGGGAGAGGCACGGGGATACGGGGTGCATGGGGCTTTCAGCCGAAGGAGTGTGCAAGATGACCTGCCGAGCGCTACCAGAACAGGGGCGTCCCGGTCTACCTTCAGGAGCCCCAGCTGATCAGAGAGCTTCTCCTACCCTGTAGGTCCCTCTATGCCTGAACTCTGTCCCCATCACCTCTGACAGAGCCTGACTGCTGGTTTCCTTCTATGTAGCTCGTAGTTAGCTGTGATGTTACAGGGCTAGCATAAAAGGGCTAACTGCATGAACATAAACCAGGTAAAACCACAGAGGAGGAAAAGCTGTGAATCTGAGCTGCTGGTCATGACTGGGATCACCTCACTGCTGCTGCTGTCCGACCGTTAGCATGTTTGTTTTTATGCATTTAGCAGACGCTTTAATCCAAAGCAACTTACAAATAGGCAGGTAGGGTAAGGGGGTCTTGCCTAAGGACCCCTACTGGAGACAGTACCTTTCATGCAGGGGATTTGAACCCAGATCTCACACATGGAAGGTGGCAATCTTACCACTACTCTATCCAGTCCAACTGTTAGCATGAACATATCCTCAGGTGTGGAAGCGGCTTCTCTAAAGTGTCTGTTTTTGTTCTCCTCAGGGTCTCCTCCTCTGAGGATGGAGGCCTTCTCCTGCTCCGGTTGTGCTACTGACGGAACACTCTGCCTTTCAGAATCTGCCATTTTAGTTTTTATTTGTCCCGAAGAGGAGTCTGAGTAATGGTTCCCACGGCTGCGGCTCACTTTCTCATAATGTCGGCCTTCTGCACGCACACACCACTGAAAAAGTGCTGCTTCACCGCCATGACCGGCGAGCGTTCGTGTCCACATCAGTGGATCCTCGAAGGGAATTCATTTCTGTACAAAAATGCACTTAGTTTGTTTTTTTTGTTCAGCCATGATTCAAACTGTTATATTTTGCTTTACGCGTCTTCTTCTCTGATTAAGATATTCATTTTTTTTTTGTATTTCCATCATGTTTACTTTACATTTGATTATTTTTCACAAACTTGATTTTGAATTCACTGTAAAGAAAAAAAAAAAAAGCAGCTTCACGGACTCTTGTGGCCAGAACTGAGCTGACGGACCAGTTTGTAGCAAACAACGCTTTCAGAAATGTCTTCGACTGCATCTAGTTCTTTAAAAAAAATGGCAGCAACTTGCATGGAAACGTCGAAGAGGTTTTAAGGGTTGAAGCATCGTATTTAAGCCCAAATGAGCCATAAATCTGCTGCATTTGCATTGGAGGGATCCTGCACTGTGCTCTCTAAAGCTGCTCTGATAGGAGAAGAAGGTTGAAATGAAGTGTACATATCTACATGCATGCCTTGTAAGCCGCCTTGTTTCCACGAGAAGCTCATCTGTATCATGGAATGATTAAAATGTGAAACCTTGTGTTTTCATTCGGCTTTTTTTTTTTTACTCGACAGCAAAGTCCAAGCAAAGAGGCTTTGCTCTCCATCTGTTTCCTTAAGAAAAGAAAAATCCTCTCAAAGATATTCAAATACATTAACAGTGTTAAAACTTCTGAAGCAAAAGAAAAAGGTGATCTAAATGTCAGCAGGCAACAGATAGTTTTCCCTGCTTTGAAACCACAGATTCCTTTAAAACATCAAAATAAAGTAGAATTAAAATGAACTCTTCAGTTCATCTTAAGTTCAGTTGGATTTACTCACTGTGGCGACAGCGTTAAGAAGCAGAATCAAACCCACAAACCAGCACTTTCTGTAACACTGTTTTATTTTCACATTTTCATGGACAGAAGTCAGTTTCCAAGGCAACCGTAAACAGATCTACGTGTTGCCTCTCATCAGTGCGGCCTGTCAGTCAAAAACACCATTTTAAAATAAATACAATACTGATTTTAAAAAAAAAGAAAGAAGGTAAGCTGCTAACCTAGTTCTGCACCAACGAGCTCGTGCAGATTCAGTCTGTCTGGAAATGAAACCGCTCGCGGCGGTAAAGCAGAGAAATGTCCGATTTCAAACCACCCGACTGCGCTTTTTCTGTTTTCAGAGGAACGAAAGGAAATATTCTGTCCATGGGATGTGCCGACAGTACATGACACGACACACCTGTGGTCTGTATTTGCTGCGCCACATGAAGGTGGAAAGTTGTGCGTTTCTGCTGAGTCATGAAACCGAGTTTTCTTCTTCGCTGCTTTTAGGCAGCGATGACATCATCTCTGGCTTGATTCCTTTTTTTTTTTTTTTGATGGAAAGTTTAGTGTCGCTCAGATTTTTATCCCCACATTTATCATCACGTGCTCCGATCTGCACCAACCTTCAGCTCCTTTTACTTTAATTAAAACAGCAGTTTTACAAAATCATCCCATCCTCAGAAACTGTGGAAGTATTAGCTGCAGTTTGCACCTTTTTAGCAGTTTTTTTTCCCATGTGAGACGTCTTGCAAACAGATATGAGCTTCAGTTTTCCACCCTGCAGGCGTGAAGTCTTTCTGGAGGTTTTTTAACCTGTTTGACAAATAATGCACGACACAATAAACGTGTAAACAGTGAGCGCAGGCAGACAGAAACATGGTGTGGAAGTAAAGGAATCCCTCGTGCTGAATCCCGCTCAGACTGGGTCATCAGCACGTTAAACACTTTCCTGCAGCTTTGAAACATTTCAATCTAAATCAGATTTGCTCTCGGTTGATTAAACAGTTTGCTAACTAAATCAGGGAATTAGAAATCTAATCTAACTTTAAACTTTTCACACAGTTTGTACAAAGAGCTGAAACGAACAGTTCATTGTGCACGTGGTGGATAACTAACGTGAAACGAGTCCATACTAATATATACTTTACTGAGCAGGAGAAAATAACCCAAATTATTCTGAAAACACCGACTTCATCAAAGGTTTCGGCTTCTTTAGTTTGGCCCAGAGTCCCAGAAGCAGTTTGCATTATTTGCTGTGACTGTTAACCATCCGTGCACATCAGAGTGCTTTTAATTGGTACCGACCGGGTCTAGAACACTTTGGTACACAGTAAGGGGTGAATTTGAGCATTTAAAACACATTTTACACACTTTAATGCAGTTGTGACGTTTTTTTTAAAGAATATATGAAAACATTTGTCAACAACTAAAAATCTTTTGCAACATCGTGAAACACGCTTGTAAGAATAGAAGCCAAGTCTTCATACAATAAGCTGTAATTGTTGACGGATATTTTACATTTACAACCACTTAAAAAGCCTCCCTGCTTGTGCTTCCAACCACACTTTAGTGTGTTGTGAACTGTGGTGTTAAACAGGTAGTTTGAGCGTGTTAAAACGTCTTATTCACGGTTATTCTTCTTAATTAAATCATTTTCAGCATGTCTGCTGCTCTTTATACTAGAGAAAAGTAACATATTCAGATATTATCTGCCCCTCTCTTGTTGGTGGGACACGTGCTGAACTGGTTCCTGAATACCTGCGTGCAGTTCCCCGTCTGCCCAGCAGGTGTCCTCAGAGGACAGCGGCTGCTCAAACACAAGGTCATTTACGCCGACCTTAAACAGGCAGCTGAGGTTCTGAGGTTCGCCAATTCACACAAAACGCGTGAAACTACCTGCTCACGAGCAAAGAGGTAAATATCAGCAACACCAGTCCAAGACTCCCAATGTAGGAGTCCAAACCTCTGACCACAGCTGACCTAAAAATGAGTCTTTACAATAGTATTCGGAGCACATCCACTACAAAGGCCAATTTAAACAAAAATGATGCCAATCTGCACCCGTTCTTCCTCTGTCCAATGCTCCAACTCTTTAACAGGTTTAATTCTGGGTAGTTCAGGTGTTTTTGTCTTTTTTATACTAACTTTAAAGAGAGAAATTCAAACGGTTGGGAGTAAAATACTTCAGCAACAATTACAGCTGTTAATAAAGTTTATCGGTTAGTTTATTCCTGCGCTGGTTTGCTTTCACTGCTTCAGCAGCCGTCTCATGTTAGAGCTGTAAATACTGAGCTGTTACAGCTTTAAAGTCGTGCTATTCCCTGTTTCTAAATCAAAGGATTTAATAATGGCCGTTTAGTCTGGTTTAGGTTAAGTAAAAGAAAACTCTGCTGGTTTTAAACTAATCAAACTGTTTGCTTTCTTCTTTCTCTGAGGGTTAAATGAAGAAAACGTTCAAATCGAGGCGACTCGTGGCGCCTGGAAGCTTTCAGTCATGATCTTGTTCTGAAGCACTGATGGAGCTCATGTCACATGACCCAAAGCTCTGCGACAGCAGCTACATTTAATCTTACGTTTCAAAGCAGAGGGATCAAACAGCGGAGAACGGGTTCTGTTTGTTGCATTCACGGCTTCCTTCATAGATGGGCTCGAGTTGTATTGAGCAGCTGACCCGATATAATAACGTTCCACTGGTTGATCAGCGAAAATGATTCAGAACAACGACTGCTGAACAGTTTAAGACGAGTCGACTGAATCTAAACGGCTTTTATTTAATTTAATTAGTGCAAAAACCACGAACAGCTGCTGCTTTTACCTCAATGTTTCATTCAAACTTTAAAGGATGCGATTTCTTTTTAGTTGAGTCTGATCAGAGCCGTTTCCTCACCTTTAACCTGTGAAAAACTACGAGAAATGTGCTGGGAATAAACCTTCTCCTCAGGTTCCAGCTGGAAATTTAGATTTCACTTGTGATCTGTACAAATGTTCGCTCCAAACCCTCTTTGCGTATTTCCCCCATTGTTCCAAGGATCCGGGCAACTAGTCTGGCCAGGAATGTGGTCAGGAAGAAAATGCTGATCCTGTTCGGTTCAGGTTAAACCACTTATGGGGCGGGGGGGGGGGGACGCAGCTCGGATGTAAGGGGGCATTGTATGGAACTGGAAAAGCGTACGTGTCATTGTGTCAGGAGAGCAACAAAAGGCTTTAAACGGGACAGGAATGCATTCTGCTGCTTAGCCCAGTGACCTGTTGTCCAGCTGGGTTCTGTTCAAGTGTTTTCAACCCTTCCAAAAAGAAAAAGAACAAGAATAACAGACGCTAAACATCATTTTTCACATAGCACCATGCCATCGGTTTCCAGTTCTTAACACTTAATAGTGTGGATCACATTTCCAAGGGGTTAGTTTTGCTAATATGCATCGTCTGGAGACAAAAAACAGGTGGAGAAATAAAAAGAGACGAGCCAGAAGCACGCTGGCGTGAGGCGAGGGGGGGCGGGAGGACTGGCCCAGCTGAGGTATCTGCTCCCATGATTCCAGCGGCAGAGCGGGGGTTCTGTACAGGTGAGGACTGCGGTGACAGAAGGCACGTTGCCGAGGTGACGGGGCTGCAGGCGGTGAACTGTCAGGGAAACCCAGCCTTTGTCCGTTTGCAGCACCGGCTGATGGACCACAAAGAAAAACCAGGCCAGTGGATTTTTCTGTTGGAAACGGGTCTCCGGGCTGTTGCCCCCCCCCGGCAGCTCAGGGTGGACATAAATCCGGGCCTCCGGCAGATGCTTTTTCAGCCAGGCGAGAGCTATGAGACGGGAACAGGACATCTGAGAGGTGGATCTGCTTCACGGCCCGCTCCATCTTCTCCAACTCAAACCCGGACTGAAACGTGCTCCAGGGACCGGGCCGGCGCCGGGGCGGGCGCCGCCGCTGCTGCCGACGCAGCCCCAGCCACCGGAGGAGGAGGAGGAGTTATTGCTTTTAGCTCGTTGCCAGGGCAACTCTGGGTGCTGACGCCACGGTTGAGAGCGCCGGCACGTGGCGGCGCATTGGCGGACAGAGCGTTGGGGTCGCTGCGGGGGATGTTGACGGGGCAGGAACGGGTTCGAGCGTGGCCCTTGTGGCCTCCCGGGTGGCACACCAGGCTGCCCACCGTGTCGACGGGCGACAGGTGGCGCTTCAGCCAGCGCTCCACCCGCTCCTCCTTGTACTTCAGGGAGTACCAGGTGAGGAAGATGAAGAAGAAGCCGAGGAACTTGAGGCTGGCGGCCAGGCCGAAGTAGACGAAGCGCAGGGAGGTGACGTCGTACTCCCAGCAGGAACCGTGGACGCCACAGTCCTGCTGCCACAACATGCAGGTGGTGTCAATGACGGCGCCGAAGTAAATGGGTGTCGGGATGTAGGCTGAGTGGAGAACATGTGGGAGAAAAGAAGAAAAGGGGGATATGACCAAGGAGAGGGGGAGAAAACACAGAAGGGAGGTAGAAAAGTGGAGGAGAAGAAGGTGAAGGAGGAAGAAAAGACATGAATGAGCAGAGAAATAACAACACCTGCCAGAGAAAACCTGTTGGTTTTATTCCAGAGATCCAGCAAAGCTGTTGCTCATCCGTTAGCAGATGAGATCCCGCTCAGAAAACTGCACCCTGCGCATTGAATAAGGGCGCCGGAGGGGCGCCGGAGGGGCGCCGGAGGGGCGCCGGAGGTGCAATTCTATCCAAAATGGAGGCATTTAGCCGACACTCGTATCCACTTTCAGGTTTTCAACAGCTCAAATAAATGGAATAAAAACAGGGAAATAAAGCAGGGCAGGCCTGCTGCGACTCACCGAGCGTCCTGAGGAGGACAAACTGCATTCCCAGAGCAAACGGCCGCTCCTGCTCCGCCACCGACCTGCAACACAACACCACACAGAAAGGTGGAGGCTCAGGGAGGCGTTTTGGATCGGAATCAACTGCAGAAAGAAAGCTTTACAGGCACTTTGTCATTGTTTTAACGTCTCAGAACCAGTAGAATCTGTCATTTATACTGTTTTACTCTCTTTGTCTCACGTGACTCAGCTGGTAAACCAGTATAAAACGGGTGAGTATCCCCTGGAAACCCAGTGAAGAACCTTTCTGGTACCTGAGGGTGACGATGATGGCGGAGGGCTGGGCGCAGGCGGTGATGAGCGTGACGATGAAGAGGAAGATGAGGAAGGGGATGAGGGTGTTGCAGGTGCGGTCGCACTTCCCAGACACGGCGTAGCCATTCTCGTTCAGGTAGGTTTTGACGATGACGAGCTGGAGCTGGTTGCCGCCCTGACCGCTGGATGGCGGCGTTATGACCTGCCGGCTCTGGACGCAGGCGCAGTCCGAGTAGTTCCGAATCTGGGGGGAACACCACCAACATGAAGACTGAAGTAAAGTGGAAAGAACCTAGACGTGGACTTCAGAAACATCAACTATATGCGTTTCTTTACTTTCATGACTCCTGCAACGCTCTCCTAACTGGTCTCCTAACTGGTCTCCTAACTGGTCTCCTAACTGGTCTCCTAACTGCTCTCCTAACTGGTTTCCTAACTGGTTTCCTAACTGGTCTCCTAACTGGTTTCCTAACTGGTCTCCTAACTGCTCTCCTAACTGCTCTCCTAACTGGTTTCCTAACTGCTCTCCTAACTGGTCTCCTAACTGGTCTCCTAACTGGTTTCCTAACTGGTCTCCTAACTGGTCTCCTAACTGGTCTCCTAACTGGTCTCCTAACTGGTTTCCTAACTGCTCTCCTAACTGGTTTCCTAACTGGTCTCCTAACTGGTTTCCTAACTGGTCTCCTAACTGGTCTCCTAACTGGTTTCCTAACTGGTCTCCTAACTGGTCTCCTAACTGGTTTCCTAACTGCTCTCCTAACTGGTTTCCTAACTGGTCTCCTAACTGGTTTCCTAACTGGTCTCCTAACTGGTCTCCTAACTGGTCTCCTAACTGGTTTCCTAACTGCTCTCCTAACTGGTCTCCTAACTGGTGTCCTAACTGGTTTCCTAACTGGTCTCCTAACTGGTTTCCTAACTGGTCTCCTAACTGGTCTCCTAACTGGTTTCCTAACTGGTCTCCTAACTGGTCTCCTAACTGGTTTCCTAACTGCTCTCCTAACTGGTTTCCTAACTGGTTTCCTAACTGGTTTCCTAACTGGTTTCCTAACTGGTCTCCAGCCTGTGAAACCTCTGCAGATGGTCCAGAACGCGGCGGTGCGTCTGGTCTTGGATCAGCCTAAAAGAACACCCCCCCCCTCTGTTCATTGAGCTCCTCTGGCTGCCCTTAGCATCAGATCCAAGTCCCTGATGTTAGCTACAAAGAGCTTAATGGAACGGCTCCATCTACTTGAATGCTCTTGCAAAGGCTTCTGTCCCAACTGGGTCCCTCCGTTGGTCCCAGGATTGTCGTCTAGCAGCTCCTACACCACGCCTAAGACAATCCAAACTCTGTTCATGTGTCGTCCCACGATGGTGGAATGACCTACCGAGCGCTACCAGAACAGGGGCGTCCCTGTCTATCTTCAAGAAGCTCCTGAAAACCCAGCTCTTCAGAGAGCATCTCCTATCCCAGCACTTACCTTGTACTTCCCTCCCCCCTCTATCTCTGCCCTTTATCTTTCTGCACTTCCTTCTATGCCTGCACCCTATCTCTACTCTGTCCCCTCTGACAGAGTCGGACTCCTGGGTTCCTTCTATGTAGCTTATTGTTAGCTTTTTATAAAGCTGTTATATCTTCATTTGTAAGTTGCTTTGGATAAAAGCGTCTGATAAATACAGAAACAGAAACATACTTTTAAGAAGTTGAATGTGAATGTGTGCGCCCCCCCCGCCTCTTACCCCTGTGCTGTCATTGGCCACGCTGCTGCAGCCGGCCAGGCAGGGGTTAAAGTACGTGATGCCGTCTGAGCCGCAGACTGGAGCGTACTCGTGGATTTTACAGCCGCAGTTCACATTACAGCCTCCGGTCAGGTTCCTCTGGGTCATGGTGAGCGTAGGTCTGGAGAAAGAAAACACAGCTCAGCATTAAAACCACTGCGGGTAAACGCAGAATTCACACCCACCAGACCCAAACTAGACCCCCTGGATCCACAGAGATCCACCATCCCTGCTTCATTACTGTGATCCACGCGGAAATAACAGATAATCATTAGAAAAGTCATCAGTGGTGCACACACACACAAGCATGTTGCTTCAGCTCACACAGCTTTAAAGCAGCAACAGTCACGTCAAATAGAAAGTACACCCTCATTCAATTCCCAGGGGTTCAATTAGAAAGTGATAGAGAGAAAAGCTCCTCACCAGCTCGTAAAGTCAGGTAAATTATGTATTACACGAAGGCTAAATGCAGATTTGCTGCTGTGTTTGGGATCATTGATGAATTTCAGCCAGTTTTTGCCCGTTTCAAAGACGACTTGAAGCACATTCGGAGGAAAGGAACAGCTTTAGGAACAGTCTCTGACCTGCTGAATAATAAAACCACACGACTCACCGGCTGTTTCTGATCTGGGTCGGCTAAACTTCACAGATATGATGTCAAAGATCTGCTTTCCTCTTGTGGATGTCCACCACAGTTGTTGTTTGTGTCCAGTTAGGACAACTACTTCTTCTACTGAATTACAACCTATACCGACCTATACTGCCACCCTCTGGTGACACTCTGGTTTATTCACCTAAAACCCAACTAATGGAAAACCGTGTCCTACTCACACTTCAATAATTATAATCAATTCAATAGCTGAGGAACACAGTGACAATAGCAAAGAGATAACAAATGGACCAAGATGACCAAGAGTTCAAAAAACAAAGAAATTACGACAAAAACTGGGAGCAGCCATCACAGCCTATACAACCACTTCCTGCCCCGACTTTAAGCTGCTGCTCTCCAAGGCTGCAAAATGTATTAAAAATGCATCAAAGTGGCATCAACATGCACAATATCAAGACTGCGAAGGGCTGATTGGACTGCAGTCAATGGCAGGTAAATATCTGCAGAACCAGAACAGACGTATTAATGCAGGCTGCAGTTCACTTAATTACAGAACGAGCACAAAAGCAGAAGTGGCTCTGACCAGCATGCACTGGTGCAGAAGTGATGTTAATGTACCCGAGGGAGGAAGAAGTGAGGGAAACTAAAGGAGGAAGTCGACTAAAGACGAGCCAGAAAAAGAGAGCAAGAAAGAAAGGATGAAGTGAAGTATTAAGAAAGGATGGGAGGACCAGAGGGGGGAACACGTGAGGGGAAAAAAGACGGGGCAGGCAGCCAAGGATCCTCTCTTCCAAGCTGTCCTTGGACACTCTCCATCGCTGCCATGTAATCACTCTTAAGGACGCGCCGTCCCAAAGAAAACGCCTCCGTTTACTGGCCCTTCATCCATTATCCTGCACGGATCTGCTCACTCGCTTCCGCCACGATTTCAGAGACGGGCTGATTAAAAACTACCACCGACTCGGTCGTGCCGGGTTAATACGAGAAAGGCCAAGCGGCAGCCATCAAACAGCTGCCTCGGATTTAAGCGAAAGAGCCTTAAAAAGAACATTTACTGGAGTTACAAAGTGATGCGAGAGGGAAAAACGACCCCAGAGGAGGTGTTAAAAAAATGTCTGGAGCACAAAAGTCTAACGGCTGTTCTGAAAATAGCTTATTCTGCAGATTAAACTAGTAAATGTAATGAAAAGCACCAGTCAGCCATAACATTATGACCACTGAGTGCACGTTCTGTGCTTGAAGTTCATGTGTTGAAGGTAATTATTTTGTGTGATGGTCCCTGTTCCACAGAAGGAAAACCAGTGAAATGGTGACAGTTTAGGAGCAGCCGCGGCTCATTGATGCATCGTCTGATTCAACAGAAGAGCTCCTGGTCAAAGCTGCATAGCAACAGGCCGGTCAGGGTGTCCAAGCTGACCCGAGCCCACCCTGACAGGGTCTGCAGAGAGCAGATGGGCAGCAGAGCTGGAAGGTGGGATCAATCACACTCTCTTTAAACCACTGATCCTTCCCCTCGCAGTTCCTGAGGAGGTCACTGCAGTTTGACCATCCAGTCCTGGTGTGTTTTGTGGACTTATGACCATGTCCCACAAGGGATTCTGAGGGTGGTGCTGCAGGAGTAAGGCGTGCCGGAAGCTATTCGGTCTCCAAAAGTAAGAGCTGTGTCCGCATTCTTACCAGAAAGTCGAGTTTTTTAACGGTGCATGTTGGACTCCGCCAGGGCGGGAACCTCAGGGTCGCAGCTCTGCTTTTTGCAGATGACGTGGTTCTGTTGGCTTGATGAAGCCAAGACTTTCAGCGCACACTGGGTCTGAAGAAATGCACATCCCATCCCGCCTGGGAACGCCTCAGCATCCCCCAGCAGGAGCAGGAGAGCGTCGCTGGGCAGAGGGATGTCTGAGTTTCCCAACCTGCTGCCTCCATGACTGGCTTCAGATGAACTGAAGATGATGGATGGAAGTTTTTCTTTCTAATATATAAATGTTTTATTGGGTTCTCTGTGTTGTCCAAATACAGCGAGTCAGCCAGTATTGGGATTCAAACTCAGAAACGAATAAATTCCCCAGGTTTTGTCATCACCAAACCTTTTACCTTGATAAAAGCTTTTCTAAAACTTCGCCTTTGGGTGGAGCAGTTTGCGTAAGTAGCACAGCCCACTAAGCACGCTGCATCTGCACCATCACATCCTCCAACTCTGACCGCAAGAGCAAATACCAGACAGACATTATGAATCATTAATGAACCCACTGGGAGTGAACTAATCTATTTACAGAAGCATAAACCTGTAATCCAAAGAACAGTTTCCATAAATTCTTTTAACATCTTATCTGACATGAGACAAACTGCTCGTTTAAACCCGGCTTTAGACTCCAACACTCGTGGACTGTGGAATCCAAGCATAAATACAGGCCTCAAATAAGTTAAAAATGATTATTTAACAAGTTCCTATCAGTGCGTTTCCACTGGATCAATCTAATAACGTTAGAACAGAGTGAGAAGGACAGGCAGAGGCAGACTCTTCGTGTTTTCCTTTTCCTTTTCAGTCTTTATGCTTCTGTCCACCTATTCCCATCCGTCTCCTCCACCCTTTCATTATGGCAGGATGGAGGAGAAATGCCCGTCACATCACCGTGGAAACGCCACACCGACCCAGAGTGAGTTTTAAATTCAGATTAGACAGAAAACAGGCAGCCTCTGCTCTTCCTCGGCGGAAGCGATGCGTGACAACCCACCACCTCCCTGAATTTCCCCCTCCCCCCTCCAAAGCTCCTCACCCGGTGGTGTAGGGGATGTTGATTCCTCCGAGGTTGATGCTCTCGCAGCCCACGATGAAGAGCGTGGAGAAGCAGAGCAGCGACACGCCGCTGCAGATCATCGCCAGCTTGGCCGACTCACGGGCTCCCAGCTTCAGCTTCTTAATGATGTAGCCGCCAAGAACGATGCCCACGCCAGCGCTGGGCACGATGATCACGCCTGGGGAGACAGAAAAGCTTTATTAGAGTTCACCGGATGGGACTAGTTTCATAGAAACAATGCTCAGAAAGTCTAAGAAGGCATATCTTAAACCCTCCTGTCGTCAAACGGCTTTGGAGTAATCGATCAATCCAACATTTTCTTCAGGTTTCTGCCTTATTTTTGAGCTACTTTTAGGAAAACAGGCTCTGAAAAACCTATTTTCACCCCCTGCCCAGTTTCAAATGGCAAACTGACCAAGTTCAGAGACTTAACTGGTGGAGAGAGAAACATTCAGCAGCTAAAGAGCTAAAAGACGAGTAATAAAACAATCCTAACTCCATGTTCATGGACATAAAAACATAAAAGTTTGGTTTTATCCACTGTTTTTTTTGCATTTTTTGCATCTGTTTAACTTTACAGATGAGACCAGAGCTGCACAAAGTGCATCTTCAGCATCAGACAGCAGTCAGACTGCAGGATAAATCATATGGAGGGAAAGGGTTTAGCACAGCAGATATACACACAGCTTCTCAGAAAGTACCAAAACTACGAGCTCAGACTGTTTTAGTGCCTTTCAGGGGGCAGTCACTGCCTGATGGACTCAATGTACTTAAGTTTAAGTTGTTTATCAGACACTTTTATCCAAACCCACTTACACATGTAGGCAGTTAGGCTAAGAGGGTCTTGCCTAAGGACTTCTACTGGAGGTAATACCTTTCATGCAGGGGATTTGAACTCTTGTCACCCACATGAAAGGTGGCAATCTTACACTATCCAGTCCCCTAACTATGTAACTATACTTAGTAATTCATCCCATCACTTGTCTTTGTGGTGAATCCTAAGTGTAGAGCTCTGGAGTCTCTATCAGGGGCAAAAATATCAATCATCCAGTTGCAGCATATTGTGCTGAATTTAACGGCTATTTCTCTAAGTCTCTGAGTAAGTTGAATGATTTACTCATCAGAAAAACAGACAGTAACATAAACTTTGTTACTTATGATGTTTGTTTCGGCCTCACGTTGGAACTATTTGTGTTTTTCCATTCAGATATCCAGCGGTGTCCAGGTTCTGGTGTATTGAATGTGTTTTTTATCACATGTATCCCTGTTCATGTTGAAATTAACTCTTCTGGTTTTTAAAGAACTGATTGTTTTCTTTATGTAATCCCCATCAGCTGTGTGACAACAGCGTGGCCTATATAACAAACAAGTGGCTTTGTCTTATTAGCACCGAGCTCTGGTAAAAGAATTCTTTAAAAAAAAACTTCTATTGTCTTTCCTTAAGCTCTTTACTTGACCTCGACTGAAAAGCTGCAATGAAAGTCCGACCACACTCGCACAAAGCTGCGGTGGCTCTGAAACTACAGATTCCCTCGTATGGAACAGACAGTTCTGTTCCATCCTCATCATTTATCACAGTTATGGAGACGGGATGAAAGTGATCGAGCGCTGATATGAAAGTTGTGGCCGGGACAGAGTCTCCTTTAGCTCATAAAGAAAAGTTCGGTGCTTCTGCAGCTAAAGGAGAATTCAAACGGCTGTCATTATGGCTGCTGCTCAGATGCTTCCAGGTCATTTCACTCAGTTAAGAAGCCAAAGTCTGTCTTAAACTTTACTGGATAAGCAGAGATGAACTTCAACAACAGAGTCGGATGCTGCAGGCTGAGCATGGACTCAGAGAGGACAAACCACACCTGAGGAAGGGACTCATTTTCTAATTTCTAATTCCCCATTAGAGCAGAAATAGAATGAATGTGCCTCTGCTTGCACTGCTGGGCCCTGAACCTGCAGCCATCTCCCCAGGTGGGCCCAACCTCTGATGGTGCATCAGTTTCTCTGCTCTCCTGACAAAAAAATCCAGAGCGGGAGCTTCTCTTCTCTCTCTCCTTCCCTGACTGGGCAGAACAGAGCCGAGTTCAACCTCAGCAATGATGACAGTCACGCTTTGAATCCAACTGAAAGGTATCATCTGCTTCTCATTGTGGTAAAACTGTCCTAAATCAGGGCATATGCAACGTCAGAATCCCTTTAGGTGTAACAGACAGACGAACAGATGCCTGTTAATGACTGCTGTTGTGAGCCATTAGCTGAAAAACAGTCAGACCACAGATTGACTGATATCTGGCCGAGTTTTAGCCCAAAAATTAATGCTTTAACAGCAGAAACAGAGATCTGATATCATCTCCCTGGACTGCTCCACTGTCTCGACACTACTGGCCCCTCTCCTGCCTGTTTTACCACATTTTACCCTCCCAGAAGCACAAACAGAGGATCAGCTGCAGCCTTTTCAGGATAAAACAGCCTCATTTTCAGGAATTCTTTGGCTATTTGATCCATACAGCAAGCACAGTTACAGCTGGCTGAGTGTAAGCAATCTAATGAAAGCTTTAAATCTGCCTCATCTGTGTGGATGTTGTGCAAAAATCATCATTTTGATTAAAAAACAAATGAAAAAAGATCTTTCAAACACTAGAAGAAATGCATTTGTGTTCACTTGGATCGAGTTGTGTTTGTGAGGCTTTTAAAAGCTTCGGTACGAGCAGCAGATAAAGGGAAGCTGCAGATGTGTGTCATTTGGACAGCTGCTTCTCCTCCTAAAAAGAACTCGGACAAACGAGTCATTCATCACTGTCAAGTTTTGCTTTTACAAATCGAATCAGCTGTAAATGGTAACGCTGCAGCCATCAGTCTCTCTGCAGGGACGAGACAAACTGTGCAGAAAACGCAGCGATCACAACAGCAGCCGCCTCCAGACAGCCTCGCATCACCATGACAGCACACATCTCGAGTGTGGGTGGCCTGGAGGAGAGAAGCGTGTCCAACCCGGGCCGAGCAGAGTCCCCAGGGTGGGCGTTAGACCATGTTTGTCCCGTCCTGTGCAGCCGTCGCAGTTTCACTGGCACACATCTCAGATGCTTCAATTATTAACCTAATTCAGTCTTTAGAGAAACTTTGTTTTCAGTCAAACTTCTCCTGTAGTTGAGCTCATTTCCAGCATGTTTAAGGGTGAGTGAACAGCTACAGATCCGTCTGATGAGGCAGAGCCGGTCTCTTCTGTGCGTCATTAAACCTCTTATGAATAGAAACTTCTGCAGAAAGACTAAAAGAAAACAATGGCCTCTGGCTGCTGACTCACAGTCCAGGAGAAGACTCCACATTCCTGACCCGAGATGATTTAAAACAATACTCAATCCCCTGAATAAGGTAAGCAAATGACTAAATATAACCAGAAACCTGCGCCTTGCTGCATCATATTCAGCAGATACTTAGCTGTGAACACCAAACTTGAGGTCCTGGGACCTTCTCTAATCTTCAAAAAGGCTCCCATACACGCTGGAGAGCGACATAATGTGAGAAAGCAGCAGTTTAAATCACGACTTCGCAGCCCACTCCTCCTACAGCTGAGACACTTATGCAACTCAACACCTCAGGGTCGCTGATAACAGTCCTCCAAGATGTCGTTTTAGAAAATCTTACTGGTTAAACACCCAAATCAGATGGTTTTAGCACCATTAAAGACAAAGAAAGGCGACTCAAACTTCCAAATGTGGAGCAAACAGCCAGAATCCAGCAAAAATACCAGAAAGATGATGAGTTCTGAGCAGAGACTGTTAGCAGCACCTCTCAGCTGCCAACTTATCAGCAACAGAGTGGCTTCGTTAAGTCACGATAAGCTTCTGGGGAAAAGCATCTCTCAGGACGTCTGGATGTTTGACGCACGGGAGACAAAGATAAGTATTTCTTTAGAAAGATGACTTCGTCTAAAAATGACCTTTTATTCACCACAGCTAAAAATGTCTTTGCACAAACATCGGTGTGAAGTGTCTACAAATGCCTTAAATGACAAATAAATGGAGAAAGGTCCATTTCAACTGAGTAATGAGCGATAAACGTAGTCATGTCTGCGAGTTTTATCCTCCTAAAACTAATCTCTGTGCCTCATGCGGGACCCATCAGCCACAGGGTGTTTAGCATCCATTTTTAAGTGTTTTATAATATTAGCAACATTAGCAGGGCTCACAATTAGCTTGCTAATAGGCGCACATGTGTCTGAGCATTCAATGCATTAGCTTATGTGTCTGCATGTGATTCAGTTTAGGTGGAGCACTACGGTGCATGTGTGCGTCTGAATATTTTGTGTGTAGTGCACTGAATGTGCCAGCTCAGCGTCCCAGGTGGCCCCTTTATTTGAAGACCCGCCGTTCCTTTATTATTAATGTTGGCTCCTGCTCTGCTCCCAGATAAAACCAGCAGCGAAATGACAGAAAGAATTTAAGTCCTGTGGTGAATATTCTGGTCTGCCTGCATCCTGTCGAGCTGCTGCAGAGACACAGATTCATACGGCACGAGTTCCCCCCCGAATACTGTTTTCTATTACAAATAACACCAGATTTAAAAGGGCAAAGACCCTTTCAGAAGGAGTGGTTCAGCTCACCTGTGTAGATGCTGGCATTGGATGCCGGGATCCCAAACTGGGACTCGATGAACTTGGGGATGAAGGTGATGAACGCCGTGACGATGGCGCTCTCTGCCGTGTAGGACAGGCTGACGAACAGGAAGGTCACGTTGCTGAGGATCCTCACTGCAGCTTTGGGTAGGTCTGGGAGGTCGGAAAAGAAAGCAAAGGTCGTGTTAGTGAGAACAAACTAAGAGCAAACTGAGGGCTGGAAACTAGGCTCCCGTGAGCATCAGTTTCTGTGAATATAACACCCTTCACAAACTCACTTTGAGCCCATAAAAGGATCAATTCCCAGACGGTTTTGGCCTGCCCTGCCATGTTTGGGTCCCAGCAGCTAAAACAGCTGATCCCTCTGGGTTTTTTTGCCTTTTACTCCCGGTTGCAGGAGGTTTTGGGCAGAGTTTGTGTCGGCTGTGAGCACTAAACACTGGGTCTGGACCCTTTATGCACCGTCTGTGCATCAGCTGGCTCAGATCCAGCCTCGCAGGTGGCAAATACACCAACCTGCATGGAACCCAACACGGGTTTTAGATCCCAAACAAGGAGGCAGTATTAAATGCATGAGTCTCGTGAATCTGTTTCATTAAAGACCGGCACATTAATAACAATTACTCTTGATATTCCTATCCGTGGCACATTTAATGACTAATGAAACCTCGATGCCTCCTCACACTGCCAAACACATTTCCTTCCATTTAACTGATAAACTCCTCCCTCGCTGCTCATTATCACTTCTCGGAGGTTCATTCATCAGCTTAGAAAAAGGTGATCAGACCCAGCGATCATTAAATCCTCATCACACGCTTTCACAGAAAATCCAGCGACGCAGCAGCTTCCCTCCGGGGTGCGCAGAGGTGTTTGTGTGTGTTTTAGAACGTTGCTGCTGTAAGTTACACTTAATTTCTCAGAACAGACAGCTTAATGCACGCTGAAGCTGAAGGGCAGACGGTACCTTTAATGTCCTTCCCGAAGCCCATGGATGAGGTGACCGTCTGGCTCTTGTTGTTGCTCTTCTCCTTGAGCACGTCGTCGTCGCTGGACAGGTCATCCAGGCTCACTTTTTTCCTCCTCTTCTTCTTCTTGTGTCGGGGAGGCAGCTTCTTGGGGAAGGTGAACATGGGAAATATGACCAGCAGCATGGCCACGGCACACAGAAGGAAGCCGCTCCACCTTTAACACACAAAACACAGCAAAGTCTCCTGTTAAAGTCAGGCGGGCCGCTCCGGGTTCACGGCGCCGTTCACAGCTCGCACTAACGTGAGCAGGCAGCTCTGAGTACAGCTCACACGCTCCCCGGCACGCACTGAGGAGCTTCAGCTCATCAGGAGACAGTTGGTGTGAACATGAAAGTGAAGCACGCTGAAGGACTCAACTGACCTCCTCCGGCGTGCTACAGGAAGTTATCTGTGAAGGTTTACAGGGGAAAACAACAGCGCTCAAAAGCCCCCGTTAGCTTGTTTTTAGCCAGCAGAGAAGCCCTCACAAAGGCCTCTGTGACATCAGCATTTCACTCATTTTGCTTCCATCTCACATCACCTCCAAAATCTCAAATATTTAAGGCAGCATCTCTATCAAAGTGGATCTAAAACATGTCGTTCATATTTATCAGCGGATGCTACACCTGACTTTGCTGCCCACTGCCGTGTCGGTTTGCATTCAGAGCAGCGAAGGCAGAGCAGATCGCCAGGGGCCACTTCAGATGGAGACACATTCTGATGGTGCAGGTGTGAGCTGACAAACAAAGCTGTGCAGCTGGGATATTACCCAAGAAGCACCTTGGTGCCAGGTGTGAAATGTGCTAAAAAGGCAATCTGACTTTGGAGCATCGTGTCTTTGGGCATCATTACTGTGCACATGAATAAATGCGCTGGTACACGCATGCATCCTCTTCCTGTTATCAAACCCTTAGGATTCACGTAGGAAGCTGCTCGGCTGCTTGCTGGTGAGTCACTGGTGCTATGCTGTCAGAGGACGGCATCACTGAGGGCTCTAAATAGATGACTAATCACATCCTGCAACACACTTTGAGATGGAGGTAAGATACGTGGAGAAATGGGATCTGCAGAGCAAACACACACATTACTGCTCATATCTGAGCTGAATCTGATGTTCTGTGGCTTCTTCTTGGATTTTTCAAACTATCAGAGCCACAGAACTGAGAGGAGGTCCGGAGACTCCAACTCAGGGACGTGTTCCTTCAGGTTAAAGTTAAAGACACGACAGGAGGAGGCAATAATAGGCACAATACCCCAAACACGAGACTTTTCTTATAGTGAGGAATCATGATCAGCAGATTGCATCCATAGCAGTTATCGGCTGGTATTGTTAACTCAGGTTTACTGTGATACATGGAGGCAGAAGAAGAGCCTCAACATTTCAGTACATTTTGGATTTTATGAGCTTATTGGAAAGCAAATTTGGATAAGACATGTGCTAATGGTCCGTTTGGAGGAGGAGACATTTGGTATTTAGCTCTGGATCGGCTCCAGCCTCACTGCTTCCAGACTCCTTTGTTACTTTTGTCTCTTATTACTGAGGACGTCAGAACATCTGCACAAAGAAACCCTTCTTATGGGCCCGATTCCTGACCAAAATGTGTCTGAAACATTAGAAGAAACCGAGGATGAGAAGTGACATTTAATTAGGCTCTTCTGGTCTCAATCACAAACTGTTCCAAGTCTTTAGTTTAGTTACTAATAAACTGAGTGATTTGGACAAATGGGAGAAAGGATGTGGCTTTCAATGCTCTCAGACTCTGTGCCTGGTCTCTGACATACAGCCCCAGACCAAATGGTTCCCACCAGCTTCCTCCACAGCGCTCATACACGTGCACGTGCACATGCACATACATGAATCATGTAACACCGTCAGAAACAAAGGCTGAATGAGATTTAAGTGTAAAGCTGAGACTACATGTCATCCGGCTTATAGGAGACTGAAACTGTGACCTGCACCATCGTGCAAACAGCTGACGGATTCCTCTGAAAGCAGCGCACCTCACGGTCATATTTACTCTCTAAATAACAAGACCAACAAGCTGCTGCAGGATCCTGAAGCAAACATCAAGCAGGGCAAAGATGCCCTTCATGCAAGCAGAGGCACAGAGTTGGGAGAAGGTCAAACACCAGCCGGTGCAGCCATTTTCAGCAGAAAGAGGAAATTAAGTCGTGTTTTACTGATGTTGATGAGCACTCATCAAGGGAGTCGTGCGTTTTACATTTCCTGCTTCAACGACGGTCGACTCAAGGTCTTCAAGGTCAAGATTATCCAGTTTTTTGGGTAAAAAACCTTTGTTTTTTGCAGGTGCAGCTGGTTTTTTTGTCCTAAGATTCAAACGCAGATCTGCCCTGTGCTCATTCCTCACGATGCTTCTGGTTCTCAGCTGATGAGCTTAAACAAGCACGACCTCAGGAAGCGGCTGCAAACGGACACAACTCGGACCAAATGAAGGTGAGAACCTCCCGACAGCTCATAAATATCTCCATCTGGGATAAAACAGGTCAACGTGGACCCGTGCTGCGAGGGTACAGTGTGTCCTGGAGGAAAAGCTTCAGCTGTTGCTTCAGTGTAAAAGAAGCCGGAGGCACACAGCGGGCCAGAGGCTGCGCTCTCTGTGGCGCCGCGTCTTCACACAGCTTTTATACCAAGGTGGAAAACATAGTATCTTACACATTATTACTCACACAGTGGGCCTTTTCTGATGAAATAAGCATCATCTGAACACAATAAACATGAACTCTGGTCTCACCAGTTGCCAATGAAGCGAGGATCGCTCTGGTCGATGTTGACAACAGTCTTGGGGTCCACATAGAAGCCGATGAGGACTCCTCCCAGCAGGTAACCAGCAGCCGGGCCCAGTGCTCCCATCACATACATGATAGCTGGAGGAGAACATGGAAGACAAGTATTAGATCTTTGGCAAACGGTCTTTATTCACTCTCGTCTCGTAGAAAGGTGGCTCTTTAATCTTCACCAGCACGTCTCTGAATGCATCTATTTGCTGTTTGAGGCTGGAAAGTTAAGGCTAAAACCTTCAGTGACAGTAAATATCCGCACCATGAGGCCACTTTTAATGTGAAAAGGTGATTTCATGGAGATAAAAAGGACGAAGAAAGAATAAATACTTGTATAAGTAATGTTCTAGTTAGGCTAAATCCTCCTCCCACTGACGGAGAGGCGGCTTTCAGTCATTTGTTTCCTTAAAAAGTTCTTCTTGTGGTCGTTTTCCAGGAATAAACCAGGTGATAACTGCTTCTTCTGCATTTCCCCACAGTTTCATCAGCCCCTGACCTCTCTTCATTCTTTACACCTGCTATAGATTTAGTTTGCGTCTCCTCAGAGCACCGACAGCCCAAACTTAACTTTGTGCCTCGGTCTACACCTAATCTGACACTTGGGGGCTGCTCATGTGTGCAGATCACATGGCCGTGCAATAAGGAGCCCGCTTGAGGCTGAGAACAAGATTTCTCCAATTAGTGGGAATTAAAATCTTTAAATCTTTGGCTCGGGTTGAAAGCGAAGACAAAAATCCGGTGGCGTGACTTAAAGTCAGAGCACAGAACCAGCCTGAGGGTTATCCAACTGTCAGGGTCTGGGAAAGTCTGGCTTCATGTCGGAGACAAACGTTCCTCACGTTAGATTATGTTAACTTTTAATTAAAATCCTTTTTGAATAGAATAGAAGAATGTTTTCCCATCTGAGCTGGAAGTTACCTTATTTGACTGATATTTATCAAGTTTTCTCTTGTTCCATTGATCATTTTAAATAGAAATCTAACCAAGACTAAAGAGAACAACACAGTTTGTCTTAAGACTTCCTGACAGGCCTTAAAGATGCTAATGACAGCAGTTTAAATGGAGCTCCTCATGCTTCCCTAAAGGTAGAGAAAGACAGAAGAGGCTTGTTCATTGTTGGTTTGATGCAGCAGTCGGATGTGAAACCAGGTGAAGCTGCAGGAGGAGCACAGAGCGTAAAACAGAGACTGTTCCTGCTGTCCCAATAAGAAATAAGTTCAATAAAGAAGCTGCCAGAGGATGATGCTAATGCTAAAGTGAACCTTTAACATGCTGATACAGTGTCCACCAGTCTAATCTGACCCGGGCCTCAGGTATTACTGTGAAGAACCTTAGATATGAGCTTTATATCTCACATAAAACCCTTCTGCAGAACGTCTTCTTTCACTTTCATAGTGTTTCAATGTGATGCAGAATCCAGCTGCTCCCACAGGTCTGATGACAACTAACAAGATATCAGATTTTCGTTTTCTCTGTGTAAATCCAGAACAGAATTTAAGATTCTTCTCCTCACATATAAAACTCTTAATGACCGAGCTCCATCACATCTTAAAGATCTCACAGTTGGATATTTCCCCAACAGAGCACTTTGCTCTCAGGCTGCAGGTTTCCTTGTGGTTCCCAGAGTTTCTAAAAGCAGAATGGGAGGCAGAGCCTTCAGTTATCAGGCCCCTAAAAGCAGAATGGGAGGCAGAGCCTTCAGTTATCAGGCCCCTAAAAGCAGAATGGGAGGCAGAGCCTTCAGTTATCAGGCCCCTAAAAGCAGAATGGGAGGCAGAGCCTTCAGTTATCAGGCCCCTAAAAGCAGAACGGGAGGCAGAGCCTTCAGTTATCAGGCCTCTAAAAGCAGAATGGAAGGCAGAGCCTTCAGTTATCAGGCCCCTAAAAGCAGAATGGGAGGCAGAGCCTTCAGTTATCAGGCCCCTAAAAGCAGAACGGGAGGCAGAGCCTTCAGTTATCAGGCCCCTAAAAGCAGAACGGGAGGCAGAGCCTTCAGTTATCAGGCCCCTAAAAGCAGAACGGGAGGCAGAGCCTTCAGTTATCAGGCCCCTAAAAGCAGAATGGGAGGCAGAGCCTTCAGTTATCAGGCCCCTAAAAGCAGAACGGGAGGCAGAGCCTTCAGTTATCAGGCCTCTAAAAGCAGAATGGAAGGCAGAGCCTTCAGTTATCAGGCCCCTAAAAGCAGAATGGGAGGCAGAGCCTTCAGTTATCAGGCCCCTAAAAGCAGAATGGGAGGCAGAGCCTTCAGTTATCAGGCCCCTAAAAGCAGAATGGGAGGCAGAGCCTTCAGTTATCAGGCCCCTCTCTGTGGAACCAGCTGCCAGTTTGGTTTCAGGAAGCAGACACCCTCTCTACCTTTAAGATCAGGCTGAAACTTTCCTTCCTGATGAAGCTTTAATGTCAGCTCAGCTATTGTTCATCTGTCGGACGAGTCTTCCTTTTAAAATGGACTTTTTTTGTTTCCCACTGACACCAAAAAGCTTTCTCTGGTAGAACCGTTTCTTTTTGACCTGAGATGACTTGCTGCTGTGAAGTGGCACCACATGAATGAACCTGAAGTCAGGTGCAGTACATCAGTTCTGTTGGACTCAACAGCATCTGTGGGCATCAGTTTCAGAGGAGAAAGACCCCAGTTTAACAATAACCCCCAGCTGACTATCGTTTCTTCCACCCTTCTCAAAGACATTTTATAGAAGAGTTTCAACTGTTCAACTGTTTTATTGCTACCTCCCAGCACTGCCCCACAGAACAAATGAACATGTTTGACTGTATTTAATTACTCAGAAAGCGTTCAGTTCTCTACACACTCATCCCTTCCCAATCAAAAGCCCAGTATATTCCAGATATTCCAGCATCCTTTATCCCTTACTTGACTATTACATCAGCCGACACAGCCAGAGCCCAGGATGCTAAAACATAGGGATTGGACAGACGGCTTCCAAAGAGAGTCGTGGATAATCCCTTTTACAGGGAAAACCCTCGGCTGTGTGGCGCAACGTGATGCAGCCCATTGGCAGAGGGATAAAAGATGAGTGATCATAAGGCAGCTGAGGCACGAGGAAAGCAAGGAAGATCCAAATAACCCAGAGATGGAGAGAGAGAAGGTGAGGATTGGTGCAGAGAAAGATAAAAGATGAACGCGACGAGTTTAAAAACCATCAAAAGAATGAAAGTCAAATGAACAAAGATGAAAGGCAGCGATCGGACAGGAAGGAGGCAGGAAGCAGAGGGAGCTGGAGCCTGCTGTAGTTGAGCCAGCACTGTTTGTGCTGATGGAAGAAAACCCTCTAATGGTATGAAAACCAACAGATTTCCAGCCTCATCGTTCCCGTCCATCACTGCTCTGCACGGTTCCTCCAGCAAAGCCACGGCTCTGCAGCCGTTACAATCCAGCTTTCAAATGTTTCCGGCTTCATATGCTGGAAACTCGATGGTGCAGTAATTAAATCAGAACCACTCGCAGCAACCCATCATCCTCTTCAGCTTCAGTGGAATAAATGGAGCCTGACCAGTATACAAAAACTATTTTTTATTAAGATATAATTCAGTAGGAGAAGCTCGGGTCGTGTAGAAACCCTGATAGGCCAGCTGAGATGCTCCAGCCTCAGTTTACATGTAGCAGAGTCGACATCACAGCTGAGCAGAGGGTGGAGCAGTCAGGTGGTGTTTTCACAGCAAGTCGCTCATTAGTTTGGGAAAGATGCACAATTTTACCAGAAGTACTCACTCTTAAGAACTTAAGTTCATCCCATTCTTAATCCAGAGGGTTTAATATGACGTCGGCCCACCCTTTGCAGCTAGAACAGCTTCAGCTCTTCTGGACAAGCTTTAGGAGTGTGTTTATGGGAGTTTTTGACCTTTCTTCCAGAAGCTGTGAGGTCAGACTGATGCTGGACAGAAGGCCTGACTCTCAGTCTCTGTTCTGATTCATCCCAAAGGTGTTCTATCGGGCTGAGGTCAGGTTCTTCCACACCAAACTGGCTCATCCATGTCTTTATGGACCTTGCTTTGTGCTCTGGTGCACAGTCCTGTTGGAGCAGGAAGGGTCCATCCCCAAACTGTTTCCAGACTTGGGAGCATGAAATGGTCCAAACTCTCTTGGTATCTGAAGCATTCAGATTTCCTTTCACTGGAACTAAGGGGCCAAGCCCAGCTCCTGAAGAACAGCCCCACACCATAACCCCCCCTCCACTAAACTTTACACTTGGCCCAATGCAGTCAGATAAGTACCGTTTCCCTGGCAACCGCCAAACCCAGACTCCTCCATCAGGTTGACAGATGGTGATTGGTCCCTCCAGAGAACGCGTCTCCACTGCTCCAGAGTCCAGTGGCGGCGGCTTTACACCACTGCATCCGACGCTTTGCATTGCACTTGGCGATGTATGGCTTGGATGCAGTTACCATGGAAACCCATTCCATGAAGCTCTCTATGCTCTGTTCTTGAACTAATCTGAAGGCCACATGAGGTTTGGAGGTCTGTAATCGTTTAATCAACGTATACTGACAACATAAACAACCAGAAGTGCATCAGAATCTGTTTGATTCATCTCAGCAGGCGATAGTTGGATTCAGCAGCTATAGAAAATGGCTGGATGGATGTTGCTGGGAAAACTGGAGTCAGTTTTGTCAGAAAAAGCCCAGTGGGTCATGATTTCATACCGATGTGCAGAACTAAAACAGCTGACAGAGGGAAAATTAAACTATAAAAATGCTGCTGATGCGTTAATCGACATAAGCCACTAAAGAACCAGGCAACGGTTTGTTTAGACTGTGTAGATTAGCTGGATTTGGATGAATAGACTTTAACTTTAATGAGTAAAAACCTCCAACATTTGGCCCCCACAGAAAAACAAACTTGTCAGAATTATGTCCCCCTACAACATGCCATTTCAGGCAGTCTCCTGTGTCTATTCTACTCGACATTTCAGAATCACAACCTTAGAGATTTAGCCTGACATACCTCAGAGCTTTCATCTGCTGTTCGGTCTCATAGAGCATGCTGAAGCAGCAAAACGGGCCTTTAACGTGATTCCTGTTCAGATTCAGTCTGATCCAGTCAGATCTGGCTCCAGACGCATTCAGAACTGTGTTGTGAGTCATGTTCTTCTACCTAAAAAAAGCAGCTCCGGTGAGCAGGAAGCCAATTATCCATCTTTCAATTTACAGTTCATTCCAGCCACAAACATGACCGGGATTCAGGATTTTCACTCATTTGTTGGTAACTGCAGCATCAATACTCTGGCATGCCCTCCTGATTATGGCTGCTCTGGTGCTGCCAATGTGTTGCATCACCATCACCCCCCCCCCAGGTGTTACAGCATCACTTCTAAAGGCTGCATCTGTAGTCAGGCTGTCTACAACACCGATTACATGAGTCTCAGCCTGCTGGGCCACAAACACACACACTGCAAGGCAGTAAAACAGATTGATGGCAGCAGTAAATTAAAGGAAAAGCTGCTCGAGAGTCACATCCGCTAATAAATGTAAAACGTGATTTTGAAATTATTGTGCATTTCCAAATACTTTAAGAGTCTTAGAGGAAGAAGTGAACGTCTGTAAAGCTTGGCTTTCAATCCCCTAATGTTGTGCTGGAGGTTTTCCAGGCTGTAGTTGAGTTTATTTACGACATACGACACTGCAGCTACTGTTTTTTCATTTTGGCCACATGACACGTGGGAGTAAATGCTGAGCGAGGAGCCATCTGGCGTAGAGTCAGAGGAGACAGACAGACAGCACTGAGGCCAGCCCGGCCTCCATAGAAAGGGGCGAGACACAATGAAGCGTTGCAGGGAGGATTGCATTGTTATGGCAACCTGCTGACACAGCACTGTCAACTTTCCAACAGGTTGGCAGCATCAATATCAAACTCCCTGCAGCCGTGACGTCCGTTTAGAGGCTTTCTTCACATTTGACTTCCAGAGTTCCTGATGCTCAGTCTTCTTGCAACCGCTGGGCAATTTGACTGTACAGATTAACACCAACAAGAGCGAAAGCCCACCCCAAGCCAAGCTTTTTACCACCTCAGTTTTCAGCTTTTGACGAGGCCTCAGTCTTATGTTTATGTTTCTGTATTTATCAGACGCTTTTATCCAAAGCAACTTACAAATGAAGATATAACAGCTTTATAAAAAGCTAACAATAAGCTACATAGAAGGAACCCAGGAGTCCGACTCTGTCAGAGGGGACAGAGTAGAGATAGGGTGCAGGCATAGAAGGAAGTGCAGAAAGACTTTATTATTAACGTTTTAGCAGTTTTTTGGTTCATTTAAGTGCAGATGTTGTCACAAAGGCGCATCATCAACCACATCATTGTGAAATGTTGGTTGACAAATCCATTTTTAGACAAAATGTGACCTTTTCTTGTAGAATTTTGGCTAATTTTTGGGTCCTACTTGCACCGAGGATTTTCTTTTGGGTGCCAGGATTCTCAATATTGACCTTAAAGTCAGAGTAAAACTGAAATAACTGCAGAAAATGTGTTATGAACTATTCGGTCAAGCATAGAGTTTCTGTTTCTGTATTTATCAGATGCTTTTATCCAAAGCGACTTATAAATGAAGATATAACAGCTTTATAAAAAGCTAACAATAAGCTACATAGAAGGAACCCAGGAGTCCGACTCTGTCAGAGGGGACAGAGTAGAGATAGGGTGCAGGCATAGAAGGAAGAGCAGAAAGATAAAGAGCAGAGATAGAGGGGGGAGGGAAGTACAAGGTAAGTGCTGGGATAGGAGATGCTCTCTGAAGAGCTGGGTTTTCAGGAGCTTCTTGAAGATAGACAGGGACGCCCCTGTTCTGGTAGCGCTCGGTAGGTCATTCCACCATCGTGGGACGACACATGAACAGAGTTTGGATTGTCTTAGGCGTGGTGTAGGAGCTGCTAGACGACAATCCTGGGACCAACGGAGGGACCCAGTTGGGACAGAAGCCTTTGCAAGAGCATTCAAGTAGATGGGAGCCGTTCCATTAAGCTCTTTGTAGCTAACATCAGGGACTTGGATCTGATGCGGGCGGCTAAGGGCAGCCAGAGGAGCTCAATGAACAGAGGGGGGGACGTGTTCTTTTAGGCTGATCCAAGACCAGACGCACCGCCGCGTTCTGGACCATCTGCAGAGGTTTCACAGGCTGGAAACCAGTTAGGAAACCAGTTAGGAAACCAGTTAGGAAACCAGTTAGGAGACCAGTTAGGAGACCAGTTAGGAGAGCGTTGCAGTAGTCAAGGCAGGAGATGACCATGGCCTGCACCAGGAGCTGGGTGGCATGTTGGGTTAGGTATGGTCTGATCTTTCTTATGTTTAGTCTTCCTCTCACTGAAAAACCTCCTTGATCTGAACTGGTCTGGCGACATGAGAGGCCACTCCACTGAGACAGCTCTCCTCTCTGTGGCAGCTAAGGCTGCAACACAATGCTCAGTTGTCTCTTCAAACGTCTGCGTCCTGTCACCTCTGTACCGGGGTGCCACAAGGTTTGTGGCTGGGGCCCCTGCTCTTTGCAATATATACCATATATACACCGATATACACCACCCGTGTGGCTCCTCATTTCTCCGTGTGGCATCTATCGTCCCAACAATGTTCCACCTCCAACCAAAAGACTTCAGTCATCACAGCAATTTCATCCAACATAATATCAACATTAAAATAACCTCTTGTTTGAAAGTGCCACGTTTAAGGAGCCAATCCGATTCACTCCACATCCTCTGCTAAGCCCCAACCTCCGAGTTATCGGCTCACTCCAGTAAGCAAATGAACACCATTCAGTTCCCACTGAGTTTGCTTATCATGCAGGGGTTGTATTCATGTAGAGAACACCAGCCTGAACTCTCTGCCGTTATTAAACGCTCTACGTTTGTGTTTGAGAGGTCAAAAAACATCAATCACTGAAATTGACCCATCCATGTTGGCAAAGTGATCCATTAAACCTCACATTTGTTACGGGGGGGGGGGGGGGGGGGGGGGGGGGGGGTGTATATATGATCCAATAAGCACCACCAGCAGACCCAGACTTACTAACCCCGTCTGAATAAGTGCCTTGTTCTAACCATTCAGCTTCAAAGGATGTTTCTCATGTCCCACCAGCTGATAAAAGCCCTCACAGCTCATGTTCTTCCACTGACTTTACAACAATACTGAAGCTCAGTTTTTTGGGTTTTTTTGTTGCTCCATCATGGATAAAATAGACTTAACGCAGACTAAATGCTACACTGTCCTTGTGTTTTTTATTTAAACATGACGGTCACTAGTTCTAGGCTGCTGGTGCAGCACCAGTTTTTGTGGGCTGGAGTCCGAACTTTGGCAAATAAAAAAGGAAAGAACTGGTTCAAAGTCAGGCACAACATTATCTATAAATCAATCAATCATAAACATGAAGAACTCAAAGCTAGGGGCTTTACAGAGAGCAAATGCAAAAAAAAACAACAATAAAATATAAATTATATGATACAATTGATACTTAAGCAGAACTTTCTGTCTTCTCTGGGATGGATGTACCAAAGTCAAGCAAAAGCTGCTTTAATCCACTTTGAACTTAAATCCAATCCGACCGGTTCATCATACGATGTTCACCCTGATTACTATCATTGATAGTACAGAAAAACACTGCCAGATCAAAAAACCCTGACCCACCAAGTCTGAGGTCCCGCGGGCAGCGCTGTAAGATGACATCACAGCGCTGTTTAACCCCGTGAGGAGCGCACCGCATCGCTGAGTTGGCACATTAAAATTTCAAGTGGCTGCAGCGTGGCGCTCTCATGGCAGCCAAACAGAGCGTCTCTTATTGGGCAACAAAGCAATATTGTGCTGAATTATTCTAATGGAGGTCTGTGGAGCCTTTGGGCGTGATCTCATATGTAGGTTAACAGAAAGCGGAGCCGAAATGGACCAGAACGTTAGTTCTGCAGCAGACAGAAGGCATGCTGCACCGGTACAGAACAGCAGAGGGATGGGCAATAAAAAGCTGTTTCTTCTTACATTCATTCATTGGTTTTCTCATTAAATGTGTTCAATAATTGGCAGTTAAATCAGAAAAATGCTTATGTGCAAAATAGGACAGATTTATTCGTTATAATCAAGAGTTAAAATCACGATTTGTCCAATTTTCTGCTTCCTAAACTGTAGTTTTTTAGGATTTAGGACCAGTTGAAACATACTGTATGTTAATAAATTAAGTTTAGATCTTCTCACGCTCAACTAAACATTAAAGGAGTCTAAGATGCATCCTGATGTAGACGATGTTAAATCTGAGGTACGCAACGATTTAATTTGTGATTTTTAAAGTCGCTGCAGCAGCTCAACTGCAGCTTACTGTCGGAAGTTGTGAAACAGTCGTAAAACAACGTTATGTTACGCTATAAAACACCAAAGAAGAAGAACGGGTCGTAATAAAATTAGGTTATGAGGGAAAAAGCATCAGGTAGCTCCAACATTGTGTTTGTGTGACTGTAATGGGTGAAAAAACAGAACAAGGAGAGACTTTAGTAACTTACCGTAAAGCACAAACTGGATCATATAATTAATATGCAGAACTATATCAGCTGTGTTCACCCTGAACTAAAGTCTTTGTGCTTCAACTCCGAGAGAGGAGAGATAATCACTGAACATTTGGCAGCTTTCAGGACTAACCCCAACTCTAAGGACTCAAATATGCTGCAAAGACAGTTAAACTGCCAGCTGAGAGCAGCGTAAAAGGACATAACCCCCCCCAGACTTTTTATAACGCCACTGTTGCTCACCATGGAAGTTTCTGAGAACTTTGGTGCAGGAGAGGTTCTGACAACAGTTAGTCTGCAGATGGTGGAAAAGGTAAGTGGGTGAAATCGTGGATTCTCCAGCTGAGCTTTAGCCACAGCCACTCAGAATCATCTCTCACTGACAGAACCGACTACGATTCAACATCAGCAGAGATACCGCGTCACACCGAAGAAACAAAGAAGATCCAGACTGTCGCTTTGATGTGTGAGAGCCCTGAGGATGGATGGACTTATTTGGTGCTAGAAAACCTGATGTTTGACCACTTGTGAACCAATTAGGAGGAGCGGGAAAAGCTGCTTTCACACCTGAGCTATTTGAGAAGCCATTACACGTGATTTTTGGCCACTCCACACTGGTACTGTGAAGATACAGAAAGACAGCTGTCTGATGGGTCAAAGCACTAAATATAAAGGGGATTCCACACTGATTTGCTGGTTTTCATTAATGAATACAAAACAGTACCTTTACATACATAAAATAGATAACAGATTAATTGTAATCGAATCGAAAAGCCAGTAAAGATTCACAGCTCTACCAAAAAGGCCTTTGGAGCTTCCGAATTCTGGGCGGGTGTTCGGACTGAAGATGTGCCAGCAGGGCTTGGATCATCATTTTTCATTAATCTAAACCCTTAAATGCTTCCATAAAAGTCAGACCAACAATATTAGTCTTCAGCTGGATTCTCCTTCAAATGACAAATTAGCTGAATCCGACCCGAATCTGAAGAAAAAGTTGCACTGTGTCGCTGCTGGCCCTGTTCCCAGGAGGCAGGACCATGTGACTTGAGATTTATTTGAATCTCAAGTCTCCCTCCCTTTGGACTTTTATCACCATTAACAGCAGAGAAACCAGGAGACACCTTTGATCCAATAAAAAAAGATAAGGACACGAATGGTTTAAAGTAGATTCATGGCAGGAAAATTGGTTTTAGAGGTAAAGCAGAAGCCTAAATGAAAAAAAGTGGTGGTCTGGATCTGTGGCATTCCTGCTAAAGCCACAGTATGCCCTCAGATTAAGTAAGAATATAATCTGCATCCACTCATCTAATGTTCTGCAACTCATATAAGTAGGTTAAGTAGCATAAGAGGCCCATGTGTGCACAGTCAGCCTTTTGTGTTAACGGTCAGCATCGAGCACGCCGTAGATCTCAGTACATGCACAGGAAAAAGGGGGTAAAGCATATATCAGAGTCTTATATGTCATGTGTTTTTCTACAGCTCAGGTTTTAATTACCTACGTTTACGAGTTGGTGAGGACAAGATCATTTTATTCATTATATATTCATTCAGAAATAATCACGTGATTTTACATAATTCTGACATAAAGTATCAGACGAGAGAAAAATCTGCCGACACCCTTTTGTTTGCCAACCTTGTGAAATAACCACCTGATGCTGATCATCTTAAAATAACCCAGGCCAAATTAATCAGCTGACTGATTAATCCATCATTAATATGGTAGATGGGAGCAGGATTTATCATGTGTTGGTAAAATAAGGCCTTTTACAAACTGTTGAAGCACCAGAGAAAAGTGTCTTTCCTACGGCAGAGTATGACCATCAGGGCTGCAACTAACGATTATTCTGATAGTCGACGAGTCATCGATTATCGAAACGATTAATCGGTTAATTACTGATTAAAACAACCTAATACTGAAAAAGGATACATTCAAGCCATATTTCATCTTGACTTTAACATTAACTGAAAATGGCTGTAATGCACCAACAGTCAAATCAATACCAAAAAGGGAAAAATAATACAGCCTGGTTGTAACTTTGGGCTATGAAGTTGAAAAATCCCATTTTAATGTTGCACTTTAATGTTAAAATCTAAGACAACTCCGCTTATTTATAGCTAGCAGGCTAGCTAACAAGCTAAATGCTCCCGTGGTGCCTGAGGCCAGCTTAACAAAACTTGCAGGTAATCTATTTTTTCTGGGTGTTGAGGGTGAAATGCTCCCAGACCCTGGACACTTTTGGACTGGAGGACGATAAATCAGCCGCAGCCATTTCACTGTTTCTACAGGTCATCTCCCGCTATTATTTACCGTAACGCGCATGCGTCTCTAAGCAGAGATAGGAGGGAAGTACGATGACTCACTCCGTACGAAAAATTACGTTCAGCTCGACAGCGTGAAAAAGACGTGATGACGTAACCGACAATTAAATAGTCGGTGACTAATTATGTTATCGATTTTTGTCGACAACGTCGAATAATTATTGCACCCTTAATGAACATTTAACATTTACAGGCCCCAGAAAGGTAGGACTTTGTCATAGTGTGTGTTTTAGGACTGGAAAAAAAGTAAAACAGCTGCTGTTAACCCAACTGACCACAACCACCACATTTCTGCAGCCTCCCTGGCTGGGATGCCTGGAAACTGAAACAAAAGCTTTCCTTCAGCGGTACAAAAACAACTGAAACCAACGGTTGGTGGACAAGTGGGTCAAACCAGACAAACACTTTCTGGGTGCTCGCCAGCGCAGCTGCTGGAGCCACTTTCTTTCTGCACAAGTTCATTAGTTTCTTTCTTTTTTTTAAGCTTTCTCCACTTTGGTAAATAATTAAATATGTTTCAATTCAATAAACAAACCATTAAAAGGTCCAGTGTGCAGGATTCAGAGGTCCAGACCACATTACCCCCCCCTTTCAAACATGTGGGACAACTTGGTGCTAAAACTCCTGTTTCCCAATAGATTCCTTTTCATTATTTCACTAAATCACAATTTTAAAAAGAGGGCAAAGAAACAGCTGAAAGATGTCAATTTGTGTCTGTAAAACCAGGAGAAAAAAACTTTCTTAAACATATTCTCCATCATCAATCCAAAGGTTTTCTTTGGTTTTAGGCATTAAAGCTGGAAAGTGGTGACAGGTGCCACCATCCAGCTGCTCCACTGATCAAAGCTTCTCTCTTTTTTGCTACTCTGGTGATTTCCAAAAGAACAAAAAGGTCAAACCGAAGCCCTGTTCCCTCACACTCTTTCATAAACCATGCTCTCATTTGCCGATTTAATTACTGCAGGCTTTGGCCTTGTTTGAGGCTACCGGGGCGAGAAATTCTGAGAAAAGGATGTGAAAGGAAGAGGGTTCTGACACATCATGTGGTGGAAAATGTGGGGAAACAAACCCCGAACATCACTGTTCTGCTCACCAATCTCAAATAAAACAGCTTTGTATGCGGACCAAGGCCTCTTTGAAATGCATTTAACATGCTGCAGATGAGCTTCTAACACTGTAACGGTCCAGTTTCAGCAGGATATGTCACATATAAAAGCAGCAGCTTTGCCAGTTTGAGTCGCAGTTGGCTCATCAGAACAACCTCAGCGTGGATTCACTGATAATCTGCACGCTAAACAGCAGCAAATCCCTGCAGCCACGTCCAGATGTGTTGGATAGCTTTCCCTTCTCACTGTTAAAGCCTCTTCAGTCCCATCTGTACAATTTACATATGAATGTGCCGTTTCCGTGGACACACACTTCTATCTGCACAGCATCAATAGATGGACAATGTTTGCTGAATCATGGAGGAGATTTATGTTCACGTTCAATTGTCCTAAAGACTCGAGTCTGCTTTACCAAACATTTGAGTCACAGCTTGAGGTTTTTCTTAAGAGATTACTAAGAGAAGGCAGCTGGAGTCAGAGTGGAAGTATTAAATCAGACTGTACAAAACCTGCTTTTTCTATCAGTTTATATGGATCATTTCAGCCAAATCACAAGAGGTAAATCAGTCCGATCATTGCTGATCTCTGCTTCTCAAATGTGCAGATTCACTGCTTTTCTTCATCATTAATGACTGTAAGCTTCACATTTGGCTCTTTTTAATAAGGAAATGTCACTTTCAGCCATAAAAAAGTGTTTTTTAGCTATTTTTTTTAGCTATTTACTGAACAGTGAGTGTAGTTAAAGCCAGTTTATGTCATTGTGAACTTAATTAAATCAGCAGATATGTACAGTATGTGCAATCTACAATCCAGTGTATCATAGCAAGGACAAAGCCCCCCCCCCCTCCCCTCTAACTGCAGGAGAGGAGCTGATCCAGTCAGAGTACAAACGTAACGTCATATTTACGGAGTATAAAACAAGCAGCCGGGTTGCGTTTTGTGCTCAAACACAGTTGGAGCACCAGCTGAGCAGATGGTCCCTCGAGGAGTCCAGGACACGGACCGATGACTAAGTGTACGTCACACAGAACCAGATCTAAAAACAGGCCTGAGCTGGACTGCCAGGGTTTCCACAAAGAAAAAGCTGTCAGCCGCAGCGATTATTTGATTTCTCAGTCGGTTTCTAATGTGCTGTCGGTCATTCTTAACTTGCAAAGTAAGATGGATTCCCAAAACATTCCCAAGATCACACTCATGAGATAATCCAACCTACCAGGCGGTCCATCAGCAGCTTCTGTTCAGACTCTCTGAATAAAACTCAACAGATAGAGACAAACGCTTCCTCTCAAGCATCAGTGACTGCCTTTTTCCCAAATGGTGGAGTAACAAACCTCAGCCGAGTTCAGCCGCAGATTAAAAAAAAGCTTCTTATACAACAGAGGCTGCGAATTTCACTGTTAAATCAGTGTCATTAATGTTTGAATATCTATAAACACAGTTAACGTCTGAGGTAGGGGATCAATTAGCTCTCGTGAGTCGCTATGTTAAGGCATAAGCAGCTTCGATAAAACCTAAACCTCCTCTTTCTTTGAGTTAGCCGGTTCGATAAAACCTAAACCTCCTCTTTCTTTGAGTTAGCCGCTTCGATAAAACCTAAACCTCCTCTTTCTTTGAGTTAGCCGCTTCGATAAAACCTAAACCTCCTCTTTCTTTGAGTTAGCCGCTTCGATAAAACCTAAACCTCCTCTTTCTTTGAGTTAGCCGCTTCGATAAAACCTAAACCTCCTCTTTCTTTGAGTTAGCCGGTTCGATAAAACCTAAACCTCCTCTTTCTTTGAGTTAGCCGGTTCGATAAAACCTAAACCTCCTCTTTCTTTGAGTTAGCTGCTTCGATAAAACCTAAACCTCCTCTTTCTTTGAGTTAGCTGCTTCGATAAAACCTAAACCTCCTCTTTCTTTGAGTTAGCCGGTTCGATAAAACCTAAACCTCCTCTTTCTTTGAGTTAGCCGGTTCGATAAAACCTAAACCTCCTCTTTCTTTGAGTTAGCCGGTTCGATAAAACCTAAACCTCCTCTTTCTTTGAGTTAGCTGCTTCGATAAAACCTAACCTCCTCTTTCTTTGAGTTAGCTAGTTCGATAAAACCTAAACCTCCTCTTTCTTTGAGTTAGCTGCTTCGATAAAACCTAAACCTCCTCTTTCTTTGAGTTAGCTAGTTCGATAAAACCTAAACCTCCTCTTTCTTTGAGTTAGCCGGTTCGATAAAACCTAAACCTCCTCTTTCTTTGAGTTAGCTGCTTCGATAAAACCTAAACCTCCTCTTTCTTTGAGTTAGCCGGTTCGATAAAACCTAAACCTCCTCTTTCTTTGAGTTAGCCGGTTCGATAAAACCTAAACCTCCTCTTTCTTTGAGTTAGCTGCTTCGATAAAACCTAACCTCCTCTTTCTTTGAGTTAGCTAGTTCGATAAAACCTAAACCTCCTCTTTCTTTGAGTTAGCTGCTTCGATAAAACCTAACCTCCTCTTTCTTTGAGTTAGCTAGTTCGATAAAACCTAAACCTCCTCTTTCTTTGAGTTAGCCGGTTCGATAAAACCTAAACCTCCTCTTTCTTTGAGTTAGCTGCTTCGATAAAACCTAAACCTCCTCTTTCTTTGAGTTAGCCGGTTCGATAAAACCTAAACCTCCTCTTTCTTTGAGTTAGCCGGTTCGATAAAACCTAAACCTCCTCTTTCTTTGAGTTAGCCGGTTCGATAAAACCTAAACCTCCTCTTTCTTTGAGTTAGCTGGTTCGATAAAACCTAAACCTCCTCTTTCTTTGAGTTAGCCGGTTCGATAAAACCTAAACCTCCTCTTTCTTTGAGTTAGCCGGTTCGATAAAACCTAAACCTCCTCTTTCTTTGAGTTAGCCGGTTCGATAAAACCTAAACTTCCTCTTTCTTTGGGTTAGCCGGTTCGATAAAACCTAAACCTCCTCTTTCTTTGAGTTAGCCGGTTCGATAAAACCTAAACCTCCTCTTTCTTTGAGTTAGCCGGTTCGATAAAACCTAAACCTCCTCTTTCTTTGGGTTAGCCGGTTCGATAAAACCTAAACCTCCTCTTTCTTTGAGTTAGCCGGTTCGATAAAACCTAAACTTCCTCTTTCTTTGGGTTAGCCGGTTCGATAAAACCTAAACCTCCTCTTTCTTTGAGTTAGCCGGTTCAATAAAACCTAAACCTCCTCTTTCTTTGAGTTAGCCGGTTCGATAAAACCTAAACTTCCTCTTTCTTTGGGTTAGCCGGTTCGATAAAACCTAAACCTCCTCTTTCTTTGAGTTAGCCGGTTCGATAAAACCTAAACCTCCTCTTTCTTTGGGTTAGCCGGTTCGATAAAACCTAAACCTCTTCTTTCTTTGAGTTAGCCGGTTCGATAAAACCTAAACTTCCTCTTTCTTTGGGTTAGCCGGTTCGATAAAACCTAAACCTCCTCTTTCTTTGAGTTAGCCGGTTCGATAAAACCTAAACCTCCTCTTTCTTTGGGTTAGCCGGTTCGATAAAACCTAAACCTCCTCTTTCTTTGGGTTAGCCGGTTCGATAAAACCTAAACCTCCTCTTTCTTTGAGTTAGCCGGTTCGATAAAACCTAAACCTCCTCTTTCTTTGGGTTAGCCGGTTCGATAAAACCTAAACCTCCTCTTTCTTTGGGTTAGCCGGTTCGATAAAACCTAAACCTCCTCTTTCTTTGGGTTAGCCGGTTCGATAAAACCTAAACCTCCTCTTTCTTTGAGTTAGCTGGTTCGATAAAACCTAAACCTCCTCTTTCTTTGAGTTAGCCGGTTCGATAAAACCTGAACCTCCTCTTTCTTTGAGTTAGCTGGTTCGATAAAACCTAAACCTCCTCTTTCTTTGAGTTAGCCGGTTCGATAAAACCTAAACCTCCTCTTTCTTTGAGTTAGCCGGTTCGATAAAACCTAAACCTCCTCTTTCTTTGAGTTAGCCGCTTCGATAAAACCTAAACCTCCTCTTTCTTTGGGTTAGCCGGTTCGATAAAACCTAAACCTCCTCTTTCTTTAGGTTAGCCGGTTCGATAAAACCTAAACTTCCTCTTTCTTTGGGTTAGCCGGTTCGATAAAACCTAACCTCCTCTTTCTTTGGGTTAGCCGGTTCGATAAAACCTAAACCTCCTCTTTCTTTGAGTTAGCCGGTTCGATAAAACCTAAACCTCTTCTTTCTTTGAGTTAGCCGGTTTGATAAAACCTAAACCTCCTCTTTCTTTGGGTTAGCCGGTTCGATAAAACCTAAACTTCCTCTTTCTTTGGGTTAGCCGGTTTGATAAAACCTAAACCTCCTCTTTCTTTGAGTTAGCCGGTTCGATAAAACCTAAACTTCCTCTTTCTTTGAGTTAGCTGCTTCGATAAAACCTAAACCTCCTCTTTCTTTGAGTTAGCTGCTTCGATAAAACCTAAACTTCCTCTTTCTTTGGGATCTCTCTCAACTCAGGCTTCAGGCTCTGCGCACACTCATGTGAAAAGGCCAGTTAACACATCCTATGACTCTTCTTCTGCACAAAATACACCGATCACCTGACAGTTCATTCAGAAAATGAGTGAAATAGTTACAAAATAGTCAAATAAAATCAAGACAAGAGAGGATTGCTGCCAGAAAACAGTTATTTCTGCAAATTAACACACGTTGATACGTGCCTGCTGTTTATGTCATGACAGCTGCACACATGACCCTTAAAACTGTAACTTAAGAACTTTAGCTCTGGCCCTGAAACGGAAATCATGTGAGTCACTAAACCAATCAAAGCGAATTCTTATTGATCGGATAACTTCTGACATGGAGGCCGAGACTTGATATTCGAAGTGCAGAACTGCCGATTTTACTTGTTACTCAGGACCAGACAGAAAAACCACTTCTGCATCATGGACTGCAAGCATGGTTCCCATGGTAACGCAACCTACATTTCGTCTTCGATGGCACACTGTCGAGCTCTGCTGGTTTGGATATCTAAAGTATTCCTTCAGCTGTTGATTAAAAAAAACGGAGTTTCAGGTCAAAAGAGCTGATTTTAGCTGTAAAAGAAACTCAAACTCTGAACATAAACGGCTCAACGCACGATACCACGGCGATCTCGCAGGTTAAAACGCGGCCATTTGTGACGTGTTTCCTACTTAAAGGTGACACGTTAAGGAAAAGAATGACTTTTTCTGTTAAAGTTGGTATTTCTGGCTTGTTTGTCCCTACTTTTGGACGCAAACTGCCTGAGGAACTTACAGTAAAGTATCAAAGCCTCGGTAACAACTTTAAACTCCTCCCACTTTCCCATAAACTCTTACCCAGATACAGCGAGGCGTTCTCCTTCTTCACATTGTCGTCCAGGTAGGTGGGGCCAAGCGTGTAGATGGGCGTGGACCCCATGCCCACCAGGATCTGCGCAATGACGAACAGCGCCACGTACAGGTTGTGCTCGTTGCCCTCCTGGTCCCTCGGACAGGAAGTGATGTCGACGCGATCCCTGCCGCTGGCATTGCTGTTCATGCACAGCCCCTCGTTGCCCGAAGATGAGTTGACCTCCTGGATCTGGTAGGCCGGGGAGATGAAGTGAGGTAAGGAGAAGAGGGCGGCGCCCACGGCGATTAAAATCCCTCCCACTGCCAGCCAGCGAGGCCTCTGGCCCCGCCCACCAAAGTAGCTGATGAAGACGACCACTAGGAGGCTCCCTATGTCAAAACAGCTGACGAGCAGGCCTGACTCGGAGCTCCTCAGGCTGTAGCGCTTCTCTATGGTGGTGATGACGCTGCTGAGGTAGCCCGACACCATGAGCGACTGGATGAAGGTCAGGTAGCACATGCAGAACAGGAAGCAGCGAGAGTCCTGGAAGATGAGGCTCAGGTACTTCCTGCTGGGCGCACGAAGCTGAGCGAGTCTTGCAGTGAAAAAGCCCGGCGGCTTCTTCCTGGCCATGTTTTTACTCCTGCGGATCTCGGTGCTCTCCATGTAGGAGCTTGGCCTGTTCAGCGCCGACTTCCCCGGCTTTGGCAGGTAGTTTGTTCTTGTTGGGGACTCAGCCTGGAAGGATTCAGCCTTAGCGGGGGGCTTGATGAACTCGGCACTCTCCTCGGCTGTGATGGACATGCGTGCGGAGCCACTCAGGAGGCTTTTCTCTTGAGGCCGTGCTTCATTTAAAACAGGCAAACTTTTAGATTTGAAGTCTGACCCGGGTTCCTCCAGCTCGCTGGAAAATCCATCCTCCTTCTGAAGAGACTCTGACAAGTCGGCTTCCTCGTGGTCAGCCATTATTTTCAGTACCTCTCTTTAGGGGTAAGAAACCTACGAGACCAGCCCTGTCCGAGAACACACTAACAATTCAGGGGCTGCTGCCCGTGGTATTCATTATTAATGGGTACATCTACCCCGCAAACAGTCTGTGGAACCCAAAGAGGCCCAAAAAAGCAACAATGGGAGCCTCAGGGAACGAATGCCTGCAGCTTCTGCTTATCTGCAGCAGACAGGACACCCTCTGGGTTGGTTTATCTTGTCGTGCACACTTGCCGTCCTACACCATCTAATCCGGAGGACAGGACCGGTCAGGCCTCCTCAGCTGCACCGGAGCTCCAGAGCCGGGACTCCTCGCAGATGCCTCCCTCCGCAGCAGGACGCTGCTGCTCCGCGGCCGGCTGAGATGAGATGACCCTGCAGAGCCCGCACCGCATCCCTGACAGTCCTGCCAATGAAGATCACACAGTCACAATGTCACTTCTTTCTACCCCCCCACCCCCTTTCTAAAAACTCCTCCCCGACTCAAGGGCACCCCGGCTCCGCTGCTATCACCGCAGCAGCTGTCCTCCCAGCGGGCGACAGAAGCTGTCATTTACAGATCCTCATCCTGCGTTCACTCACGGGGAGGTGGATGGAAAGAAAAACAGCGGAAGGAAAAAAAAAGTCCTCGAGAGAAAGCAGTGATAAAGCGGAGGAGAGATGAGGACTGCAGCTCACTGCAGCTCAGTGTGCCGTTTTCAAAACAACAGCATCAAGTTAAAGGCAAAACCACCGGAAGTCTACTTCACTTCAATATAAGAGCATAACATTTGGTGTTTAATCCATCTGAAAATTCTACATACAGGCGTGTTTTTATTGTACAATTCACAGTTACATATGTTGGCTATTTAATGCACGCGGACTGCAGAATAAAACATTTTAAGCTTAGTATGAAGCAACTCGGTTTTATTTTGAAAAGTACATCCAGAGTGGCTACATCCGCCGGCTAACCGCTATGCTAGCGGTCCCGCAGAGGTAATATTAAGAATAACAAACACAATGGCGACCCTTCCCCGAACTAACCTCACAGCCACGAGACAACATTCAGAGCCTCGTGCCCGAGCTACAAAACACGGCTTCATAAAAACAGAACGTGAAAACCAGATAAAAACAAGTTCATATTAAAAATCTCACCTGCAAAACATCTCCGGCCAGAGCCGCATCAAGTGGCAGGCAGTCAGCTGGGGGCCAGCACCGGAAACGCAGACATTTTGATTTCAAAATAAAAGAAACCCAAGAAAGAAGCCGGAAGCATTTTTACTGAGCCAAGAAAACTTTATTGACGTTTTTCAAATACATAGAGTGCGCTACCACATCAGGGTATTTAAGAAAAATACACACAAAGACAATCAAATACACAAAAACTAAGCTAAAGTGTAAAATTAAAAGGGAAAAACAAAAAACAAATGTGAGTAAAACTAAATCCAAGGTGTAAATGTGATTAAAAACAGCTGAAGCAGTAAATGTGTTGCATTAAATAACAAATGTTGTGATTTTATCACGTAAAACAGCATCAGCGTCACACAGTTTACGTTTTATATTTGAACATAGATGATTTTCCAGTGAGACAATCTTTATTCCCTGTGGTTATTATCGTTCTTAAAATTACAACTCAAAGAAAACTTAATCAAATCCATTCTATCATACAGCAAAAACCATGCTGATAATTAGAGAAAACTGGTCTTAGCTGTATTTTATCTGTCACTGTGTTAACAGAAAAGAGACTGAGACGATATTAGCATGTTTTTTTTTGTCTTTGACAGTTCAAAATGCAACGTGAAAATATATTTCTCAGCATTTAAAAAAACTGTGTCCTAATGAAGTATTTACAACTTTATTTACATGTAAAGAAGACAAAATACAATTAAAAATTCAGTTAAAGAGTGAAGACAGCTGAACGACTCCACGCCAATAAAAATCTCCTTCGGATGACTGCTGAACATGTCATTTTAACATGTTTGGGATTCATTTACACCCAGATGTTGAATCTGGATGGAGGGATCATTGGAGCAGTCCAGCACTGATGTCCATGATGAGAGCTTTCAGTTCCAGTTCATCTCAAAGGTGCCAGATGGCGCTGAACTGCTCATCCAAACTGCCGTTATAGACAGCTTCACTGTCAGGACTATTGTCACCTAAATGTAAGTTAAGGAACTGAGACACATTATAAAGTATCGTGGCTATCCAAAGGGCCAGTGTACGCATTTACAAAGGTTGTAAAGGTAGAACTATGGACCAAAAAGCTGTGAAAAACAACAGCACCCATCTCATGTTGCATAAAACTAAGAGATTACTAATAGGTTAGCATGTTAGCGTGGGAGTTTTTCCCTCTTTGACAGTTCAAAAAGCGACTTTAAATGTCATTTCTTAGCTATTCAAAGTGTCGTAATAAATTATATATATGGCTGTGAAAAACAAGCATCAGTCTCAAACCTCAGAAAGTTTTGACAGGGGAATCTACATGTGAAAATGTAGCTTAAAGAGCCTGTGGGCAGAAAAGAATAAAGACGTGTGATAGTGGAATTCATTAATAAAAAGCAACCTCTGATGAGCAACACAATACCAGGAAATAAGGTGAAGAATTCTGTTTAAGGGAGGCTAAATAAACAAAACTCTGGTCAGTTATTAAGCTTTAAACCAGGTAATGTTGCAGGAAAACTCTGTCTCACATTTTCTATCAGCCTACTGAAGCTGACAGAACTCAGCGGTGGTTCCAATCGGACCATGAAGCTGAACTCCAGCATAGAGCGGCTGAGTGAATGTGGTCTGGACTCTGTGGAGCAGAGTCATGGTTCCAGAGACGCTGTAGAAGGACAGAATACCTGCTCTGTGGTCCAGGTACACTCCGACTCTGGAGGATACACAGCTTGAAACAGGAGTGGTGATGTTGTTGTGTTTGAATTCAAAACCACGTTTGAAAACACATAATGCCCAAGACTTGTCATTTTCTCCAAATCTTGCCTTCACAGTTTGACTGTCTTTGTATGCAACCACCACTGAAAGTCCTCCCAAACCTTTCTCCACCTCCCAGTAACCACGGCCCGTTAGACTCTCTCTGCTCAGGACCTGACCTGTGGCTGCACATCTGTCTGCATGATCAGAATAACTTTGCCCTGCCTTCATGAATGTTACTTCTCTGTTCTCCTCCGATAACGACAGAGAGGTGTGAGCTGTGTTTGGATCCAGAGTGATTTGCTGTGAATATTCAAAGAATTCAGCTCTGGTCTTTGGGTCTGGTTCTGGTTCTGACAGTAAAACATCAACTTCAGAGACTTTCACAGAGATTTTCCTCCATTCTTCGCTTGAGATTTCCTGCACTTTATCTCTCATATTTGAGACAGCCTTCTGTACACCATCAAAGTGCTGTAGATAAAATGAGTGGACTGCAAGAAAGTAGACTGATTTACTGAAACATGTAGGTGCGGAGTAATTACGTATGAATTCGATGTGATCCTCTGTGTGTGAGAGCTGCTGCAGCTCAGCATCTTTCCTCTGCAGCTCAGTGATCTCCTGCTCCAGCTTCTCCTGAAGCTCTTTGACTCGACTCACTTCAGTTTCCTGCTGGGATCTGATCTGCTGCTTCACCTCAGAGCTTCTTTTCTGGAGGAGACGGATCAGCTCAGTGAAGATCTTCTCACTGTGCTCCACTGTTTTATCAGCAGACTGATTGATGGCCTCCACCTGCTGCTGAAGCAGCTTCACATCTTTCTCTCGGTCCTGGACTCTCTGCTGGATTTGCTGCCGACTCCCCTCCAGCTCTCTCTGCCTCTCAGTCCTTTCTGCTGCAGCTGACACTGTGTCGTGGCCTTTATGTTCATCCACAGAGCAGAGATAACAGATAGACTTCTGATCAGAGCGGCAGAACATCTTCATCACCTCATCGTGAAGAGAGCAGATGTTCTCCTGGAGGTTCTTGGAGGGCTCCACCAGCTTGTGTTTCTTTAATGGAGCCACATCATAATGAGGCTGAAGGTGTTTCTCACAGTAAGAGGCCAGACAGACTAAACAGGACTTAAAGGCTTTCAGTTTTCTTCCAGAGCAGAAATCACAGGCCACATCTTCAGCTCCAGCATAGCAGAGATCAGCAGGAGCAGCTTGGAGTCCAGTCTTCTTCAGCTCTTCTAATAAATCAGCTAACATGGTGTTTTTCTCCAGGACAGGCCTCGGTGTGAAAGTTTTCCTGCACTGAGGGCAGCTGTGGATTCCCTTCTGATCCTCTCCATCCCAGAAGCCTTTAATACAGTTCCTGCAGTAGCTGTGTCCACAGGGAATAGTCACCGGATCCTTCAGCAGATCCAAACAGATCGAACAAGAGAAGCTTTCTCGGTTCAGCTGAACTCCTTTCTGAGCCATTTCTCCTCTCACTCTCAGAAAAGCCAATATTGGTCCAAATATCCCCTTCAGGGTTTCTATTTTGATCCAGAAGCTCTCCATGCTTGTTTACTAAACAGCTTGCTGTAAATAATGTTTATCGGCTCTCACACTCAGGCGCTTCACTGCTACGCCCATCGAAAACTTGGCAGAAATTTAAAGGGGAGGGGCATAATGATAATCCTGATGCATGTTTTTTTCTTCATTAAACTCTCATCCCAACACTATCTTGCCCAAGGGCACGTGGTCAGAAGAAGCCACGGTACCACTCCTATTAGGGGACAACCCACTTCTTTCTGTTGGCTTTCCTCTTCTACAATGGACAGGGGTCAGCTCCTTGAGCTGCAGCGTTTCTTTGTGTCATAAATTCATATTTAGCCCCAGGAAGACCGTCTGTATTCCTCACATTGCATCTGAATAACACACGATCAGACGTTCCCTGTCTGATAAACACTGAAATAAACATGCCGTCTGTAAAGGTCAGAGAGTTTTCATCGTTATTTCAATCATTAAATCAGGTGTTTTATGGAGGTTTTCTGCAGAAGTGTGAATCAGTTTGTGAGTATAAGTGAGTCAAAGGATGGATCCTGGTCAAAAATAACTCCAAGGTTCCTCACTGAAGCCAAGAAAATACCATCTAAGGTAAAATATCTGTCAGTGGTGTCATGGTGACAGGAGAAGTTAGTGATGTCTAAGACTAGTTTTCTGTATTTAGGTAAATAATAAATAAATAAGGATTGATTAAAAAAGAAAAACATTTTATCCGAACTGGTCCTCATCCCTTCATTCATCATTTAAACTGGTCTTTTACCCTCTGAGTCTACGGGTCAGAAGTGGGTTTTGGGTTAGCTTTGGCATCATGAGGTCATGTTTTAATTCACATTTCTTTTCTTTGGTTCGCTTGATCTTTCCTTTTAATTTCAGTCTCAGTTGCCTCATTATTTGAAAAAGATAAAAAAGCTTAACATGGGAATAACAGATTAAAAATTTCAGTCTAAACAGTCTTAATTGTAACAGAAGTTCAGGTCCAGATGTGTCACCTCTTTGGTAATTAACAGCCAGCAGAGGTTTTAAAATGCTTCTGTTTCCTGGGATGTCTACATTATCATGATGCTTCCTACTGAGTCTTTAAAAGTCTGCTTTTTAGGGGCATAAACACACTGAGCAGCCGGTATGAACTGGAGTTTGAACCTGCATTTAAACCACAAAAAGTAAAGATAAAAACAAAAAGTTTTGACAGCTCCCTCCTGAGCTGTCACCTTATCGTGGTGGGGGAGTTTGCGTGCCCCAATGAGTCTGGGAGCTATGTTGCCCGGGGCTTTAAGCCCCTGGTAGGGTCACCCAAGGCAAACAGATCCTAGATGAGGGACCAGACAAAGAACAGCTCAAAAGACCCCTTATGATGAACAAAAAATTTGGACCTCGTGATCCCTTGCCCGGATGTGGGACACCGGGGCCTCCCCCCGGAGCCAGGCCCGGGGGTGGGGCCCGGCAGCGGGCGCCTGGTGGCCGGGTCTGTGCCCATGGGGCTCGGTCGGGCATAGCCCGAAATGATGACGTGGGTCCCCCTTCCGACGGGCTCACCACCCGTGGGAGGGGCCAAGGGGGTCGGGTGCGATGTGAGCTGGGTAGCGGCCGAAGGCAGAGGCCTTGGCGGTCTGATCCTCGGCTACTGAAGCTAGCTCTTGGGACGTGGAATGTCACCTCTCTGTTGGGGAAGGAGCCGGAGCTGGTGCGCGAGGCTGAGCGGTTCCGGCTAGATATAGTCGGACTCACCTCGACGCACGGCTTGGGCTCTGGAACCAGTCCTCTTGAGAGGGGTTGGACTCTCTTCCACTCTGGAGTTGCCCGTGGTGAGAGGCGCAGAGCAGGTGTGGGCATACTTATTGCCCCCCAGCTGTGTGCCAGTACATTGGGGTTTACCCCAGTGAACGAGAGGGTAGCCTCCCTCCGCCTTCGGGTGGGGGGACGAGTTGGGAGACTGTTGTTTGTGCCTATGCGCCAAACAGCAGTTCAGAGTACCCACCCTTTTTGGAGTCTCTGGGGGAGGCACTGGAGAATGCTCCTACCGGAGACTCCCTCGTTCTGCTGGGGGACTTCAATGCTCACGTGGGCAATGACAGTGAGACCTGGAGGGGTGTGATTGGGAGGAACGGCCCCCCCGATCTGAACCAGAGTGGTGTTATGTTGTTGGACTTCTGTGCTGGTCATGGACTGTCCATAACGAACACCATGTTCAGACATAAGGGTGTCCATATGTGCACTTGGCACCAGGACACCCTTGGCCGCAGTTCGATGATCGACTTTGTGGTTGTATCATCGGACTTGCGGCCGTATGTCCTGGACACTCGGGCGAAGAGAGGGGCGGAGCTGTCAACTGATCACCACCTGGTGGTGAGTTGGCTCCGCTGGTGGGGGAGGATGCCGATCAGACCTGGCAGGCCCAAACGTATTGTGAGGGTCTGCTGGGAGCGTTTGTCAGAATCCCCCGTCAGAAGGAGCTTTAACTCCCACCTCCGGCAGAGCTTCAACCATATCCCGGGGGAGGTGGGGGACATTGAGTCCGAATGGGCCATGTTCCGTGACTCCATTGCCGAGGCAGCTGATCGGAGTTGTGGCCGTAAGGTGGTCGGTGCCTGTCGTGGCGGCAACCCTCGAACCTGCTGGTGGACACCAGTGGTGAGGGAAGCCGTCAAGCTGAAGAAGGAGTCCTATCGGGCCTTTTTGGCCAGTGGGACCCTGGAAGCAGCTGATAGGTACCGACAGGCCAGACGGGCTGCGGCTTCGGCGGTTGCTGAGGCAAAAACTCGGGCCTGGGAGGAGTTCGGTGAGACCATGGAGAACGATTTCCGGACGGCCTCGAAGAGATTCTGGTCCACCATCCGGCGTCTCAGGGGGGGGAAGCGGCTCACAGTCAACACTGTTTACAGTGGGGACGGGGCTTTGCTGACCTCAACTAGGGATGTTGTGAGTCGGTGGGGGGAGTACTTCGAGGAACTCCTCAATCCTACCAACACGTGCTCGGAAGAGGCAGAGTCGGAGAGCTCGGAGACGGGGCCTCCCATTTCTGGGGCTGAGGTTGCCGAGGTGGTCAAAAAGCTCCTCGGTGGCAAGGCCCCGGGGGTGGATGAGGTCCGTCCTGAGTTTCTCAAGGCTCTGGATGTTGTAGGGCTGTCTTGGCTGACACGCCTCTGCAGCATCGCGTGGACATCGGGGACAGTGCCTCTGGACTGGCAGATTGGGGTGGTGGTCCCCCTCTTTAAAAAGGGGGACCGGAGGGTGTGTTCCAACTATAGGGGTATCACACTCCTCAGCCTCCCTGGTAAGGTCTATTCGGGGGTATTGGAGAGGAGGATCCGTCGGATAATCGAGCCTCGGATTCAGGAGATGCAGTGTGGCTTTCGTCCTGGCCGTGGAACAGTGGACCAGCTCTATACCCTCGGCAGGATCCTGGAGGGTGCATGGGAGTTCGCCCAACCAGTCTACATGTGTTTTGTGGACTTGGAGAAAGCGTTCGACCGTGTCCCTCGTGGAGTCCTGTGGGGGGTGCTCCGGGAATATGGAGTGCCGGACCCCTTGATAGGGTCCGTTCGGTCTCTGTATGACCGGTGCCAGAGTTTGGTCCGCATTGCCGGCAGTAAGTCGGATACGTTTCCGGTGAGAGTTGGACTCCGTCAGGGCTGCCCTTTGTCACCGATTCTGTTCCTAACTTTTATGGACAGAATTTCTAGGCGCAGCCAGGGCGTTGAGGGTGTCCGATTTGGCGACCTCAGAATCGGGTCTCTGCTTTTTGCAGATGATGTGGTTCTGTTAGCGTCGTCAGGCCGTGACCTTCAGCTCTCACTGGAGCGATTCGCAGCCGAGTGTGAAGCGGCTGGGATGAGAATCAGCACCTCCAAATCCGAGACTATGGTTCTCAGCCGGAAAAGGGTGGAATGCTCTCTCCGGGTCGGGAATGAGATCCTTCCCCAAGTGGAGGAGTTCAAGTATCTCGGGGTCTTGTTCACGAGTGAGGGACGAATGGAGCGGGAGATTGACGGGCGGATCGGTGCGGCGTCTGCAGTGTTGCGGGCTCTGCACCGACCCGTCGTTGTGAAGAGGGAGCTGAGCCAGAAGGCAAAGCTCTCTACTTACTGGTCAATCTACGTTCCCATCCTCACCTATGGTCACGAGTTGTGGGTAGTGACCGAAAGAACAAGATCGCGAATACAAGCGGCCGAAATGGGTTTCCTCCGCAGGGTGTCTGGGCCTCCCTTAGAGATAGGGTGAGAAGCTCAGTCATCCGGGAGGGGCTCGGAGTAGAACCGCTGCTCCTCCGCATTGAGAGGAGTCAGATGAGGTGGCATCTGGTTAGGATGCCCCCTGGGCGCCTCCCTGGGGAGGTGTTCGGGGCACGTCCCACTGGGAGGAGACCCCGGGGAAGACCCAGGACACGCTGGAGAGACTATGTCTCTCGGCTGGCCTGGGAACGCCTCGGGATCCCCCCGGAAGAGCTGGAAGAAGTGGCCGGGGACAGAGACGTCTGGGTTTCTCTGCTCAAGCTGCTGCCCCCGCGACCCGACCCCCGGATAAGCGGCAGATGATGGATGGAAAAACAAAAAGGGTCAATGTGAGATTTATATAGAAAGATGTACAAGAATTCCAGGTGATAAATAAAATAGAATAAAGTAAAACCTGGATATAAGTATGACCACACAGAGTTTTGTTCCTTCTGTCAGGCAGATAGAAACTGGTATTTCATTACATTAACTTATTTATATCCACGCTGTCGCTGCTGAAAGTCGATAAAATAAAATAAACTGAGAAGATGGAGCATAAAGAGATTACCTGGTGAGATCAAAGCCACACTTGTGGATCATGTGTTGTTCAGAATCACAGACTGATGGAAACAGGTCGGTGTGATCTTCATCAACAGTGCATTCAGTCTCTTCACATTTGGCAGGGATTCACAGTTAATTTCTCACAGTTACCTCCTGCTGCCACTGGGTGGCGCCAGATGTCCATGTTTCACCTGTCCCAGGTGATCCTTACCTGAAAGGATGAAGCGGCTCTGGGGAATGAACGCGTTCATTTCCAGGTTGTCTTTTCGAGTACCAGAAGAAAGATGATGAGATGGATGATTTCAACAGATCATTTTTCATGTGTGTGATCACTGGAAGTCACTATTTTCTAAGTGTAACCACGACATGAAATCGGCTACTTATTATCATCTTATGCTGCTTTCTGTCCGCAGTAGCTGTCAGATAAAAGAAAGTGGCCTCCATTTTATCTGCCTCTCCTCACATATGCATCAAGCTCTGCGTTGGATTGAAGTCTTAGAGCTTTAGTTACACCCAGTAGGTGGTTAACCTGCACATTAGTGTCCTGATCTGTGTCTTTCTGTCTCAGTTCTGTTCACTTCCTCCCTTCAGCTGCATTATTTCCTTCCTCCGTATTTAAACTCCTGGTTTCATTCAGTCCTCTCTTCTCTTCAGGTTGTCCTCCCGACTTGCCGTAGCAGCTGCCTCTCCTTGGTTTTCTTTCCCCAGTTTGTTCTGGTTCGGTTTTGTCAGATCCTGGGTTTTGTCTTATGTTCCAGTTCGGTCTTGTTGTCAGTTTAGTTTTAATAAATCTGTCTAAATTGCGTCTTATTTCTGACCTGGGCCTCTTTAAATCAGGGCTAAAAACGTATTTCAGATGGCTTTTAATACCCAGTAGTATGATGACACTTTTATATTATCTTATTCAATTTTGCTGTATTTTATTGCTTTTACTGTTATTTTATTGTTTTTACTTATTCTTTTCTTTATTTATTATCTGATGTAAAGCACTTTGGTACCGAAATGGATAAATTACATTTACATTTACATTCCTCATTATTATATCAGTGTTTGTAAAGTAATGTTCGTGTTCCTAAGCTCATATGAGACATGTCAGAGTTCTCCCTGTACCTGCAGAAACCAGGACGACATCATGTCCAGGCCTTTAAAAGCCCGGTTCTGTTGAAAGTACGGAATCAGGAAGCTGGTGCACACATGAACGCGTTGCAGTTTTTACTTCATTTAATTACTTTAATGACTCCCTCTGCGAGCTAAGTGAGTGAATCCCGGCTTGTTTGCTTTTAACTGATTAGGAAACCAACTGAGAGATGAATATTTAAGGAGCTGATTCGTTTCCGCCGGTTCAGATTCAGTCATTTGAAGGATTTGTTCACAAATCACAGAGAGCGAGCGTTCTGACACCATTTCTGCAGCTCTTTTGCCCTCCCTGAATAAAACCTACAGACATTAGACATAAGAAGCAGCTGTGCGTCTAAAAATAAACTTCGTTAAGACTGACATTGTTGCCGCGCTGACGGCCATTTGGGAGACGCGATATGATCTCCCCGTCTGTCAGAAAGGAAACCATCAGTAAATATTTAATCAGCAATTCGGTTCGCCTTTCAAATATTCATGAAATCTAATCAACTTAATCACGGTTTGATCGTCATTTCACAGCATAATGAAACCACGCGCCTGTTCAGCCAAGCGGGGCCAGGGCGGCTGATTTTACGCGTCGCCCTCTGAAACAAAATGATCCCGTGACGCGCGCGCGCGCGCACGCGCTCACACACGCACTGTAGTCGACTATAAGTGGAGAGAGGGAATCTGAAAACAGAGAAAGAATGCACAGAAATGTCTTGAATGTGTTGTTAAAGGAGTCTCAGCAACAGAAGGAGGAAGAATGAAGGAGCAGAAAGTTAATAAGAAGGAGGAAAAGTAAGTATTTATGTGAGAAAAGTACCGGACAAAAGCAAGAAAACAAAGCAGGAGCAGGACTGTGGTTCATTTGAAAAAAGATCAAATGTTGAAACAGTGTTTTTCCAATCTGAAAGTGTGATTCTGCGGGTTTAATGTGACCTTTTCCTGCAGATATTCATGCGTTGTGCTCATCCAGAGACGATAAACTCCTTTCAGGGGAAGGGTTAGAACAGGAAAGGGCCTGAGCTGCTACAGGCTCACAGGGGGGGGGGGGTAAATCAGCTGGGATGAAGCCTTTAGGGGAAACGTTCCGGACACAGGGAGAAGACTTCTGACTGGAGCAGAGATGGGGTACGAGGCTGATATCGGACCAAGGACCAGTCAGGGAAAGCCAAGTCTAAACCACGGCTGCTCCCCAACTTTTGGGCCAAAAATAATCGCATCATGTTTGGCACTAGAAGGTTTATTCTGGGAAAGAGTGGAACCCTTTTTCTGCTCAGACTGCCTGACAGAGAGAGGTCCACAGCGCTGTGGAACTCCAACCTTTAACTCTTCAATAAATCCTGATCAATTCTGAGTTTGTATTTCTGCTCTCAGACAAACGAACACGACGGACTCAGGAAAAGACAAAAAAATGTCAAATAAAAAGTCACATTTCAATTTATATCATCTTTCAGATGTGAACTGCCTGTTTTAGCCAAAAGATGCAAAATACAAGAAGCATAAACCAAGACTCTTAAGAATTCATCATTAAGAATGAAGAAAAGCTCATTTTCACACAAATACAAAATGTGCTCATATCATATATATAGTGGTTATTAACTTGTGTTTCCCTGTTCCAGCAGGTATCCTTTGAATGGTGTTATGGTGTTTTTCCCCCCTCTTTTCCCTCTTTTCTATCTTCTCAAACCCCAGCTGGTCGAGGCGGATGGACCCTTCCTGGTTCTGGTTCTGCCAGAGGTTTCTTCCTGGTTCTGCCAGAGGTTTCTTCCTGGTTCTGGTTCTGCCAGAGGTTACTTCCTGGTTCTGGTTCTGCCAGAGGTTTCTTCCTGGTTCTGCCAGAGGTTTCTTCCTGGTTCTGGTTCTGCCAGAGGTTTCTTCCTGAGTCTGGTTCTGCCAGAGGTTTCTTCCTGGTTCTGGTTCTGCCAGAGGTTTCTTCCTGTTAAAGGGAGTCGTTCCTTTCCACAGTCCCTCAGGCTCAGGACGGGAGATTGGACTGAAGACAAGTTTCGGTCCAATCTGTTGGTTTCCTTAGCTCGGATATTGTTTTTTTAATCGGATATGAATTAATTGAATTATTTTTAAATGAATTGAATTCCAGTTGGCTTGAATTGGACTTTATTATTTAAGTGCCTTTTAGATGACATTTGTTGTAATTTGGCGCTTTATAAATAAAACTGAACTGAATTGAATTGAACATATATATATATATATATACTCCCTCCTGAGCTGTCACCTTATCGTGGTGGGGGAGTTTGCGTGCCCCAATGAGTCTGGGAGCTATGTTGCCCGGGGCTTTAAGCCCCTGGTAGGGTCACCCAAGGCAAACAGATCCTAGATGAGGGACCAGACAAAGAACAGCTCAAAAGACCCCTTATGATGAACAAAAAATTTGGACCTCATGATCCCTTGCCCGGATATGGGACACCGGGGCCTCCCCCCGGAGCCAGGCCCGGGGGTGGGGCCCGGCAGCGGGCGCCTGGTGGCCGGGTCTGTGCCCATGGGGCTCGGTCGGGCATAGCCCGAAATGATGACGTGGGTCCCCCTTCCGATGGGCTCACCACCCGTGGGAGGGGCCAAGGGGGTCGGGTGCGATGTGAGCTGGGTAGCGGCCGAAGGCAGAGGCCTTGGCGGTCTGATCCTCGGCTACTGAAGCTAGCTCTTGGGACGTGGAATGTCACCTCTCTGTTGGGGAAGGAGCCGGAGCTGGTGCGCGAGGCTGAGCGGTTCCGGCTAGATATAGTCGGACTCACCTCGACGCACGGCTTGGGCTCTGGAACCAGTCCTCTTGAGAGGGGTTGGACTCTCTTCCACTCTGGAGTTGCCCGTGGTGAGAGGCGCAGAGCAGGTGTGGGCATACTTATTGCCCCCCGGCTGTGTGCCAGTACATTGGGGTTTACCCCAGTGAACGAGAGGGTAGCCTCCCTCCGCCTTCGGGTGGGGGGACGAGTCCTGACTGTTGTTTGTGCCTATGCGCCAAACAGCAGTTCAGAGTACCCACCCTTTTTGGAGTCTCTGGGGGAGGCACTGGAGAATGCTCCTACCGGAGACTCCCTCGTTCTGCTGGGGGACTTCAATGCTCACGTGGGCAATGACAGTGAGACCTGGAGGGGTGTGATTGGGAGGAACGGCCCCCCCGATCTGAACCAGAGTGGTGTTATGTTGTTGGACTTCTGTGCTGGTCATGGACTGTCCATAACGAACACCATGTTCAGACATAAGGGTGTCCATATGTGCACTTGGCACCAGGACACCCTTGGCCGCAGTTCGATGATCGACTTTGTGGTTGTATCATCGGACTTGCGGCCGTATGTCCTGGACACTCGGGTGAAGAGAGGGGCGGAGCTGTCAACTGATCACCACCTGGTGGTGAGTTGGCTCCGCTGGTGGGGGAGGATGCCGATCAGACCTGGCAGGCCCAAACGTATTGTGAGGGTCTGCTGGGAGCGTTTGTCAGAATCCCCCGTCAGAAGGAGCTTTAACTCCCACCTCCGGCAGAGCTTCAACCATATCCCGGGGGAGGTGGGGGACATTGAGTCCGAATGGGCCATGTTCCGTGACTCCATTGCCGAGGCAGCTGATCGGAGTTGTGGCCGTAAGGTGGTCGGTGCCTGTCGTGGCGGCAACCCTCGAACCTGCTGGTGGACACCAGTGGTGAGGGAAGCCGTCAAGCTGAAGAAGGAGTCCTATCGGGCCTTTTTGGCCAGTGGGACCCTGGAAGCAGCTGATAGGTACCGACAGGCCAGACGGGCTGCGGCTTCGGCGGTTGCTGAGGCAAAAACTCGGGCCTGGGAGGAGTTCGGTGAGACCATGGAGAACGATTTCCGGACGGCCTCGAAGAGATTCTGGTCCACCGTCTCAGGGGGGGGAAGCGGCTCACAGTCAACACTGTTTACAGTGGGGACGGGGCTTTGCTGACCTCAACTAGGGATGTTGTGAGTCGGTGGGGGGAGTACTTCGAGGAACTCCTCAATCCTACCAACACGTGCTCGGAAGAGGCAGAGTCGGAGAGCTCGGAGACGGGGCCTCCCATTTCTGGGGCTGAGGTTGCCGAGGTGGTCAAAAAGCTCCTCGGTGGCAAGGCCCCGGGGGTGGATGAGGTCCGTCCTGAGTTTCTCAAGGCTCTGGATGTTGTAGGGCTGTCTTGGCTGACACGCCTCTGCAGCATCGCGTGGACATCGGGGACAGTGCCTCTGGACTGGCAGATTGGGGTGGTGGTCCCCCTCTTTAAAAAGGGGGACCGGAGGGTGTGTTCCAACTATAGGGGTATCACACTCCTCAGCCTCCCTGGTAAGGTCTATTCGGGGGTATTGGAGAGGAGGATCCGTCGGATAATCGAGCCTCGGATTCAGGAGATGCAGTGTGGCTTTCGTCCTGGCCGTGGAACAGTGGACCAGCTCTATACCCTCGGCAGGATCCTGGAGGGTGCATGGGAGTTCGCCCAACCAGTCTACATGTGTTTTGTGGACTTGGAGAAAGCGTTCGACCGTGTCCCTCGTGGAGTCCTGTGGGGGGTGCTCCGGGAATATGGAGTGCCGGACCCCTTGATAGGGTCCGTTCGGTCTCTGTATGACCGGTGCCAGAGTTTGGTCCGCATTGCCGGCAGTAAGTCGGATACGTTTCCGGTGAGAGTTGGACTCCGTCAGGGCTGCCCTTTGTCACCGATTCTGTTCCTAACTTTTATGGACAGAATTTCTAGGCGCAGCCAGGGCGTTGAGGGTGTCCGATTTGGCGACCTCAGAATCGGGTCTCTGCTTTTTGCAGATGATGTGGTTCTGTTAGCGTTGTCGGGCCGTGACCTTCAGCTCTCACTGGAGCGATTCGCAGCCGAGTGTGAAGCGGCTGGGATGAGAATCAGCACCTCCAAATCCGAGACTATGGTTCTCAGCCGGAAAAGGGTGGAATGCTCTCTCCGGGTCGGGAATGAGATCCTTCCCCAAGTGGAGGAGTTCAAGTATCTCGGGGTCTTGTTCACGAGTGAGGGACGAATGGAGCGGGAGATTGACGGGCGGATCGGTGCGGCGTCTGCAGTGTTGCGGGCTCTGCACCGACCCGTCGTTGTGAAGAGGGAGCTGAGCCAGAAGGCGAAGCTCTCTACTTACTGGTCAATCTACGTTCCCATCCTCACCTATGGTCACGAGTTGTGGGTAGTGACCGAAAGAACAAGATCGCGAATACAAGCGGCCGAAATGGGTTTCCTCCGCAGGGTGTCTGGGCTCTCCCTTAGAGATAGGGTGAGAAGCTCAGTCATCCGGGAGGGGCTCGGAGTAGAACCGCTGCTCCTCCGCATTGAGAGGAGTCAGATGAGGTGGCTCGGGCATCTGGTTAGGATGCCCCCTGGGCGCCTCCCTGGGGAGGTGTTCCGGGCACGTCCCACTGGGAGGAGACCCCGGGGAAGACCCAGGACACGCTGGAGAGACTATGTCTCTCGGCTGGCCTGGGAACGCCTCGGGGTCCCCCCGGAAGAGCTGGAGGAAGTGGCCGGGGACAGGGACGTCTGGGTTTCTCTGCTCAAGCTGCTGCCCCCGCGACCCGACCCCCGGATAAGCGGCAGATGATGGATGGATATATATATATATATATATATATCATCACCAACTCATAGGTGCAGAACATGACCAGTGAGCCTTGTTTTCACCTGGATTTTCTCATCTTTCTGCAAACAGTAATTAAAGATTAAATTAAAGATATAAGCCACAATCACCCAAAGCAGCACTGAAAAGAATCTGTTTAAAACCAGACGAATGAACTGTGGACTGAAAGGCAGAGGGTGGGAAAGCACAGAGTAAATATGCTAAAAAGTTTCTCGATGATTTGGACGCGCTGCTTATTTGATCCTGTTCAAGCAGCCGAATCGTCCTCTGAGCCAAACCTGAACGAAGGAGCTGCAGAAAGTGCGCCTGCAGGCTGCAGTGCGTCTTCACAGAGGAACGCTGGGATGGATCTAATGTACAGTGTAATGCTCGGCCTGAGGAGCGCACGGGGGAACTGCTGTGTCCTATTTGCTGGGATGTTGAGCTCATTTTAGGGAGCACTTCATTCTCCCTGCCCTGTGGGATCTTAGCCACAGGCTGAAATACAGTACAATCTGTAAAACCTGTTTCCCATCAGACACGGTAATAGCTTCTCTGTTGTGTCTGCATGATGCTAAAGCATCACATCTACTCGATCTCACCTTATCAGTCTGAATGTCTGCAAACGGCAGGAGGAGATGCAATACATGTTATTATTTTTGCCACATTACATCAAATGGTTGCAGACATCAGAAAGCTGCAGGTGCTTCTCTGTCACAGATGTGAGGAGACTTTATAACGTTATTACCAGCTCTCCCTCCTCCCCTTGGCATCATGTCTGGTTGTACATGTTAGTGCTTTCAGGCTGTCTTATTATAGTTTTTCAATTCCTTAGAGCCCTGAAACTGCAGAAAAGTCATCCAGTTTGAGACAAATATCACAATAAGTTGGAGAAGTTATTTAAAAATGAATGTTTCAAGGATATTAAAATGTAGGAAGCACATCCATCAACATGCCCCTAGTCTTACGGAGCCTTAAGGGTGAAGCTTTTTCTCAGTGCTAAGAATTAATGAGGCCAATGTGAGCGGAAATCTTACAAAAACTGGAATCGTGTCCCTGTGGTGCCTCGTGTTGGGAGAGGAGGTGGAGGGAGTTCACCTGGACAATGGACTGCACAGGAAATGCAACACCGAGGCTGTCTTCATATCTTCTGGATAGAACAGACTGTAGTCCTTCGGTTTCTGCATAGCTTCTATAAGTCTGTGGTGAAGAGAACAATCTGCTTTGCTGCCGTGTTTTGGGCCAGCAGCACTCAGAGAAACTTAAACTGATAAAGAAGGCTGGGAACGGCTCTGAAGCATCCTGACCTGATTGTAAGAAGAAGAATGATGCGCACGCTTGTGAACATAATGGATGATACTCTCCAGCCGCCTCACAGCACATGGAGTGCGTTTATGTCCATGTAACCACTGTTATGAAGAATAGCTCCTCAACACTAAACCATATTCATAAATGATAATACAAAGATCAAAGAACACTGCTAATGAAAATGAGAGAAACACTGAGCTCATGTTCTTCAGCTGCCGCTCTGACCTCCAACTCTGAAAGATTTCGCTGTTTTTTGCCCTTTGGCTCCCTCTACAGCTATAAAAACAACCGTTAAAAAGCCCATTTACGTGTTGGAGAGGCCATCAAACGGTGCGTTGAGGGGCCGGAAACCAAAGTCTGCTGCATCTCAGGCTGCTCTGAGGCAGTTTCCTTTTGGAAATGTGCAAACAAAGGTCAACGTGTTTCAAACCGAGGGAGAAGAAAAGTCTCTAGTGTTGCTTTAAGAAGAATAAACACCACACAGGCAGTCAAAACATTGTAGTTTGTCACTAAAACTCTGAAAGCACAATATTCATGTATGGACAGGAGGGATGATGGGAAGTCAAGGTTTACACAGATTCAGTTTGGGACAGTTAATATTTCACTTCCCTATTATCTGTTTCATCTCCCTGGCCAGGTTTAGGCCTGAACACTTGTTAGATTTAGGAAAGGACTCGCTTAAAATTCACTGCTGTCCAATGTGAACCAGCTACGTGAAATAATGACACTTGAATAAACCACTTTGCCACTTTTGGTTTGCTCGCTGAAAACTGAGAACAAATGCAATGAAAAGGGATGACGTCGTTTGAGCTAAATGCTAACGTGATAATGCTAACATTCTGCCGTTGTTTAGCCCTGAACACTTGTTAGATTTAGGAAAGGACTCGCTTAAAATGCACTGCTGTCCAATGTGAACCAGCTACGTGAAATAATGATGCCTGAATAAACCATTTTACCACTTTTGGTTTGCTCGCTGAAAACTGAGAACAAATGCAATGAAAAGGGATGACGTCGTTTGAGCTAAATGCTAACGTGATAATGCTAACATTCTGCCATTGTTTAGCCCTGAACACTTGTTAGATTTAGGAAAGGACTCGCTTAAAATACTCTGCTGTCCAATGTGAACCAGCTACGTGAAATAATGATGCCTGAATAAACCATTTTACCACTTTTGGTTTGCTCGCTGAAAACTGAGAACAAATGCAATGAAAAGGGATGACGTCGTTTGAGCTAAATGCTAACGTGATAATGCTAACATTCTGCCGTTGTTTAGCCCTGAACACTTGTTAGATTTAGGAAAGGACTCGCTTAAATGCACTGCTGTCCAATGTGAACCAGCTACGTGAAATAATGATGCCTGAATAAACCATTTTACCACTTTTGGTTTGCTCGCTGAAAACTGAGAACAAATGCAATGAAAGGGGATGATGTCGTTTGAGCTAAATGCTAACGTGATAATGCTAACATTGTGCCGTTAAGATGACAAAAGATTGGGATAAGATTAGCTCGTTTGCATGCTGATACAGTTTGGTTATTAACAAAGTTATGATGGTAATCCAGTTAACTGTTGTCAGACATTTAACGCAAACAAAAATCAGCCACATGTTTGAGTCAGGCGATCACTACGGACACCTGTTTACACTGACTGTGTCCTTATTGAGCACCACGTCAAGTTTTGATCCAATTCATCCAGTAGATGGTGACATATTTTAGGAGATAAATCATGGCTTGTGGCCCCAGAGTCAGGAGGATTTAAGCAAAATTCCATGTTGATCCACAAAATAACTCATATTACTCACATATTACACCTATACATGCATGTATCTAATTTTTAATCCGTACCACTCCTCCAGCAGCTAATTAGAATAAAGCTCCACAGGAACCACAACAAAGCAGCTGCCCTCAGTCCTTTCCTTCTTCCCTGCTGCGCTTCGCTCTACAAAGAGGACTCGATGGTTAAAAGCATGTCACCAGTCGTATGAGTAGTAGTGAAACTCTGGGAGTCAGCGAGGTAAAATACTACCAAGGATGCAGAAGATCTCACCAAAGAAGAAGTCAGCCTCTGGAAACATTCATGGAATGTGATGATAAGAAGAACAAGATGATGATGGGAAGCGAAGCAGAGGGGGCGATTTCATGTAATACAGTCAGATTATCAGTTTGGGGGAGATGATTGGCGGGGATTAAACATCTGCTTTAGATCGGAGGTAGAGATGAAACGGGAGGATTATGCAAATTGAGCATTAATATGCAAAATAGTGAAGTGAATAGTCTGAATAACAACAGGTCTGGTATCAGATGTCTTCGTATGAATGAGAAAATGATTCTTTCTGCTTTTCTGTCGTTTGCAGATCATCATTGATGTTCTTAACATTAAATGATGAATTTCCCTCCCTTTTACTAAGTTTTAAACAAACAGTATTTGACTTCTAACTTTGGAGGATCTAAGAAATAAGGAGCTGTGAGAGAGGCAGAGAGGTGAGTCCTGACTGCTAATCAAACACAGTCTAACTTATGTTGATCAAGGACAAAAATCTGGGCACAAAATTCACGAAATATCACTGCCATATTTGGCCATATATCAACCATATTTGGAATAACTCCTCATGACGCTCACCTTAGCTGCCAGGTAAAGAATATGATGGCTTTTGCATCTCTTATAGCGAGGCGATTAATACTGTTTAAGTGGAAGGAGAATCTTCCTTTAATGACCTTCTACATCATTTGGTATCAGAGAAGATTCGTTATTCTACAAGAGGATGTATTCAAAGACTTTACTCTGCATGGAAACCTTTTTTAAGTTATATAGAGAAATTGGATGGTGATTTATATGAATGATCCTGTCTTTGTATAATCTGCAACCCATAAAGACCGCTTTTGATTAATTATTGAATTTTTTATTTCTATTTGTTTTTATTTACTTGTTTTTTTTTTTGTTTGTTTTTTTACTATCATTCATTCACTTACATTTTCGTATATATATTTTTATATGTATATGATGCACAGAATACAAGTTTTTGCTTACAAACTCAATCAATGTTGAGTAGTCAATGGTACAGTAATATTGTTGCAGGGACGGGGCTCTGTTGGAGCATAAGGGGGTGATGTTTATACTTGTTTTACTTCTGATTTATGCTTCTATACTTTCTACACTATCTCTCTTTGTGTAACCATCAATAAAAAGACTTGGAGTAAAAAAATGTTACAGTTACAGTCAAATCTGCAAAGAGATTGTTGTCCAATCGTTTTCAACCTTATAGGTAATATTTTAAGATCTATATGTTTATAACTTTAAATACAACGCATCAGAGTTAAAAACTAAGCTAACGGTACTCAATAGGATAAAGTTAGATGCTAAGAAATCATGACAAACTGGTTAGAAAGGTTGGAAATGAGGTGTTGCTGGTCTTATCTTACATCTATATGAGTTTGGTTGTCTGGAAATGACAAGAAGAGATGCAACAAAAGGTTATTGCTTTGCAATAATTGTTCATTCCTCTTTTGCAGACCTTTGAAAACTGCAGGTTCTTCTCTGAAGCTGATGTATGCACACTTTCCTCCCTGCTGTGCTTCATCCATGAAGAATCCAGTCTTTATTAGACCGTTTTTTTTTCCTTTTAACTTCAGAAAAGTTCAGTGTGAGACAAAAGTTTTAAAAAATGCAGGCATCAAGCGTATGAGCATTCAGGAGCTATATTATCTGCAGCCTCCGGTCTCGTCCAGCCTCGAGGGTTTGAGCTTTTTCACAGTGCAGCAGAAAGGAAAGAAATTCCTCTGAATAAAACTTGAATAATAAGATACCAAATTGTCTGTACAAAATGTGTGTGTGTGTGTGTGTGGGGGGGGGGGGGGGGGGGGGGGGGCAAACAGTCACATTTATCAATGATATTTTCTTCTTAATCAGAATAAATCTGTCCCAATCCCTTTTAATGTTTAAAATCAGTCAAATAACTATCTTTAAAGCTGCTTTAACAGCAACTTGTTGCTGAAATGAACAAAAGATACATTTCTGAGGAGATATATGACCCAAATTTAAGGAAATCATCACAAATAAACTGTGACTGAATGCACATTTTTGTCCTCTTAAATATTCAGACTTAATTCATCAAGACAAACGATAAACAATTCCATTTTCTACAGCTGTCATGAATGTTTTCCACTTGTGAATAATCTTTCTCTCTGTAGAATGATGGACTCCAGATAGTCTGGAAATGGCCTTATAACCCTTCCCAGCCTGATGGGCAGCAACAGCTGCTTCTCTGAGATCATTGCTGGTGTCTTTCCTCCTTGGCATCGTGTTAAACTGACAGAACTCCTGCTTTTATAGAGCTGCTCACACTGACTGAGGATCAGTTAATCAGAGCATTGATCAGCAGCTCCTGGCTCACAGGTTCTTTTAATTCACAAACCCAAAACAGTAGAAATCATCTGCTTCTTCTTCATAACTATGTTGAGTTGAAACTGATTCAGTGTCTCAGACTATCAGCTGATGCTGAGCCACAGCATGAACACAGCAAAGCTCGTCCCCTCCTCATGATGTCACAGCCTGAAGAGCCGCCTGCCCCCTAAAGCCGGCAGCAGGGGGGGGAAGTCAGTCACAGCACAGGACTTACTGCTGCCGAGCTGCGCTCTCAGTCTTTCCTGAGCGTCTGTTACAAGCGGCAGCGAGGGGCAAACTGCTGGAAACAAATCTCCTGAATGACACCAGTTCACGGGAGCTGCAGCTGGAACATGGAGCGTTCAGAGTGTGACATGAAGGAAAAGTACAAGAGGAAGAGGAGGAGGAGGTGTAAAGGCAAAGGTTAGTACGGCAGTAGTTGAAGGTTATGAGGAAAAACAATTCATTCATTTATTTATACATTTACACGTATCATAACTTGTTAACTGTACTGTGTTTAATATCTATATAATATATATATTGTGTGTAACATGAGTCTCTGTAGGTGGCTGCCCTGTCAGTTGTGTTTCTTCTGTGTTTTATTATTGTTTTACTGCCAGAATATGGAAATAACTATTATAAGGACAGTGTTTCACCAGAGTTTCTGTTGTGACTTCAGACACGATGGCTGAACTCATCAAAATATGTTAATTCTGTTTCCGTTAGAGGTTAGAGTCACATATATTCAGAATGCCTCATCTTATTTATTACAGAAAATCTCAAATCAGGTTAATTCAGCCTTATTCACATGCAGATTGAAAAAAAAGGTTAATTTTGTGCTATATCCCAGGTTTTCAAATCATTACCTGAAGTAACACGATCAGGTTTTTGCACTTCTGAATTATTATGTGTACATGATGATGGAAAAAACCAAATCATGTTAATCCAATGGATGTAAATATATAAAACCAACCAAAATAATATGAAATCTCACTTCTCTAAGCCAAACTAACACACCCAGATAATGCAGCCGGGAGTTGAATTACTCCTGCATGTATAAACTAAAGTAGACTCAAACTAGCCTGGGTGTGATGTGCAAGCTTCAAAGTTCCCATCCAGAACAGAGAAGACGAAGCCAGTAAGAGCAAAGAATAATAATAATAATTAAAAGAATAACCAGTGCAGCTGAATTCCCAATAAAGCTGCTTTCATTCACTTGTTTCTTTTATTGGAAACGCATCAAAAACTGTGGATGAAAATCAGTCTCTTAAAGTATTTCCAGCTCTGATAAAATCCTGGTTTTATAAGCAAAGCCTCATCTGACAAAATCACCTTTCAAATAACTTAAAGACGATGTCTGTGCAGTGAACTCAGCTGTAAATGTACCGTGATGTCCCACGGAAAAGGTTAGAGGTGACAGAATATCTCAGTCAACAGATCGATTCCCATTCCCGAAGGAGCAGTCCAAAGAATGGAGACAACTTAAAAAATCGAGCTTAACAAAGATACCAACAGAAGAGGCAACAACCATTATGCAAAAGTACCTCGATGCAGCAGCGATTTGAGATGAAACTAGCAGATTATCATCATTCTCCTTTTAGTTTCGGCAGGCTGGGACGCTAATATTTAGGTTATTTTACACTGCAAAGCACATGGGAGGTTGTTGTCAGCGGCATTAGTTATGCAGGTCACAAATTGATCTGCAACACAGCAATTGAATCAGATTCCCATCTTTACTCCCTGTAGAGTGAGAGGAAACTTTACTCTAACTGTTGTTTTTACCTCAGAATACTCGTTAAACTCTGCCCTCGTACAAAGATACAAAAGCGGATAATACTTATGAAAGTTAAATGTTTTGACATTACTTGGCAGAATTATATAGGATGCAGTGTTTCTGTAGGCAGCAGCGTTATTAAGGAGCTAACATGAAATATAACCAGGGTGCACCTCACCTCCAGCCCGATGACAGCTGCAGCCCCACTACGGTCATGGTCAGGATTAAGTGGATACAACAGATTTTATTTTAAGTGTATGTTGTCGGATCCTGCATTCAGATCCTAATCTGGTTATTTTTTTCATGCTAAGTCTTTCATAATGCTGCTGTCCAGGCAAAACAAGTCATCCAACTGATATGGTCATATCTACAGTTTGAACATACTCTCAGATACGGCACATAACTCCATCCTGTACAGTGGCATGAGGGAAATAAGCCCCATATAGGCTTTTCCAGATGAGAGCTGTCAATTCACAAAGTGCACATAAAGAGGAAGGACTGCTGTGCTCTCAACCGCAGGCCTTTGTGAGACGCAAGATCGAGGTTGAGTTCAGAGAAAAATGTCCCTTTTGACTAGAAACAATGATGGTTTGAGCTAAAATACCTTCTTTTTACAATGCGACTGCCACGTTGCCGTGGTTACATGTAAACACAAGACCTTACAATGACCCTTAGGCATTACTTGTCATAACTTGGTTTGGGTTAGAAATAAAAACAACTCAGTTAGTGTTTAAAGAGGATCGTGGTTAGCGCTAAAAAAGGCGGTTAGCCCCATCCTGAGTGTGCACAAGGCGGCAGTAGAAAGAAAAACTTCACTTTTAATAGGAAGAAACGTCCATCAGAACCAGAACCAGGAAGGGTCCATCTGCCTGGACCAGCTGGGGCTGAGAGGACAGGAAAGAGGGGACAACAAGCAGCGTAACACCAGGCCAGAGATACCTGCTGAGAGAGAGAAACACAAGTTAATGACAGCAATGATGTCAGAGGGAGGAGAGGTGCATCATGGGAGCTCCCCCAGCAGGCTGGGCCTATAGCAGCAGAACTATGGGATGTTTCAGGCTCACCTGAGCCATCCCTAACTATGAGCTTTATCAGGAAGGAAAGTTTCAGCCTGATCTTAAAGGTAGAGAGGGTGTCTGCTTCCTGAAGCCAAACTGGCAGCTGGTTCCACAGAGAGGGGCCTGATAACTGAAGGCTCTGCCTCCCATTCTGCTTTTAGGGGCCTGATAACTGAAGGCTCTGCCTCCCATTCTGCTTTTAGGGGCCTGATAACTGAAGGCTCTGCCTCCCGTTCTGCTTTTAGGGGCCTGATAACTGAAGGCTCTGCCTCCCGTTCTGCTTTTAGGGGCCTGATAACTGAAGGCTCTGCCTCCCATTCTGCTTTTAGGGGCCTGATAACTGAAGGCTCTGCCTCCCGTTCTGCTTTTAGGGGCCTGATAACTGAAGGCTCTGCCTCCCATTCTGCTTTTAGGGGCCTGATAACTGAAGGCTCTGCCTCCCTTTCTGCTTTTAGGGGCCTGATAACTGAAGGCTCTGCCTCCCATTCTGCTTTTAGGGGCCTGATAACTGAAGGCTCTGCCTCCCATTCTGCTTTTAGGGGCCTGATAACTGAAGGCTCTGCCTCCCATTCTGCTTTTAGGGGCCTGATAACTGAAGGCTCTGCCTCCCATTCTGCTTTTAGGGGCCTGATAACTGAAGGCTCTGCCTCCCATTCTGCTTTTAGGGGCCTGATAACTGAAGGCTCTGCCTCCCATTCTGCTTTTAGAAACTCTGGGAACCACAAGGAAACCTGCAGCCTGAGAGCAAAGTGCTCTGTTGGGGAAATAATCCACAAAGCATCACTTTCTTAAGCCCTTAACATAAAAGTAACAGAATGCAAAACCAAGGCAAGATGGAAAAGGTCAGCAAAGTAAAAATGATTTTGTTGTGTATTTTCCTCTAATCCTATTCTAAATCTCAACCAAGTGGTTTACTTTTATTGTCTAACAAACTCTGATACATAAAGATTGGAGGTAAAAATAAAGACAACAAAAGGAAGCTGAGAAAAGATTCTCCTCTAACACCTTCTTAAACAATCTGTGTTGCTTGTTCAAAATATAGAATGATGATTTCCTGTCATAATTTACAGTCACATTTATCAATGATATTTTCTTCTTAATCAGAATAAATCTGTCCCAATCCCTTTTAATGTTTAAAATCAGTCAAATAACTATCTTTAAAGCTGCTTTATCAGCAACTTGTTGCTGAAATGAACAAAAGATACATTTCTGAGGAGATATATGACAAGTATGACCCAAATTTAAGGAAATCATCACAAATAAACTGTGACCGAATGCACATTTTTGTCCTCTTAAATATTCAGACTTAATTCATCAAGACAAACGATAAACAATTCCATTTTCTACACAACTTCGGGACAGCTGTCCTGAATGTTTCCCACCTGTGAATAATCTTTCTCTCTGTAGAATGATGGACTCCAGATAGTCTGGAAATGGCCTTATAACCCTTCCCAGACTGATGGGCAGCAGCAGCTGCTTCTCTAAGATCATTGCTGATGTCTTTCCTCCTTGGCATCGTGTTAAACTGACAGAACTCCTGCTTTTATAGAGCTGCTCACACTGACTGAGGATCAGTTAATCAGAGCATTGATCAGCAGCTCCTGGCTCACAGGTTCTTTTCATTCACAAACCCAAAACAGTAGAAATCATCTGCTTGTTCTTCATAATTATGTTGAGTTGAAACTGATTCAGTGTCTCAGACTATCAGCTGATGCTGAGCCACAGCATGATTAGTATCTATTAGCATATATCTATAGTATCTATAGTATACTATTAGAGCTGCCGTTGCATCACTTGCTGCTGCAGTAGCATAATTGGCCATATATGCAGCTGTGGAGGGGTTTTCCCGGTGATAAAAACTGACACGAGGGGCTCTTGGCCAAGCAGTGAACAGATTGACAGTCCATCACACGGCTGACTTCCACACCCACTTTCACACCTGTGGGCAACTTAGAGTTAATTTAACAGGCATTTATTTGGGAGGAAACCGACACAAGCCATGAGAGAACATGCAAACCCCTTATAGGATCAAACCCTCCTCCTGTGGGACAGTAGCGCCAACCATGTTGAAGATAATAAGAATGAGAAACAAACATCTGGACACAAAAAAGTGCAGATCTGATCCAGATGTTTAGTCCTCTGTCGCCTCCATTCTCAACCAAAATGGCCGTTAGAAGAGCTCCAGGAGGTTTGGTTAAAGATAACCAATCTGGTCACGATATATTCAGTTTAATAACAGGTTTTTTTTTAACAGTTTCCTAATCAAAACACATGGCAGTGCTAAAACACTCAAAGGATCAGCAAAGTCTTCAGGGTGTCTGGGGAGCAGTTCATGCCAGGCCATTCAGTGGCTGTCAAGATGCTTTAATATGGATCATGGGCTTCTCCATTTGAGCCGCACTGCTGGTGAGGATAAAACTGGGAAAAGCCTCAGAAAATAAACAGAAATAGTAGAGCTTAAATCTAGGATAACATTGTTTGGCTGAGATTGTCATGTGTGAACTCTATCAACTGAGGGTCATGCAGAAAGTTTGAGCTCAAAAGCAAAGTTCAGAGGTTCCAGCAGCAGAACAAGAGCCTCGCGAACCTGAAAACACTCAGAAACACTGTTTGTTCGCTCTATTTACTGTTTGGTTTTACATAAATGTAATGCCTCATCACGATACTCGCTCTAGTAATCATAATTACAATGTCAGGACAACAGGTCAGCCTTCCAGGATTAAACAGGCATTGTTCTGCACATGTTAATCCTCAGTAAACGCTGCAGATTACCCCATCATGGCTCGGTATTGGGTCCAGTGGTTATTCAAAGTCCGCTAAGCCTATTCCACTTTCGTTAATGACCCATTTGCCTCTTCGAACATGAGTGCTGAAGTGAAAGCGTGTCGTCTTTGGAAAATAAATGCCTGCAGAAAAAAAATCATGACTCAAATCCTACAGTTTTTGGGCCAGCGAGCACTCAGCTAATGTTTCAACAGTATCCAGCAATGAGCCGTGCTTTAATGCCAGCTGTCATGGTGGCATCTTTCTCTCAGATGCCTCACCTCAGTTTACAGAGGAGGCCTGTGGATGCACAGCAGGCGGGAAACTCACGTCCTGGTGCTCCCGGTTATTCAGGAGTGGTTAAGTTTCGCTGTTGCTCTGAGAAACCGGGAGCTTTTACGACTAATTCAACCGGGGGGGTGGAGCGAGGGGTGGCGTGCACCCAGAAAAAATAATAAATTCGAATATATAACGCTGAGAATTATCAGAACTAAACTTGGGAGGAGGAAAAATGGTGAAAAAAGACAAGGAAACTGCACATACTGGTGGAGAAAAGGACAATTTAATGAATTAGGGACTGAGTTGAAGCAAAAATGGGAAGAAAACTCATCAGAAAGCTTTACAACATAAAACAGATATAGAAGGTAAACCAAAATATTAAACTTTAAAGCAAAACCCCCACATCATGCTGATACCGTCCAGGACTCAAACCCCAGTTTCTTGGGAGAATATCCTGAATTTAACTGTTTTTTTTTAACTTTGTCAGGTTACTTCCTGCATCCTCCCTGGTTTCCATCCCTGTCTGTCTCACCTTCTGTTCATTTGTTATTTACTCCCTCAGTGTAGCACATTTTCCTTTGTGCGTTGCCAGGTCCTTGTTTTTGTACTCATCCCTCCTGTGATTGATTTCCTGCTTTGTGATCAGTCAGTTTGTTCAGTTTAGGTTTTTATTCCCGCCTTGGCAGCGCCTTCTCAAAGTTTACTCCTCAAATCCTCCTGCTCCTCCACGATCCCTGACAGTTTCCTCTCGATGTGGCTTCGTTTTTATCTGCCCGAGAAGCAAAACATCTTTGCATGGCTGTGCATCATGTAACTGCCAACACGCAAAAACATAATTATGCTTATTTTCCATCAAGTTAAATAGATTTCTTGTAAAGTCTCACGTTCAATGCTGTTATTCCAAACTGGTGAAACAGATTAAATCATCCAGAATATATCAAAATATATATGAAAGCCAAATTATAGACTAACTTTTTTACAGTAAACCATTTTAACTGGGTTACAAACACATTTCTGACAACTTAACAGATTAATCTTTGTAGTTTTTACCTCTCTAACGGAAGCTGAGGTGTTTTTTTCTGCTTATCAGTGAGCTTTGTGTTCTTCTATGTGATGCTTCTGGCTTTGCAGCCCCACACCACAAGGTTTTGCCTTGTGAATTTACATTTTTGGAGACTTTAGATGGGATCTTTGTGCATCCCACATCTATGGGGGGAGCCAAAGAGCGTGACTGTGGGCTCTATGGGACCTTCTGCACTGAATGTATGATGGAAAAGACACAGGGTCTAGATTTTAATAATGAAACAGGTTTATAGAGCTTATTGTGACTCCGTGGAACTAAGCTATTAGATGTTGTGATGTGATGCAGAAACAGCTGAGTTTTCATTCGGTTTTCTGTCGCCTTCAAAATTCAGCTGAAAAAACAAAAGTCAACAGTTCTGTGGATGAAAAGCAACTTTATTTTCGCTGCAGTTCTACGGAAAACTGACAGAAGCACCGAGACCGACTGAGGACATGCTGAAAATATCTTGTTTAAGAGGGATTTTTCTCTGTGTTTCAGTCAAAATAAACTGCCATTTGGCTGTAAAAATCCCCTTCTGTTGGCTTTTCAGTCAAATTAACAAACTGTTATTTGTTGGCTGCAAAGTCTCAGAGAAATGATTTGATTGTCCTGCTTTCAGCGAGGATTAGGATTCTCAAACATGGAGCAAACAGCTGCTGTTTGCAGTGGCTCAGGCACTTTTTTTACATTCACTTATTTTTTTTTCTGTCTTTCTGTGTTTGGACATATTTGTGTATTGGATGCATTTTGCATAAGTGAGCTCCACCGTGCCGTCAGACCCAGTGAGGCATGTCAGTGCGCAATTTCACTGATGGATTCTGCAATCGCCACACTTCTCAGGGGCTCTGGCTTCGTGGAAACATTAGCAATATGGTTTGTGTGCCCATTTAAGTTAATTGCAGGGATGCTCAGTGCAAGAGTGAGGGGTCTCATTTCATCTGAGCTCAGAGAGGAAGGGCTGCAGCTGAGATTTAAACCCCACTGCGGCTGACTTTGCTGTGAAATGTTTGCACAATCTGCAGTTTTGGATGGTGGATGATTCGATCTTTTATCATTAAAGTTAAACTTTAAACGGAGAAGCTCAAAACTGAAGAAAACTAAGATGTGAAGAAACTCTGTTCAGTCCAGTTTAAGTTCTGACATGTTAGCGAGTCAAAGTTAAAAATACAGAGTAAGGAAAACATATTAGCTGCATATTAGCGCTCATATCTGTTCCAACAGAGGATTATTGCTCTGAGGCGCTCTTTTTTACGGACGGACCCTGAAGTTTAACTTCAGGATGGTGTTTCTAGGCTCAAACTGTAGGATCAGCCTCTGAAATCCCATCTCAGTCCTTTTCTAATCTTCACATCCAAATATTAAACACATCTGTAAACGGGCTCATTTATCAGCAGAGCTTTGCCTTCTGGGATGAGATTCAGTTACTCCTGGTGAGTCCCATCTTCTTCTCACCACAAGATCTGACTGTTTTTAGCCACACAAAACTAAATCTAACCCGTGATAAAGGTCTTAAATGGAAGTAATGGGAGAGCATGGCGTCCCACAGATTACTGGTCAGGTCAACAATCTCTCACTTCTCTATTTACCTCCTCTACCTTTCATTTACCTTACTTGATCTTTTCACTTTCATCTGCAAGCCATTTGGATTTAAAAGAACCACGTAAAGATCTGCAGGTGGCTCAGAACATTTGTCCCAAAACACACGGTTAGACAGCTACAGAAATCTAAATGCTTATGAATTGCAGATTTTACAGTAAAATGCTGTGTTTCCTGTCATGCCAACAGAATAAAGCAGCAACAAAACTCTGACAAAATCACATAATGATTCACCGACACTGGTTAACAGTGAGAGAGAAACTAAACCTAATCCTTCAAACTGATAAAGTGGCATTAAAAGTTGAAGTGAAGCCACTGAGAGCAGCCAAAGATTACTGCTGCCATTGTTATTATCTCTCATTGCACAATACCATATGTTTCAGGCAATAATGTCATCACTCATTTCCAAATAATGATCATCAGCCTGTTGATCTGAAGGCAGACGTTCAGCCTCACTGCTTTAGTGAGGTTTAATGAAACCAAGCAACGGGCTAAATTTAGCGCTTTGTGGCGTTTTCTCACTGGAAAATGATATCTGAGCTGATTCTGCAGCCAAATCCCAACCATACAACTGCCACAGTTAGGAAATATGTACAAAATGTATTCTCATGCAGTTAGAAAAACTTATTTAACTTAATCTCAGCATTTAAAAGCTTAAATAAAGCCATGACAAAGGAACTGTGAAGTCTGGCTGCTGCTGAACCACAGCTGAAACGGGACAGAAGTGGTTGAAAAATGTATCATACTTAGGATACCGACTGTTTATCACGTAAGATACTGAACGCACGTCTTTAAGGAGGTTGTACAGATTGAGAACTAAAACTGACTGCACCCGGACACATGGTACAACTTGTGTTGTATCTCCCTTGCTTTCAATGTTCCGGTCAGCAATGAGTTATGGGACAGATGTCTCCTTTGCTGTCATAAATGATGCTGCAGTGATTCCTAAACTTAACAAGATACAAAAGAAAGCATTTCTTTGGCCTTTAGGGAAGTCAAGCAGCTCTCACCACGTTCCTCCCATCGTTTCTGCTCAGTTTGGAGCCTTCCTAAGTAAGAAAGCCTGGATCGGACTGGACCCCAGGTTCAGTTTCAACAGATGGAACAGCCTCAATATTTCAATTAGCAGCTACAGACAAATGTTTCTGAGAATCAAACATTCATCTGCAAATGTTTGCGTGGTTTAGATGAATGACGGAATATTTCAAAAGGCATTACTACTACATATGATGTGCTATTATGTTGAAAATGTTCTTCTCAGAGCTCATCAAAGCTTTAAGGGCTAAAAGGCAGCTTTTTTATTCAACTTTTACTTTCATATAATATAATATAAGAGAAGAGACTCAAAGTTCATCTTTAACCATCTTTAAAGAAGATGTTAAAGCCTGGACTTTAATCATTAAAGCTATAGGTTTGAGGCATAATTTTAAGGCCCTATTACTAAGATTGTCTTTCTTTATTTCTTATTGACACTGAGACATGATTTTAGAGGCCGATCCAACAGTTTAAGTGCAGAAACTCTATCCTGAAGATAGAATTTTGGGTCTGGGTACAAAAGACAACTTCAGAGAAGCGATAGAAGCGATCTGTGAACACACAGCACGTCGAAGCTTGAAGAAGAAGAAGACACCGGCTGAGAGCTGCTACTCCTGTCAGCTAACAACAGGAAACTCACCAGAACTCAATCCAACAGAATGTGGTGGAACGGGAGATTCATCATAGATCTGCAGCAACTGTGTGATGCTATCATGTTCCCAACACCTTTTAGAAAGTATGCCACTAAGAATTAATACACTTCTGAAGGCAAAGATATACCTAATGAAGGGATCAGCGAGTGTTTGGCTTCACTTAGAATTAAACCCAATAAGGAAACTGAGACTACAGATGTGCAGCAACTGTGTGATTCTATCATGTTCCCAACACCTTTTAGAAAGTATGCCATGAAGAATTAAGGCAAGATGTACCCAATGAAGGGGTCAGCGAGTGTTTGAATTAAACCCAATAAGGACAAGGCCCTGTATCACCAATAAAGTACATCATGAATGTACCACAACCCCTGAACTTCAAAGTGGCCTGAAAAAAGGATTATATCGAACAATCATTTACCAGATCTCAATGCATCGAGATTCACTTCTGAAGGCAAAGATGTTCCTAATGAAGGGATCAGCGAGTGTTTGGCTTCACTTAGAATTAAACCCAATAAGGAAACTGAGACTACAGATGTGCAGCCGATAAATCTGCAGCAACTGTGTGATTCTATCACGTTCCCAACACCTTTTTGAAAGTATGCCACGAAGAAGAAAGGCAAGATGTACCCAATGAAGGGGTCAGCGAGGGTTTAGCTTCACTCAGATAAGGACAAGGGCCTGTATAACCAATAAGGTACATTATTAACACCAGTACATGAGCTTCTGACGCTGTGAGCAGGGTTTGAACCTGCGCAGGGAAACCCTATTGGATTTCGAATCCAACGCCTTAACCACTCGGCCATCACAGCTCGGTCCGTGGTGATTTCTACGATTATATCGGATTATATCAGACAATCATTTACCAGATCTCAATGCATTGAGATTTACGAGCTACGCTTTTGTTTTGTGGCTCATTTCACAGCAATAAAGAGCGAGATTTTAACTATTTCTTGGAGCCCTTGAAGAAGCCTGAGCATGGAGCTAACAAGTGATCAGCTGGAACTATTTCATCTGATTTTCACCTATGAAATAAGGTGAAAATACATCCATCACCTGCAGACATTCTGTCTGATACTGCTATGATAAAGGGAGGTTATTATTAGACATTTAACAAAGATGTAATGCAACACTACAGCCGTAGTTAGGGACCTGCTGTTGGGTCATTGCCGCACCTTTTTAAGTCACGCTTCACTCCAAGCATGTTTTGAAGATTGGATTTCCGACCATGGACAGCTGAGACTTTATCAAACAGGTGACTGAATAGAATCAGACATAGAGAGGATTCAATAAGAAACACAACCCGGCATCTTAACTTTATCATGTCAGCCTGAAACCTTATCAATCATCATTCCTCATGACAACCCTCATCTGTGTAAATCATACACAACACAAGGACTTTTCCTCACTCTGAAAGCTCTGTTTCTGTTAGATAATGTTCACCTAAACTGTACCGTTGTGTTACACCTGTGCAGGTGGTATTTTAATGGATAGTCAGTCAACTCAGGGGTATGTTTTAGTTGTAAATGGCCATTAAATGAGTTGGAATAACTTCAGCCATCTGCCTCTGGTAGATGTTGGAGTTTAAGTATAGAATCTGTGAACTCTATACGGCAGATTTATCTTTACACTTTAACACAAATGAGGTGCCTGTTTTTCATAAAGTTTGGTGCTAAACCTGCACAGGGAGAAGCTTCTAGGTTCGATCCTGCAGACAGTTAGAAATATAAAAGATGCTGCTTGGATTTACGTTGGATTCCTGCTACTGACCTGAAAACATCACAGCAGCAGAGTGAGCCTGAAGCCTTAGAAAGGAGAGAGTTATTTCAGCAGGGCTCAATGCGTTGGGCTCCATAGTAACACTGTACTGTGTTGTTGTAATAAAGCCAGATCATCGGTCCTCTAAGGGTCGGAGGGTGAAGCTGTGACAGATCCTCAGCCTCCTGCCAGAGAGCAGCAGAGAGAGCAGAGAGAGCAGATCAGAGGAGTCCTTCATTATATTCCACTCATTATGTTCAAGCTCCTGAATGGAAGGAGGAGAAGCCACGATGAGCTTCTCCGCTGAGCCATCCCTCCATCCATCCATCCCTCCTTCCATCCATCCCTCCCTCCTTCCATCCATCCATCCCTCCCTCCCTCCCTCCCTCCTTCCATCCATCCCTCCCTCCTTCCTTCCATCCCTCCCTCCCACCTGGAGTTGAATCCAGATCTTAAATTTCTTCTTGCAAAAGTCCACCAAAGCACATCTCCTGTGATTATCTTCAGTGTGAGAAGCTTTAGAATAATGGCAGTAATATGTTTTTCATAACATCCAGTTCCATGAAATATTCATTTAATCTGAAGTCACCACTTGTGTGTGGAACTCCACCGGGAGAAACCATCGGAGGTTCAGTATCTGGACTGAACCACTTAGAGCTGCCTGCAGAGAGCTTTAACAACACTTTACCAGCTCAGGCCAAGGCCTCATTAAAAACCAAGGGTGCAAATTATCCAGAAACTCTGACTATTTGAGCTTTAATTAACCTGAATGTTCACACGCAGCCCACTCAGTTTGATAAGACCGACAAAGGAAGAACAGTTTCCAGTCTTTTATGCATGAACAAACGACAGAAACTGTTCTACATTTCTGATATTCACGCCATAAAGATGCGATTACATCAGTTACAGAGTTTTAGCATCAGAAGAAGCCTGAGATTGTTTTGGTTTTGGGTGAAAACATCAACTCTTTTGATGCTGTTCGCTGTGAGCAGGGTTCGAACCTGCGCGGGGAATCCCCATTGGATTTCAAATCCAACGCCTTAACCTCTCGGCCATCACAGCTACAGGTCAGGGGTTTTTAAGCGTTGAAATTCCGAGACAGTGAACGCATCATGGATACACAAAGCATTCCCAGATGGGTTGGAGCAGAGAGAAGCATGAGAGACCTTTGATGATCTGTCCTGATCAATCATTAAGCAGCAGCCACTCAGATCTCGCTGTGATTTGAACCCACGCAGGGAAACCCTATCGGATTGGTTGATCAGGACAGATGGTTGTGAGTGCTAAAAACCAAGGGCTTTGTTTTGTGTCTCATTCAGTATAAATTCTTGATGAGAACTGAATTAAACACTGCTATCTGGTGTAAACTGGGGCAAAGACTGGAGTTAGAAGCTGCCGATCAGCTGCTAAAGCACTGATGGCAACAGTCGCTTAAACAAACCGTCGTGCTTTTACTGTCATTTATAGCTGAATAAATGTTAAACTTAGCCACAGAGAAAAGGGAAAGAAAGGAAGAAGAATTCAAAAAACAATAAACCAAACATCAACTGTTACGAATATAACGACACAGTGAGGCAGGATTTAACCCCAAAAGTTTCCATATTTCTTTGCCCTTGAGGAAAGAGAGTCCACATTACAAGTAAATGAAACCACTTGCCATTAATTATGCTTAGCAAATGAGATTATCCACAGCTGTCAGACCACACAGTGGGCAGCAAGTGGTAGCTTCTCACTCCCCCACCCCCGCCGTGCTTAATCTCATTATTCTGTTCAATAAGGCTCATTATCACTGGCTGGACGGGGAAACTTCACTCTTAAGGTTTGATAAACACACACGCACTGTCCTGATGTGACTATTCTATTTTCATTTGTGCTCAATTATCTGTTTTCCAGTAAATTCTGCTCTTTTGACCTCAAGTAACTGTTTGCTGTCACCACAGTAAGTTAAAAAAAGGCCTCAGTTGTACTCGATGCATCTATACCGGATTATTTTAATGACAAAAAAAGATTGAATCCAGCTTTTATCACCAGATAAGTTCCGTGCACTGACACTGTGTGGAAGGCTGCAAACCAGAGGTTTTTACAGGAGCATTTTAGTCTGAAACAGAACAGAGATGCTCCCTCAGGCCTCGGTAACGATAAAGTTATAACATTCATTTCTAACTTCAGGTGAATAAGATAACAGGAATCAGCACGCTGCTGTTCTGATGTGTTTCCTATCAGTCATAATACAGAGAACTAAGTAAATATCAGGGGTGTATTAAGAGGTCTCACCACAGCTTCAGTCTCCTCTGAATTACAGCCTGCAGAGTTCAGAGGGAGAAACCATCATGATCCAATTCACAGACAGAGCAAATGGGACAGAACAAGGGAGCTAATCTGTTATTTTACTGTGGAGCTAACTCTGAATCATCCTGTTTTTCTCTGAGCTCTCTCCACTCTTTCAACTTTTTCACTTTACTTTTGAGAAGGTGAAAGTGTGTTTTTAATCCAGCGGTCGGTGTGTTCCTGTAAAGAGGCGTCATACTGAGAGAACTGTGGTACGTGCGCTCACTGCACGCCACGATGGCTTCAGGCCAGAGGATGTGCACGACAAAGGTTGTTGCACTTCAAACAAGTCAAAAGCACATAGTTCAAGGGTTCACACACTTATCAGTGTTGATTTTAGGGGCTCAAAACCCCCTAAATGTGGCTGTGATGGCCGAGTGGTTAAGGCGTTGGATTTGAAATCCAATGGGGTTTCCCCGCGCAGGTTCAAACCCTGCTCACAGCGGCTGTACAGATGTGCACATCTGTCTGGGACATATTTATACATTTATCTGTGCTGCTGGATCAGCATCAGCCTCATGCTTCAGCCTCAACATTCACACCGTGAGGTTTACTGTGACGCTGGTGTCAGAATCAGTCATCATTCATAGCTTTTATCTCCTGACTCCAGAGTCAAGTCAAGCAGCTCTCACCACGTTCCTCCGATCCTTTCCGGTCAGTCTGGAAACTTCCTAAGTAAGAAAGCCTGGATCGGACTGGACACCAGGTTCAGTTTCAACAGATGGAACAGCCTCAATATTTCAATTAGCAGCTACAGACAAATGTTTCTGAGAATCAAACATTCATCTGCAAATGTTTGCGTGGTTTAGATGAATGACGGGATATTTCAAAAGGCATTACTACTACATATGATGTGCTATTATGATGAAAATGTTCTTCTCAGAGCTCATCAAAGCTTTAAGGGCTAAAAGGCAGCTTTTTTATTCAACTTTTACTTTAATATAATAAATATAAGAGAAGAGACTCAAAGTTCATCTTTAACCATCTTTAAAGAAGATGTTAAAGCCTGGACTTTAATCATTAAAGCTATAGGTTTGAGGCATAATTATAAGGCCCCATTACTAAGATTGTCTTTCTTTATTTCTTACTGACACTGAGACATGATTTTAGAGGCCGATCCAACAGTTTAAGTGCAGAAACTCTATCCTGAAGATAGAATTCTGGGTCTGGGTACAAAAGACAACTTCAGAGAAGCGATAGAAGCATTTTTTACATGTTGAGCACATGAGGAAAGCTTAAGCCAGACTTCTGAAACTTACTTTTTCCAAACCAACAACAGCTCAAATGCACACAACTGCAAAACAGCAGCTGCAAACCATCTTGAATTTGCCTCACAAACCCGGTTTGCACATCAGCTCGTGTAGAAGATTGCAGGTAGATTAAGCAAGCAATCCATCATGTGGCAACCTGGTTAACCTCTGATTAAATCAAGTGCAAAGTGTAATACGTCAATTTCCAAATGGCTGTGAGTTAATGAAGTGATGCCTGAGTGAGTGCTGCTGTGTTCCAGTAAAGGGAAATCAAGTGAGAGACGACAGAAATATGCAGGGGCTTAACACAAACATTTATATTCTTTTTTTTCTTCCTTTGTCCTGAAATAAATGGTTCTGTTAACTGGGATGATTGTTGAAACACCTCCAACCTCCACCTGCCTTCAGCAGCTCAGGACTCACATCATTACGTTCACATCCCATCTCACAGCTCCAGCTCATATCAACCCACCACTTAATGGCTTTGCACGCCCAATATAACTGCAAGGTGCAAGGTTAATGCGGGATAGCTTAGTCTGCACCCTTCATTATTCTAATTACTTTTAGTGTGCAGTGCCGTGCCCTCCAGAACCGCCAGGCGCAGGGGTAAAAACGGGCCAAACATTGTGTAACACAATGTATCACAACATTTTATGATGACATTTATTTGGATTTGCACATTTGCAGACACTTATTTGCTCTTTTATTGGCTTTTATTTGGTCATGCTAACTGTAATCATCCTTACAATTAATATTATACGTCTATTTAAAGCAGTTTCATCTCAAGATGCGACCAAATGTGCCTGTACTGATACACGGTCTTAAAAACTGATTTAAAAGTATCTTCATTTGTTGTTGATCTGCATCTTTTATAGTTTTGTTAAGCAGGAAATATTTTGCACTTGATCTGATTTTACTGCAGCTTATTTTTCTATGTGTACTGAATAATTATGTTTCACTGCACACAAGGAAAACAGAAGCACAAAGAAGTGCTCCTGACAGCTTTTTTCCCGTTGTGATTAACAACAGGGCTCTCACGCGCAATTCAACAAGTTCTCACGCTCACACGCCACACATGGTATTTCTCACGCTGAAAAAAAAGTATCATATAAATGTCTCTGGCGCGCCACTATCGCTATGGAAACGGTGGGAAACACGCACGTCTCCCATGAGTCTGAGCAGAGCAACACTGACAACAACACCAATTATAATATGAGTAATGAAAGACCTGTTCATTGGACTCCAGCGTTAACGGTCTGCGACCCTGAAGTGACCCGCATGCGCAGAAGAAGACGTGACGTCAGACACAACACGCTGCGTTTACGAAGTAAATATGAATGCTACACGTGTTAACCTGTGTGTATCAGTTCTGAAGTTGTTGTGCAACTAACGAAGGACTTTAATTAAGTCCAAAACCTGACTTTCTTTCCGCTAATTAGCGCCATCAACAGTGTCGGCCATGCTTGTTTGTTTTACCTTGTTTACATTTAATCTCACCACGTCCCGCCGCCGCTGGCGCACAATTGTGACGTCTATCTGACGTCAGTGATGTAAAAGTCGGATAAAGTGCGGCATGAGGTTCAGACTGAGCCTGATTTAGGACCACACATGAAAGTGGGTCAGACTGTCCTAAAAAAAATCTGATATGAATCACAAATGGGCAAAAAGTCGGATTTGGGCCATTTTTTGGGCGTTTCGCCTGTAGTGTGAACATAATCTCAGTTTCGATTATTATACTAAAACTCCTGTGGGAATCTGCATTTTTCTTTTAAGAAATATTTCCTGCCTCAGTCGAATGGTTATCAAATCAGAATTAGAAATGTTGGCAATGACTGGACAACTGTAATTTACTGTACAAAGTGCGGCTACTTACAAGGTCACAGGTGGTCTCAGGTTACACCTGTTTTGTCGTCTTTGCACTGGTTCCCCACAAAGCTTTTGGGTTTAAGATCTTGGTGATCACTGTCAGAGCTCTGCATGCTCAAATGCCGTATGCAGCATATATAGATAGATTTATAGCATATATAGACAAATTGTACTTACTTACTTACCCACTATGTTCAAGTCAGTATGTGGAGAACATTCTGCCCCACGAGCAGAGATTTTAAATGGTGGCAGAGAACCACATGTACCAGAATGAGAATAAATGGGGTCACTGGTTCAGCGGCCAGCAGATGATATATTATAGCGGTTGTCCTGCGGGTGTTTCCCTGGAGACAAATTCATAAAATCAAAAGATGTGGAAGATGTAGTATGCTGGAGCAGGGAGTAAAGATCTGCACAAATACACAATCAGATTCCTACATTAGTTTGTTCTTTAACTCATTGTGACCAAGATCAGGTTTTCTATAAAAACTGTCAAATACTTGAGAGAGCCACAGAAATAATTACTATAAACTTATTTAATTTAGACCATAAACTAATCCATCCTCTTGTTTCTGGTTATTTTTATTCACTTAAAATGCTCCAAACAGCAGGCAATGTGACTGGATAATCCTAACAGGAACTGAATAAAAGATATGGTATCTGGTGTGAATACCAAACAGTGTCTCAAGGCAAAACCTGGAATAGTTTCTTGCTACTGAGCAGAACAATAACTCCAACGGTGCTCCAGCATTTTCATTAACTGTCACCTACACCACATAGCCCACATTTGGAGGTTGGAGGGGAAGGAGTATGATGCTACATGATGCTACATGAGGCTACATGATGCTACATGATTATACATGATGCTACATGATGCTACATGATGCTACATGAGGCTACATGATGCTACATGATGCTACATGATGCTACATGATTATACACGATGCTACATGATGCTACATGAGGCTACATGATGCTACATGATTATACATGATGCTACATGAGGCTACATGCTGCTACATGAGGCTACATGCTGCTACATGATTATACATAACAGAGACAGTAGATCACATCGTGACCACCAGCTTCTTACTGTTAAATGTTGTTTTTTTGCATAAAGTTTTGTTGCCGTTTTACTTGGTGAACGTTAAGTATTAAAAACATGGTTAAAGTTAGGAAAGCATCATGGTTTTATTTCTATATCATAGTGATTATTGAAAATAAGATTTTTTATAATGATTTATTATTCTAAACATCCTAATAGTTACTATCTTTGATTTGAGTTAGTTTTACAAACTTATTGACAAAAACAAGTTAAAACCCTGAAAACTTCAAGCTGAAAGCGTCCTCAGATTCAATGATGCCTTTGTTAAGAGAAATGAAACCACTGGTGCTCAGCAGGCCTTTGAACTCATCATATCTTCTGAAATCTAACGATGAACAGTTCTGCTAAAGAACTGTGAGACTGGGTTAATAAGACAAATCTCCTGCTCTGAAGCATCATCCCTTACCATCAGCAGCTTTCTATTACCCCAGCAGGCCCTAAGCGGCCCCTCTGTTTGTTTTCAATCTGTTCATTTGGTGGGAACTCTAATGGTCTTCCTGGCCTCCTGCATTAGGTTTGCCATAAGTCTGTTTACCTCACTCCATTTAATTATTTCTGTTTGGGTTAATTTCACAAACAAAAAGCTGTTGTGATGAATATGATGCTGTGATGGAAACAGTGATTGCATACGTTTCTGATCTTGTTTCTCAGGATGGAGCAGCTCAGTATCGACCTTCATCAGACCCATAAATCACTGGGATTCTGCAGCCTCATCAGCTGAGGATGCAGACAATTCAAGTAAATATGTTCCCATATATTTCTGCACATACAATGCATTACAACCATCTTTTTGGTGCAGTACATTCACCGTATTTGAGATGCAAGCACATTACTTGGCCCCTTCATTAAACATTCATAATGCAGGCACTTAGATGCATTTTTAAGTGCAGTCTGTGTCTTTTTGGACTGCAGAGTTGGCCTGTTAATTTGCAGATCTCATCAACTACTATTGTAAGTCCAACAGAGCATAGAAAACATATTTGAAATGCTGAAAATGAGACATTTTGTTATTTCATGAAAAATATGAGCTCATCTTGAATCTGATGGCAGCAACACATGTAAAAAAAAGTTGGAACAGGGGCAACAAAAGGCTGGAAAAGTAAGTGGTGCTAAAAAGAAAAAGCTGGAGGAACATGCTGCAGCTAATTAGGTTGCTTGGCAACAGGTCAGTGACATGATTGGGCATAAAAAGGGAACCTTAGGGAGGCAGAGTCTCTCAGAGTAAAATACACAGAGGTTTAAGAATCTGCAAAACTGGACTATTTCAGAATAATGTCCCTGACCGTAAAATTGTGAAAACTTTGAATATTCTATCATTTTGTGCAAAGACAAGGAAGAATGAAGGATTGTGGGTGAAAATCTCAGATCATCAGATACTATACTGAACAATCTAAATGATTTTGAGCCATTTAATTTCCCTCAGCACTTAAAGGACCATAAAGGACCAACAACAGCACCAAAAGAAGCAAGTGCAGCTTTCAGATTGCTGCACAAAGCTTTTAAAATTACTGCAAAGTGGCAGCAAAATGCCCCAAAGGGCAGATTATTGAGTGGAGCTGTGTAAAGCAGCGACTCAGAATAGAGATGATTGCCACAGTACCATGTTTTTGTGCTGTGGACCAACATATCTATTACATGTTCTGAAGTGATATTGGATTTGAATATATGTAGATTAGCATCACAGTGCATTTAGTGTATCCACATTATAAGCTTCCTAAACGTTGAGGCTCTCATCTAGGATTGGGTTTACACTTCATGCTAACAAGCTAAGCTAACACAATGGGCAACATAACTCTAATTCAAACTCCCTGCAAATAACTCCTTAAAACCACCCAGTGTGTTGCAAGTCATTTACAGCAAGCATGATGATTAGAACTGGTGCCTCATAGTCTTTTTTCCTCTGACCTGTGAGATGTTTTCCAGTTGCTTGCCAGTAGTGCTAATAGATAAAGTATTGATATCAGTTATCATTACAGACCGGTGCGGAGCCTCATCCTCAGTTCTCAACGTGCCATGAATAAAACACTGTAATCTCTGCAGGGTACTTTTTGCATCATGTCCTGACTCTGTTCTCAAGGCAGATGTCCCTCCGCAGTATTTCTTGTAGTGAAAACACGTCTCAAATGACTCAATGTCTCCAGTATCATCTGTGAGGTGCGTGACTCAATAGCAAGACGAGAGAAAATACAGATCTAATATCCAGTATGTTCTCTGGCTGGTTTATCTGATGTAGGCAAACTGCAGCATAAACACGCTTTTTCTGGATTTTCATCTAACTTGAAGACATTTTTCAGCCCAAGGATCCTCATAACTTTGAAAAATGGTGATAAACCAACAAGTCAAACCCTTAAAATGCAGTCTGATTCTACCTTTGCTAAGATGCTCACTTTTCTTTTTATGATTTTGGTCTCCCAACAGGTACCAGTAGTTTGGAGGTGAAAGAGAATCAGGAAGAGAAAAATCAATTGGAGCATGACCTGTTACAAAAGTACCATCCATCATTTTTTTGTACAACTTTACCCAGGGACAGACCCAGAGCACTGAAGAGGAAACGGCCACTAGTGGACGGAAAAGACCGGCTGCTCTGCCAAAGCCATGTGACTTGTAAAAGAGCAGCCTGGGCAGTGACTCAGAAGAATGCTCTGGTGCAGCTGAACGAGCTACGACCGGGTCTGAGGTATGAGCTTGTGTCAAAAACGGGTCCACTGCATGCCCCAATGTTTTCTGTAGGTGTGGAGGTTAATGGTTTCCACTTCGAGGGTCAAGGACCTACAAAGAAGAAAGCCAAGATGAGAGCTGCAGAGCTGGCTCTCCAGTCGTTCATCCAGTTTCCAAATGCCTCCCAGGTTCACGCCACCATGGGGAACCTCACCAGCGCACCTAGGGATTTTACAGCGGACAAACTGGACTCCCCCGACAGATTTCTCAAAGAGTTTGAACCATCGCTGCTGGAAAACTGTGATCTCCTGCACAGCAGCACAGCAAAGAAGGGGGTTTTCTCCAGCATCTACAACCACAGATGGTTTCTTCAGCTCACTCTGGACTTGGTTTCCTCAACAAATCCAAAGAGAAAAGCCCTCAGCGCCTCGCTTTTAGAGCACATCAGTCCAGTGGCACTGCTCAGTGAGCTGCAGCCAGGACTCAGATACATGTGTCTGACAGAAAGAGTTCATGGGAGGCCGATGAGGAATTTTATCATGGTGGTCAGACTGGAGGGGAGGGTGTTTGAGGGTTGTGGTCACAGTAAAAGACTGGCCAAGGCACAGGCGGCAGCAGCAGCCCTGCAGTCTCTTTACAACATCAGTTTGGGACCAGAGAAGAAGATAATAGGCCTCCAGGGCAGTAAGACCAAAAACCAGCTACCTCAGGTGAGTTCATCTCTCTTACCGCTGATACACCACAATACATTTTTTAATCTGAGAGCAGGATTACACGCTTTCATGCTCAAGTTTTATATCGTTCTTTTTCAAAACTCACATGCCTTGTGTTCAGATCTTTTGGATACATCACTGCACAAGTCCTCTTGCACTCCATGAAACTCTCCCTTTTATACCCGCTACTTCCTCTTTAGGATCAAAGGACACACTGCACACCATGCTAACATATGCTGAGTCTTCAGCTAATAGCTCTTTGGGAATCACTTTGTTGGTGCACAAATGCTATTTCATGCCTGTAAAATTGTGTCAACTTTGGGATTTTTAAAATAAATGCATTAAAAATTGTGTTTTTGCAACAGATTTCCAGATTTTTAGTTTAACAAAGTGCCTAAAGATCCAGTTTAAAATGGCTTCTTTGCTAAGTTGTCTGTTATGTGTCGACACAACACTGGTTCATCCCTTGAGTTAGGAGCCTTTTTTCTGCTATATATAATGTATAATATATATATATATATATATATATTATATATATATATATAAATATATAACCCATATCCATGTATGCTGCAAATATCTAATAAGAAACTGTGGACATGGCACTTGGATTATTCACTAAATACACTGATAGAGCCTTGAAACATGTTGTTTTTTAACTAAACATATAGAAAAATCCCATAAAGTTTAAAGAGGTTAAACTTCAGAGGTACATTTTTTACACATTTACAACGGAACATAATGGAAAGTAACTCCCAAATGTGGAATAAAAGTATATGACATACCCGACGAGGTGTCCTTCATGAATAAAAGACCAATTTCCATCACCTGGAAATACATTACAGCTTCATACCATGACACCGAGCTTGGCCCTCGTCCCTTTAACGGTCACCACTCTTCTGAACAGTCTGGATAAATGGGTCTGAGGTGCACCGTATGCTACCAAATGGAGTGTGCCGCACATCAGTATGGCCGTCATGTCCCGAGGCCTGAGAGCCGGATGGTGTCCTGCATGCTCATCTGCAGCATCTAAACAACTTCATTATGTCTCAGAGCCTGTGAGAATTGTCCTCAGCGTCTTTTGCTGTCTTGCTTTATAAATACAAGCAGATCTGTTTCTCCACATCGACCCCTGGGAACCGACAGGGATGTTGTTCAAATATGCAAAGGATAATAGAGACATGCAGATACTTTATTACACCTGCAGGGGGATTTAATGCCAGAATTCACAGTCAGATGAAGGGATGGAAGTCGGGGTCAGACAAGAAGGGATTCTAATGTTCTTATTTCATACAAAAAGGTGATTTTATGAAGCTTCAGGCTTTTCCACCAAATCGTAATGAGTGAATAATAAGCAGAACCTTCCCTCCTGCTCTCTGTCTGAAGGTTGATCTTTCTGCAGCCACTCCAACTCATCGGTGAGCTGTCTGTCAGGCTGCGTGACGCATTAATGAACATTAATACAGCACATTAGGAATGAAGGAGGAGCGGCGGCGGAGCGCGGAGATGGAGGTGGAGCGGGAAGGCGGTGTGAAGAGCATAATAATCTCACTGATAATTGTTTAACACACTCATTACACATGACCTTGTGCCACCGTCATCCAGAAAGCACCGAGCATTGGAGGATATGTGAGACAGTTATACTGGGTTATAGACTGAGATCACGAGTGATATTTAAAGTTTAAATTCATCATCAGTCTGTCGTGCTGCAGTTTTATGACGTTAATGCACTTAAAATGCAGTCAAACTGAAGGAAGGACCTCTTTCTTTCAGATTTCTGTGCCCTTAAACAACAGGCTTCCTTCTTCCTGCTGCCATCTCCAGTTTGTGGGTCTTTCTAATCATTGAGATCAGATCATTGGTCAATGTTTCTGGGTTCCTTGTAACCCACCTAAGAATCGTCCAACTGCTCTCCTCAATCATCAGTTCTCTCCTGAAGTCTTCTCTTTAGGATTGCCTGGGAAAATTATCTATTTCCTGGAGAGTAATGTTATTCTTTATTTTCTATTTTCTCTGGTGGGGGATCCTCTCACACCAGTGAGTATTTATACCAAACTGGTAATAATACCAATAATATTCTTGCAATCTCTCTGCAGGAGACATTGTTGCAGTCTATGAATGAACGGTTTCACATATGTTCATTTAACTGGCAGCTTCAGAACAAAAATGCAGCTTTTGGAATAAACATCTGGTCAAATAGTCCAAACAGTTACCTTCTATCATCTTTTCTGAGCTCTTAGCCTTGATTTTGATGGAACGTTACCTCCTTCCTCTCATAAAGGATGGGCTAATGTCTCCTATGCCAAAGGAGATGATTAAGGGAGCATTTTCATTTGCATGTAGAACATTCAAACCGCTCTTATCATGGCTGCTGCTCAGATAAAAATACAAAATAAAATAAACCGGACCGTTTGAAAGTGCCCTGAATTTGTCATTTTGTCTTTAAAATTTGTGCCATAACCAAACAAGGATATGCTCCTCGGAATAAATCAAAGTTATCCTTTGTAAAAGGTCCAAGTACATGTGTCACAGTTCACAGTAAAGGGAGGTGTCCCGATCCGTGAAAGCACTGGACTCAGATGCAGGGTAGAATCAATAATCAGACTTTATTTATAATGATAGTCACTTGAAGAGCAAAGTAATAGATTATAAACTCCTAACTCACTCTCCTCGATACCTATGGGGAGGAGAGTGAGGCTATAAAACTAAAGAATCTAAAGAAATCTAAAGAAAGTTCTCTCCAAGCTAGGAGGACAAAACAAAAGTTATATAAATCTTACAAATAAACTTATCTGAACCGTCGGAGGCTCTATAGAAATTTAATAAAATCAATAAACAGAAAGAGGCTCCTTTTAATGGAGCTGATATGAAAGTTATCACTAGAAATCAAAGACACTCCTCTACAGGAGATACTACTGAAAAAGGACAAATGTAAACAACACTTCACTTGAGCTAAATCTACGGCAAAGCTTACAACAAAAAAATCGCTTTCAAGGAGGAAATCATTAAGAGACAAGATCTTTGGTACTTAGGCTTTAGTTACTTTGGAGGCTAGAGGAAGAAAGCTCGAAAGACAAATTCAACACACTGGCAACGAGACGCAGACTAAATACACCTGAAGAACCAAGGGGAACAGGTGGAAACACTTTGAGAATCAGGGAAGACAATGAGACACGGGAAGAAGGGCAAGTTATCTGAAATGAGAGGAGTTGTTCATTTCAAAATAAAACAGGAAGTGACAAGACAAGGTACAAAAACCTAAGAGCTTCTGTGAGACCTGACAGGAGGAGCCAATCACAGCAAAGTAACTCGTCCTGTTCAAGAACACATGGTTCTTACCAGGAGGACCTGGCACAGAACAAAGGACTATACTCACCAGGAGGGGTGATTAGCTGAGAGGATGCAGATGAGTGATGAGAAAACAAGAAGCAAGTGGCAGAACGCTGAGCAAGAGCCACGGTAAAGGTAACCGAGGACATCTGGGGACGATGAAGTGAAGCGAAATAAAAGAAGGACTGAAGCAAACACCGACCTCAGCATAGGGCAGACGTAAAGAAAACACAGGACACTGCATCCTGAGATGCTGAGACAAAGGTTCTGTATGGGTGCTGCTCACATGTATCGTGTTTCTTCTGAATGCATGGGGAAAATAAAGTAGCAGGACAGTCACATATATGTCTGGGAATGATAGCAAACCCACTGGTTCCAACTGCGTCTCACAGTTTTTGGTGACCAGACATCTCCATAAATTCACAAATCTGCTCACAAACCAGAAGAAAAGGATCCTCACAGGCCACAAATCATTGTTAGCATCAGATTAATCCCCTGAAAGCTGTCTGGATTTATAGATACTTTGCCATGATGTGGTTATAACATCCATCCATTTTCTGCTGCTTTTCTCCGGGGGTCGGGGGGGCAGCAGCTTGAGCAGAGAAACCCAGACGTCTCTGTCCCCGGCCACTTCCTACAGCTCTTCCGGGGGGACCCCGAGGCGTTCCCAGGCCAGCCGAGAGACATAGTCTCTCCAACGTGTCCTGGGTCCTCCCTGGGGTCTCCTCCTGTGGTTATAACAGCTAATTAATATTCATTTCTATGGTGTCTGGACAAATTAAGGCTTAAAAATTGAGATTAAGAAGAAGCTAACCAGCTACCCTTATTGCAACATTATAGACAACATAAAGACAACATAATGTAGCATAAAGAATAATAACAAGATTATAAAAGATAGTCCAAATCAAAATAAGTCCTCCAATGCTGTGTCTGTATTTCTTCTTCTGCAGTTCTTCGCAGAATCGATCTACCACTTGGTGAGAGAGAAATACTCCGAGCTGACTGGCAGCTGCTCCTCGCCCTCGCAGGTTCGTCACAAAGTGCTGGCGGGGATCGTAATGACCAGAGGTGAGCTGCAGAAGCACAGCACTCAAACTCAGACATGAGAAGATTAGGTGAGACACAGAAATCTCTACATTCTTCTTCCTTTGTTGTTCCAAAGGAAGAATTTCTTCACAAGATGAAATTTGAACATTAAAAGTGGTATTTTATGCAGTTTTGGGATGGATTGCTTTGTCTTGATGACACGTTCACACCCTTAAATAAGATCCAGTCCAGCAGGAGGAAAAAACGACTCCTATGAGTGCTTCTAAACCAGAGCAGAGCATCTTTAGTGTCACTGCTGGAACTGACCACAAAGTCCTCTGAAAGGAGGAAGGAGGGGGGGATGATGGGGTTAAATGCAGCTCTTTTAACCACATCATTATGAAGCAGCAACACATGCTGTTGAGTTCAAATAAACACCAAATGTTCTAAAATACTGTAAATGCTGTTTTTATTCTTCGATCAGTTAATATATTTGACGTTAAAGATGTTACAGAACATGAAAAATAACGTCACAGTTACTTTGCTGAGTAACTAATTACTCTTACAACAAGGTAACTGAGTAACTAATTACTCTTACAATGAGGTAACTGAGTAACTAATTACACTTATAATGAGGTAACTGAGTAACTAATTACTCTTACAATGGGGTAACTGAGTAACTAATTACACTTATAATGAGGTAACTGAGTAACTAATTACTCTTACAATGAGGTAACTGAGTAACTAATTACTCTTATAATGAGGTAACGGAGTAACTAATTACTCTTACAATGGGGTAACTGAGTAACTAATTACACTTATAATGAGGTAACTGAGTAACTAATTACTCTTACAATGAGGTAACTGAGTAACTAATTACTCTTACAATGAGGTAACTGAGTAACTAACTCAATTACTTTTTGGGAGACGTAATCTGTAACTAACTAATTACTTTTTTAGAGTAAGATGACCGACACTGGTAGAGACCATTTTGCTGGTTGCCTTGGTGACATGTCAACACAACAATCTCTTCTCCTGAGGCGTATCCTCGTCCATTTTCCACCATCCTTCATCTCTCTTTGTTTTTTGCCCCCCAGGATTTGACCTCAGATCAGCCCAGGTCGTGTCTTTGGCCACAGGAACCAAGTGTTTGGACGTGAACGATGACCACGGCTGTTCTCTCAGTGACTGCCACGCTGAAGTCGTTAGCAGAAGGGCGCTGGTTCGATTCCTGTACGCTCAGCTGGAGCTGCTTCTTTGGTACCATCCAAAACATTCTGATTTTGTCACATCTCTGTAAACATCTAATGACTCAAGTGTTTGCAGCCAGCGTTTTGTTAGTGTGACACCTTGAAATGAAAGAGTTTATGTCTCTTTCTTCTCTGAAGTAAGGGAGGAAAACAATCGATCTTCGTACCGAATGCAGGCTGCTGTGGCGGCTTCCGGCTGCAGGACGGCGTTTCCTTCCACATGTATGTCAGTTCGTCGCCGTGTGGAGATGCTCGGCTCAACTGCCCCTACGAGACCACAGCTGCATGTGAGACAAATACATTTAGATGGTCATGATGATGAAGCCATTTTCTGTCAGTGGGCGCAACGTTAGACCAGCTGCTGTAGACATGGCAGCAGTCATATAAATGTTAGCGGGACTTTCAGTTACGACACCTCTGTGAAATGCTTTTCCTCTTCTGTCAGATCCGAGCAGGAGGTTTCGATGTCACCTCCGGGTGAAGGTGAACGGCGGTGAGGGGACGCTGCCCATCATGGCGGGGAGAGCCAATCAGAAATGGGACGATGTGTCCTCGGGTCAACCCATCATCACCATGTCCTGCACAGATAAGATGGCAAAGTAAGTTTTACTGATAAAAACTGCCCTGATTTTAGTTGTGCAACGATAATTCTGTTCGTTTTGTTTATTTTTGTGGCCTTAATCATTAACCGGGGGCTCACACCAAAAGCGTCGTGAGCGGCCAGCTGCCGTTCATTTTCAATGTAAGCTGGCGTCGATGAGCGGCCGGAGTTGTGAGCTTCGTGGGCTTCAAGAGTTGAGAAAGGCTCAACTTTATGCAAATGAGCAGTGACGCTACGCGACGACAGCCAATTAGGGCCGAAGGTGGAAAAAAGGCGAAAAAAAGGTGGAAAAAAGGCGGGGAAAAAAGGTGGAAAAAAGGCGGGAAAAAGGCGGGAAAAAAAGGCGGAAAAAAGGTGGAAAACGGCAGAGCGCAAACACAAAGAAGGCTGCCAAGAGTACAATCCATGGTGAAAGAGGGAACCGATGTATAGATGGATTATTATATATATGCTAGTTGCTATACATATAAGCCCCGCCCCTTTGGCCGCTTCCGGCGGCAGAAGAAGTACAAACGGCGGGTTGTACGACACTTATGGTGTGAGCCCCCGGTAATTTGTTCATTTGAGCCTTAATATAATATGATAAAATTATTTTTAAAAATAGATTTCTCAGTGCAACATTGCAAAGAACTTTGGTCTTTGAACATTTACAGTTAAAAACATTACAAAAGATTCAGGAAATCTCAGTAAATCTCAGTGTTTGATGGACCTTTGGACACCTGGATGTTCACAATGGCTTTTTGGAGCTCCTGTATAATTCGGTTTATGTCTACAACTGAACTGTATAATCGGTGCAATCTGTTGGTTTATGATTACAATGAATTGAATTCCAATTGGCTTGAATTGGACTATATTATTTAAGTGCCTTGAGATGACAATTGTTGTAATCTGGCGCTATATAAATAAAACTGAATTGAATTGAATTGAACTGAGACTTGATGAAGGCAGCCAGCTTTGGTTTTTGGAGATTTTAGAGCATTAATCATATTTCAATAATAACAATCAATAATGACTGTTTTCACTTGACAGGTGGAGCGTCGTGGGCCTCCAGGGGGCCCTCCTGTCTCACCTGGTGGAGCCGATTTACCTGAAAAGCCTCACGGTGGGCACTCTCAGCCACACTGGTCACCTGGGAAGAGCCATGGCACGCCGCCTGGCATCCATCAGGCGCCTGCCGCTCCCTTACCAACGACAGCAGCTGTTGCTCGGCTGTAGGTCCAAAACTAAGCTCTGAAATAATTGTTCTCATCAAAGAACTGTCCAGTTCAACAAAGCTTTGGAATATTAGGTCCACCTGCTTTTTAAAGAACAAAAATGATTGCAAATGGGATTTAAAGAAGTTACTGTATCATGTAAAACACCCGGAGAAGCCAAAGCCTCATTACCATGGCAACAGACTGAAGGCTGTCAAACAAACGCAGACATTAAAGACGACAGCGAGGTCCACACCAAATCTTTCCTCTGCCTTCACACAGGTCTGAGCAGCAGGGGGGTGCGGCCAGCAGGGAAGGCGCCCAACGTTAGCATGAACTGGAGCTGCGGTGACGGCGACCTGGAGGAAGTGAGCACCATCACAGGAAGGAGGAAGGACTCGGGAACACCGTCACGGCTCTGCAGCTGCTCCCTGTTCACACACTGGCTGAGGCTGAGGAGGCAGGTGAGACTTTCAGAGCTGAGAACACAGAAGACTGGACAGCTTTGTGCAGCTTTTCTTGGTCCGGGTTGTAGGGGAAGCAGTTGTTCCCAAGCCAAGAAATAATGATGTATAAAAACAGAGAGAGATACAGGTTGTATCCAAAATCAGTCACTCATTCCCTACTCCCCACATAGGAAAATAAGTGTAGTGGACTCAAAAGCTCAAAAGAAAAATCTTTTGGACATTTTTGGACACTTTCAGACACTCGCGGACATTTTCGGACACTTTGGGCATTTTCAGACACTTTCGGACACTTTCGGACACTTTCGGACACTTTCAGACACTTTCAGACACTCGCGGACATTTTTTGGGCACTTTCAGACACTTTCGGACACTTCCGGACACTTTCAGACACTTTCGGACACTTTCGGACACTTTCGGACACTTTCGGACACTTTCAGACACTTTCGGACACTTTCAGACACTTTCAGACACTTTCGGACACTTTCGGACACTTTCGGACACTTTCGGACACTTTCGGACACTTTCGGACACTCGCGGACATTTTTGGGCACTTTCAGACACTTTCGGACACTTCCGGACACTTTCAGACACTCGCGGACATTTTTGGGCACTTTGGGCACACTTTGGGACATTTTCGGACACTTTCGGACACTTTCAGACACTTTCGGACACTCGCGGACATTTTTGGGCACTTTCAGACACTTTCAGAGACTTTCGGACACTTTCGGACACTTTCAGACACATTCGGACACTTTCGGACACTTTCGGACACTTTCAGACACTTTCAGACACTTTCAGACACTTTCGGACACTTTCGGACACTTTCGAGCACTTTCAGAAACTTTCGGAGACTTTCGGACACTACTCTTGGCGCCGGTAATTACATCATCACTGTCAAAGTCAAATTTATTTGTAGCACATTTCATATACAAAACCATTCAAAGTGCTTTACAAAATAAAAGCATTTCAGCGGGGAGCAGAAAAAGCATCAAAAATACGTAAAACAATATAAATAGAAAGAAAACATTTTTTAAATGAATAAAAACAAGCAACCCTCTAGATAAAAGATATCGTGCAGATTTCATGCACAGACACATGAGAAAATAAATGTTTTTAACCTGGATTTAAAAATGTCTACATTTGGTGACAGTTTAATCTCCTCTGGCAGGTTGTTCCAGTGTCACACAATTAAAACGTACCACGTTAATGTTGTCCCTCACAATACTTTACACAGTAAATTAGAGGCTTTTGATTACAGTCCTGTCATTTTTATTTAGTATTTTGTTTGGGTAGGGGTTAGGGTAGGGGTTAGGGTAAAGTTTAGGGTAGGGGTTAGGGGTTAGGCTAGGTTTGTTGCTTCCTGTGGGTGGTTCACTCAAAAATATCAGGTTCTTTTTAGTATTTATGTTATTAAAGATGACTTATCATAGGATCAGGATGGAAAACTGGAAAATAAATATTTGACCAAGTTTGTTGTTTCCTGACCAGTGTTGGTCATCTTACTTTAACAAAGTAATTAGTTAGTCATCAGTCCGTCAAGCTCCTGAAGACCCGGTGCAGGGAGAACAACCTGGAGCTCAACGCTCTAAAGACAGTGGAGATGGTTGAGGACTTCAGGAAGAACTCAGCCTCAGCTACCCCCATCATCTTTCCGCTTCCTGGGAACCATCATCTCCCAGGACCTAAATCAAGAAAGCCCAGCAGAGGATGCACTTCCTGTGGCAGCTGAAAAAATTCAACCTGCCAAGGACAGTGACGGCGCACTTCTACTCCTTCATCATTGAGTCCATCCTCACCTCTTCCATCACCAGCTGCTGCCGCCAAGGACAAAGACAGACTGCAGCGAGTCATTTGGCCTGCAGAGAAGGTTATTGGCTGCAATCTTCCATCTCTCCAGGACCTGCACACCTCCAGGACTCTGAGGCGTTCAGGGAAGGTTGTGCCTGATCCCTCCAGACCTTGTCTCTATTCTATACATATCCAGATTCTGTATATATATCTATATTGTGGCAATAAACTTGTTTCTGATTCTGGTTTGTTCACTGGAGCTTTAAACTTCTTAACACACAGAAAAAGTCACAGTTGTTTTACTGGACTGCAATTAGCTGCCAAAACTGTCGAGATGACCAAAAAAAACACACCGGTAGGAACTTAAAGGACTAAAGAGGAACTTTTTACCATTTACAGTTCTGACACTAACTGATCACTGTCTAATTTGTGTGATAAACATCATTAATTATCATTTAGAAGCGTCCCTTCCAGGCCCCTGCTGCTCTCTGAAACCTGAATGTACTGAAGTTATTTATGTTTATCCATTAATATCCATTATTCTTTCACATTTAAATCATGCAGCACAAAAGAGAGCATTTTTGTTACTGCTTCATAACAGCAACCCATGCTTCTGCCTTTCTTTCTCAGTTAAATGGACCTGTTCTGGGCACAGAGGCCGCCACAGTGACATATTCTGCTTCCAAGATGGCCGCCGGGTGTTACCAGAGGGCGGTGCAGCAGTTTAGCAGCGCCCTGCAGGACGGAGGTCTGGGACCATGGCTCAGAAAACCTCAGAAGCTCGGTCACTTCAGCGCCAACGAGTGAAGAAGCGAGTGTCAGAGGCTGAATGCAGATGGTCAGAGAATGTGAGGGAATGTCTTAGTTTCACTCATCAGAAATCTGATTGGAGCAAACATGTAAACCTGTCAAAATCAGGCAAAAGCTCCACTTTAACAGCGGCTTTGGTTGCCCCAAAACAGAGTCGCTCCCATGTTCCCCAGCTCCAGGAAGACAGTGGTGCTCATATAGATGCATCCGTTCGATTTAAGATGGACAGCACCTTCAAATAAACTTAGAAATCTAGTTCAAGCGCTAATAATGGGACATTTCTGTGGCTAGTTCCTCACAAACCTGTGCTTTAGAGCCCCGAGCAGAGCTGGCATGAAGCCATCTCAGTGTGTGTCCGCATGTCAGACTGTTGGATCGTAGCACGTTACGTCTCCTTACACCTTAAGGGTTGCTAAATAAAAATGTCCCTTAACTGGTTTGAAGTGGGATTATTCTTTCCTGATATCAAGGATTGGCTTTTTTTTATTCTCTACAAGCAGGAACAGCTGATTGGTCATGTGATCAGAACCTATCCTTCACTTATAAGTTCCCTTTGGCACATTTTCATTTAAAAGGACCCGACACTGGAGCTTTAACCATGAGCTGCTCTGTGTGAACGACATCAGATAATCAAGCCGTGCCCATTAAAGCATTTTATTTCGTGCCCAAACAGGGTTTTTACATTCTCCCGATGACCCATTCAGTCTTTAACCCTGCAGTTCAGCCTGGAAAAAGAAGTCCTCACCGTGAAAAGGTGCCGACCTGAGAGACCCGAGCAGACCGGCTTTGATCATTTAAGCTGATTTGTGTTTCTTCTCCTTGAAAGTTTGTGTTTTTAACGTGATAAAGTCTCACCTGGTTGTTTTTCACCCTCTTCTGAGCAGCGAGAGTACGAGGCTCAGCAGTGTGACGGCACACTGACACCTAGAGGTTTTACTGAGGAAAGATTCCTGTTTAATGCAATAATTCCTCCCTTTATCCCATTCAGATGTACTTTAATCCGTTTAATCAAAAGTATCACAAAGGCTTTTCCCCCCTTGTGTCACTGTGTTTATTTAGGAAAAAGGAGAACTCATCACCGTGGTTGGAGGCTGTAAAATGTTCGTTATTATCGGCACTCTGAAGTGGTCGTGACCCTTTTCTATCTCTGGAAATAAAAGTGTTATTTCTCTGTTTGTGTGTGATGAGTCAAATTCATTTGAAAGCTTTAATCTTGGTGGATGCAGATGTTCTGGACACTTCACATCTGTACATTTTCTATACCTGCTTAATCCAATTTAGGGTCTTCACAGGGCCACATACAGACAAATGACCACATGCTCACCCCAATTAATCTCACATGCATGTTTTTAGATGGTGGGAGGAAGCTGGAATACATGTGGAGAACCTGCAGACTTCACACAGAAAGGCGCCGGCTGGGAATCAAACCTGGAACCCTCTCGCTGTGAGAGGATGCTGTTAACCACCACACCAGCTGCAGCCCACAATACACACATTCAACTCCAAAAACACCACTTAAAGGGGAACTCCGGTATTTTTAAAACTTATTTCTGGCATGAAATACGTTCATCTGCTCACTGAGAACAGTGAAAGTCGGAGTCCTTCTGAAGATATTTAGATAACTGGAGATCCATATAACGGAGTGAACGGGGCTTAGAGGATGCAGCCTCTAAATAAGGCATTATCTGTCTTTATTTCACCAATACTTTAAGAAGAATGAATGAATGAACGTGTGCTATAGCTCTGTTAGCTCATAGCTGCTGTTATGTGGCTACTTGCAGCTATAGGAGAGCTAACGGAGGGATTTCTACACAGGCACTCTACTGGGACCACTTCATCCACACGCCCCCCTGCAGCACAGTTTATTCACTCCGTGCTCTGTGACAGTCGGCTAACTTCACACAGAGTTTGCTGCTGATAGTTTTGTGCAACATGGCAGGATATTTATCAGGTTTTGACAACGTTAACGACGACTTTGAGTAAGATGGACGTTCTTACCGGAGTGAATGAGCTGTGCTGCAGGGGGGCGTGTGGATGAAGTGGTCCCAGTAGAGTGCCTGTGTAGAAATCCCTCCGTTAGCTCTCCTATAGCTGCAAGTAGCCACATAACAGCAGCTATGAGCTAACAGAGCTATAGCACACGTTCATTCATTCATTCTTCTTCTTAAAGTATTGGTGAAATAAAGACAGATAATGCCTTATTTAGAGGCTGCATCGTCTAAGAATAAGGTCCAGGTTTAAAAACACCGGAGTTCCCCTTTAAAGACACTAGATTATTGTAGGATTGTGATGCAAGACGCTCACTCAAAAACCAGCCAAGAGTAATGTGTTTAAACAGCACAAATGGTTTATTCTTTTAGTTCCTCCTTACACAGATATCATCCACATATCTGTGGAAGTTTTGTATGTTTTCTGAGAACTGAGCCGTGGTTTTCGTTGCTCCACAAAACACCGTAAAACACCAAGTAGCCACACTTTTACACGGCTTCAGGATGGTGGATTTCAGATGGTGCGATCGGTTTTTGTTTGTGAAAGTTGTGACAGAACATTCAGTTAAATGTGGCGACTCGTGAACATTCAGGAAGTGGCTCAGTGGTGGTAAAAAATGCAGCCGAGCGCAACGAAACCTGCTGAAACCGAAGAGGCAAGAATAATCAGAAACATCGAACATTCACACACGTAGAGACAAAAGAGTTCGGTCATTTAAACCGGGGATGTGAGGCTGAGCTGATGTAGTAACAGACGTGATGTCGCTGTCCGCTTTTTCATTTATCCAAAAAGTGCCTACAAATACGGTTCGAACCATTAACACTGCATTAAAACAGCTGTTTGCCGTCCATCCCGAGAATAAATGAGAGCGTGAACTCAGTTTATTAAAGTAAAAACAGATAAAATGGGTTTTATAGAAAATAAAAACAAGATAAAGTTACAAAGGCTCATAAAAACAGCCAAACTTTCATATATTACACTTTGTATGATACAGATGTTTTAAAGTAAGAGCAGGTTCACATTTTATATTTGCCTTTTAATGAGCTAGTTTTCCTCTAACTGATATTCTTCCTCCTAAGAACTCCCTTTATTTCTTATTTTAATGTTAGAGGCGGCAGTAAAGTGTGAGAAACGTGGATCTGTGCACACCGAGGAGAGGAAACGCTCCTGCAGATCAGCTTGAAATGAACTGTGCTTGTTAGCCGCTGCTGAGACTCGTGCACGCTGTGGAAAACACGCCGAGCGCAGAGAACAGCAGCAGGACTGCAGGCAGAACTACATTAAACACATTTAATCGGACGCAGCAGAACAGACGGGCACACACACTTTGTTGAAACCATTTCAAACACACACACATTACAGAATCTCCCACTCCCCTGAACGCAGCTTTGGCCGCAGTGTTTTGTGGCAGCGGGAAAGCGAAGGAGGTGACAGCGAACGCATCACAGCGCTCCGAGGAGGCTGGACTTTCTCTCTACTACCATCACTAATGTGTGTGAATCCTCGGTTCTACGCTAACAACCGAGGCGAGAAACTAGAAGCCATGAAGCTTTTTTACAACCATCAGTCATCACTTCATGTTCAACACCTTCTTTTGATGGACTAAATCCGTTTTACAAACACCACAGTGATCTTTGATGCTATGAATACAGTTTATCACCCAGATTCTCTGTAAATCTGCTCCTCGATGAGCAGTGTATTTCCATTTATTCACATCCCTTAAGTTTCCCTTAAGTTTCTTTTGGAATTGAGCAGAAGCTACTTGAACTTTATGAGAACTGAACACTAAAACCGGGTAAAACTCTCTTTTCTTTGTAAACAAAACCTTTGAGGGTCGTAACGGACCAGAAAATAACCTCCAGAAAAGCTTCCTTTGAGTCTGAGGGAACTTCTTTAAGTAGTTTAAGTGCAGGCGAGTTCTCAATAAGTGAAGAAATCATAAACAGGGCAGATATTTGACTAACTTTCAGCTACTACTCGTGGGTTTCCAGTTTAAATAACTGGCAGAGGGTAAATTTAGCAGCGTCAGCGTTGGGAGGAGCAGAAGAAGATGTTCCAGCCAGGATCAGCCGTCTTCATCTCTGTGGCACCACCTCAAACCTCCCCTTACCATCAATTCAAAGCCCCCCCCCCCATCCCCAAATCCCTACAACAAAACGTCAGCTGCAACAGCTTTATGTTCTTAATAAAACAAGAGAAGAAGCTTCACTCGTCTGTCACCAGACACCGAAGCCAAAGAGAAAACTGAGCCAACAGGCGGGTTGTTTCTAATGAGGACTTTTCATGGATTTTATGTAAATTACTGCAGATAAACGGCTGAAATGTACAGAAAAGCAAAGGTAAGAATGTGTGGATTATCCCTTAATGCTGCCTTTGTGCAGACTCTGCTGTTAGTGGCACTATTTAAAGCTTTAGTTTCAGATAAATGTTTCCAAACAGGAAGAATCTCTCATGTTTCGTCTTTGTGCTTTTCTTTAAAATCAGTGGAACGGAGGGATTGTTGCTGTTTTGGATGGTAAAGAATCGCTTCCACGTAAAGAAGGAACACCTCTGTGTGAGCGTTACCCCCCCGAAGGCTCTAAAGACAGCCGGTAACAGAAAAAAAGATGAAACTGAACTTCTTACAGCTGTCTTCCCAACCTGAGACAACACCAAACACTGCGAGGTGGCGGCGGCAGGAGCAGGCCATCATTTCTCCTGCAGCAGGGCGGGGATGTTGATGTTCCAGCCGATGGCCTGCCGGTCGAAGCCACAGGTGAACAGGTTGCAGGTGATGTTGTCCTCACACCAGGCCGAGCAGCAGACCATGCGCCGGTGACCCTGGACAACAACACAGCGGCTCAGATCAGACAGCCAGACGTTTGCAGTGAAGCTGGGAGCCTGAGAGGAGGACTCTGACAGCACAACGTCACGTTTATACCTGCCTAAATCACACATTTTCAGCAGGTGTTACACCTGTGGCTGACCTGTCTGTTGCTTCGTGGGAGTCGAGCCAGTCGCACCCCGGACATGTCGAACAGCCGGACCTGCCGATTGTCGTGAGGGAGGGCGATGATCTTCTGGTTCGCCGACACGCTGATCCTGAAAAGAAGAGCAGCACGGAGCACATGAGCTTAGATTTCATCTGCTGTCAGTGGGCTTCATGCTGGATTGTAAGTAAGAGGAACTGTTATTAACAGCAGACCTGTCCAAACTGAGAAGAATCTAGGCTTTTAGCAGATTTAAAACCTAAAACTCCTGTAATCCAACCATCAATCTATGTTTGAAGAAGCCTTAAATAACCCAGGAAGAGAATCTCTGGGTTTTAAGCTCCATATTCAGTTTGTGGCAGGCAGTTTCTCACCATTTTGTGACATTTTTCAGAGAAAATAACTGATTAATTAGGAAAAGAAACACTTTTAAATCATTAAACGTTGTGATCCCTATTTAAACAACCACTGTAGTCATTTTACTTCCTGTTTAAAAGGTCTAATTCAGTGATTCACGGCATTTATCTGTTTGCATTCTTCACGGCTTCCACACCTGTTCACTGCAGAGTCTGTGCGGATGGTTGCTATGGGCGATCTCATGTTCTTCAGGTCCCAAACTTTGACGGTTCGGTCGTCGCTGCCAGACACCACGTTATCTCCCACGGTGAACACAGCAGACGTCACTGTGCTGCAAAGGGAAAGAAAACTTTTGTTTCGAGGTCCCGTAAAGCCTTCCAACAACAGATGGTTGAGAGTTCCACAGGACAGCGCAGAACACAGGTGTCAAACTCTGGCCCGCGGGCCGAATTTGGCCCGCAGTGTAATTATATTTGGCCCGCGAGGCAATTTCAAATTAATATTAGAGCTGGCCCGCCAGTATTATACGGCGGCAGCGCTGGAACACCGCTTATACTACAAATCCCATAATGCTCTGCTGTTGTTTTGACCTCACTTCAGCCTCAAACCACAGATGTCACTGTTACCTACCAAAAAATGGCCAAAAGAAAGGCAGAAAATAGAACTTTTGTGGACAGGTGGGAGACAGAATATCTGTTTATGTAAAAGACAGACCTGTTTGTCTTGTTTGTGGAGCTAACGCGTCAGTAACTAAGGAGTAACTAAGGAGTAACTAAGGAGTAACTAAGCAGTAACTAAGGATATAATATTAGAGACACTATGAAACGAAACACCAGGACAAATATAAGGACCTGGACACAGCTCAAAGGAGCCAGAAAGTAAAGGAGATGGAAAGAGGTTTATGTTATTTTATTTTCACATTTATTAGCCTGTGTAAGAAGCTAATTTTGACATAAATCAGAAGGCTGCAAACAGAAAGGAGGCATTACATTTTTATTTTAATTTAATTTAATATGCCATTGATATGTTTTTATTATTATTATTATTATTATTATTATTAGCAACTCAATTTCACACCCCTGGACTTTAAAGTTATATAAGCCTTGTTCAGTATTCATTGTTAAATCTAAACTTGTTGGGTTCCATATCAAAAGGTTAATTTGTTCAACCTCGGCCCGCGGCTTTGTTCAATTTAACATTTTGGCCCACTGTGAGTTTGAGTTTCACCCCCCTGGCGTAGAATATTTTGCTTTATCGGTCTTGCAGCTGAGCACAATTCCAATAAATCCATAAAACCTCTTTTTTCTTCCCTCATCTGAGTCAATCGGGCATATTTCAGCAGGTCGGTGGTTTGATCCCCGGCCCGGCAGCACACTGAACCCCACGCTGTGGCGCTGCATGCACAGACTGCAGATAGAGCCAGAGGCTGCATGAGCAGAGCCTGAATAAACTGAATATGTGCTTCGTTCAGTTTGGCTTAATTCTCAGGAGGACCCAGCATCTCTAAAGCTTGAAGTAAAGAAACCCTTTGAGAGCTGCCAGAGGTGAAGGATGTGTGTGTCGGACTGACTCGGTGTGTCCCTGGAACACGTTGACAGAGTGGATGGACGGGTCTCTGAAGTCCCACAGTCTGAAGGTGGTGTCTCTGGACGAGGTGACGACCAGGCGCTGGGTGGGGTGCGTGCAGCAGTGGGTCAGCTCCTGGTCGTGGCCTGATCAAACACACCAGCACACGGTGAGCGGCAGGAACAGTTTCCGTCTCACAGGCCGTATTTATTTGGTAGCTCGGACACATTTCATTTAAAAAACCAACACACTGTAATCAGAGAAGCTTCACTGAACCTATGGCTGACTATCAGACCTCCTCCTACCAGTGAGTGAGTGGACCAGCTCGGATGTCTCCACATCGTAGAGATTGGCAGCTCGGTCCCAGGAGGCCGTCACAACCTGTTTGCCCCCAACCAGCCAATCAGCAGCGATCACCACGCCCTGATGGCTGCGGAGCGTCGTGGTTGCTACGCGGATGGAAGGGCAGTCGTTGGGGCCCTCGACCTCACCGTCGGCCTCGTCTTTATCTGAAAAGTCCACATCGTCCTCGCAGGGCGTCTGCTGCAGCACGAGGGACGCATGAGTGAGTTCAGGCACAAACAGAGAGGTTCAAAGAGGTAAATCAGAGGCTCCGCCCCCCAGGCTTACACTGATATCAGCGACAGGCTGTGGAGTTGGCAGCTGCACCAAGTATCTCCAGATGTGAGCAGTCTGATCTCCAGAGGCTGGCGGGGGGGAGAAACAAGATGTGAATAAAGTCTGAAATGTATCGAGCTTTAGGTTAACTTTAGGTGAATATGTGACGAGTTCATCCTGACTGCTGTAAGAGGAAAGCACCTGCTGTACTGAACTTAAATTATGGGATAGTTACCTGTTAGAGCCATCTGCTCAGTGGGATGGAACTTAATAGAATTAACTGCAAAAAACCAGAACATTTATGGTGTCAAATCATGCCGAAAATCACTGACAAATACGCAGAAACGCTGCTAATATCACAATATAACAAATCTTTAAGAGTCAGACACTTAGAGGTGAGACATGGAAGGGCAGAAAACTCTAAATCAGCAGCATAAATTAACTAAATAGCATTTTATTATGAGTGTGGAGCAAATACCTGATCCTTGATGGCCCATATATTTCAGGAGGCACTTTCCTGTCTCGATGCTCCACAGCATGGCAGTGTGGTCTGTCAGGACAGATCATGGACATGAGAAGCAGAATGAGTTGTTTTGGCTTGGATCGACAGAGGAAATATGTCAATTAAAGCTGTCTCTGAGAAAGGAAGAAAGACGGCGACAGGAAGGAGGAGCACTGACAGATAGAGGAGGCGGCGTTTGACATAAATAGGATCAAATGCGGGAGCTTTCACCTGCAGACGCTGTGCCGAGCACCACGGGCTGCGTCCTGGTGACGCTGAGGTCCCAGATGCCGTCTCTGTGGCCGACATATTCTTTCACCAGCTGGCAAATCGCTCTGGAGGTTGTGGCTTTGAAACTGGACACAATCTGACACACACCAGAAAAGTTAAGTCCAGAACAGTGGGCGGTCCCAGATGATTGGCCAGCAGGGTTCCTACACGCCTTCGTGTTCAGATTTTTTCATCCAATCACAGAAACGCATCAGAATACGTCAAATTTAAACACAAATCTATGAATCAATCAATTTTATGGCTTTTTAGAAGGTTTTGTTGAATCCCAACAGGAGTGATTCAGTGAAATATTTGGGTTTTATGAACATTTTCTGGCTTGAGAGGCCTACTTTGTATTTTTAAGAGCCGTGTAGGAACCCTGGTCTGAATTAGGGAGGAAGCAGAACTGAGGATCACTGAGGAGCTGCTCAGCAGGGTCGTTCAAGTATGCCGGAGCTAAGAAGCTTTAGAAAAAGATCTGTAACAGTTTCTGAGGCGCTTTAACCAAAAGATCTTTAATGCTGTTTGCTTTGAGCTCATCTACGTGCACGACAGGTGGAGTGAACCCCACCCGTCTGGCGCCTGCAGAGCTTTAAAACAAACACCATCAGCAAACCCAGATCTGCAACAAAAGCATCAAATCAACAGAAATCTGTCAGTGCGGCAGATTACTTTTAATGCAAAACCGCGCCAAAATAAAGAAAAACCCAGAGAGGGACACGGTTGGTGAGACGGGGAACGGGTCAGTAATTTTACAGCTGCTTCAGAGTCGGGGGGGTTTACATTGAAGATGGGAATGATACAAACGGGGCTCCTGGTTCGTTTTGGACACAGACCGCTAAATAAGTTCCAGCTGAAAGGAAGGAGGAGAGAGGCGTCATTCGTCTCAGAGGGGAACAAGTGGAAGACTCTTTGTGCACCACATGATGGTGAAACTCGGGCGATGAGGAGGTGAAACACACTGCTGCTGAGCCTGATGGGAGCCGCTGGCTGCTGGGTGTTAGTGAGCGATGCTTCGGTGGAATATCGATGCTACGCCAGGCTTTGTCATGTGATGAAGGGTAAGAAGAGTGCAGCACTGAGGCATCAGGTTACATTAAAAACAGCTGAAGCAGCAACGGGGGCCGGGAGCTTGAGGGTTTAGCGCTGCAGAATGAGCATCTAACCGGGTCTCTAGAGTTTGTGGAGTCAGTGCGCAGTCTGCTGCAGCCAAATCGACTTTTTGCTCTATTTAGTGACACCTCCTGACATAATATCACCAGAGAAGCTTCTCACTGGTCCAAAATAGATGCTCCGATGGGACAACAATCCCAAATGCTCAGCTAGTAAGAAGAATGCCAGCAGGAAAGGATGCTGGGACCTAAAAAACGAAAGCCTTCCTGCTAATCTCCCCGAGCATCGTGAAACTGTGCGAAACCTCTTCAGCGGCGAGGAAGACGCCTCAAACCCTTAACAACACGACCCAGAACCCCGTGTGGTTAGAAACTACTTAAAAAAGCTCATCTAAAGTGTGTTTTAATGAAAACTAAATACATTCCTCCCACTAAAAGCTTTCAGGAAGAAGGTTTCCCGTTTTTATTGCCACTGATTAGTCTTCAGCTGTTCTGCATGTGTGAGTCAGAGCAACAGCAGCTTTAAATATGAACCATCTCACATCCCAACTGTGTGTGACACCCTGAGAGGGTCAGAGTCTGCATACAAAGGTCATTTGTGATCCTCATTGAGAAGATGTGAGCTAGAAAATGAAAATGGCTTCTGCAGATGCACCAAAAAAAGTGTTTTTTACTGTTTAAAAGTCTTCCTAAATGTGATTTAATCTGCCAGATAAGAGCAGGAAACAGGTTCCTCTTGTGGAAGTCCACTACAGGTTAAGACAGCTACTTCTTAAACTGCACCCCCCCTCTGATGACATCACACAGTCGAGTTTAAACACTTTAAACCAGTCAAACCTTTATTTTCCAGCTGCTTTTCGAAAGATTGCTTCAGATTTGATTAGTTGGTGAACGGAAACCAGGCTGAAAGCTCAACCTGAGATTTAATGTGATTTAAGATCAGCGTCACTTATTATTTAAGCTCTGAGTCACTCGTGCACAACACCAGAAGTTTGACAAGATAAGCGAGAGACCTCGGTCCAGTGAGTATTTAGAAAACAAACTGGGTTTTAAGCCTCCTGTATAACAGATTCAGACCTCCAGTAGCCTCTCAGGCTTTAATTGTTTACATAAAAGGAAGGAAAAACATTTAAAAATGCCCTTTTTTTTAAGCAGACTGCACACTCCACTCCATCACATCTGAGCAATGCTTTAAAGCAGCCATAAATGCTCCTCCTCCTTGAATATGATGCAATTCAAGGCGTGAAAAGCATTTCCAGAGGACAGCTGCTTCGTGTTAAAGATGTCTCCGCAGTGTACCATTATGCGTACGCCGTCAGGAAGCGAAACCAAAGAGGTGCAACTGAAAAAGGCTGTTAGTGAGATAGTAAAAGTCCAGTTTTATCTCACGCAGAAACGGATTGAAAAGCTCAAACTCCTACATTTGAATGACCAAGTCTCGTGGGGAGGGAGTGTCGACCCCCTGGCTGGGCTGTTCATGCATATTGGCACACAAGGGGGAGAAATCAACAAGTTACCCATGAGTCTCCACCCCACAACTCCCAGCTGGTTACGCTGAAGTTGCGGGATCCGCCTACTCTGGCGTGGCAAGAATTTGAACGCGGCTATGAGCAAAGAAGGTGAAAAGACAGCAGTTCCTCTGTTTAACAAACAAAGAGGCAAATTAAACCCTTCCACAGGTACATTTACCATACTTTCCAACCAGTTTACCGTGTACAATAAGCCCCTCAGTCTCCACATTTAATTAAGCACAACTTTAAACTCAAATTACAAAACGTAGCATTTCTAAAAGTCCAAAAAACGAGAGAATTTCAAAGGAAGTGGAGTGTATAAAACCAGGTTTACCTTGCTGGTTGAAGCCTTGTAGGTCGTCTTCAGTTTCTGCGACAGCTGACTGGTGCTGTGACTCGCTGTCCATCGATGCCAGAACACAGGGACAATCGCATCACTTCTGGGAGGTTTTCCTCCAGACTGAGCATGACATCTGAGTGCAAAGGAGCAATTACTCACCTTTAGTTTTAAGAGCTCCTTTGGCTAAATCTGCCCCTTCGAACGTGTGTCCCTCTGCGGCCAAACGATCGTTCAACGTGTCGATTTCTCTGCGCACTGCAAGTCAAACACGGCGTGTTACAGGACGCGGTTTTATTCACCGTAGAGTTGTGGAGGTCAGCAGGAAAACATTCGTAGGAGTCTTTGTTGTCTCACTGCTCTGAGATCATTGGAATAGAACTTAAAATGTCAGTTTTTACTGAAACATGTCAGCTCATCACTCACGGGTTATTCAGAAAAAGAAATGTTGGAGGTTTTCTGCTTTACACCAACGTGGCACCCAACACATGCGCTATATAAGTATATATAAGCAATATAAGTATATATATAAGCTATATAAGTATATATATAAGCTATATAAGTATATATGAGCCATATAAGTATATATATAAGCCATATAAGTATATATAAGCTATATAAGTATATATAAGCCATATAAGTATATATGAGCCATATAAGTGTATATGAGCCATATAAGTATATATAAGCCATATAAGTGTATATGAGCCATATAAGTATATATAAGCCATATAAGTGTATATGAGCCATATAAGTATATAAAAGCCATATAAGTATATATGAGCCATATAAGTGTATATGAGCCATATAAGTACATATAAGCCATATAAGTGTATATGAGCCATATAAGTATATATGAGCCATATAAGTATATATGAGCCATATAAGTATATATGAGCCATATAAGTGTATATGAGCCATATAAGTATATATAAGCCATATAAGTATATATGAGCCATATAAGTATATATGAGCCATATAAGTGTATATGAGCCATATAAGTATATATGAGCCATATAAGTATATATGAGCCATATAAGTATATATAAGCCATATAAGTGTATATGAGCCATATAAGTATATATAAGCCATATAAGTATATATAAGCCATATAAGTATATATAAGCCATATAAGTATATATGAGCCATATAAGTATATATGAGCCATATAAGTGTATATGAGCCATATAAGTATATATAAGCCATATAAGTATATATGAGCCATATAAGTATATATAAGCCATATAAGTTTATATAAGCCATATAAGTATATATGAGCCATATAAGTATATATGAGCCATATAAGTATATATGAGCCATATAAGTATATATAAGCCATATAAGTATATATGAGCCATATAAGTATATATGAGCCATATAAGTATATATAAGCCATATAAGTATATATGAGCCATATAAGTATATATAAGCCATATAAGTTTATATAAGCCATATAAGTATATATGAGCCATATAAGCATATATGAGCCATATAAGTATATATAAGCCATATAAGCATATATAAGCCATATAAGTTTATATAAGCCATATAAGTATATATGAGCCATATAAGTATATATGAGCCATATAAGTATATATAAGCCATATAAGTTTATATAAGCCATATAAGTATATATGAGCCATATAAGTATATATAAGCCATATAAGTTTATATAAGCCATATAAGTATATATGAGCCATATAAGCATATATGAGCCATATAAGTATATATAAGCCATATAAGTATATATAAGCCATATAAGTTTATATAAGCCATATAAGTATATATGAGCCATATAAGTTTATATAAGCCATATAAGTATATATAAGCTATATAAGTATATATGAGCCATATAAGTATATATAAGCCATATAAGTTTATATAAGCCATATAAGTATATATGAGCCATATAAGCATATATGAGCCATATAAGCATATATAAGCCATATAAGTATATATGAGCCATATAAGTATATATGAGCCATATAAGTATATATAAGCCATATAAGTTTATATAAGCCATATAAGTATATATGAGCCATATAAGCATATATGAGCCATATAAGCATATATAAGCCATATAAGTATATATGAGCCATATAAGTATATATGAGCCATATAAGCATATATAAGCCATATAAGTATATATGAGCCATATAAGTATATATGAGCCATATAAGCATATATAAGCCATATAAGTATATATAAGCCATATAAGTATATATGAGCCATATAAGTATATATGAGCCATATAAGTATATATAAGCCATATAAGTATATATGAGCCATATAAGTATATATGAGCCATATAAGTATATATAAGCCATATAAGTATATATAAGCCATATAAGTATATATGAGCCATATAAGTACAGAAATAATTCAATTCAGGCGCTCCAGTCACTTCCATGGCCACAATTTATTCCACTTAACCTCACCTACGGGCGCAGCCATTGTTTTACGAGTGCAATGCATGCTGGGTTGGTGACGTAAACGCGTTGCTTTGTGCTCTGAGCCGAGCCGCTTTCGCCGTTTACTCGCTGGCTTTCAGCAGCGAGAAAACCACAATAACGCCACGTTGTGCTGCTTTTTGGGCGTAATTTTCAACCCAAGGAGAACGAGGGGAGTGATGTCAGCAGACACCGCTTTGAAAGTGACGGGAAGGGAAGAAAGGAGCGGGAAAATGCTGGTCGACTCCCAAAGAACCCACGCCGGTGTTCTCGCCACTTCTCTCCAGACACGTCTGAAGCATTTAGCCGACCGAGGCGCTGCTGCTGATAGACTGAAGCCAAACGCCGTGCCGATAACTCTTCTACATAAACAGACAAAACGCCTTCGGGAAGCGAGCGAAGTGGAAACGCCATCAGAAGGAGACGCTAAATGTTCTCCTGTCAACAGCCCGCTCCTCTGATGGCGAACCATCGGGCGCGGCTGATGGAGCTCCTTACAGCAAACACTTTCCCTCTCAGTTGGCATAGCAACGCAGACTCTGGCCGACTCTTCACGTCTTTGTTCGTCTTCAGTCTGAAGCTCGCTTACGTCTCTCTCAGATTCAAACTGAACACGGGTGACGAATGAACGGGACGAGCTCTGCAGCGCTGTGACGCCGTTACCCAGAAAGCATTGCACCGTAAACAACAGCTAAGATATTTTAATATATCAGGTTCAAGTCCCTGATGTTAGCTACAAAGAGCTTAATGGAACGGCTCCATCTACTTGAATGCTCCTGCAAAGGCTTCTGTCCCAACTGGGTCCCTCCGTTGGTCCCAGGATTGTCGTCTAGCAGCTCCTACACCACGCCTAAGACAATCCAAACTCTGTTCATGTGTCGTCCCACGATGGTGGAATGACCTACCGAGCGCTACCAGAACAGGGGCGTCCCTGTCTATCTTCAAGAAGCTCCTGAAAACCCAGCTCTTCAGAGAGCATCTCCTATCCCAGCACTTACCTTGTACTTCCCTCCCCCCTCTATCTCTGCACTTTATCTTTCTGCACTTCCTTCTATGCCTGCACCCTATCTCTACTCTGTCCCCTCTGACAGAGTCGGACTCCTGGGTTCCTTCTATGTAGCTTATTGTTAGCTTTTTATAAAGCTGTTATATCTTCATTTGTAAGTCTCTTTGGATAAAAGCGTCTGATAAATACAGAAATATAAACTCTATGCTTGACCGAATAGTTCATAACACATTTTCTGCAGTTATTTCAGTTTTACTCTGACTTTAAGGTCAATATTGAGAATCCTGGCACCCAAAAGAAAATCCTCGGTGCAAGTAGGACCCGAAAATTAGCCAAAATTCTACAAGAAAAGGTCACATTTTGTCTAAAAATGGATTTGTCAACCAACATTTCACAATGATGTGGTTGATGATGCGCCTTTGTGACAACATCTGCACTTAAATGAACCAAATAACAGCTAAAACGTGAATAATAAAGTCTTTCTGCACTTCCTTCTATGCCTGCACCCTATCTCTGCTCTGTCCCCTCTGACAGAGTCGGACTCCTGGGTTCCTTCTATGTAGCTTATTGTTAGCTTTTTATAAAGCTGTTATATCTTCATTTGTAAGTCGCTTTGGATAAAAGCGTCTGATAAATACAGAAACAGAAACAGAAACAAAACTTCGTTCTTATACAGCTGCTACAAACATTGATCATATCGGACAACAACGTCTCGGGTTCCTTTTAAACATTTCGTTCTTTTCCTTCATCTGAACAGAAACGGCACAAAGTCAGAGCGTTCAGCTGTTGAATAAATTGCTTCATGTCGGTTTTATTTTCTCAAAAAGATGAAAAACCTGAATCAACATCCACCGAGATGTAGTGACTCCACAGTGTTTGCCAGTAATTGTAGAGCAGAAGCCTGCATGTTAGAAAAATGGAGGCTGTTTGACACCAAAATGACTCACTTATAATGTCCAAGTGCTGAAAGAAAAATGCTGCTCTCTTCAACAAAAGACAAAATCTGTCTTAAACGCAGGAATCAAAAAGCTTTCAGCTTTAATGGCCTCGGGGTGACTTACGCTCGATGTTTTCGATGTAGAGGTTCTCAAACTCCCTCTCGATTTGACTGAACAGGTCCAGCAGGTTGCTCCTCAGAGACAGAGGCAGTTTGGAGTCCTGCGAGAGAAGAGAAGCAAAAACGGTTAAAAACACGCAAACCTGCGGGTTCAGACGTATTTTAAGGAGAAAAAGAGGAAGACAACCAAAAAACAAGTGTGACATGTTTCCAAATCTAATAAAAACTGATGAATGAAGCACGAGAAAAGTCTCTGATCACAGGTTTCACTCCGGTAAGAACGTCCATCTTACTCAAAGTCGTCAAAATCTGATAAATATCCTGCCATGTTGCACAAAACTATCAGCAGCAAACTCTGTGTGAAGTTAGCCGACTGTCACAGAGCACGGAGTGAATAAACTGTGCTGCAGGGGGGCGTGTGGATGAAGTGGGCCCAGTAGAGTGCCTGTGTAGAAATCCCTCCGTTAGCTCTCCTATAGCTGCAAGTAGCCACATAACAGCAGCTATGAGCTAACAGAGCTATAGCACACGTTCATTCATTCATTCTGCTTAAAGTATTGGGGAAATAAAGACAGATAATGCCTTATTTAGATTGGTTACTGACCGAGAGTTTAAGTTGCCTCTCTCTCTGAAACAGGCGAGCATTACCCCTCTTTCTCTTCTCTTTCTCTGGTGTAAAACAGACCTCTAATGGAGGCGCTACAGAGGAGGATGAAGAGTGTAAAACATTCCCAGCAGGTCCTTTTTGTTCTTCTATCTGCCTTTTATTGTCTTCATGTTAAACATGTTAGTTTGTGGTGTCTCTGCTCTTTGTTCTCATTGTTTTTATCAGCTGAAGAAAATGTTTCTTTGCTGTTAAAGAAGAAAGGTCAGAACAACAGAGCTCACAGAATAATAACTAATCATCTGAAGCATGTGGATCAAATCTTTCTGAGAGACGGAGGAAAGAAAAATTCAAAGAAAACTGGACTCATTTCTCTGTGATGAAGCTGTTTTCAGGCCAGAAATAAGGTTTAAAAACACCAGAGTTCCCCTTTAAGTGTTGCAGGGATATCAAAGGCAGTCCAACCAGCTTCTACTCTTAATATCAAACATAACTAAACTACATCAAACCTACACAAAGACTATCTGGGTGTTACTCTAATGTCTGACACCTGAAACTTACCTCCATTCTCATGAGGGATTCCAGATTATCAGAGGACTGGAACCAAAAGGGACCAGAGTGGAAAAAACAGAAGGTCATGAGGAAGGGATTAAAACACTTGGATGCTCGCTATGGTCTGAACACAAAACAGCTCAGTTTTTCCTCCATCACCAGCGATCAGCTTTTAAAGCAGCAGCTGATGTGTCAAAAGTGTATTTCAAACATTTTACGACATTAAAATATGTTACAGAACTTCCTTTAAGCATCAGGACACGTATTCACGATCTATACTTATGTTCTGATCTGTATGAAACGTAAAACTTTGCTAAACTGTGGTAAATCCTTACAAAACAAAGCCATTTATGAGGCCCACTAGAATAACTTAACAGGCTTTTATGTTGAGGGAACACTAGTAAAGTAAAGTAAATGCCTTTAAATGATGATGCAGAGAGGAAACAAGTGAAAAGTCGGGTCAGAAGTAAAGTTTTCTGTGAGAGAAAGCAACTCAAAGGTGTAACATGGAGCCAGGTCAGGTTGGGATGTTGCCTGTGAGCCAGAACATGAGCTAATTTGTAGCTCGTTTAAGTTCATTTTGACTCCATGGTCGGTGCACACTGCGCAACTTTGAGCCGTCTTAGATGGAAGAATCGTGGTGAAATCTCTGGTTGTGAATATTCAAAACAGCAGTCCTGCAGGGGACAGTAAAGGAGGTTCAAAGTCAGGGCGCCTGCTGCTGAGACCTACATCTGCAAACCAGCCAATAGGAGCTTGGCATGGAGCTACTGGCACTGAAACAGCACCAGAGTAGATGGAGGCATAACGCTTGATTGTTAAAATACGTTAAAATGGACCGTGTGCAGCCATCTTTAGACGTAAAGACTGCGTGATCTGAAGCCACATTGAGCGATTTTCACTTAAAAGCCTTTAGAAAAACGTTTGAAAATGTGATTTACGGCTGATGAGGAGCTGTGGAGAAGACAGTTCAGCCTCTTCACACTTGAATATAGAAGCTTAACATGATCTAATTCACACTGTTCCACACAAGTGAGCAATTAAGAGTAATTTTCCCCATTTCTTTTTGTTTTAAAATCCTTTCTGATGGTGAGCACTAGGACAGCTGTTTTTATTCTGCATTTCTTATCAGGTGAGTGAGACCCAAGAACACCTGAGAAACCCCCGATGAAGTGCAAATCTGTGCTAAATCCAACAGGTTTACAGCTGAATTAACACAACCTTACAGCAATACTGCAGTAACTGTGGCCTGCAGCACTATCATGTGCCCTCTAAACGGTGCATTAAAACCTAATTGGCTTACAACGAGAGTGCTTACGGGTGCAGACAGCAAGCTAATAATGACGGCCAGGGGAGGGTTGATATTTCATAAAGTATGTTTGTGCTTCTCTGTAACTTAGGGAGTCATCGTCACCTGTCCCTCCAGCATGTCTCTCTGCAGACCCGAGCGGTCCTGCTCCGTGCTGTTGGTCCTGCGGATGGAAAGGCTGTGAGACTTCCTCTTCTGCTTTGCCTGGCGGGCGGCAGCGCTGCTCCCACTCTCCACCGGCATCCCTCCGTCCAAACCTGATGAAAGCAGCCTGAAAGTATAAAACCGTGAGAATCCTTCGCTCGACAACCACCACGCAGAGCGGAAAACACGGTTGTTTTTGGCAGCTTCTTAGTGCGAATGTGTGAAATGACGTGTGAAGCAAACAGTGGATCCGCTCAACAAACCCCTCAGAGGTGCGCTGTGAAACTCGAGGGCTTACAGGGCAAGAAACTGAGAAGCAAACAATGTCTTCAGCCAATATTTTGTGAGCGAACGGGTGAAAAAAAAATCCAATATAGATCTTCTGATGCACTTTTATTTATTCAGCTGTGGGGAAACAAACACAAAGTAATTACCAGTAACTGGACTCTCATTTTAAACAGGTATTTGTGTATTTTAATGAGGCTGAAAACACTTATTCTTCAATCTGTCAGCTTAAGCCGTCTAAATGACAACTGAAATGTTTTCAAAAATACATTTAAAATAATGATAGTGTCCCCTAACTTAGTCCAAAACCCTAAAATACACAATTATGATCACAGCACACCTTTCTCAGAAGCTAAAACCAGCGGCTTTTTGATTTAAAACCTACTTAATGTTTCCAAAAAGCTGCTAATCAATTCAAATCTACCGTCTATCCAAGGCTGGATCAGTTTTATTCATTTCAATAGGTAGAACCACTAAATATCTGACATTATAGTGCTTTCTAAATGACTTATTTCTTGTCTATTTATCTGGAAGAGACTGAAAATCAATGCTGGATTACAGCAAATTGCTAATATATTATAATATAATCCTAAAGCAGGCGAGAAAAAACAAATAAGAAATAAAAGGGACCACCTGGATGGGAAAAGGGGCAACGATGCCAAAAACAAAAAGCTTGTTGGGTTAATTTCCTTATCTAATCTTTATCTAATCATTAAGGAGAGCTGCAACTTGGACATTTATTTGCTCTGGTCATGCTGGAATTAATCTACTATGATTTATTAAAATAAAGTAAAGCCTCGTGAGGCGAAAAGCCGCTGATCCACACCCCACCTGTGGTAGTTTTTTTACATTACATGGGCCTTACAAACCCTTAAATCGTAATTTATTCTGCTCTTCCATCAAAGAGAACTCAAATCTTTGGGATTGTCTCTGTTATCACTGCCCTTATCGTTTGCGTTTGCAGAAAACAGCATGTTAGCAGTGATAAATCAGACATCTGGGTGTCAGAATGACGTCATTGTTATGGATCATCATATGTTGGTTAAGGCATGCTTAAAGCTGGCTCCAGCTGTCACATTTCTAAACCGGTGTCTGACATTCGCCCTTGAGCTGACGAAAGGTGTCTGGGTGCGCAGCACAGAGATAAAACAGATGTTATTAAGCAGCCCATCTGTCTGAAACCAATACAGACATCGCTGCCACTTTCATTCGTTCTTTGTAAGTGCCAACAGAATAAAACACCCTTGTTTAGCTTCCAGACAGTCTGGGCTGGGGGTCAGTTCCTCTTGCCGACTGTCACTGATTTGTGAGGGCGGTTACAGCCCCGTTAATACTGCCGAAGTGTTGCAATACATATTAAGAAAGTACGCGTCCAGCTTAAGCTCAAACCAACCAACTTCACTGACTGAAAGTGAGCAATGCCCAACGCAAGCTAAGCGAAGCTAACGTTATCTCCGTTAGCCGGTGGTACCGAGCATGCTAACAGGCTAACGGTTGAGACAACCTGTGAAAATACGGAACTCAACTTACCAGAAAGTCTACCAAAACGGGGTTTTATTCCGAGATACTGTGGTAGTCGTTATCCTGTCTCTCATTGTCTTCGGGGTGCGATAATGCTCCAAAGGTTTAGTCAAATCTCCGCGTTGACAGTTGAGGACCGTTACGGTCCGCGAGAGGAGATAACGAAGCCAATTCCGGCCCGAGGTTTTTCGCAATAAAACTGAAATCTGAAAAGTCAAATCCCAGGAAATTCAAATGAAAATACCTTGAAAATGCGAGTTTTCAGCATTTTAAACTGAATACATACGCAAAATGTAAAAATAATTATTTTAAAGAGAGTTTAAATAAATTCTTGTTTTTCCGACCTAGCTAAAGTTTCAGAGTCTCGAAGAGTAAACTGTGTAATAAAGTCTAATGGTCTTAATTAATCGTAATAAAACAAATGCCGAATTAAAAAGCGGCTGTCAAAGGCTCGTCTGTACGTTAAGTTGTTTTGTTACAAGATGTGTACATTAAACATTACTCAAAAAATGGTTAGAGAGGTAAAAGTCGAACGGAGTTTGTCGTTGTTGCCAAAGAACGTCACGTTTCAGGTGATCTCAAACCATCATTTTACAGCTGCAACAAATAAAAGTAATTATCTCTATTACAGTTCCAACCTTATCAATGCACAGTGGAAAACTTTACACAAAAGACAACCTGACAGCAGTTTAGCTCAGGTGCACATTTATTTGGCTCCCTTGTTCAAGAGGAGATCGACAAAGAAAGCATCATCATCATCATCACTTTATCCAAATCAAGCCCAGGATTTCCTGAGCCACACACATAAGCTGTAAGGCATTACATTTCATCTGACTGCCAAGAGAAAAACCTCTGAAGGCTTGACACATCAGCTCAAAGGCTGAATAATGTCTGACTTCAGGTTGGTTTGTTCAAGGTGAAATAAGGACTGAACCATTATAACTGGTTTTTTTAGTCTGCTTTTCTATGTCTGAAGATCTGTGAGCAAATGTTTCAGGAGAAACATGATCATTAATCATGTAAACTGATTACTGAATTTATCCAAAAGTTTCTAAAAGGCGCGGTCATGCCCAGGTGTTAACGGAGGAAAGAACGACTTTTATCTGCGATCGGTTTTGCCCGACTTCCTCTTCCCGGCCAGGAGGTGCTTGGGTTTGAGGTCAAACACGTGTCTGTCTGACTCTCCCTTCCTGCCCTGGCGGTTCATGTCTTTCTGGGATTTCTTCATGATCAGCTTGGCCTTCTTCACCATCTGATAACAACAAAAGCAGGTCTCAAATTCAGCCGTTTGCACTGGAGGAGAAAGAAATAAGTAAGTAAATAAGGCGAAGACAGACCTTTGTGTCGCGTAAACCAGACTGATCTCGAGGTGGACGGGAGGCGCTCTGGCTGCGGGTTTTGGAGGTCGGGGGCGCCGAAGCTTCGCGTTTCCGTTTCATCGTGACGCTGCGGGAGCGCCGCGCCTGCTGAGCGTAGTGGCTCTGAAAACAGAAGAGGAAGAATCATCAGAAATGTGCCTCAAACTAATCCGACGCCATGAGAAACAAATGAAAAATTCAGACAGAATGAGACTAAAACATAATGAATGACCTTAAAGATGCACATTAGAAAAAGCTTAAAGGTAAAGTAACAGGTGAAAATCGAGGTGTTTGTACCAGATGTGACTTTATTTACAGTGTAAAGAAACCTCGCTGTAACCAAACAGATCATGGATGAACTTTTAAATGGTAAAAACAAGAAAAAACTGATGGAAATGTGAACGTTATCCGAGGTCCGGTGAGAACATACGTCATTCTTGTCGTTCATGTCCAGACCGAGTTTATCCATCTCGTTCTCGAGGTGTTTCCTCTCGACCTGAGCAAATAAAACACACACAAACACACACACACAGTTGGAGTTAAATGCAAATGGCGACAGTGACTCAGAGCTCTAAGAAGCCTGTGAGTCAAATAAGATGAGAACAGGAATTTATTCCCATTTGAACGATTCAAAAGAACCTGAACAAGCAGCAGAAAATGACTGAAGCTGGATTTGTTTCACTAATGAGACGCACGCCGTCCCGTGTGGTTATTTTCTGAGGTCACTGCCGTTTTTCTGTCACTTCCAGGTAAAAGCCTGAGTCACAGATTCGACTCACGACCACTTTGGAGCAGCGACTTTGTCCAACTTTCAGTGAAAAACGCTTTTCTAACATCGTCTAAATGTGCTGACAGTAAAGATATCTGCGAGCCGTTCGGGTTCATCACATAACAGCTAATAAATGTGAACGAGTCACATCCAGATAGTCCCAAAACCAACAGTTTGGTCGCTTTAAGGCGACTCTGCTCTGCTTCCAGCTGAGTTACAGGCACAGAACTTTATGGGCTGGTCAGTAAAAAACATCAGGAAAAATACGCTTTGCTCCAAAGTTTCAGTGCATAGAGAATATTTCTCACACAATAAAGATGAACCATGACCTGCTCTGATTAGGTAACTGTATGTTTCAGTCTATAAGCTATAGTTTTTCAGTGTTTCTCTCTCTCAGAACACTAAAAATCTGCCAACCTTCACACCAGCTTTTATGTCCACTTATGGACAGAACTCCACTTTGCTTTATGGTCATGTGACATTTTTGTGGGCTTTAAACATGATAACAACGTTAGCAGCGTGTTGCTGTTCATGAGGTGTTACATCCCCACGACTGTAGGGGGCGCTAAAGAGCTAAAATAATCACTTTAAGGGTTAAAATAATCCTGTAACAGCCGTCTGGAGCCTCAGAAACGTTTAGCTGTGCGAAACACACAATAAACACCAACACAGCTGTGAGAAGCTAACACTTTTTCAGCTAATCTGACAGAAATATTCTAAATCAGCTGCGGTAAGGCGTCTCCTCTCACCTTGGTGGCGGTCCGGGGCATGCGGGGTCCGTGCACGTCCTTTAATTTCGACTCCAGCACCTTGAGCTGCCTTTTCTCCCGGATCTGTTTGGCCAGAACGCGGATCTCCTGCATCTCTTCGTCCTCGCTCTCGTCATCGGAGTCGTACTCCCCGGCTTTCTCCTTCAGCTCCTCTTCCTTCTCCAAATCCTCCAGTTTCTGTGGGGGAAAGCGAACAGAATAAGTTAAAACGACGTACTTTTAATGAGAGGAAACATGGTGAGAACAAGCTTTAGCTTTCTTTAACCCAACGACATAAAGACATAAATAAATCCACAGCAGAATGAATCCACGTTAGCTTTGTTAGGCTTATAAAAAGTGCCAAAACCTCCACGAAACATGGCTGCTGAGTGTCCTGGTCAAAGCAGCGTGTTAAACTAACATAAAGAGGGATGTTAGAAGGAGGTGAGATGAAGGAATCAGGCGGATCTTGCTGGTGAGGCTTCAGACAGAAACTGAAGCAAAGCAGCAGCTCTTCCGGTAAACTCCGGAGTCACTCACCCTCATGATGTCCGGATCGATGTAGTCTGCGATGTTGTGGCCCTCCCACACCTCAGGAATCTTATCCTGCTTCTCCTCCTCGTTCATCAGATCCCAGTATTCTTAAAAAAACAACAACATGGAGGAAATGAGCCTTCGTTCTCAGCCAGCTCCACCATCACAACCAAAGCGCTTCTTACTCTGCAGATCCAGGACGTAGTCATCACCCAGCTCCACCTCCAGGTCCCTCTCCTGGAAGACAAACAACAGATCAGGGTTGAGTTCTGGAGCACCGGTGCTGCTCAGACCTTTAGCTACAGCACAGATACCAGCTCAGAGGAGCTGAATGTGGTGACACAGTCCAACCAGAGAACAGCTTCACAACGTGTCCCATCTGATGTAAAACCTCACGTAGTCGAGTTTAAGCTCAACTCTGAAGCAGCAGCAGTGCAACACCTGCATCTGTGGAGGCATCAGCACTTAAAGCTTCGTGTTGAACTCACTAAAGGTTCCCTCAGCTCTGGTTTAGTCCGTTTTCCTCTTTGCTTTGTGTCTGAGGGTTAAAATCACGTACCAGTCTCCGTTTGGGGGCATCCACCTCCATGGCTTTCCTCCGATTCAAAGCTCCCTCTGGGATGAACGGAGGCCTGTCCTGGAAAACAGAGGAGTTGATAAATATGAGAAAAGAACCACAGCAGCTGTGAAGCCAGAGGTCAGCCCCCAGCCTTCAGCCCCCAGCCTTCAGCCCCCAGCCTTCAGCCCCCAGCCTTCAGCCCCCAGGCTTCAGTCCCAGGCTTCAGCCCCCAGCCTTCAGCCCCCAGCCTTCAGCCCCCAGCCTTCAGTCCCCCAGCCTTCAGCCCCCAGCCTTCAGCCCCCAGCCTTCGGTCCCCCAGCCTTCAGCCCCCAGCCTTCAGCCCCCAGCCTTCAGCCCCCAGGCTTCAGCCCCCAGGCTTCAGTCCCAGGCTTCAGCCCCCAGCCTTCAGCCCCCAGCCTTCAGCCCCCAGCCTTCAGTCCCCCAGCCTTCAGCCCCCAGCCTTCAGCCCCCAGCCTTCGGTCCCCCAGGCTTCGGTCCCCCAGGCTTCAGCCCCCAGGCTTCAGCCCCAGCCTTCAGCCCCAGCCTTCAGCCCCAGCCTTCAGCCCCCAGGCTTCAGCCCCCAGGCTTCAGCCCCCAGGCTTCAGCCCCCCAGGCTTCAGTCCCCCAGGCTTCAGCCCCCAGGCTTCAGCCCCCCAGCCTTCGGTCCCCCAGGCTTCAGCCCCCCAGGCTTCAGCCCCCAGGCTTCAGCCCCCCAGCCTTCGGTCCCCCAGGCTTCGGTCCCCCAGGCTTCAGCCCCCAGGCTTCAGCCCCAGCCTTCAGCCCCCAGGCTTCGGTCCCCCAGGCTTCAGCCCCCAGGCTTCAGCCCCCCAGCCTTCAGCCCCCCAGCCTTCAGCCCCCCAGCCTTCGGTCCCCCAGGCTTCGGTCCCCCAGGCTTCAGCCCCCAGCCTTCAGCCCCAGCCTTCAGCCCCCAGGCTTCAGCCCCCAGCCTTCAGCCCCAGCCTTCAGCCCCCAGGCTTCAGCCCCCAGGCTTCAGCCCCCAGGCTTCAGTCCCCCAGGCTTCAGTCCCCCAGTCTTCAGTCCCCAGCCTTCAGCCCCCAGCCTCCAGTCTTCAGTCCCAGCCTTCAGCCCCCAGGCTTCAGCCCCCAGGCTTCAGCCCCAGGCTTCAGTCCCCAGGCTTCAGCCCCAGCCCCCAGGCTTCAGCCCCCAGGCTTCAGCCCCCAGCCCCCAGGCTTCAGCCCCAGCCCCCAGCCTTCAGCCCCCAGCCTTCAGCCCCCAGGCTTCAGCCCCAGCCCCCAGCCCCCAGGCTTCAGCCCCCAGGCTTCGGCCCCCAGGCTTCAGCCCCCAGCCTTCGGCCCCCAGCCTTCAGCCCCCAGCCTTCAGCCCCCAGCCTTCAGCCCCCAGCCTTCAGCCCCAGCCTTCAGCCCCCAGCCTTCAGTCCCCAGCCTTCAGGCTTCAGCCCCAGCCTTCAGCCCCCAGGCTTCAGCCCCCCTGGTTTACCTTCTCGTCCCTCTTGGCGGGCATGGCCAGGTGCAGCCTGTTCAGAACATCGTGGACCTTCTTGCCCTTCATCTTGGTGTTGACACGGTGAGCGAGCAGCTGGTCGCAGGCCTGGAAAACACAGGAGCGTGAAGTGGGCCCCGCGGCCGCCTCAGGATCTCAGACAGAAGCTGAATGCTGCTTCAGCTCACCTCAGTTTTGACCTGCATGACTCCTTCCTCCGTCAGGGTGCTGGTCTCTATGACGGGGATCCCCTCAGCCGAGAGGTCCGTGAAGATTTTCTGACAACAAAAAGAGTCCAAGGCTGTTCAGACCTCACAGAAAGTGGCCCTACAGTTCGGCTCTACCACACAATAAAGACAGAGACGTCGTAAAACTGGACCCTGAACGGCTTTAAGACGCGTCTAAACTGAGAATCACCCACCTGGTTCTCCTCCGACAGCTCGCTGATCTTCTTAACGTCACATTTGTTTGCCACCACGATGAGAGGCTGCGGGACAGACACCAGCGTTAAGAGAAAAACCATAAAATGTGCATCTGGTTCCATTTTAAAGGTCCTTCAAACGAGTTTCCTGAAGAAAACAAACACACAGCCTGATTTAAACTGAATTCATCCTAAACAGAAGGTCCACCTGTACAGATCTGTTGGTGAGTTAAAGGGTCTAAAACATCGGCGGGACGCCCTGCAGCGTGACGCCGGCTCCTGTGAGCGGGGGGGAACTCAGTCACAAACACTGATATCCAAAAGGCTGATTATTCAGGTCCAACCAGGGGGAACTCTAACAATCAGCCACTCCATCAGCACCGGGGCCTCCATTACTCTGGGGGATCAGATGCTCCTCTGGGAACCCTCCTTTTCTTTCTGTCAGCCCACCTTTTTGTCTCTAAGAGCTTCTTAACTGTAGTTTCCCATCTCTCTGTGGCTGCTTTGAGTCTTTTCTGGTCTCTTGGTGCTCGTTCTGCGTCTCTTTGGATAAACCGGTACGATTTCTCCTCAACTAATGTCTCTTTTTAACCAAATATCACACACTGAGGCTCTTTGATCGCTAACTCAATGAACAGGAACGTTATTTCTTCACTTCCATTCACTCAACCTGCCCTGAAACAGTTTGGAGTCTCTTTGGGGAGGTTAATCAAACCTGTGCCTTTATTTCTAAAGCAAACTCTGCCAGTTTTCTTTTCTTTTCTCTTTTCTTTCTTTTCCAGCAGCTGGTGAGGCTTGTTAGACCAGAAATCCACCACAAACTGAATGCCTGCACCCTGGTTTCCTGCTTACTGCTCATATAATGTAAGAGCCTCCACTTTAAGGAGCAAATGTTCCATCAGTGAATGCACGGAAGTGCTTCCAGGAATCCAGGCTTTCAGGCTTCTTCGTGACATTATGAGAAAAGCGAAATTCGTGGCCCACACCGACCTTGTTGGCGAACAGGGGCCGGATGTTGCTGAAGAGCTCCAGCTGCTCCTGCAGGGTGTGACCGCACTGCTCAGACGGGTCCATGACGAACAGAACCGCAGCCCGCAGGTGAGCCAGAGCTGTGATGGCCTGCATCTCGATGGTGTTCCTCTCCTCCAGAGGGTGGTCCAGGATACCGGGGGTGTCCACCACCTGCACAGAAAGGGGAGAACGTGAGGGACGGACAGAGGTCCAGCAGCTTTGGAGCGGTCCAGACGGAAATAACCCTTTAAGCCTCGTCTTCATGTAAATGTCATTTATTTCTACAGCAATCCAAAGTGCTTTACAGCAGAAGGAAGCAAACATGTATTTATGCAAGTTTCCTGGAAACCTGATCATTACGAGTATTGATCCATCCACAGGCGGTTGCTGTTCGGTTGCTTTTTGTGGTTAATTTTAACACATATGTAAATGTAAATGTAATCTATTTATAATGCCCTTTACAACAATCCATTTCGCTTTACAGCAGATAATAAATAAAGAAAAGAATAAGTACAAAAAACAATAAAATAACAGTAAACGCAGTAAAATACAGCAAAATTGAATAAGATAATATAAAAGTGTCACCATACTACTGGGTATTAAAAGCCATCTGAAATAAGTAGGTTTTTAGCCCTGATTTAAAGAGGCCCAGGTCAGAAATAAGACATATCTAAGGGGGGGGGCTTATTCCAGAGCCTGGGGTCACCCCAGGGCTTGTATTTTGACCTGAACACTTCCAGCTAAAGTTGATTTGTTGGCCTCAGAGCTCTGCCAGGGTTACAGTTAAAAGCTCAGATAAATACGATGGGATGAGGCCGTTAAGAGCTTTAAAAACAGACTTTAAAAGGTTAAAATCGATCATGTGAGCGACGCGGCGTCTGGGTCGTGGGACGCCTCCAACTCACCTGCCAGCGCAGGTATCTGTAGTCCATGTGGCCCACGAACAGAGACTTGGTGGTGAAAGCGTACGGCTGGACGTCGACATCTGCTCTGGTCACCTGATGAGGAAGACCACGTTAGCTTGGATTTAAAGAAAGATCAAAGCGCTGCATTTCTCTTCTTTGCTGGGTCAAACCCACTGGAGGGCTGCTGTTCACCTTGTTGATGAAGCTGGACTTGCCCACGTTGGGGTAGCCGCACAGCAGCAGGGTCCTGGTGTTGGGGTCGATGCTGGGCAGACGGGACAGATGCTGCCGCACTGTGGGAGGAAGACAGCGGGGGGGTGAGTCACTGATTAAAGAGGCTACCCTCTGAGTTGGAGCCGGAGCGGCGCCCCTCACCCTGTTCGAGATACTCCAGACTGGACTTCTGTCGCTTCAGGATGGTGCACATGCGGCCCAGAGCGGCTCGCTTCAGCTGCTTGCACCGATACAGGGAGTCTCCGTACTTCATCAGACGCACGTAGTCTTTGGCCACGCTGGGGGGGTGAAGACACAACGTTACGCCTCATTTTCCTCCTGCTCAGCAACAAATCCACAAACCGGCTACTCTTCAATGCCCAGTTTGTGGTCCACAGACAACCAAACCCCCTTCTCCTCCGGCACTTTGGCTTTTCTTGGATTTGGTAGTCAGAACTGGTACTTTTACACTTTATTATTGTTCAAAAGCGACTGTTTGGTGGCCCTTCAGGAGAAAAATGACACCTGCAAACTGTTCACAGGCCCAGCACATGCACCCAGTCCCAAAACAGAGCCCATAATGAGCTGTGTTAGTGCAGCAGGGCTAATAATCCGGCCCACTGTACAGATGTGAGCAGCTCATCTCATTCTCTGGCTACAGGACTCCTTAAGGTCCATTTTCTCCCTTCTTCATCAGATTTGCCCCACCTGACCAACCTCAGTGCAGCAGGAGCCATCTTCACATTCCCCACAAGTATATTTAAACACACTTACTTATCAATCAGATTCTTGGCGATGTTTATCTGTCCCAAGGCCAACTTGTAATGGTCTTTGTCGTACAACACGTTCATCAGGTCGGCATAAAACGGATGGATGTCCTGCAGAGGAGCAAAAACGGGAGAATTTCACAACCCGACCCCAGAGATCGGGCAGGAAAATGACCCCCTGACCCCTGGTGTGGAGGCGTTTTCATGACTTACGTCCAGCTTGGGGAAGTCTGTGAGGATCTGTGTGAGCCGGTCATGGTAGTTCTGCTGGGTGAACTTCACCTTTCGCATGTAAAAGTGTCGGATGCGGTGGATCTGGTAATGCTTGTGTACCACCGTGGGCGTCTTCCTTTGGGTTTTGGATAAAGTGATGTCGATGAATTCCTGCAGAGAAGAGCACATCAATGGAGTCAGTCGTCTGATTTAAAGCTCCGTAAATCTGTTAAATTGTACTGTCTCTCAGATTTAATTATAACGTTGCATGCTGTGGCACAGATACTGCTTCATATGCACATAGAAGTGGTCAAACTGGTCAGATCTGGACCCAACTGTTCTACAGAGAATATAGATTCAATCATTTCTTGTTGGAAATTTGTGGAAAAGAGAAAAAAAAGGAAATTTCACTGGTTTTTTTTGGCATATAGCAACAATCTTTTTCACTGCAGAATAATTCGGTCCAGATTTGAGAAGTCAGTCCATCGCGGTTTCCATGCAGGACCTGGTTTAATGTGATGTTCATGCGAGAAAAGGCAGAAAACTTCCCCTTTCAGCGTCATCACAAATACAATAAAGGCTTCACAGGTAACAAGGTGTGTTTAAAAGTAAGATCCAGTCCAACTGACCAGTCAAAATACTGTGGTCCTCGTGCAGGCAGGACCTGGTCTATAGCCCCCATGCTTTTCCCTTTAATTCACGAACGGAAGCCAACTTCTTCTTCTTCTTATCTGTGTTTATGCAACTAACAACAAATCCTTCCCTCGCGATCGTGTTTTACTCATCATAGCCGATTCAACAGAAGGTAAAAGTGCTGTTTTCTCTCTGCTTTTAATCATTCTTGTCCTGAAACCCGCGGCTGTCTCTCCGTAGCCGTACAGCACGTGTTTTCCTCCCCGTTACGTTGTTTTTTCGGCTTCTACCGACCCTCCCGGCGCAGAAACAGCAACACCGCGGTTTATGTCAGTTTAAAGCTTTAAAGTCGTGGGATAAAACTCACCTTTGCGGTAGGAACCACCATAATCTTCTTAAAATTATAAAGTGCCATTTTGTCGGGACACGTTTAGTCCGCTGACGGCACGGGGAAAGGAAAACTCGAAGTTCCGCTGGAACCGGAAAAGATTTAAATGTGAGGGTTTTCTGCGCATCGCCCCCTGGCGGCCAAAGGCGAACACTGCAGATACAATGAAACGTACCCGAACATCGCTTCAAAAATATATAAACTGCTCAATTAGAAATCGGTTTCTTTGTTAGGCAGCTCAAATGTCTGTGCATAATTTAAATCTGCTTTCTCACAGCTGTTTATACCCTAAAACTGCTCTGCTTCGCGTTTATTCTGATCCTAACTCCCTTTATAACCTGAAAGTTTCCTGACATTATGAGGAAGGCTGGGACTGAATTTCAAAGATTATGAAGTGAAACAGAAACAATCTATGCAACTGATTTATTGAGTTTCTTGTCATCTTTTAAAGTGGTCTTGAGCAGTAGTTCTACAGACTTTTTCTTTTAATATTGCATGCTTTTTCTCTTATTTATGTTTATGTATTTAGCAGATGCTTTTATCCAAAGCGACTTACAAATTTTCAGTACCTTACCATTTTTGTACCTTACCATTTCAGAGGAATGTGTTTTTTCTTTGTTCAGCCACTTAACTCTGACCTATGAACCCTTCAGGCAGAAAAAAGGCTCCTAACTCAAGGGATGAACCAGTGTTGTGTCGACACAGAACAGACAACTTAGCAAAGAAGCCATTTTAAACTGGATCTTTAGGCACTTTGTTACCAGCAGCCTGTCACAAAGACACATCATTTGTTCCCATTTCTTTAGCTGCATCTATGAAAAACAGCAAAGAAAACACAGTTTGACAGACAGAAAATAGGATTTCTGCAGCAACAAGGTGATTCCCAAAGAGCTATTAGCTGAAAACTTGGCATATCTCAGCATGGTGTGCAGTGTGTCCTTAAAACATTTGAGGAAACTGGACAAGTGGAGGACAAAAGAAGAAGTGTCAGGCCTAAAAAACTATCTACAGCAGACAATCTGCACACGGTATCAGTGATAAGAAAATATGTTGTTTGTTCCAAAAGGACGCTGTCTTTTACCCAGCCAATCACTACATGTTGAAATTTAAGATATCAATGGCAGCCTCTGTGGGGATCATTCAGAATCTGTGGTGTATCTTTTTCAGTCGTGTTTTGCAAAGGATTCATCACATTTATGATCCACCACACCTTAAAGGACGTTTCATTACCATCAGAAAATGTTTTATTCTGTTTTCTTAGAGTCCCCAAAAAGAATTTGACAATAAAATATCATATTTAATTTATTTTCTTAAAGATGTGGAACAATATATATACGATCAACATCAGACTCAACTAACAGAACGAGTCTGAAAACATTTGTTTATCTATGTATATTTAACACTCCTGTAAATTTAAATGTTGCTATAATGTTCGTTTAGTTGTAAACATAATCTGTTCATGTGTTGTATACTTATTGTTGCTCAATGAAGTTCTTAAAATATATAAATATGTACAGTATGTATAGGTTAACAGCATCTGAAAGTGATGTCAATAAGGAAGATGAAAACATTTATTTATGTTTACATTTTCAATTTACAATCATTTTGTGTAAATATTCTTATAAATATTCTTATCTTCTTGCTTTCGTGGCTGCGGTACATTTCCTGTAAGGAAGGCGAAACGGAACGTAAAAAAAAACAACATATTTGTTGTGATCCGCGATAGTTAAAAAAGCAGCCAATCAGAGGGCAGGGATGTCCTCAGGCCACACCCACTCTCGAGTGAGTTCGAGTGCGGTTTGGACCAATGAGGACAGCCCGCTACAAGAGTTATGACGGAAGGGGGGGCAGGGAAGAGGGGGTGGGGGCTGAGGGGCGGAGGCTCGAGCCCAGTGTGACAGCTTCGGGTTCAGTACTGCACCGGAGAGAGGAAAAAGACGAAGAGGTCTCACTCCTTCTTCTGGGGAGAAACTCGTGTTTACCTCTGCTGCCTCAAGCCCGCTCATGGAGAATGTGAAGATACGTCACGCCGTCTTGTATCCTGGCATGTCTCCGCCATCTTGTGAGGAATGGTCTCCTTTTACCTCAGTCTAAGACAGTTGTTACCTGGTTAGATTTTGAGAAGAAATGGAGAAAGAAGACGAAGCCCACCGGGTGTGACTGAGTCAAGCTGCTGAATGCAAAATCTGTTCATTAACATGCCGTAAATCTGATCTCTTGCAATGTCCAACCCCGGTTTATTTGGCCAATTCATGAATAAAGTAAAAAAAAACATCATTTTCAAATACTTTAGGAGATGGATTAATTTAATGTAGTCATTTGTCAGATGGATAATAAAAATTACTTGATTTCTTTTCATCGGTTTCAACAACTGTTCCAGATTTTGATAGTTTTTCTGGTCACTTATTGTGGCTAACGTGTTAGCAAACAGTTAATTTACAAACCAAGACGTTCAAGAGCAACGTTTCTATTAATCTAAGTCCAATTATAACTCAAACTCCTTTAATCTTAGATGTTCCACCGGGTTCACCAGCTTGAGACTAACTGTGAAGCTGGACCAAAACAATGACGATGTAACTAGTCGGCTAAACTGTCTCCTTCAACTTTACTTTAATAAGACACATGCAAAGCTTGTGTAAACAGTTAGTAAGTCATTGATAAGTCAGTATAACAGAAATGTGACTTAATATGTTGATATACAGGTACTAAATCAACCAATCCTGTGCTCAAAGGTGGAAATTACTGTCAGGCAGGTGCAAAAGTTTCCTCTTGACCCCCAAAATATTAGCATGACTACAGTAACTTTCCTAGGTCACATTTCAGAAGTCAAAATCATCAAAATTTAAAAATATTTGCATTAAAAATGGATAAATATCCACTTGAAGGCATCTTCAACTTGTGACATGACCAGGAAGTAAAGTTGCCTAAAAACAGTAGCATTTGAATAAGGAAGAAATGTACCTGTGGCATGAAAATAATCTTATAATAATAATATATAAATACCTGCTTTCACCGAGTCTCATATTATGCAGATGATACCAAACTGTACCCGTCTCTCTCGACTCTTCGCACTGTTTTCTCAGGCTCCATTCCTAAAGTTTTATAAGAATGTTTCCGAAGCAGCTGCATGTATAAATGCAGATGTTTGCTCTGGAGTTATTGCTGAGATTTTCCAGCCTTTCTGCTGAGTCATAAGTCATGAAAAACAGAAAGTTTTTTGCATCATGAGTAGAGAAATCAGCGTTTCAGCTGATTAAGCACAGACTACACACAGGGTTTCCTAACGTGATCACACTTGAATTCTGTTTTATTGCTTTTAATTCGCTTTGGATCAAAGCCTCTGAGGAACTGGAAAAACAGCCAAAAATAACTGAGTTAAAAACAGAAACTTAACAGAAGGTAACTGAGCCGAATAAGCAGGACGGTATGGCTGCACCTCTTTATTTAATCATAAGTAAATGTTTAGACTTATTTATTCTTTTTGTATTGTGTAATTCTTTCTTGTCTGGGATGCCTACAACATTTGAAACGGGAAGTCTTCTCGCTTCTTTGAGCTCTTTTCTTCTTTTGCTTTCTTGACAGTTCAGGAGAAAACGGTCTTGAGGCAGATTTTCTTTTCTTATTATTAGAAATTCAGAAACTTTTGTTTTGTTCACCTGATACAAAGTAAAAAAGAAAACCACATTTAAGATTTACTCTGGATAATTAATTTAGGCTCCTTCTGCAGATGTGGGCTCTAACAACACCATCATGAAAACAAATCTCTGCACATGTACAGCTACACATTCAAAAGAGGCCACAAAGACACCGTCAAGAGCCCACAAAAAGGTCAAGAGACCATAAAGCACATCGTTGTGGCGCAGGACAGGAAACCAAAGCGGTGTGATGCTGTATGTTAGTCGCCTGTGAACGTGCGTAACAAAGGTTTAAGGTTCACAAACTTCTCTTGTGTCGCTTAAACTTAAACTAATTTCTTTTAGATGCTTTTGGTGTTGGTGGCAACTTTATGTTTTGATTTAATTAACAATTCAGTTCTATCTTTGCTTTAAGATGACCTATTGTTTTTTTCTTTGGTATTTTTTTAATCCAGCTGTGCATAATTTAAATGCCTGTTATTCTCATGGGATGGTACAATCTCCATTAAGCTGCTTTTGAGAAACCGGCTGTTTTCACAAGTCACATACTTTCCCTTTGTTCGGACAGAGGACCGTTCAGGGCACCCTGCTGCTCTCTCGCGAGTGGTTCGTCCCTGGAATTATAGACGATCTTTGTGCTGCACACGAAAGGGAAAGGAAACGCCGACTTCTCCATTCCAAAATCCCCTCTGTCTCATCTTTAGCGCTAACGAGTGTGTGATCGATCCGAAGCTTTGAGACGTTTGTGTCTTCATTTTGGGGCTTTTTGCTCAATTCTCGACCCCCCTTCCTGTAGAGCCTGCTTCTGGTCGTGAGGAATTAGCCTCTGGTGAGATTCCAGACGCCAGGTTTATCGAACCCGACTGTACAAAGTTGATAGGCAAGCTAGCTGGCTAGCCATCTAGCTAACTCTCGGCTAGCTCACTCGCTAACTAGCTTGCAGTGTTGGTCGGGGGAGTCCATTTTTGTTGTCAGTTCTGGGGGCGTCGTTTTCATGTTACATTGCAGCTGCATCTGACTTGTTTCCGTCATATCTGAGGAGTTCTTGCAGTGAGGTTTAAAGCAGTTGTCCGTAGCTAGCGTGCTCGATATAGCCTGCTAGCTAATACTCTGCGCACTTAGCCTGGAAGCCAGCTCAAGGCCCGAGTCCAGCACCACCACCGGCCGCCGCTACCATCACAGCATTCGCATCGCCGTGCAGTGAGAGTTGACAGGTGAGTAAGAAACTGTTTATACCGTCTGAAAAAGTTGCTGCTGGCTCTGCATACACGATGGGACTCTTTCATATTTCTGCTCCGTTGAGTTAGCTCGACTGGTAACTAAATATTAGCTTGATTTGAGACGATTGGGGGTTGGGGAATCCGCGAAATCACGCCGGAGGTCGCCATCTTTCATCGGATGCTGCTGCAAGCCAGCTAACTAGACATGGCTGCTACTTTAGAGCTCGAGCCAACTTTACAACTTCGCTGTTTATGGCTGGGGGGGTAAAAATCTCCCTGTTGAATAATTTACCCCGCAAATTACGCGCGTACTTTGCTCTCATTAGGTCCCCATGTTGCTCGGTGACAGCAGTGTCGCCGCTTTTGGCCCTTGGCATGGGCATGGCACGCGAGCTGCAGCCTTTCTCGGCTGTGGAAGCTACCAAATAGGCCCCGCATTGCGTCTATAACAGAAGTTGCGGTGTTTGATTTGCAAAGTTGTTCCAAACAGACGTATCTTTAGAGTTTGGCAGCCTTTTCAGGAGGATAAACAAGAGTTAAAGCCATGCTGGATGCCTCCGGACCATCCTCCGGCGGCGGTAACCCGCTGACTAAATATAAACTCGTTGGACCACTATTGCATATTTCACCGGTCTTATTTTGGAGAATCATATGGGTCGTAAATCACCTCTTGTGATTATGCAGGAAGTGAAGGAGGCTGTGGGGAGGAGGAGGGCCGAGTGAAGCTTGTGTTTTGGGGCCTTGTCTAGACGTGAAGACTGGGCTCAGTAAGTTATGATAAGTTTGACGGGTCGGTGTTTCTGTGGGATGTTTCAGGTCGGAACATATCGGATGTGTTGCCTCCTGCTTTATAAAGTTTGGGTCCCTTTCAGTACAGTGTTTTCCTCTAAATTTGCATGTTCTGAGGCGGATTGTTTGCTTCTGAAGGGAGTTGACTCAATTTCCATATTGTAGCTATTGAGAAATGTTCTGTTTTTACAGGATGAAGTGGCAAAGTTTTGTTGTAGTTTGCTGATTCCACTCAGATTTGCAGCTTTTTAGCTAACTCTTCCACGTTTCTGCTCCTGGAAATCAGGGATGCTTCAGATGAGCTGCACGGATAGAGCCGAGTGGCTGGTTTTACGCCACACCTGGTGAAGCGGTGTGTTGAAACGGCTGGTGCTTTACACCCGGAGGAGCTGCTCCATCTGTTTGAATTGTTACAGATGTATAGATTACTGTTAAACGTGTGAACATGGCGCCAAAAACTCGTTCAATTACACGGAGCAAGAGATTGTGGTTGAATTGTACCTGTTTGAAGTAGTTGTGGCACTTTTTACGGCTCACGTGGGTTTTTGGGAGGCTTGGATTCCCGACATATGGTCGAAAGGAAGCGCCAAGGCGCTCTGGGGAGGAGTCCAGGAGTGTAAAACCATAATGTGGCTAAAATGCAAATGGGAAGCCGTCCCAGGTGAATACGGCACAGCTGTATGTTCAGTTTATGGCAGCAGAGGGATTCCATCAATGATCACCTGAGGCGATGAAAGGCTGAAAGTAGTCCACAGGAGTGTTAACGTGTGTCCAGAAGTGAGGCTGAATCCATCCATGTTCCTCAGTGAATTCATGGAGCAACTGCTTGAACTCCAGAGTTCAGCTGAAGCTGCTTCCCAGGTCATTAAAGGAAAGTTTAGTGATGTTTTTACTGAGAGCACCACTGAAAGCCAGTTTAAATGCTTTTAGCCTCTTTATCGCCACTTTTAAAAGAAACTACATATCCTTCCTGCACATTTCTCTCTTTTAATGAGCAGATCTCGCCTGTTGGTGTCGCTCAGAAGTTGTCAGGCTAACATCTGAAGGGATGTTGTGGCTTTTTTATCACTTCCACAGATGATAAATGGGAGATGTTTAATAGTTTGCTTTGTCAGAATACTGATTTTTAACCCTACTGGACAGGAATCAGAGCCTGGACGCCAGCGTTTCTATGGATTCTCTTTGCTTTTTGGATGTTTGTAAAAGGAAAGCTGAATCTGTCCCATTTGAGATGGGTTTTCTGATCTGATCTGTCCGCTTTACATGTTTCTGAGGAGGTTCGGATGCTCTTTTCTGTGTCCTAAAACACAAACGGTTGTAAAAAATTGCTCTGGTTTCACTGCTTTCTTGTCACACTCTCGTTCTGGAGCTCGCCCAAACACCACAGGTCGCGGTCCGGCCTCCCAGCCTGCATCAGGAGATGCTTGTCGGCTCCATTTACTTAAAATTGTTGCACATTGCCACAGCGCTTTGGCTGTTTTTATCGGTCCTTTCAAGCACAACAATCTGGGATTTATTGCCCTGATTTATCTGTTTTCTTGTCACAATGTGAGCTCTGTCTCCTGATCCATTCTGGAGCTCCCAAAATAACAGGAACAACTGCTCCTGTGGTTCAATTTAAAGCTATTTTATGAGCTATTCTGGATGTTACACCTACATTTAGCAGCAAAAGTCTTGAACCACCTAATAAAAAAAGCTATTGAGGGTTCACAAAGATCCAGATATGTCGGTTATTACCTCGACTTAAACAGATTTTGGGCTACTTTTCAGGTCCCAGGTTAGGTTTGGGCGATTATGGCCGAAATATCAAGTTTATTTACAGTTAAATCCCGACTAGTTTCCAAGTCACTGAACATTACATTTAACATTACAATCAATATGTAAAAACATATCCCCGAAAGAAAGAAAACATGGCCGAGCTTTAAGGCCAAAGAACATTTCTGAAGAGGTTTGAAGCACTTTGTGCAGCATTTAACCATTTAAGAGCAGATCAGCTGCTCTGAGTCTTTGAAACTTTGATAGGAAATGCTTCCTCAGCGAGTTAAAGGTGCTTCCTTCTGACAGGAAATGCTTCCTTAGCGAGTTAAAGGTACTTCCTTCTGACAGGAGATGCTTCCTTAGCGAGTTAAAGGTACTTCCTTCTGATAGGAAATGCTTCCTTAGCGGGTTAAAGGTACTTCCTTCTGACAGGATATGCTTCCTTAGCGAGTTAAAGGTACTTCCTTCTGATAGGAAATGCTTCCTTAGCGAGTTAAAGGTACTTCCTTCTGACAGGAAATGCTTCCTTAGCGAGTTAAAGGTACTTCCTTCTGATAGGAAATGCTTCCTTAGCGAGTTAAAGGTACTTCCTTCTGACAGGAGATGCTTCCTTAGCGAGTTAAAGCTACTTCCTTCTGACAGGAAATGCTTCCTTAGTGAGTTAAAGGTGCTTCCTTCTGACAGGAAATGCTTCCTTAGCGAGTTAAAGGTACTTCCTTCTGACAGGAAATGCTTCCTTAGCGAGTTAAAGGTACTTCCTTCTGACAGGAAATGCTTCCTTAGCGAGTTAAAGGTACTTCCTTCTGACAGGAAATGCTTCCTTAGCGAGTTAAAGTTACTTCCTTCTGACAGTAAATGCTTCCTTAGCGAGTTAAAGGTACTTCCTTCTGACAGGAAATGCTTCCTTAGTGAGTTAAAGGTACTTCCTTCTAATAGGAAATGCTTCCTTAGCGGGTTAAAGGTACTTCCTTCTGACAGGATATGCTTCCTTAGTGAGTTAAAGGTACTTCCTTCTGACAGGAAATGCTTCCTCAGCGAGTTAAAGGTACTTCCTTCTGACAGGAGATGCTTCCTTAGCGAGTTAAAGGTACTTCCTTCTGACAGGAAATGCTTCCTCAGCGAGTTAAAGGTACTTCCTTCTGACGGGAAATGCTTCCTTAGCGAGTTAAAGGTACTTCCTTCTGTCCTTCTGACAGGAAATGCTTCCTTAGCGAGTTAAAGGTACTTCCTTCTGACAGAAAATGCTTCCTTAGCGAGTTAAAGGTACTTCCTTCTGACAGTAAATGCTTCCTTAGCGAGTTAAAGGTACTTCCTTCTGAGAGTAAATGCTTCCTTAGCGAGTTAAAGGTACTTCCTTCTGACAGGAAATGCTTCCTTAGCGAGTTAAAGGTACTTCCTTCTGACAGAAAATGCTTCCTTAGCGAGTTAAAGGTACTTCCTTCTGACAGTAAATGCTTCCTTAGCGAGTTAAAGGTGCTTCCTTCTGACAGGAAATGCTTCCTTAGCGAGTTAAAGGTACTTCCTTCTGACAGTAAATGCTTCCTTAGCGAGTTAAAGGTACTTCCTTCTGATAGGAAATGCTTCCTTAGCGGGTTAAAGGTACTTCCTTCTGACAGGAAATGCTTCCTTAGCGAGTTAAAGGTACTTCCTTCTGACAGTAAATGCTTCCTTAGCGAGTTAACGTTACTTCCTTCTAACAGGAAATGCTTCCTTAGCGAGTTAACGTTACTTCCTTCTAACAGGAAATGCTTCCTTAGTGAGTTAAAGGTACTTCCTTCTGACAGTAAATGCTTCCTTAGCGAGTTAAAGGTACTTCCTTCTGACAGTAAATGCTTCCTTAGCGAGTTAAAGGTACTTTCTTCTGACAGGAAATGCTTCCTTAGCGAGTTAAAGGTACTTCCTTCTGACAGGAAATGCTTCCTTAGCGAGTTAAAGGTACTTCCTTCTGACAGTAAATGCTTCCTTAGCGAGTTAAAGGTACTTCCTTCTGACAGTAAATGCTTCCTTAGCGAGTTAAAGGTACTTCCTTCTGACAGGAAATGCTTCCGAAGGCAGCTAAGAACACTTGCTTTAATCAGGATCTGATGTGGTCACAGTTTCTGTTTTGGCTCCATTTGTTCTGCAGTCTTTTGGACTTCTGTCACAGAAACTGTGACACTGCTGCCAGCCAGTATCAGGCTGCTTCTGTTGGTGGAAAAGGGTTCTGCTTGGTAGCTTCCAGCCCCTTTTTAACCCAGAAGAACATCATCAGGCAGCTGATGTTGTCGGGTTTTCAGGCTCTGAACCGTTTATTTTTGGTCAAACTACGACACTACGGAGATGGAACCGAGGCAAAAGTGAAAGAAATGTCATGACTTCCTGCAGTTGTCAGATATTCTGACTCCTTTTATTGGGTTACAACCTGTCATCGGTGCAGAAGATGCTCGTGCAGGCGCTCTGATGTCTTCACCTAAAGCAGAATGGCGCCGGTTCGGTCCGTTTTTAAGCTGCAGTTGAAGCTTTCTGCTCTGCTTTGACTGATGATCAGAGTCTGGTGCTCGTGCTGTTTGGCTTAAACACAGATAGCACGCCGGTTTGGATAGCTGCTGGAGACGTGCGCTTGCATCACATGCACACGGGCCGTGTATCAGTATGTGGATCAAAGGTCATCGGCTTTACAGCCACGCCATTCTGTTTCTGCTTTGTGTGCAAACACAGCGAGCGCCGTGTCACAGACAGGCTCCCGATTGTTGGGCGGATTATCGCTGCTTTCCAAACGGCTTCAGCAGGACAGAAAGGAAGGTGTTTCCAGTGATGAATGAGCTCCATCAGGTTGTCCTCACGCCTCCTTCTTCCTGTCCTGGTGCTGAAGGGCGTCTCGCCCGGGTTGGATGTGCCGGGCCTGATCTGATGGGTCTGCTGGGAATCACAGGAGCCTTTTTTGGGTTAAAAGGCTGCCAAGATGTCCGTGTACCAGCTATAAAGAATAAAAAAAGACCTTAAAATCTCTGATTGTTGTTGGTTACGCCGTCCTGTCTGAGTCGTGATGTCACAGCGTTGCACCGCGTTCGGTCCCGTTCACTTCGCCCGACGCTGCAAAAAGAACGCCGGTGACTCAGCTTCCTCCGTGGTCGTGGCCGATGGTTCGCCATCAGAGGAGCGGGCTGTTGACAGGAGAACATTTAGCGTCTCCTTCTCATTCCACCATCGTGGGACGACACATGAACAGAGTTTGGATTGTCTTAGGCGTGGTGTAGGAGCTGCTAGACGACAATCCTGGGACCAACGGAGGGACCCAGTTGGGACAGAAGCCTTTGCAAGAGCCTTCAAGTAGATGGAGCCGTTCCATTAAGCTCTTTGTAGCTAACATCAGGGACTTGAACCTGATTTATTAAAATATCTTAGCTGTCGTTTACGGTGCAATGCTTTCTGGGTAACGGCGTCACAGCGCTGCAGGAGCTCGTCCCGTTCATTCGTCACCCGTGTTCAGTTTGAATCTGAGAGAGACGTAAGCGAGCTTCAGACTGAAGACGAACAAAGACGTGAAGAGTCGGCCAGAGTCTGCGTTGCTATGCCAACTGACAGGGAAAGTGTTTGCTGTAAGGAGCTCCATCAGCCGCGCCCGATGGTTCGCCATCAGAGGAGCGGGCTGTTGACAGGAGAACATTTAGCGTCTCCTTCTGATGGCGTTTCCACTTCGCTCGCTTCCCGAAGGCGTTTTGTCTGTTTATGTAGAAGAGTTATCGGCACGGCGTTTGGCTTCAGTCTATCAGCGGCAGCGCCTCAGTCGGCTAAAAGCTTCAGACGTGTCTGGAGAGAAGTGGCGTGAACACCGGCGTGGGTTCTTTGGGAGTCGACCAGCATGTTCCCGCTCCTTTCTTCCCTTCCCGTCACTTTCAAAGCGGTGTGTGCTGACATCACTCCCCTCGTTCCCCTTGGGTTGAAAATTACGCCCAAAAAGCAGCACAACGTGGCGTTATTGCGGTTTTCTCTCTCCTGAAAGCCAGCGAGTAAACGGCGAAAGCGGCTCGGCTCAGGGCACAAAGCAACGAGTTTACGTCACCGACCCAGCATGCATTGCGCTGGTAAAACCATGGCTGCGCCCGTAGGTGAGGTTAAGTGTAAGAAATAACCACATTAAAGCATATTTCTGCCCCTTAGGCCTCACAGACCCTTCAGCTCAACATTTCTCATCCCGTCGTCGTATCTTTTATTTTAAAAAGTCATTCTGCTTTCTCCCCAGCTCATGCTGAGGGCCTCAGATTAGCTTTGTTCTTACTCAAGATGATGATTTTTAAGCCTTTTTGTTCAGTTCACCACTAAACAACAACCATGAATCTTTCAGCTCGTGTTTTAACTTCATTATATAACCTGCTTAATTGTAGTTAATTGTAATATTGTTTTAGATTAAATTAGACCTTTTAAACGCAGCAACAGTAGCAGGAACGCTGAGGTCGTCGTTCGGGACTCGTACAGACGCCGTTTCTGAGTCTTAACGCCGTCTTTCACACCCGTGCAGGGCTGCTCGTGCACCTGTTGAGACTGAAGCTACCAGGAGTGCCACGAAGCTGTTTATTTCCTCTGAACAGCCGGCTGAGAAGCCCGTTAAACGTCCACAGAAGCGGGGAAAAGGGACCCGCCGGCTGGATTTAGTGTGTCTGTGAGATGGAATGCAGTCGGATAATTGCTTTAATTAGTTGTCCTTTTGTTGAAGGCCGTAACTGAACTTCGGCACAAGTGTTCTTCACAGAATTCAGTGGATTTGTCGTGATTCTGTCTGTAAAAGGTCCCATAAACAAACCAAACCTGGTTCAAGGAATAGTCTGTAGACCTCAGAGACAGGATTGTGTCATCATCAGGCCAATGCTTCCTTCTCTCAGTCATTATGGGGTGTTGTGTGGAGAATTTAGAGGAATAAGGCTGGAACATAAATGTTGTGGATGGTTGTAAACGAAGCCGCCACTGATGATTAGAGCGTTATTTAAATCACTTAAATAAACAGGGGAGATATTTCAAAGCCACCCTGGTGCACTTAGTCGGGGAATTTATGCGCATTGTCTCAAAAAACATGTTTGTAAAATGCAACTAAACGATGGCAGAGTGAACCTGAGCTGCACCAGCGGTACAGCAGCCGGCAGCTTCTGGGGCCTCAACCAGGAGTTAAAGGGAATAGCCTCACTTTGGTCCGGCTAACTGGTAACTGGTACTGAAATCTAACTGGGACTGAAATCCAGTCCACTAACTGGGATTGAATCTAACTGGGACTGAGCTCTAACTGGGACTGAACTCTAACTGGGACTGAATCTAACTGGGACTGAACTCTAACTGGGACTGAACTCTAACTGGGACTGAAATCTAACTGGGACTGAACTCTAACTGGGACTGAACTCTAACTGGGACTGAACTCTAACTGGGACTGAACTCTAACTGGGACTGAACTCTAACTGGGACTGAATCTAACTGGGACTGAACTCTAACTGGGACTGAACTCTAACTGGGACTGAACTCTAACTGGGACTGAACTCTAACTGGGACTGAACTCTAACTGGGACTGAACTCTAACTGGGACTGAACTCTAACTGGGACTGAACTCTAACTGGGACTGAAATCTAACTGGGACTGAAATCTAACTGGGACTGAACTCTAACTGGGACTGAAATCTAACTGGGACTGAAATCTAACTGGGACTGAATCTAACTGGGACTGAATCTAACTGGGACTGAACTCTAACTGGGACTGAACTCTAACTGGGACTGAACTCTAACTGGTACTGAATCTAACTGGTACTGAATCTAACTGGTACTGAATCTAACTGGTACTGAACTCTAAAGGCGCATTAGTGTGAAAAGTGAGTTTGTTGCTCTTCCATCTGCGCTCTCAGGGAGTAACTCTGGTGCACTGCCCCTTGGCCTCGCTCCTCGTACACGTGTAGCGACTGATGTGATCTGATAAACATCCGTTCTTGAATCTAACTTGTTTGTCCCCATCTGTCCCCCCCCTCCACCCTAACCCTCCACCCTCCTCCACCCCCGAAGCTTACTTGGTGACACAGAGACTTCTCCCTGAGGAGCCAAGAAGCAGACGGCTCATGACTTCTGACCAGGACACGAAAGTTGTAGCTGAACCACAGGTGCAGCAAGTACAAGAGGCAAAAGAGAGCTCTCATTTGGTGAGTGTCGCACAAAAACAGACTCACACACACACTCTCACACACAATAACACACACACACACACACACACTGAACAGGACCCACAGAGTGGAAATGGGAGGGATTCTGGTGCATGTGGCTTCATCTTGTGCAGCGATTTCTCTGAAAGGAAAGTTTTGCGCATGTTTTGCTGTGAAGTTTCAGCTCTTATGTTGCCAGGCTGATGATAATAAGCTGAATATTGCTTTAACTGCAGCTGATCTCCCACACTGATTACGTATAATAGAGAGGCGCTCGGTGAAGATTCAGGAGGCTGTAACTAAATAACCGTGACCTGTTTTTGTTTCTCTCCTTTCACGAGCACGCCACACCGAGCCTGGACTGCTTCTTAAGTTATTACTTATCTTAATCATTACAGGAGCCTCGATGTGCTCAAAATGCTCAACAACCTGCAGGTTAAACTGAGGCTTTGGGACCAGAAAACAACTTATGATGCTCATACAAAGACTTCCTGTCTTTATACTCTGATATCTCCCCTTTTATCTTATATTTCCTTTGTTTTTACTCTGATATCTCCACTTTTATCTTATATTTCCTTTGTTTTTACTCTATCTCCCCTTTTATCTTATATTTCCTTTGTTTTTACTCTGATATCTCCACTTTTATCTCATATTTCCTTTGTTTTTACTCTGATATCTCCCCTTTTATCTTATATTTCCTTTGTTTTTACTCTATCTCCCCTTTTATCTTATATTTCCTTTGTTTTTACTCTGATATCTCCACTTTTATCTCATATTTCCTTTGTTTTTACTCTGATATCTCCCCTTTTATCTTATATTTCCTTTGTTTTTACTCTGATATCTCCCCTTTTATCTTATATTTCCTTTGTTTTTCCTCTATCTCCCCTTTTATCTTATATTTCCTTTGTTTTTACTCTGATATCTCCACTTTTATCTCATATTTCCTTTGTTTTTCCTCTGATATCTCCCCTTTTATCTTATATTTCCTTTGTTTTTCCTCTGATATCTCCCCTTTTATCTTATATTTCCTTTGTTTTTACTCTGATATCTCCCCTTTTATCTCATATTTCCTTTGTTTTTACTCTGATATCTCCCCTTTTATCTTATATTTCCTTTGTTTTTACTCTGATATCTCCCCTTTTATCTTATATTTCCTTTGTTTTTACTCTGATATCTCCCCTTTTATCTTATATTTCCTTTGTTTTTACTCTATCTCCCCTTTTATCTTATATTTCCTTTGTTTTTACTCTGATATCTCCCCTTTTATCTCATATTTCCTTTGTTTTTACTCTCATATCTCCCCTTTTATCTTATATTTCCTTTGTTTTTACTCTGATATCTCCCCTTTTATCTTATATTTCCTTTGTTTTTACTCTGATATCTCCCCTTTTATCTTATATTTCCTTTGTTTTTCCTCTGATATCTCCCCTTTTATCTTATATTTCCTCTGTTTTTACTCTATCTCCCCTTTTATCTTATATTTCCTTTGTTTTTCCTCTGATATCTCCCCTTTTATCTTATATTTCCTTTGTTTTTACTCTATCTCCCCTTTTATCTTATATTTCCTTTGTTTTTACTCTGATATCTCCCCTTTTATCTTATATTTCCTTTGTTTTTACTCTGATATCTCCCCTTTTATCTTATATTTCCTTTGTTTTTACTCTGATATCTCCCCTTTTATCTTATATTTCCTTTGTTTTTACTCTGATATCTCCCCTTTTATCTTATATTTCCTTTGTTTTTTAACTGCTTTTAGCAGTTTCTCACACAAATTTCCAATAAATTAGCTGAAAGTGGTGAGTTTAAAGGCAAGAGTTCTTCATTTGTGCTCTAAATCTGTGTAAATGTAAGATGGTATATGTGAGGCAGATTAGATTTTCCACTGTCTGAAGTTGACAGAACAACGCAGTAATCGGTTGAAAACGATATGAAACGGAGAAAACCTTCAAGTTGACTTATTTTAGATGTTTATCGGACATATTCAGTAAATCTTTGAGCTTTTGGGTAAATAAACGAACGGGTTCAAGTTGCATTTCATGTACAAAAGCAGTTTATTTGATGAAGTTTCAGTAAAATAAGACCTCATGAACACTGAGGAATGAGGTTTAAAGAGGTTATTTGATGCAGCCTGATGTGAAATGTTGACCTCAAAATTGCACCGATCCACTTCAGGGTCGTGGGGGGGGGCTGGGGCCTGTACCTGCCTCCTGGTAGAGGTCACCTGTAACCATAGAGACGAACAACCGATCACACTCGCACTCTCTGCCAAACCACACAAGATAAATGTCCGTTTCCGTCACTCATTCACCACAGAGTCGACAAAAATGAGTGAATCCAGAGCGGTTCTGAGCCAAAATACTGGATTTACGCTGCTTAAGATGTCAAAAGCAGTGCATCATTTTTTAATTTCGAACCATCCATCATCTGTTCTGAAGTGTTAACTTTCACACTTTTTGATTAAGGCCAGAAAAGCAGAAATTTGATATACGAGACTTCGGAGGTCGTGGGAAAGTTTGCTCTTTAAGGAAAGTTCAAAACTCATCATCTTCTGTGGACCGAGCTGCAGAATTACTCACTCCTGCTTTCATTAGTGGGTTTCCTTCCTAACACGAGGGCAGCAGCTGAAGGTGATGCATGCAGGCTGTCTGCCGTCCTTGAATAAAACCTCACAGGCAGCTTAGAAACGAAGGGAAATTCTTCAGGTGCGAGCACAGGACGAACAAAGGTCATTTAAGCTTTTCAGACCAAACCTGCAGGGAAAATGCAGCATCTGCAGTGTTGGTGCCGCATTAAGCAAAGGTTTGGCCTTTGGTTGGTGGTGTTGTGCCATCACTTGAATCAGAGATCATCTCTTTGATCACAGAAGAAACCTCTGCTGGTTATTATTTGGGAAACTGTTCTTAGAAGGGCCTGTGCTCTGCCTGTAATCAGCATTCTGCTGTTTTCTCCTCTGTGAGCCCGGCTGTTGGGGTGTGTTGTTCAGCTGGTATTGGGTTTCTAGGTGGGAAACCGTTTTTATTGGTTAAAACGGACCACACAATGGTGCGTTGTCGCCGGCTATTGTAATCTGACCTGTTGCGTGACTGTAGTGTGTTTGGAGCTGTGTGATGTGTGGAGCTGGCTAAGAACGATGCTTTGAATCCTGACAATGAGCGTGGAAGTATTGCATGAAGGTTTAGCCAAAGTACGAAGGGAAACGGCTGGTAGTATGGCTCAGATTCTCTAAAAAGCGCCACTAACAGCTAGTTACACGCTAAAATGGGAAGCCAGTTGATACCTGTTACCAACAGTGTGAAGGCTGAGGTCGATGCTTTTAATTCTAAACCTTTTTGACCAAAGTGCTGGTTGGAGGCTGGTACTCGGGCCTCAGCATCGCGCAGTTTGGGATGTTTCCTCCCTTTGGTGTCGTCTTTGTTTCTGTGGAGGACCGTAAGGCAGCGTTTCTCACCTGCAGACTGGTGGCGTAATATCACCAGTCGGGTTTGTTAATATTCGTTTAAACACACGTGTGAAAGCCGCTGCAGATGGGTCTTATACGCCTTGTTTTGAGCAGGATCTATAAAACAGCCAAACAGGGTTTTTAACTGAAAGCTGGCTGAAGTAGCTGTGGTTGATGTCAGTCTGTGGTGCACAGGGCAGCATTAAAGCTTTAAGCTGCAGGCGGATGAGATGAACGCTGAGCAGACATGTTGATGTTTCTGAAGAAAAGCTGTGTCCTCAGTATGTAGGATGGTGTTAGACACCAACATGTCACCTGTTTGCCACCGTTTTGCCCTGGAAATGATTTGTTATACATTTTTTCTGTAAGAAAAGTGCTTGGATGGACAACTTTATTGATCCCTTTAATCTGGGAAAGTTGAATACTGAGCTGAAAAATAAAAGTGAAGATTTGTACTGTTATATGGGATGTAATTTCCTTTTTGTTAGAATTGATATTATAGAATTGGTATCGAAAATAGTATCGTTCAGGAACCGATATCGAAGTGAAGGCGCCGGCATTGGCATCGGTAGCGGTAGCGGTATCGGCATCGGTATCGATATCGGCATCGGCATCGGCATCGGTATTGGTATCGGTATCGAAACATTTTGATTGATGCCCAGCCCTAGCGTTGGTGCTGCTGTAGCAGCAGTTTCTCGGGGTTGAAGCTGAATGAACTGGTTCTGACTTGGACTCTTTTGGTTCTGGACCAGCAGTTGAAAAGCTTTGGATGGAAAACTCGCTCAGATGTGCGTTCAAAGGTTAAAAACTGTTTAAAAACTGAAAATATTTCTTAAAAAACATGCCAGAACACATGCTCAGTGCCTCTGTCATTGGAGCTTCTGCGATGGCTAATATGCACAAAAAGCACCAATATAATGGAAAATGATGTCACTTCTGGATTAAATCAAACGGGGTAAACGTGCGCTGCATGTGTGCATGTGACTCTTTCACTTTTGGACCCCCCAGTGTGGTCAAGTCTTTCCCATGTTGTCTCAAAAGTGTTAATTTAATGAGCCATCTGGGTTTAATGGAGGGCGCCATCGTGGCTAAATGCCATCATTATAACCTGCTGTTGTTTGGGGTGTGAACACGGTTAAAAACGTGCACGGGTTAAAAACGTGCACGCTCATTCTTCGAGCTTCGTGCGTTCTCGCTGAGCAGTGTCTGACGCGTGTTTTCATGTGTTTTGGATTGGAAATAAGTCTTTCTTTGGCTGTGTTTGACTCCAGCTTTGGAGACTTTGATCCCAGTTTTGTTTCCAGCGCTTTAACTTGGTATCTTGAATGCAAAAAGAGATCAAGCTTCTTTGTGTCTTTACAAGGTTCCTTAGTTGGTCTTTGGTCTTTTGTAGCAGAAATATGAATTTTCCTCGGTGTGGGGACGCATGGATGCTGCTGCTTTGGTACAAATGGGGATTTGAACGGAGACTGTTGGCACATGGTTGCGTCCCCATGGTTCCCCCGATGACTTTCAATCAGCCACTTCAAATTGGAAAGAATGCGGAGCAGAAAGTAAGAGGAAGGCCTTCAGGCGGAGGAAAAGTTTGTTCCTGAGAGTTCCAAAATTAGGAAATGGAAAGAGCCCGCTGTCTTTTTCCACTGTCAGTTACACACACTCGAGATTATAAAGAAGATTGCCAACGAAAGGAAAGGGGCTCGCCGCCCCCACCCACACCGACGGAGTCCAGTGGGCTAATGCTCCAGGCTGTAGGTCTCATTACCAGCTGGTTGTGGTGGGAAAAGCGGGCAGAGAACCAAAATAACACTTGCAGGGTTGAATAGACACAATTCAGGGTACAAAGCTCCTGAGATCCCGTCGCTCGGCGTGGAAATTTCACACAAACACAAACTATTTCTGATAAAATACTGCAGCTACTTTCAGCCGTGAACCGAATCCTTTACTCTGAGTTTGTCTAAATGTGGTTGAGCCCCCCAAATGGGAGCAGGTGCCATGTGGTGCCACCAAACCCTCGAGTTTTCCACCTCATTCCTTATTCACACGCATGCGTGCGCACAGAGACGTGCACCATATGCCTCGCACATATGTGTGAGAAACACCAGAAAATGAACCCAGTTATAGCCGTGCATGTGGAAATCAGATCCGTTATGGACGATCTTCTGGAAATGTTGCTTTATGTGTAGTCAGGATTCAAATGTATATTACAACAGTTTGGGCTGTAAACTTGTGAAAACCTTTAAACACATTCTCAGAAACTAATTCAACGTTTCCAAGATGCAATTCAGCTTTTGACCAAAGGGGCAGTGTAACACATCAACAATTAAGTTGCTATGGTTTCTGTTTCTGTTGAATACAAGTGAGAGGTCAAATGCATGGTGCTTCCGATTCATTTACAAAATATACCTTTGGACCAAATCGCATGTTTATAATTGCTACTATTAAGATCTATAATTTCCATGAAAAATAATCTATTGTCTCTTAAGAAACTAAATCAGTAAAAGTTTTAGATTTTTTTATGGCCAAAATGAAAGTAACTTTTCTCTAAAATTTTGAGCAGGAATATATGAGTCAACCTGTTGTTTTATTCTGCGTTTGGGTAATAATTAGTGTTAAAAAGATGCTGATAAAGATGTGTAATGAAGAGCTTAAACAGATTCACTCGTCTGTTGCCAGTTTGGTGGCAGCTTTAGCGTCACTTTGTCCATGCATGAGAGTAAAATATCAACTTATTCCCACAGCATTGATTGGTTAAATGATTCTCCATCGAGGGGAAAACAATCAGGAGAATGTGTGGTGCTGTGTCAGGATGCAGAGTGCAGCCTCTCTGTCACCTGTGCCTGCTGCCATGGTTACAAGCCCACCTGTGATTCGTCGGCCTGAAAACGTAAAGAACCTTTAAATTGGGACCACACATTGGATTTGGACTGCATTCCTGACCCAAAACACACTCTCAGCTCATGTTCTTCCAAACTTTCCAAAGCATCAAGTGCCTCAGCGCTAATCGATTGCTGGATCAATGCCGGCTGGTGCGGGCAGATCCACGCCGATTGTTAATGGACGACACACACGGCTCTTTGGTCTGCAGTGAACCCGAGACTCATTCAGCGTTTGTGGTCTCGGTGATTTGCACCCCGCGGCGGAAACTCTGGCCCCGCCCCCTGAAAGCGGGCCGTTCCTGCCGGCTCCTGTGCATGTAGGAGGCTGTGAGCTGTGTGAGGCATCCTGCCGCTTCCAGCTTTCTGTTTGGGACGTCCCAGCACCCAGATATTCATTCATTTATCAGACGAAGCAGCCGTAACGAGGTGATTTAAAGCCTTAATGAGCTGCTTTTCAGGAACACTTTCAGAGCTGCTGAATTCAGCTGCGTATATATGAGTACAGAGAGTAGGAGGGGGGGCCCCATGTAGGCAGAAACTGTATCTACAGCGATGTTAAAGCTCATTATTATCTCTTATTATCTTATTATTGTTGTTCCTGGTCTGTACCAAGTAGAGATGGATTAAGAGCTGCTGCTTTTTGCACAGAAAAGACTTCCTCAGCACCAGCAGGTCTCTCACAACATGGTGTGTAAACAAAAGAATGACCCCCCCCCCACTCAATTAGCGCTGTAGCTTGTAACTGCAGATGTGTAACACTTTAGTATTGATCGGCCAGACCGCAGCAGATCTATTGAATGTCTGATAAATAATAAAGGCAGCAAAGCTCGCTGGACCATGGGGGGGTGAAGATGGGCCGTCTTTGGCCTCCTGCGCCCCGCCCTGCATTGCTCTCCTCTGGGCCTCGGGGCCTCAGAGCAGGGTCTGCAGAGGCATGCCGGGCCGCCGCTGGTTTCCTCGGCGACCTTTGGTTGTGACGGGGAAGGCTTTGATGGGCTCGGTGTGGTTCTTTCTCCATCTCTGTCTGTGGTGCTCTTCTCTCTCCTCCTTCCTTCTCATGTGGGAACACAGGTGGGTTTCTTCTCAAACCCACCAGCCAGCAGGATTAATTCCCTCTGATTGTCACTGAGGAAGCTCGTTGGATCCAGGCCTCATCATTTTAGTGCTGCTCATGTCGTTTTGCAGTGAAATACTGGGTCTGACGTCTTGTGTCGACCCGGAGAAGTTGAATTGGAAACCTTGAAGCACTTGTTCGTGTAATCGTGTGGAAAATGTGGCTAAAAACGGAGTATTTTCCTGTCACTGTGGTGCATCTGAGCACATTTGAACTGTGTGGCTGTCACATGGAGATGATGAGCCTCGGGTCTGCAGACAGACAGATGAGTCCCACTTCAGCTGGTTTTGTTTTCTCCCACGAAGGATCTTTTTTCTTTCTTTTTTATCTGCTCCTGCGAGCTCACCTCCATCAGAGCGGCAGAGCAATAAACCCGGCGCTGCTCAGGCTGCCCTGCGATGACGCCGGTGATAACTCGTGTCTGTCCGCGGCTCGTGATGAATCACATCGCCGTTTCCTCCCAAAATGCACTCTCAATCAGGGCAGCGGCTGACCTTTTCGTCCTGTGTGAAGAAAGAGCATTTAAAATGCTGTAAAGGTCAAGCGCTGCCCGGTACGTACACATCCGGTGATGTCAGCAGCCGTTTCTATGGCAGCCAGCTTGGACAGGAGTGGGAGTTTTACATTAGAGCAGAATTTGGCTATTAGCATATGCTGCTGCGTGTGGCTGTCTGGACAGATTTCTGAATGATCTGGTAGTGCAGCATTTGTGAAATAGGACCCAGGGACGGTGTCTCCTGCTGCTCATCTCGTTCCCAGTCACTCATTTCTCTTTTTCCTCTTTCTTTACCTCTGTTTTAGTCAGCTATGCTCGTCTCAACTTGCTGCCCTTTGAATAAAGAACAGGTTTTCCGAGCCTTTTTGGTTTTTCCCCTCAGCAGCTCTGCTTGTTAGCCACTGAAATCCACTGAAACCAGAGCTCAGGGGGGCTGACTTATTTTAAGTGATGCCTTGGGGTTAATTCAACGTGGGCAAAGGCTTCGTTGGAGCTCAGGTGAGCACCTCCACACGGCGAGCGCAGCTCCCAACGTTTTCCTGGAGAATGACTCAGTGCAACAGTGACAAAACAAAGGCAGACACGGCTGCTGAACAGGAGCGAGGCAGCCAGTCAGCTTCTGCAACGTCAGCCTTGCCCACCAGGGCAGGGGAGCCTCAGTGCTGTCATCACATTTGTTGAATCGACCCAGCAGCTTGTGTCGGAGGGGCCAGACGGAGCGTGGCGTTGGCTGGGCTCTGACAGGAATGACTTGGGGAGTTGTAGTGGCGGCGGCTCCACCTGGAGGAGCCTGGGTTACACTTTAAGGCATGAAGGGATAATCGGACGTCTTTTCCCGCCCGCCTGTGGAGACACTTGCTCTGTTTTTGTGTGCCGGTCATGGATTGGATGCAGTGGAGCCCCCTGCCACCGCCAACGGGAGGCGCCTGGGCCGCTGTTCCTCAGGAGTTCAACGAAACGCTGGCTCTGACCACGGCGCTGGGCTACAGCCTGTTAGCCTGTGAGACCTGCATGCTGAACTGCTGCTTTGATGCTGTGAGTATGTCCTCGGGCCGCCTGCTGGTCCCTGTCAGCTCACACCAGCCTCCACCTCGTGGGAAGCTGTCAGATCGGGTCGGTCTGAGGAGTCTCGCGAGGCGCTTGTACGACACCATCGACTCCTGCTCCGTCTTATATTAGGAGGAATAATTTGTTCCTCTCAGCGTAAATTAATGTTTCTTTTCTCCGAGCCCGGCTGCAGATGTCTGATGTCTCCTGAGCGCTGGGTTTGTTTTGCAGGATTAAGCAGCCTTTGCTTTCTTAGGAATGCTCTTGCTAACAAATTGCTCCTTCAGGAGGTTGATAAAGGCTTTTTGTTGCTGCTACCTGGCTCATCTTCACCATGATTCATTGATGTTGCTTTCATAATGATGGTGAAAGGAAACCCTGAACAGAAGAACTTCTCAAGTCTCTGTGCGCCTAAATGTTTGTCAGCGTTGCATTAAATGTACTCTTCACATATTTGCCTGTTTTGGGCCTATTTTGTGCCTGTTTTGTGCCTATTTTGTGCCTATTTTGTGCCTATTTTGTGCCTGTTTTGTGCCTGTTTTGGGCCTGTTTTGTGCCTATTTTGTGCCTATTTTGTGCCTATTTTGGGCCTGTTTTGTGCCTGTTTTGGGCCTATTTTTAACAAGTCCTAATCTTAAAAGTCCAGATCCAGCCCTTGTTTCTTTGTGTCTTCCTCCCAAGCAGCCAGATATTCTTGTAATCTTTTAAAGTGGATCTTGAGCAATAGACCTTCAGACTTTCTGAAGGTCTTTTTAAGTCCTTGCAGCAGACTATTGTCAGTGGAATGTGTCTTTTATGCTCGAGCCACTTATTAATCATTCAGGCACATAGAAAGACACCTAATTCAAGGGATGACCTGACAATTTGTCAAAGAGACTATTTTAAATTGTATCTTTAGGCGCTTCCTGTCACAAATACACTTCCTTATACCAATATACTGACTTTCAGGCTTGTGTGAATTGTACAGACTGTGTTTTTATCTTTATATTTAAACGTTTTATTAAATCCTTGCACCTCTTTCCCCATTTCCAGGCAGCAAAGAGACATTCTGTGCATTACTTTTACACTTTGCTATTACGAGCTGAATCAGAAAGGCTCAGATACATGGAATTAGTTCATGGTAACTTTGTTTTGTGCGATCTCTGACCAGACTGTTGTTTTCACAGGAATCCGCCAAGGTTTCAGACCTCAACCCCAATGCGAAAGCATGGGCCAACCACGTGTTTAGCCTGGACCCCAGCGGGACTGCTGACACCACACCTGCTGCCCTGCAGCCATGGAAGGAAGGCTGCGATAGTCCGGCCGACCCTGGAACAGAAGGTCAGATCACGTCTAAACTTGGGATGAATTAGATTTTCCTGCCCGTCTTAAACTGGACGCCACATGACCATTTGATAAGCACTTATATCCTTCCTCATCCTTGCTAAAAGGTGGATATATTCAGTAAAATCCACAGAGAAGTCCAGTTAAAAGCAGAGGGACTTTGGTACCATCATGGCTGACGTCTCTCTCAGACTAACGCCCATTATTACCGTATTTTCACGACCATAAGGCGCACATAAAAGTTTTAGTTTCAGGCGGACGTAGTAGAGAACACCGTGAGAACGTTAAAGGGTGAAGTGGGAGCGTTGATTGTATATAAAAAAACAGGGGTGGGCGTTATGCAGAACATCTCTGTTTTAACAACCCTGAAAATGGCAAAGAGAAAAAGGCCATCAGCTACGCGAGGAACATGGGAATCGAATTTAAGATCAACGAATCGATGGTTCGCAAGTGGAGGAAGCTGGAAAACGAGCTCCGACAGGTGAAGAAGACGCAGCTGAGTTTCCGTGGAAATAAGGCGAAGAGTTGGAGGAAAGACTCCAGCAGTGGATCATCGAGCAAAGAACCAGGGCTAACGTGTCTGCTAGCACTGTTGTTCGAGCTTTCGCAAAAGCCGGCATCATTTCCGAGGAGCCACACGGCTTTTACAGTGAAGACCGTGAACCTGGCATGTTTGATGGAGATTTAGCCCAGCTGTTCAATGCAGAAACAGAAGATGAAGACTTTGGTTATGACGCACACTTGCTTGTTCAACCGTGTGTTTTAAATAAAGCACAAACAAACTCAGTTTTGCTCCCAATCTATTTTTAAATACAAAAACTTGTATGCTTGTGTGGATTGTATATAAAACTCGCGCCTTATGTGTGTTTAAAACAGTAACGGCACACATAACTGAGCCTGCGCCTTTTAGTACGGTGCGCCGTAAGGTCGTGAAAATACGGTAAAAGAACAAACTCCTGCAAAAAAGCTCCTAAAAGAACTATTTTAATGCGAATAAAAGGGTCAGGGTTGGGATATTAACATGAGATGAAACCCTGACAGCATTTATGCCATTCCACCCATCCATTCATAACAGTTTAAAGGTATTTACATGCTGAAATAACCGCAGGGCTTCACTCAACAACCATTTCTTTATGTTGCAGTCACCTTTTGGTCGCTCCAAGCTGCTGCTTTGTTCAGTCGCATTCGGTCTGATGCGAGGCATGAATATTCCAGCCGCAGCCACTGTTCCCTTCACACAAATTACTGTAATGGTTTAATTTGATGTCCCCAGCCAAGCTTAGCCAGGATGTGGTGTTGAAACGGAGATGATTGATTAGCCTCGGTTTCGCTCTGATTGACATCCTGTGGAAACGACTCGTGTGTTCGGGCCGTTTGGATCGTGGAGAGAAAACGGGGTCCTTAAACTTTTTGATCTGTCCGTGGTGCCTGTGTTGAGTTTTCAGCACTTTAAAAGAGTTAAAGACTGAATTCCCTTAAATATTTAGAAGATATGCAGCTTATTTAAATCAGTAAAACTCTTCTTTGACTCCTTCAGCAGCAGCTTTCAAACCAAGGTGGTAAAATAAGTGTTTTACTTTTAATATATCAAGCCAACTTTGCAGTTTCTCTGATATTTTCCCCTTAAATGGGTCTTCAGCACTGAAGATATTTACTTTAAATGGTTCTTTTGAAAGTGCTACCTTCTGGGGTAACTTTTTCCTGGATATTTGAGGAGTTTTCTTGTTTTTTGTCAGGTAAACGTTGTGCATTTTGGAGCTGCAGCCACACACCGATGTCTGAAATATAGTTTCTGAGCAGCTAACGGCTGCTTTGCTACCTGCAAATCCACTGGTGTTGGCTGCTAATGCCTTTTTGTTTTGAGTTCAAACAAAGCTGAAAGTAAATGAATCCTCTCCCGTGTGTCTGAACAAGGCCCCCAGATGTAGAAAGCATCCGAGCATGTAGCATTTGGCCGAAAGGTGTTGTTTTAAAGAGATTTTCTGCCTGACTGGCCAACTGTAGATCATGAAATGGTGGATAAACCATCCCAAATATTTCATGGAAGCACTTCAAAGCTTCGTGGTCACATTTTAACTCACTGATGTCTCAGCTTTACACCCTTTTATGTTGTTATGACCCCAGAGTTTTAACTCCTTCCTTTCTTTGTAGGCTTGTAATGGGAAGTGTTTAAATTAAAGCTAAAGCATTAAATCGCAGCTTGTTTTTGTTGGAAATGTCCTCTTTTGGATTTGTAATTTGAGTCGTTGTGCTGCCCTCTTTTATTATTTATGCTCACATCTATTTTTCTCTTTCGTGGGTAAAAATATAATCTAAAAAGGAAGAGACAGTGAGTTTTTATGGTCTGCCGGCGGTTGTTTCTGAGGCCCCTCCACTGTCTTCCTCTCTTTCCTAAGTCTTTGCTAACTTGGTCACCACAAAGTTTAAATAACTACTTAAATCCCTAATTATCATCATGACTCCCCTTGTTGATCACAACAGGCTTTGAAGCCAGTGAGGACAAAGCTTACAAGGAGCCTCTGCTAACTGACCCAGATGAGCCTCCACCAGTACCAGTAAGGCTGGCTGAGCCGGCCCCCGTTGCCTCCGTCACCCTGGAGTGCTCCGAGCCGGCCTTCGCAGAATACCCCGAACCCGGGCAACCGGGGCGCACAGGTGGGCTGGTTAGCTTTGTGCAGATCAGTGGAGGCCACGTCTCCACGGTCTGTCCACGGCTGTAAAGTTTGAATCTACACCCGAGGAGGCGAAAGCCTTCTCCATCTTCAGTAATAAGGGGCTTACGTGTTATTTAATGTGGGAATTTAACACATTTTTCTCTTAGCTGAGGCAACTTGTTCTGCTCAGGCAGGTTTGCTGAGGGGTGAATCTCTTCTTTAGTGATTTTAGTCATTAATATTGCATCTTAATTTCACTTCAAAGCGATAATACATCACGTTAGAAGTCTTTTTTTAAGCTAAGAGCGACCGTTTCAGAGCCGTTTGTTGTCTTTTATTGCAGTATTAGGATTTCATTGGAGTGTTCCAGCAGACATTTATCTCTAAATGTCCTCTATTTGGAAGGATTATCAACAGAAAAGAAGTTGTAGTATTCACACAACTATTATAGCACAGTGTACACGTCTCATGCTAATTTAGCAGCCGTTTGGCTGATAATCTTCATATTTGTACGTCCCGTCTATGAGAATAACATGAATTAATTTAACCAAAAATACATTGGCTGGTCAAAGACCTCAAATCAAAGAGAATTGGGTCAAAATAGGGTTTAATAGTGGAAAAAAGAAGTAAAAAATGATCTGTTGTTGGTTCAGCTGGAAGGTTTGGAGACATTAAATGTCCTAAACATGGGGTCAGCTGATGGGTTTTATAGTGAGTTTATATATTTTATATTCCAGGATAATAATGTCGGGCCTTATCGGCTCAAAGTTAGAGATGTTGGTGCCAGAATCCATAGAAAAGAATAAAGGCGGCGCTCATTGAAATGTAATCCGAGCCAAAGTGGCTTCTTCTTCTTGCTTTTGGCCATTCGATGAATCTAAATATTTACAACAACATTTTTGGGAAATCATGAGATTGTTTTTTACTTTATTTTGCTTTGCGCTAATTTTTTTTTACATTTTTTTTTGTCCATTCCACCCATTTCATTCATTCCTAGAATCCCAGGATGTAAATGAAGTTTCTTTTGGTTTGATCAGTGTTTCTCCCTCGTCTGTCGACAGGCAGCGATTCCCAGCCTGACAACCCCCAGGAAGGCTTGAGGGAGCACCTGAAGAAGACCCTGGAGTTCTGTCTGTCCCGGTAAGCTGGTTTCATGCCACGTTAGTGAGCTCCCACAGAAAAAAAGAGGTTTGTTTTGCTTGAAATCTGTCAGACTAAATGGGGATGACTCAGCTGTGTGAACTTGTGTTGTGATCAGCCATCATGTGTAATTATCACCAATTTATAAATAATGTTCCCTCCACAAAAAGCTATAAAAATGAAAGCTTTCTCCACACACTGTGACTCACTGTCAACTGTTTTGGAAAATCAGGCGAACCACAAAAGTCCCGAAACCCGTTACTCAGCAAGAACAGCTATTACTCACTCACTTTGAGTCACTGGCTGTTTTAAAAGTGATCATAAATGAACAGAAGGTGGAGAACGTCTCACTTTGTAGATTCTGTGTCGGTAAAACCTGAAAACGTCCTTCAGGGACTTCATCTGCTGACTGAGTGCGAACACAAACTGAAACGCAGCAATGTGTCCCAATCCTCTGTTACACCATTTATTCCCAGCCTCAGTCTCCAGATTCTCCTCTCGGTCAGCGGGACATAATCCACGATGTTTGGTCATAATGTGCAGCAGCATCCTTTCATCTTTACCAACTGAGCACAAAACCAAAATGCCAAGGAGGAAAGACACCAGCAATGATCTCAGAGAAGCAGCTGCTGCTGCCCATCAGTCTGGGAAGGGTTATAAGGCCATTTCCAGACTATCTGGAGTCCATCATTCTACAGAGAGAAAGATTATTCACAAGTGGAAAACATTCAGGACAGCTGTCAATCTTCCCAGGAGTGGACGTCCCAGCAAGGTCACCCCAAGGTGAAGAAGCCCAGAGCTACATCTCAGACTCTACAGGCCTCAGTTAGCATGTTAAAGGTTAAAGGTCACCCCAAGGTGAAAAAGCCCAGAGCTACATCTCAGACTCTACAGGCCTCAGTTAGCATGTTAAAGGTTAAAGGTCATACATCTCAGACTCTACAGGCCTCAGTTAGCATGTTAAAGGTTAAAGGTCACCCCAAGGTGAAAAAGCCCAGAGCTACATCTCAGACTCTACAGGCCTCAGTTAGCATGTTAAAGGTTAAAGGTCACCCCAAGGTGAAAAAGCCCAGAGCTACATCTCAGACTCTACAGGCCTCAGTTAGCATGTTAAAGGTTAAAGGTCACCCCAAGGTGAAAAAGCCCAGAGCTACAGCTCAGACTCTACAGGCCTCAGTTAGCATGCTAAAGGTTAAAGGTCATGACAGCACAGTTAGAAAAAGACTGAACAAGGATGGCTTGTTTGGAAGGGCTGCAGGAGAAAGCCTCTTCTCTCTAAAAAGAACATGGCAGCACAGCTTAGGTTTGCAAAGCTGCATCTGAACAAAGCTCAAGACTTCTGGAACAATGTCCTTTGGACAGACCAGAGCAAAGTGGAGATGTTTGGTCCTAATGCACAGCAGCACGTTTGGAGGAAACCAAACACAGCATATCAGCACAAACACCTCATACCAGCTGTCAAGCACGGTGGTGGAGGGCTGATGATCTGGGCTGGTTCTGCAGCCACAGGACCTGGGCACCTTGCAGTCATTGAGTCCACCATGAACTCCTCTGGATACCAAAGTATTCTAGAGTCAAATGTGACGCCATCATCACACATTTCTACAACCTACATTTTTTTGTTAAACCCTAAAATTGAAAGGGGTGTAGTTTCTATTTTAGGTGACTGCAGAGACCAGAACTTCCAGTATCAGTAACTCTGTCGCTTTCCAGCTGTTGGAACATCGACAACAAGCTACGATTTCGTGCCACTGTGAAGAATTCAGGGTCAAACGGCAGAAAGAGACCTCCACAGTCTGTCATCTCGCACAAAGATGGGCTGCAGTTACATTTCACCTTAACTTTATTTAGGACCGTCCAGGTTAGACTCAAACAAAACCTAAAATCTGATTAAGAAAAGGCAGCAGAGCTGAACCGATTCGCTGATGGAAGGATCCACTATTTTTATCATTTTATCATCAGCAAACAGGTCCCTCCGTTTGGCCCTTTTGCCTCATTTGGAGGCGTGTTGAATATCTATCGAAGTGTTGGTGGTTGTGATGTTTCTTTGACATACTGTGAAGATAAACCAGTAATTAATGAGGTGATTCATGAGCTTCTGCTGACTGAGAACAATGTAGAATCAATCATTTCTGTGTCAAGTTGTGCCGTGAAGTCATTTGCTGCTTGTTATACAGGCCGAGCGCACGGCTCTGTGGGCGTGAGGCGTGGCCTGAATGAAAGCCCTGTTTCATATTTAACTCCTCTGAGGTGGTTTAGCTGCTGCTGTTGAATTTGAGCCTAAAAAAACCCATTTACCCACTAAAAAAAGGACAATTCCAACAAAAATCTCCACTGAAACCTCGATCTACGAGCCACTGAACCCAAGAGATTACTGAAACCTTCGGGCTCCGCTGGGCTCTCATAAGAGAGGATACATACCTGTTGTCCTGTGCTTTCCCTTTAGGAAACCACTTGGCTTGCAGTTGTATAAATAAAGCAGTTAAGTGTGCAAAATTGAAGTAGCTGAGAGCTTCAAGAGCTGCATTTATGTCCAGGAGGGCAGACGAAGCTGATCAATCTCAATTAGATGCTGAACAGGAAAGAAAAATCCATCTGTTGATGGATGCATTCATCCAGAATTAGTCCAATATTGAATTAAAGAAGATCAAATAGTAGGCGTTGGAACTGAAATGCTTAAAGACCGGATGACATCGTTTTCCTTCAGGCTGTAGCTTTAAGATGCACTTTAGTGCACAGAAATGTGTGATGAACATTTCAGAGTAACATCAAGTTACACCGCAAGCAGTGAAGCATGCTGGGAAGCAGTGATGTTACCCAACGCTTCGGTACTTTTCTGTGAGGGAAAGCCCACAGTTAACTCTGAGAAACGATCCCAGTTCTGCAGGACACACATTGATTTAAAGCGATTCTTGATTCGGCACAAAAAAAAGCACAAATTTCAGTTTCACTTTGCAAAGTAAGCCTGAAAGTAAAGTATCTACAGTATGGAGTTGTGTTTATTAACAAAATGCATGTAGAGAGACTAGGGCTGGGCGATGTGACGATATTAGATCCTGAAGGATTGCAACGTGAAGACGATCCGTAACGATCTGTCAAACTGCAGAGATCGTGGGATCGTCTCGGGCACATTCTATAAACTGCAGTTCTATGCTGACGCACCGACGCACCAGACGTGTTACATCATCAACCTGACCGACCAATCACAGCGAATTACGGGCAGTGACGCGCTTTCTTACTCGCCTCCTTGTTTGTGTTTGTAGCCGTGGAGAGCCGTGGCTGAAAGCCAAACAGAGGAGCTGGTCGCTAAAAATCCACCTCCATTATATGGAATTGGTTTGGATTTTCAGCAACTGATCAAATGTAATTTGCAAAGTTTGCACAGAAACGGTTCACATGTCGGGTGGCAACACGACGAAACCTGTTCAATTACTTGAAGAGGAAGCATCCAAACAGTATGCTGAGAGCCAAACAGCGAGGGGCCCGGCGGCACCGGCACCGCAGGGGAGGGAGCATCTAGCGTAAGCAGCATCTAGCGTAAGCAGCATCTAGCGTAAGCAGCATCTAGCGTAAGCAGCATCTAGCGTAAGCAGCATCTGGCGTAAGCAGCAGCTGGCGTAAGCAGCATCTAGCGTAAGCAGCAGCTAGCGTAAGCAGCAGCTAGCGTAAGCAGCAGCTAGCGTAAGCAGCAGCTAGCGTAAGCAGCAGCTAGCGTAAGCAGCAGCTAGCTGAAGCAGCAGCTAGCTAAGACCAAAACAGACAACATTAACAACCTTTAACAAAGGCAATCCGTGTGACAAGTCAAGCAAGAGATGGAAAGAGGTAACAGAAGCAGTTAGCTTTTATCTTGCAAAGTATCGGTACCGTTCAAGGCGGTAGAAAAGGAGGCGTTCGAACCCCTGCTTCCAGTAGTTGAGCCGCGGTACGAGCTGCTCAGCCCAAAATACTTGTGCAACACTGTCTGTTTTTCATTTTTCAATTTAAGATTGTGATAAAATCGAAATCGTGATTTTATTTTTTTTTAAAAGCATGATATGATATTTTTGCCATATCGCCGCCCCCCCTAAGAGAGACCCGTTAAATCTGAAGCGCAGTGCTGAACATCCATTTCAGCACTGATTGACACTCTTTCTCCTGTAATGGCAGCAGTGGTTTGTGTCCTCAGATGAAAGGCATGAATAATGTCTGGTTTTTGCCCCCCCCCGCCCGCTCAGACTTTGCAGGGACTTTGGTAACGTGGAGCTTGATGTGTAAATTGTTCTGTCGGCTCTGGATGCTGGCAGGTGATGTGAGCCGAACCATTTGTGCGGCTCAAAGTGAAACCAGCGGCTTCTGAATAACTTGAACTCAAACTCGGTCGCGAGACCAGAAGATGTTGGATGTTGACCTTTTTACATGCCTTAGAAACCACGTTTCCATCAAATAACTCACATCTTGGTGCTTTCTCAGCCCCAATAAGGTGTCTTTGGTGCAGAAGCCCAAACTGGTCTGAGTTAGCAGCAAGTTTTCCTTAGATCAATAGATCAAGTTTGAATTGTGAATGAATCCTGAACCTTAAGCCGCTCCAGCGCACTCACCGGAGATGACTTCTGCATCGCATGCTGCAGACAGCCATAAATCATCTGTAATGCCTTTGCTTTGGAGCCTTTATGAACTGTTATTATTATTTATAAACGTTTTATCATTAATCCTTGAGTGGTTTGTTTCATTGCGACCGTGTGGGATGATAATCACGAGTGTTATCTGAGTAAATATTTGCTATCTGAGTAAATAAAGGTTGTGTTCCACAGTTAAAAGGACACTCGGCTGGCTGAGCTCCTCCCTTAAAGCGTAACTAACTGATCTGCTTCCTCTTTGTCAGGGAGAACCTGGCCAGTGACATGTACCTCATCTCCCAGATGGACAGTGACCAATATGTGCCAATTGTGACGGTGGCCAACCTGGACCACGTCAAAAAGCTCAGCACCGACGTGGAGCTGATTGTGGATATTTTACGATGTGAGTAAAACGTTGTTTGCTTTCAACGTGCGTCACTGGCTTCATGCTTTCTGCCACAGTTCAAACCTCAGGGTGAAATAAACCGTGTGATCGATGCTTACCTGCAGAAAAAGCTCTGAGACGAGACAAACTCGGGTTGTTAAAGTCTTACCTGCTCGTGTCGGATTTACACACGACTTAATTTGCTGCTGAAACTAATCCTCTCTGGTGTGAAAGATTGCTTTTGTTTTATGGCCCTGATCTCACATTTATATTTGGCTTTGTGGAAGTTGAATCTCACGATACGATACACGGTATTCTACGATACGATTTTATACGATTCGATCCAATACGATTTAATACTCATCATTTTCTGAAAGATTTTAAAGGGACAGTGTGATTGGACGGTGGTCTGACCTTTGAACCGGAAGGACAACACCACCAGACAAACGGAAACAAACAAACATGTCTTCAGCAGACTCATGTTTATGTTGTTAATATTACATCATCAACCTGCTTTTTTTATTTGCTAAATACCATAAACACAAATCCAAATTATTCTCTAATCACAAACCATCTTTTTTAATTTTTACAAGGAGCTCAAACAATAAATTAGAACAATCCTACATTCTATAAACAGAAAAGCCATCAAACCACTGAGTTATACACTTTATATAGCATTTATATGAAATAATTGATCACTGTTTTGTATAATGTGCCCCCCCCCCAGTTACAATTGTTTTCACTAATTGTAACGTCTGACTTTTCAATAAGTTTGCTAAAAAAAAAAAACTAAAAAAAACATACTCATGGCTGAAAAATCGATAAATATATATTATTATATTATTATTATTATCGATAATAAAGTTTGCTAAATAAAAATAAAAATCGATAAATATATATTATATATTATTATATTATTATTATTATCGATAATAAAGTTTGCTAAATAAAAATAAAAATCGATTAAATCGCTCAGTCCTACTATTTAGGCTTTTCTTTTTTTAAATACAGCCCCTAAAAAGTGGTGCAGAGAAGATAAAGGAGTTGGCTAAAGACCCCAAACTGAAATATATGAATTCTTCATTCTTTACACTTTACTAAAACAGCATCTCAGGTCCAAGAATTTCCTCCATGGACGAATAACTCTTTGTATACTTACAGTTGTATTGGTGCAGTCACCCAAGGTCTGAGGAAACATTTGAGTCCTTTAAAGACGTCCTTGGGACTCGAATTGTTCCATACTTTTAGTGCAGCATCAGAACAGCAACAGCAGCTTTTACTCTGTTTTTAGGTGATTCTTATAACTTGGGACACACTCTTCGTTGGTTTTCCTCCATATCTTCTTGGAACTCTTCAAACTTGTGTCGGGTGGAGCCATTTTAAAGTGTCTGAAGAAGGTGTTTCTCCTTTACTGGACTCCTGGAGTCCTTCTAAGGCCGTTTTACGTCATATTCTTTTTGTGTGGATGTGTTTTTTCAATGTAAAAGCCTTTCCTGCAGGTCTTCACTCGGAGTTGTTCTCTGTCTTTCTTTCTATCCTGATTAATTTCCTCGCCACCGTTGCAGAAAAACATGCTAAAAAAAGTGATGCCGTCATTGCAGAGATGGTCTGAACGAAGTGATTCTCGGTGCCCGCTTTCCTCCTCCTACAACGTGGAGAATTGTCAGCATATATAGTTTAACCTTTGTTTGCTTAAAGGACTTGGCACTGTTCTGATTATTGTCCTTTTGTGAGGGTCTCCCTTCCACATAAAGGAACTCTCTATGGTGTCGATCAATGGCTTGTTGATTACGTGTCTGAACAAGGCCCTTCTTCATCCCCCATTTATTTATATCAAAAAGATGGAGGCTGTGGGGCTTTTTCTTCTTCTTGTACACTTCTTCCGTTCTGTGCCTTGACTCGATCCTGTTTATCAGTTCCTTTACACTCGTTCACTTAGTTTTGACTCGTTTTGACACATCGGTCGAATCAAACAGATTCTGCCAGGTTTGTGTTTTCTCTAAATCAAGTTGCAAGGACCACTGATAAGAGAAGGATGGACCAAAGCTGAAGATGTCATAACCAAGAGTCTGAATCCTTAACCTTTCTGCATCTGCACTGAACGACCTCTTCCATGTAGCTTCTATTGAAACTGTGCCTTGACTCGATCCTGTTTATCAGTTCCTTTACACTCGTTTACTTGGTTTTGACTCGTTTTGACACATCGGTCGGTGTTCGCCTTTCCTAATTTCATCAAACAGATTCTGTCAGGTTTGTGTTTTCTCTAATAAAGTTGCAAGGACCACTGATAAGAGAAGGATGGACCAAAGCTGAAGATGTCACAACAAAGAGTCTGAATCCTTAACTAAATGGGATATTTAACTATTTTATTCACTAAAAAACGCTTAACTTGTTCTGGGTTTGTTCTTGACCTTTTCTAAATCTACACTAAACGACCTCTTTCATATAGCTTCTATTGAAACTGTGCCTTGACTCGATCCTGTTTATCAGTTCCTTTACACTCGTTTATTTAGTTTTGACTCGTTTTGACACATCGGTCGAATCAAACACATTCTGTCAGGTTTGTGTTTTCTCTAAATCAAGTTGCAAGGACCACTGATAAGAGAAGGATGGACCAAAGCTGAAGATGTCACAACAAAGAGTCTGAATCCTTAACTAAATGGGATATTTAACTGTTTTCTTCACTAAAAAAGGCTTAACTTGTTCTGGGTTTGCTCTTGACCTTTCTAAATCTACACTGAACGACCTCTTTCATGTGGCTTCTATTGAAACTTGGTTCTCTGTGATTCCTCCAGCTTTGCCATTGGTCCAGGTGGATGAGAAGGGGGAAAAGGTGCGACCCAATCAGAACCGCTGCATCGTGATCCTCAGAGAAGTTCCAGAGAGCACACCCATAGAGGTCAGTGATGCCATATTTATGACACATTCACTCCCAGAATACCTATTACTATTTATTAATGTGGTAAAACGGCTTCTTGTATGTTTGAGTTGTCAAAATGAACCACGGCAGTGATGACACGCCTTATAAGACCAGTTGAGCTGACAAAGATTACACAGTTCACATACTTTCCATAGTTTTCTCCACCCATGTTTGTATTGTTGTGTCACAGCAGAAGCCACTTAAAGAAACCCACAGAGTAAAAATAAGCTGCATGTTTACAGAGTTTATATACTGCTCTGCCTAATTAAGAAGGGATAGTTTCTATGCAGCGGACTCAACTCATTTCATCTGAACTCTAAAGATGTCCCCATTTAATTTTAACAACCAAAACCTCTGAGGAATGTTTCCAACACCTCTTTGAAAGTGTGCCACGAAGAATTAAGGCAGTTCTGAAGGCAAAAGGGGGTCCAGCCTTTTACTAGCAGGTGTATCTAATAAAGTGGCCTGTGAGCGAATCATAGGACACAGGAGCAGACAAATATGCTCTTTATGCAAATTGCCAACAAAGTCTATCCTGACAAATAGTGTCCAGAACATTCTGAAAGAAATATGCTGAAAGCTTATCGAGGCAAAGGCTTATCAAGTCCAACGAGCAACCCCAGAAGGGCACATTGACCTGAATGCAGCATTCTTTCATCTATGTAACGTTCGCACTTAAAGAGAATAAGCTAACATGTTGTAGCTTTGCCTCACCGGCCTCAGGTGGAGTTGCTTAAAGAGAATAAGCTAACACGTTGTAGCTGTGCCTCACCTGCCTCAGGTGGAGTTATTTAAAGAGAATAAGCTAACAGGTTGTAGCTGTGCCTCACCTGCCTCAGGTGGAGTAGCTTAAAGAGAATAAGCTAACACGTTGTAGCTGTGCCTCACCTGTCTCAGGTGGAGTTGCTTAAAGAGAATAAGCTAACACGTTGTAGCTGTGCCTCACCTGCCTCAGGTGAAGTTACTTAAAGAGAATAAGCTAACACGTTGTAGCTGTGCCTCACCTGCCTCAGGTGGAGTTACTTAAAGAGAATAAGCTAACACGTTGTAGCTGTGCCTCAGGTGGAGTTGCTTAAAGAGAATAAGCTAACAGGTTGTAGCTGTGCCTCACCTTGCCTCAGGTGGAGTTACTTAAAGAGAATAAGCTAACAGGTTGTAGCTGTGCCTCAGGTGGAGTTGCTTAAAGAGAATAAGCTAACATGTTGTAGCTGTGCCTCACCTTGCCTCAGGTGGAGTTACTTAAAGAGAATAAGCTAACACGTTGTAGCTGTGCCTCAGGTGGAGTTACTTAAAGAGAATAAGCTAACACGTTGTAGTTGTGCCTCAGGTGGAGTAGCTTAAAGAGAATAAGCTAACAGGTTGTAGCTGTGCCTCACCTTGCCTCAGGTGGAGTTGCTTAAAGAGAATAAGCTAACACGTTGTAGCTGTGCCTCAGGTGGAGTTGCTTAAAGAGAATAAGCTAACACGTTGTAGCTGTGCCTCAGGTGGAGTTGCTTAAAGAGAATAAGCTAACACGTTGTAGCTGTGCCTCACCTGTCTCAGGTGGAGTTGCTTAAAGAGAATAAGCTAACAGGTTGTAGCTGTGCCTCAGGTGGAGTTGCTTAAAGAGAATAAGCTAACACGTTGTCGCTGTGCCTCACCTGCCTCAGGTGGAGTTACTTAAAGAGAATAAGCTAACACGTTGTAGCTGTGCCTCACCTGCCTCAGGTGGAGTTACTGAAAGAGAATAAGCTAACACGTTGTAGCTGTGCCTCACCTGCCTCAGGTGGAGTAGCTTAAAGAGAATAAGCTAACAGGTTGTAGCTGTGCCTCACCCTGCCTCAGGTGGAGTTGCTTAAAGAGAATAAGCTAACACGTTGTAGCTGTGCCTCACCTGCCTCAGGTGGAGTTACTTAAAGAGAATAAGCTAACAGGTTGTAGCTGTGCCTCACCTGCCTCAGGTGGAGTTGCTTAAAGAGAATAAGCTAACACGTTGTAGCTGTGCCTCACCTGCCTCAGGTGGAGTTACTTAAAGAGAATAAGCTAACACGTTGTAGCTGTGCCTCACCTGCCTCAGGTGGAGTTACTTAAAGAGAATAAGCTAACACGTTGTAGCTGTGCCTCACCTTGCCTCAGGTGGAGTTACTTAAAGAGAATAAGCTAACACGTTGTAGCTGTGCCTCAGGTGGAGTTGCTTAAAGAGAATAAGCTAACACGTTGTAGCTGTGCCTCAGGTGGAGTTGCTTAAAGAGAATAAGCTAACACGTTGTAGCTGTGCCTCACCTGTCTCAGGTGGAGTTGCTTAAAGAGAATAAGCTAACAGGTTGTAGCTGTGCCTCAGGTGGAGTTGCTTAAAGAGAATAAGCTAACACGTTGTCGCTGTGCCTCACCTGCCTCAGGTGGAGTTACTTAAAGAGAATAAGCTAACACGTTGTAGCTGTGCCTCACCTGCCTCAGGTGGAGTAGCTTAAAGAGAATAAGCTAACAGGTTGTAGCTGTGCCTCACCCTGCCTCAGGTGGAGTTGCTTAAAGAGAATAAGCTAACACGTTGTAGCTGTGCCTCACCTGCCTCAGGTGGAGTTACTTAAAGAGAATAAGCTAACAGGTTGTAGCTGTGCCTCACCTGCCTCAGGTGGAGTTGCTTAAAGAGAATAAGCTAACACGTTGTAGCTGTGCCTCACCTGCCTCAGGTGGAGTTACTTAAAGAGAATAAGCTAACACGTTGTAGCTGTGCCTCACCTGCCTCAGGTGGAGTTACTTAAAGAGAATAAGCTAACACGTTGTAGCTGTGCCTCACCGGCCTCAGGTGGAGTAGCTTAAAGAGAATAAGCTAACACGTTGTAGCTGTGCCTCACCTGCCTCAGGTGGAGTTACTTAAAGAGAATAAGCTAACACGTTGTAGCTGTGCCTCACCTGCCTCAGGTGGAGTTACTTAAAGAGAATAAGCTAACACGTTGTAGCTGTGCCTCAGGTGGAGTTACTTAAAGAGAATAAGCTAACATGTTGTAGCTGTGCCTCACCTGCCTCAGGTGGAGTTACTTAAAGAGAATAAGCTAACATGTTGTAGCTGTGCCTCACCTGCCTCAGGTGGAGTTACTTAAAGAGAATAAGCTAACACGTTGTAGCTGTGCCTCACCTGCCTCAGGTGGAGTTACTTAAAGAGAATAAGCTAACATGTTGTAGCTTTGCCTCACCGGCCTCAGGTGGAGTTACTTAAAGAGAATAAGCTAACACGTTGTAGCTGTGCCTCACCTGCCTCAGGTGGAGTTACTTAAAGAGAATAAGCTAACACGTTGTAGCTGTGCCTCACCTGCCTCAGGTGGAGTTACTTAAAGAGAATAAGCTAACACGTTGTAGCTGTGCCTCACCTGCCTCAGGTGGAGTTACTTAAAGAGAATAAGCTAACACGTTGTAGCTGTGCCTCACCTGCCTCAGGTGGAGTTACTTAAAGAGAATAAGCTAACACGTTGTAGCTGTGCCTCACCTGCCTCAGGTGGAGTAGCTTAAAGAGAATAAGCTAACACGTTGTAGCTGTGCCTCACCTTGCCTCAGGTGGAGGTCAGGTTCGGGTGTTAGCACTGTGACAGAGTGAGAGACAGAAGCTAACAGATGACATAAATAAATGTGGATGTTTTATGTTTCAGGATATGATAATATTTATGTTTCTGTCACACAGTCTAGCATTTAGCCTCATAAACTATTCAGAGCCAAATAAGTAATTTACAACGTGACTCAGGCATGTTAATCGACCTATTTTAGCCTTGTTGTAATTCTAGTATCTGGTGTCTGGCTAAACTGGTCGACGAAGCACCCGAGCTGTTAAATACAGATCAGTGTGCCGTCATGTTATCGGACCAGTTGTGCCTTTAGGTTTTGTCTCGACAGCTTATTAGGTGTGGCCAGAAGCCAGGAATGTTTGATGACTGCATAAACTGAACCGGCAACAGTCTGAATACAATGTTTCTGCCTCTGTTGGTTATAAAATCTGAGATGAACTTTGATGTTTAACACATCCAAAACCAGTTTCCTTTCCTGCTCTCACACAATGATAAATAATGTGTTTAACCAGCCGAACATGTTCTGTTTAACCTGTATCAGTCGGTACACAGCGAGTATATCTGGTAACGGAGCTCAACAAATTCAAACTGTTTCCTGCTTTGTTTCACAGGAGGTCGAAGCCCTTTTTAAAGGGGACAAATTACCCAAGTTCATCAACTGTGAGTTTGCCTACAACGATAACTGGTTCATCACCTTTGAATCGGAGGCGGATGCACAGCAGGTAACGACCTGTTTGAACACTTAATACTTTGCCTAAATCCCTCCCACTGTGACTCTGTGAGTTTTTGTTTCCTAGCATTTGATTAGCTTAAAAACTCTTGTTTAACATGCATATTGGTCCAGATTCAGAGCCCAAGCATGAAAGCTATCTGCCACGTCTCTTTGTTACATTTAGATTAGATAATGCTGTTGTCTCCACTTTGTTTCCTAAAGGCATATCAGTATCTCCGTGAGGAAGTGAAGACTTTTCAAGGGAAGCCCATTAAGGTAGCTGACGTCATCTCTACATAAAGCCGTGATTTTTCTTAGTTTTTTGCATTTAAATCCAAAAATGTTGGTGTAAATAATCACTTGTGACCAAACTGTTGTTACCTTTCTTCTGTCTTTTATATTTTGTGATTCTAAGACTAATTCACATCCTTTTTTTAGTGTTTTAAGCTCAATTAAAGCCCCCCCCTGTCCTTAAAAACAGGCTTATGAGTCGGAAATGATGCGTAATGAATCGGTTTTCAGTCTCTTTTTTAAATGATGTTTAAATCTGCCTGCAGCGGGGCTTCTTCGAGCCGCTTTCCTGCTGGAGTAAACCGTAAATCAGCGTTTCCAATAACTGCTCTTTGTTTGCTTTTGAGTATAATTGGTAATACTGGTACTGGCTTTGAGTCGCTGCAGCAGTTCTGCACGATTACCTGAGCGTCTCGGTGGATTTTACACGGCTGTTGCTGCAATTTACTGTTTTAATTTAGGCCGAAACTTCACTAATGCGGTCTGTTTGCTAAAAAAGAACTCGTGCATATTTAATAGCCAGAGGTGTGCAGCGGCGTCCATCAGCGTGCTAAAGTTACCACTGATGAGGACTTTGTGAACAGTAATACTTTATCACGTGAATACCTGAGTACTCCCGATGAGGACCGGAGTTATTTTTAATCTCGTTGCACAGCTTTTTAGGTTCATGAGTGCGTCTCACTGCAGCTCAGTCATGTTGAGAGAAGCTCGTCTGCCAAAGTCCTGGCGTTTTAGCCTCCGACACCGGGGGCTTTTCTCTGAGGTCAAAGGTCGGGTTAACCCTAACCCTTGGGGCGCTGCAGTTTGATAGATGCAGAGTAACTTCATGTTGTGGGTGTTTTTATTTGTTTCTTTGGAGCTGGGAAACAATCCGTATCGTGTCCCCAGTTCATTTGGGGGCTGACTCCACCCCCGCAGCTGCTCTCAGCCGACGGAAAACATCATTCATGAATAAAGTTAACAGGTTTTATGCTCTTTAGTGGAGATTAAAGCTGGGATAACTGGGCTTCGATTTGTTTAGAGCTGCAGGCCTCAACCCTGAAGGTTCCAGGCAGTCTGAGAAATGCATGATGGGTAATCTCTGTTCTGCGAGTAGCTCTGACCGTGTTGTTCTCCACCAGGCGAGGATAAAGGCGAAGGCAATCGCTATCAACACTTTCATGCCAAAGAACGGATACCGGCCAGTGGAGGTGAACCCTTACGCCCAGCAGCGCTACACATCCTACTACATCCCGCCGGTTTACAGCCCGCAGCAGCAGTTCCCTTTGTACAGCCTCATCACGCCGCAGGCCTGGTCAACCACGCACAGTTTCATCGACCCCGCGCTGGTAAGATGCTCGGCGAATAACGGGCGATCGAACGCACTCTGAGGCTGTGAAAGTTAAAGATTTGGAAACTTTTTGAGTTGCGTTCAGGAGCTTCAGTCTGAGGGGAAACGAGTCCACAGCAGGGAGACATTTCACTGTGGCGGTCGCCCTCTTTCAGGTCTTAAACTCGGGTAAATACTGCCTCAGATGAACAGAGGATGACTTTATTCATTTAACAGAAACTGAGGCAGAAGCAGGAGGCTAAACTCTGACTTATCTGCAGCAGCAGTAATGCTTTCCTGTGGGACGTTATCAGTCTCTCTCATGGTTCTGCAGGGATTTTTTGGCCCACTCTGCAGCATTGGTCTAAGGTCCCACCTGGACTCTGGACCATTGCACTCCCTCCTTTATTCCCTGCAGTTTGACGTGTAAAAGCACAGAGTTCACTTCACTGATTTGTCGGGTTTTTATTCACCAGGTTGCCCCGTTTCACAACAACCAGTTCATCAACGGATTTACTTCCCACAACTTCAAACCAGCGACGTCGCACCTCTCTGTCAGACACTTCTCACCCAGGAACAGGTTTGTGCCTCAATCACAAATCCACTGAAAAACCAGGCCCAAGTCATTTGATCTCCTAAACAAATCAGTAGGCCTTGTATTTAAAGTGATCCTGAAGCTTTTTCCTTGTGTCTGTCATGTGGTTTTATTGGTCACAGCATTCAGACCCTCAGTCATCTTAGTTTGATGCAAGCAAACATCAGAAGCATCGTGCGTGAGCTTATTCTCTTCAGCTTGTCACACAAAACTGAATTATTCCCGCAGGAATCACAGTAAACCTCACCTGAGGCCGACCATCCCCACGGCAGACCGCAGCACTGGACTCCTGGACAGCCCCGGCCTCTTTGCCAGCTTCCCCAGCGAGAGGCTCAACGGGGTTCGCAGCAGCCCACCGACGCGACTTCCCACCAGCCAGCCCAGAACCAGGTTATCCTCCACTGCGGCCTTCCCTCGCAGAGACCCCGGGGGCACCGGGCGAGTCACAGAGCCCACGACCACAGACTACTCCTTGGGAGTCGGCAGAGGAAGGTAGGACTCTCCTTCAGTGGGTCACCATCTGCCTCTGTGGGGCATTTATGATGGTATCCTGTCTTAATTTGACCAAAGCAATGAGAAGTTTTAACTTTTACAAACACATCCGTCCTGTTTCTGTTTCTTCAGTCTAAGGTACAAGTAAACGCAGGGTTTCATTCACAAATATTACCCCAAAGAGGCTCTGAAAGCAGCATAAACACCTCCTCAGATGCATGAAACAGTCCTTCTTCTTGGAAGAGACACGATGACTTAATAACACAGAAGCGTGGACTTTAATGTGGTGTGGGGTCAATATTCTTTCAGTTTGTCTGAAGCTGAGTCACTTTCAGGCAGAAGGGATGTTTGTAAATTGAGATGTTCTCTTTCTTAAAGGAAAAATGTTTCTGCTTCTAGGAAAAAGAGGGACGAAAAGTTTACAGTAAGTCCTTTCTTTTCCTTTTACATTCCAGTTTGAGTTAAAGTGACATGAATAGGGAGCTGTGAGCTGTCACCAGACCCCCTGCTGTCTGTCACTTTTGCTTCACCTCCTTCCTTCCCTGAGTTTTCTGCTGACTCTGTGTTCACCCTGCAGAGAGTGACTCCCCAGTCACCGCCGCCTCCTCCCAAACCTCCATCTCCGAGCTTTGAGCTCGGCCTCTCCAGCTTCCCTCCGCTTCCCGGGGCAGCCGGGCAGCTCAAAACCGACGACGTCTTCGACAACCGGTTGGCCAGCAGTGTCGTTGTTGGACCCACCAAGGAACGGGTAAACAGAACACCACCAGCTCCGTGTGCGGTGTGGATTCATTCGTGTTTATTGAGTCACTCTTTTGCTACTCTGACACTCATTGGTTCATTTATTTAAGCCTGAACGTGGTGTCCAGGCTCCCCTCGGCAGTGTTGTGGCGGCCTGATGAGCGACGAATGAGTTTCTCCAGCTGAAAGATGCTTATATTTGATATTTGAGCCTGAGTTTCACTTCTGTTTCTGGCTCAGTTTGTTCCAGACTCAGTTTCTGCAGCTGCAGTGTGACAAGGTCAAGGTCTATAGGTCAAGGTCATATTTATTCCTCTTTAAAGCGCATTTTAAAAGCAACCCAGTTGATCAAAGTGCTTTACGGTTAGATCTGTGGAGCTCCACAAACCGACTGGCTGTGACTGTGAATCACGGCGGGTCAAATGGAACGATCCAACGGTAGTTTTAAAGGTTGTAAATATCATCGGAACATTGCAGGAAATCCCGTTTCTATGTTTCTGTTTCTGTATTTATCAGAAGCTTTTATCCAAAGCGACTTACAAATGAAGATATAACAGCTTTATAAAAAGCTAACAATAAGCTCCATAGAAGGAACCCAGGAGTCCGACTCTGTCAGAGGGGACAGAGTAGAGATAGGGTGCAGGCATAGAAGGAAGAGCAGAAAGACTTTATTATTCACGTTTTAGCTGTTATTTGGTTCATTTAAGTGCAGATGTTGTCATAAAGGCGCATCATCAACCACATCATTGTGAAATGTTTGTTGACAAATCCATTTTTAGACAAAATGTGACCTTTTCTTGTAGAATTTTGGCAAATTTTCGGGTCCTACTTGCACCGAGGATTTTCTTTTGGGGGCCAGGATTCTCAATATTGACCTTAAAGTCAGAGTAAAACTGAAATAACTGCAGAAAAATGTGTTATGAACTATTCGGTCAAGCATAGAGTTTCTGTTTCTGTATTTATCAGACGCTTTCATCCAAAGCCACTTACAAATGAAGATATAACAGCTTTATAAAAAGCTAACAATAAGCTCCATAGAAGGAACCCAGGAGTCCGACTCTGTCAGAGGGGACAGAGTAGAGATAGGGTGCAGGCATAGAAGGAAGTGCAGAAAGATAAAGTGCAGAGATAGAGGGGGTAGGGAAGTACAAGGGAAGTGCTGGGATAGGAGATGCTCTCTGAAGAGCTGGGTTTTCAGGAGCTTCTTGAAGATAGACAGGGACGCCCCTGTTCTGGTAGCGCTCGGTAGGTCATTCCACCATCGTGGGACGACACATGAACAGAGTTTGGATTGTCTTAGGCGTGGTGTAGGAGCTGCTAGACGACAATCCTGGGACCAACGGAGGGACCCAGTTGGGACAGAAGCCTTTGCAGGAGCATTCAAGTAGATGGAGCCGTTCCATTAAGCTCTTTGTAGCTAACATCAGGGACTTGGATCTGATGCTAAGGGCAGCCAGAGGAGCTCAATGAACAGAGGGGGGGCGTGTTTCTGGCACATTCGTGTGAAATTTAAAGTGAAAGAACCTAATCCGGTGTTTCTCTTTCTTCCTGTGTGTTTGCAGCTGTTACAGAATGTAAGCGCTGACTCCAGCAGTGGAGGAGCGCTCCCCCCAGTGGCTCCCAAAGAGCCTCTCCGGTCCTCCAGCTCCCCGATGCCCCCAAGCTTCCAGCCCTCACCGGCCGCCCCGGCCACCCCGGCCCCGACCCTGCCCCCGACCCCGGGCACGCCACAGAGTCCTGCTCCGCCTGCCCCAGCAGTGTAAGAACCCCAGTGATGGCTGAGAAGTGCAGCTACGCTTGTGGCGAACACCTGTTTTGATGTTCTGTTTGTTTTTAGGGAGGCTAAGACGACTGAGGTCAAGCCAAAAGAGGTGCAGCTGTCCGTGGAGCGAGTTCCCGGCACTTTGTCCACTGCAAGCAAATCGGTGCAGGTCAACGGCGCCGCCACAGTCAGTATTGATTTGTCTTTGTTTTTCACTCTTTACTGCCTCTCAGTCACCAACAGATCCATCTACTCATGGAAGAAAGACGTTAGATTAATTGAAGCCGTAATTCTTCACCATCTGGAATTGATTTGATTCACAACCTGAATTCTCACTCCTCCCAGAAGAAAACGTTGAATCTTTAAGCAGACGCAGGCCTCAGTGTGAATACTTTAAAGGGGAACTCCAGTGTTTTTAAACCTTATTTCTGGCATGAAATACGTTCACCAGCTGTTGGACCTGGAAGTCTGGGAAAGGTTGACTTTGATTTAGATTCCCAACAGAATAGAAGATTAAAGCAGATTAAAAGCAGAGGTTTTGACAAACTTTTCTTTCTCCGTAGAGAAAATTTTCTCCTGCATAGTTTCTAATAGTTTGCATAATGTTGTAATTAAAGGGGAACTCCGGTGTTTTTAAACCTTATTTCTGGCATGAAATACGTTCATCTGCTCACTGAGAACAGTTTGGTGAAAGTCGGCGTCCTTCGGAAGATATTTAGATAACTGGAGATCCATATAACGGAGTGAACGGGGCTTAGAGGATGCAGCCTCTAAATAAGGCATTATCTGTCTTTATTTCACCAATACTTTAAGAAGAATGAATGAATGAACGTGTGCTATAGCTCTGTTAGCTCATAGCTGCTGTTATGTGGCTACTTGCAGCTATAGGAGAGCTAACGGAGGGATTTCTACACAGGCACTCTACTGGGACCACTTCATCCACACGCCCCCCTGCAGCACAGTTTATTCACTCCGTGCTCTGTGACAGTCGGCTAACTTCACACAGAGTTTGCTGCTGATAGTTTTGTGCAACATGGCAGGATATTTATCAGATTTTGACGACTTTGAGTAAGATGGACGTTCTTACCGGAGTGAATGAGCTGTGCACAGAAAACACATTTAACATCAACTGCAGTGAGACAGAAACTGTAATTAATGTCATTCAAGTTTCACATCAACTGTTGTGTTGTTGCCAGTTTGGTGACAAATGTACCCTTTTACAATCATAAGGGTTTAGTGTTTGGAGGAGAAGATTCTGATCTTATAATATACTGTTTTTATTCACAAAACTATCAGCAGCAAACTCTGTGTGAAGTTAGCCGACTGTCACAGAGCACGGAGTGAATAAACTGTGCTGCAGGGGGGCGTGTGGATGAAGTGGGCCCAGTAGAGTGCCTGTGTAGAAATCCCTCCGTTAGCTCTCCTTTAGCTGCAAGTAGCCACATAACAGCAGCTATGAGCTAACAGAGCTATAGCACACGTTCATTCATTCATTCTTCTTAAAGTATTGGTGAAATAAAGACGGATAATGCCTTATTTAGAGGCTCTAAGCCCCGTTCACTCCGTTATATGGATCTCCAGTTATCTAAATATCTTCTGGATGGATGAAGTGGTCCCACCTCGATGCACTTCCCAGGGATGAAAGACGATCTCCAGTCTGGAGGCTTTGCAGCGCTTTGAGTTTGTCTTTTGCAGGTTTCTGTGTTTTCACAGCTGTTCCGTTCTCCTTCAGGAGCTGAGGAAGCCCTCCTACGCAGAGATCTGCCAGCGGGTGAAGGACACCCCGACATCATCACAGCAACCGCCGACCCCCAAGGAAGCCAAGCCAACCTGTGCTGCCTCCACAGCCGAGGACAGGAAGTGCACTGACGCCCCCACCCCCTCAGGGGAGGCCAAAGCCAGAGAGACATACCACCCCTGCTCCAAACCCGGCTCGGCGGCCGTCACCACAGGCAGACCCTTAAAAGAGGCCCGGAGGCCAGCCGGGCGGTGGGCCTCCCCGCCCCCACATCCAGGGAAAACCCCTAGCAAAGATCCCCACAATAATACCCCACCCAAGTCCCCGCAGTAGGGCGGCTCCCGGTCCTCCACGCCCCCCCACTGCGCTCCACAGATGCGTTTGAAAAAAGGAAAATAAGTCAGGGCTACTCAGTTCATCAACCCCAGAACCACCAGTAACAAACAAGCATAGAGGACGCCTTCTTTTCTGGATCAGGGCTTGCAGACAAAAAGCACTTTACTGTGCATGTAGAGCACCGTTTCTTTCATTTTATTCTATTTATTTGCTGTTTTTGTTTTAATTTCCAGTTTTACTTTGCGTTTCCGTTGTGTCGACCTGCGAGTCGGGACAACCAACACCCAGATTTATTGGCTCTGCTCTGGCCTTGTGGGATTAAATCGGTCTTTTGTGTGGAGCAGCAGGGCATTGTTGGAAGAAACCCCAGAGGATGATGGGAAAGAGTGCTTGAAACGAACTCCCTTTTGTTTGCTTTTCATACTGACGGGTTTGTCTGCATGTTGGGTGGCACCGTTGTGCAGCTTAATGTAGCTTAATTATGGTTCATTATTGGTAGAGGATACATTTCTGCATCCATATGCAACCGAACATCTAACTCCTGTCAGACGAAGGCTTCGGCGATTGTTGTTTTTCTGAGTTATTTACACTAGAAGACTTTTTTGGCTGTGTTTGCAGACTGTTGGTGCAGTTACTGATTATCACGGCTGGGTTTGGGCTCAGCGTCTTCTTCCTCTAATCCTTCTCTCTGTAAGGAATCGCCTCCCTGTGCTGATCTCTTTAGTTTTTTTTAACGACGGCTTGTATCTAACGGCTCATCCGACAAAAGCTTTCCTTAAAGACGAGTTGGGAACCGATCAATCTGTTGGAAATTGAAAGTTGATGCGCTTTTGTATTTGTTTCGCTGTGCAGGAACCAAAAACCTTGTTGTTATTTGGTCAGCTGTCCGTCACTCTGGCTTCCTGCAGGGTTCTCAGCGGGTTTGTGTGGAAGGAAGAAAGGAAGTGAGACACCAGGTGGGTTTAAGGCTGATGAAATGATAAAAAATGGCTTCCCTCTCATCCGAGGTGAGAAAACAGCGGCAACCAGTTAGAGGGAAATCAACACTACCCGCCCCTCAGATGCTCGGTGAGCTCACCGAATATCTGGCGTCCAACACGGAGGCGGCGGCGCTTCTGGTCATTCGCACGTTTCTAGTTCTCTCTCAAAGATACGGTGCTAGGCGTCCAATCCTGGACTCAGCTGCGGCTCGAAATACTTGATTTACATCCGTAAAACCTTATTCGCACCGGTGGCGTTTTCCCAGACTTTTCTCAGACTTGCGGGCGAATTTGTTGGATTTTTCCGACCTGAAGACGGCGGGAGAATTGAGTCCCGATGGTCAGCAGATTGGAACAGGACCTCGTCTCGTGGAAGCCTTTTTGTTCTCCTTGTGATGCTTGTGGAACGCGGCGCTGAAAGTGGCGTTTTCTTTCGTCCCAGCAGCTGGTGCAGACCTGCGGTGATTGGGTGTCAGGCAGGTGTGTGCACGTGTGCGCGTGCACGTGTGTAACCGATGAATATGGAAAGTGAGAAGGTTGAGACGACCTGAAGTATTTTTGTATTCCACTTACAGCGATGGGTGGGTTTCTTTGTGTTCTGGATCGTGAAAGAAGAACCGAACGTCCTTTAAATATTTCCGTGTTTTCAAACCGGTGAAAGAATCGAGCAGCTGAAACGTTCGGCTCCTCCTGCTTCCTCTTCATCGAGTCTTCGCCCGTTGGGTCTTTGTTTTTATGTCCTGATTTTCTCCTTTTCTCTTCTTCCTCTGAGTGTTTGATGTTGAAGAAGTGGAAAAGATTGACCGGCGCACTCCAGAGTTGGATGTGCTGAAGGATGCAGGTTATGAATCACCTGGGAAACCTTCTCCGGGGGGGGGGGGGGGGGGCAGTTGTTGAACTTGTGGTATTAACTTTGCTTTGGAAGTCTGTCTACTGTAGCAGCCACTGCGGCAGATAACCAATCAGATCTTTAAATGTATAAAAAGTAAAACTGTAATCCTTATAAAAATGTCTAAATGAATGTTTTTGGGACATAAAAAGCCGGATGTGACCCCCCCCCCCCCCTCCCATGTTCAGGTTAATCTTTCAGTTTTCACCTTAAGATGCAAAACACCCTTAAATAAACCACTTTACTACACAGCATCTGCGGTGGGAAACCTCGCAGGTCTCGCTCAAGTCTTCCTGCAACGCAAAGCATTCTGGGTAATCCCACTTAGAGGGAGCAGGAGCCTGTCTGCAGGGGGCAGAGCTTCTTTAAAGGTTGCTGGATAGAAAACGCCTGCAGTCCTGGTCAGAGCTGCTTTTGATTTGGACCCTAAAGCTTGAGTTCGGTTTAAACTCTCTTCTGAAGGACTGAGACGCACTCGGATGGTTTGGTTTCTTTTTTCTTTTCTTTTCTCCTCATCAGTGGAAATGGTAAAAGAGTTGAAAACAACCATATCCACCTATTTATATAAAGCAGTGCTGTTTATTCCATGAGAAATATCATTAAGTTTCCTTTTTGTTTTTGTGGGAGAATGAAAAAAAACACGCAAAATGTTGGAAAAAGAGAAAAAGAATCCATCCAGTGTTCGAGAAACTTGAATTTTATTTAAACTTGAAAAATGACTTTGCCTTAACTTTTATACAAGATGAGCATAGAGTTTATTTCCCCCCAAAACGTTGAGGAGGCGTGACGCATGGAGAGGACAGATCCAGCAGCAGTTCCTTTCTTTCTGTAAAGCGTACGAAAAGGAGTGGTTTGGATTGTTCTTTAGGTTCCTTGTTTAATAGTTTCAGGTGGTTTATTTTTGAGGGGGGGGGGGGGGGGGGGGTGTAAACCTTGTAAATGCAACTAGTCGATACTGTATTAAACCTGTGCACTTTGAAGTGTGTGCTTTGCTTGTACAGTTGTAAATACTCAGAAAAATATAAGAGGTACCTTAAAATGATTATAAAAATATATTGATCCTTGTTAACTATAATGTCGCTGTTGAGCTGGATGTAGGATATAAAAACATGTGTTTGTTGTGCTTTTGGAGACGTTTTCCTTTGACTTTTTTTGATGTTTTTGGGTGATTTCTGCTCCGCTCGGCAGGTCGTCTGATTGTACATTTCTGTTGATTGTTTGTTGTCTTCATTCCATTTCTGTGGGCCGTAACCCCGCCCTCCTCCTCCTCCTCCTCCTCTTCCTCACTGTGCACAATTTGGAAGGAGCCTGTGGTCCCACCGAGCATCTCACAAAGCTGAGTGTCCACCAGCATCCTCTTTACAGCGCCGGCCTCTCCTTTTCCCGCTCTTTGTGCATCTTTAGAGGAACTTTGCTTTGTTTTTCAGCGCCAGGGTCTCAGAGTCTGAATGCAGAAGCTGCTCAGCAAGAAAAGCACTACATATCTAAGGTTGAATTAGATGTAAAAGCAAAAGGCATGATGGGATATATCTTCAGGTAGATCTTAACACTAATACTGCTAACATTTCTAGCTGTGACACGTTCGTATGCGACTCCAGTATTTAATCAAACTGCATTGTGTTAGATGGGCGGCATGACGAGGCAATATTTAGAGCCACAGGGATGAAAAAAGAGCTGTTTTTGGGAATAAATGTGTCTGAGGGGGGGTGAGAGGCTGCCTCTGCTTCAGACTTAAACAGCCAACAGTCTTTGAAGCTCATCGGCATTCATCTCTTGTTGAAATGGGAACGAAACCTTCCTGAAAAATGCCATAATTAGACTTCTGTATCAAGGTAAAGCGGTGGTGCTGATTGGTCCGTTCACAGCGGGATCAGAGCTGGGTTTGCTGTCTCCAGACATTCCAAAAACACTTGTTTTAGATTCTCAGTGTGGATGAAAAGGTGTAATCCAGGAGGTTCTCAGCCAGGTTAGCGTGTCTTTAGTTCGGTTTCACCACCTTCGGCAGGTTTTCCTCTCACTTTTGGGTCTGTCGGCGCCAGAGGATCAGACCCTGAACGGCTTTTTTTCAGGGCGAAGGAGAAAGGAAGCCCTGAAGAAAGAGAAAGCCGAAGTAGGAGTTCCTGAGCTGCTGTTGCAAAGAGCGATGCTTGATGGACACGTCTCAGTTTTGTCCTCCTGCTGTGTGACGATCAAAAGGGAAACCTTCACAGCTTCAGCTTGTGCAGCAGGTGGCGCCGAAGGGGGAAAGTCTTTGCCAAACGCCGCCAGGTGATGCAGCGTTCTGGGCCCCTGAAGTGTACATTTTGGGCCTTATTTGTTGTGGCAGTTTGAGCAAAGAGTTTCCCACCCGAGGGTCCATATTCCTGCTAAACCAGACGTAAATCCGCCAAAAACGTTGGTGTTTTGTACTAATTTCCTCTTCTGATTGATTTGAGGTTTTCCTGTCGATGTTAATCAGCCTAAATGTCTTCTTCTTCTTCTTCTCCTGAGAAATAAATGTACAAATGATTTTCTTTGTTTTGTTTTGGTGGAGTTGAGATGCAACGAGCTCTACTGGAATCACCTTTTTTTTTGTTTCACGGGGAGTTTTCTGGCACATACAGAACAGCAACCGTCTGTTCAAACCTTCTGATCACATGTGGACAAAAAAAACACACAATACCGGTGCCATTATTCAACTTGACTGGGCAGTTTAACCTGTACATACATAGCTGAGTGCTCGCCATCTTGGACTTTTCTTTCACCTTTCGTGTGGTTTTTAAAAGTTTGTCTTTCTGTCCCGTTCCTGGAGGAAACGTGAGCGTGAACCCACTGACTGGAGGCCGATCCGGCGCCGCTGGAGGCCGATCCGGCGCCGCTGGAGGCCGATCCGGCGCCGCTGGAGGCCCATCCGGCGCCGCTGGAGGCCGATCCGGCGCCGCTGGACTGTGAATGTGTGCATGTGTGGAATAACTAAACCCAGAAATGAAGACCGGGGCGAAAGGTGACTGTTGAGGGGAGGGCGGTGCCTCGGACTGGATGGCGCCGCCCGGGTTGGGCCGGCTCTGCACGCCTCGGCGGCCTCGCTGACTCAAACACTCGTTAAATGAGCTCTTTTTACTCGTGGACTTCTGCATGGAGCGTCACGTCATATCAGCCTGTCGGTCGCCTCGGCCTCCTGCTCCTCAGCCCATTTTGACAGTGCCATTTTGTTTTTTTTCCCTTAAGGGTCGCATCTTGTCTGGAAGAAATTGACCCCGAGGGGTTGGTTCTTGCTTTGTTTATCAGAAAAATATGACAATGAATGCACAACAACTGACTGGAAGCAGATTCTTTATCAACTCACTGTGGTTTAACTCATTAACACTCTTACTGTGCTACGCTAGCAGCTGTGGACAATCGAAGACTCCCCGTTTGTTGGGGTTTGGACAGATAAACTAACACGTGGCACGGAGGCTGTGATTAAGAGGGCTTCTTTTATTTTTCATTCTGTTCTCTTTTGGTTTTTTGTTCCCTTATTGTTATGTTTTGGGTCTTTTCTTCCATCAAGACTGGAATCAAGCGTAAATGTCGGCTATAGATAATTTAAGTTACTCTCGTGTCATGATGTAAAACTGTCTAATTTGGAGAAAAAAATGTAGCTTACTGAAAAATAAAGATTTAGGCACTGTTCAGGAGCCGCTGTCCTTTCTTGCATGTGTGTTTTAACAGTTTTAATCGTGTTTTTAACCAGTTATGTTGATTGATTAAAAACTTCTGCATTTAACCACAGAGAAGAGCTGAACATTCATCAGTTTTTCTTTGGACAATTTCAGCTTTTTCACTCATTTTCTGTCCAGAGGAATGTGTTTTTTCTTTGTTCAGCCACTGAACTCTGAGCTATGAAGCATTCAGGCAGAAAAAAGGCTCCTAACTCAAGGGATGAACCAGTGTTGTGTCGACACAGAACAGACAACTTAGCAAAGAAGCCGTTTTAAACTGGATCTTTAGGCACTTTGTTACAAAGACACATCATTTGTTCCCATTTCTTTAGCTGCATCTATGAAAAACAGCAAAGAAAACACAGTTTGACAGACAGAAAATAGGATTTCTGCAGCAACAAGGTGATTCCCAAAGAGCTATTAGCTGAAAACTTGGCATATCTCAGCATGGTGTGCAGTGGGTCCTTAAAACATTTGAGGAAACTGGACAAGTGGAGGACAAAAGAAGAAGTGTCAGGCCTAAAAAACTATCTACAGCAGATGAACAGGATCTGAAAGTGATGTCCTTAAGAAAGAGGAAAAAATCCAGCTGTGACCTGACAGGACCTGAGAGATGCATCTGGACCTTCAGCTGATCCATCTACTGTTGGCCCAAGCCTCATCAGAAATGGTCTCCATGGAAGGGTGGCTGTCAAGAAGCCGTTCTTAAGGAAGGGAAACAGGGAGAAAAGGCTGAGCTGTGCCAAATGACACAAGAAGTGGACTGAAAATCAGTGGCAACAGGTCTTATGGAGGGATGAATCCTCCCCAGAGCCCGGACCTCAACATTATTGAAGCAGTGTGGGATCATCTGACAGAGAACGGAACAAATATCATCCCTTAGTGAGAGGTTTTAAATGATGTGCACAAAAGAAGTTAGCAACAGCGCTAAAGGTACAGCAGTGTTTGGTTGTTAGATACTTCTCACTGTTAGCTCGAATATTCACCTTCTCAGACCTGTATTTCTTCTTCTACTGTTTCTTTTTTTGTCTAATTAACTGTCAGGGATTCATTTCTAACTACTTTTATTTTCTCTCTTCTTTTCCTCTTTGTTTGTTCAGCTCTCGGACTTTGGGTTGTTTTTGTCTCCGTCCTCATTCTTCACATCATTCTTTGATTTCTCACTTATTTGAGTTTTAATCTTTGAATCTGTTTATTCGTTCATTAATTCGGTTCATAGACATTGAAAGTCCAGTTCTTCTGATGATCTGAACAGTTACAGTTTTTACTGAAACTTCAAGTGTTTCAAGTCTCTATGCTAAATATTTAAAAAGAGTTAAAATGACAGTTGATTTAACTTCTAAACATGCATCATTGGCCACATTAATCCCCCACAGCCTCCATCTGTTCCAGCAGAACAGCATGAAATGATGAAAACACTTTATATCACAACAGTTTTCCCAGCTGGAAGCTGCGTCTGATAACTTTGAACCAAACTTACGCTGCTGATGCTCTCGTGTCTGATTGGAAGCAAACAGCTGCTGCAAAGAGAGAAACAAGAAGAGCTTGTTTCGTAAGTCTTAAATCTGCACGTCGATGTACTTTGGGGCTCAAAATATACTTGATCTATAACTATCCCTGCGCACCTGAAAATGACCTGAAGTCGTGGCGTCTGAAACGATCGTATCAAAAGCAGAAGATGAACCAGAGCAGATCAGTACTTTCAGGTCATTTCCAGTCACCAGCGGTGTTCCCCAGGGTTCTGTACTGGGGCCCCTCCTGTTCATCGTTTACTTGCTTTCACTGCTGTGTGGATGACACCCAGCTCCACTTCTCCTCCATGTCCGCCGCTCCTCTCTGATTGGATAGCTGCAATAAAACGCTGGTTCACAGCTAAATCGACCAAATCCAAAGGTTAACAGTCGGATCTTAAATACAGACGATTATTATCTCAGGTTAAGAGTATGGGTGTCACCCTCGATAGCACTCTGTCTCATAAAGCTCACATAAATAACGTAATCTGCTCCGTTTACTGTCATCTTTGCCATATAAATCGTCTCTTTCACACAGTTGCATCCCTTTAAATTACTTTAACTCACTTCTCTTTATCAAGTCCTTACAGACTCCAACTGGTCCAGCTCTCCGGTCCAGAACCGTATTATTACCAGAACCCCATCAGTAACCAGATCAGCCCCGTCCTGATAGATCTTCAAACACTGCTCTGATTTTAAAATCCTCCTCCTTACCTTCAAGGCCATTCAAAACCTTTCCCTCCCATAGCTTCCCACCTGGAATCTGTAACATAGACTCTTTCCTTCTTCAAATCAATGCTGAAAACTTGTGATTTTATATGATTTATTTGTTATTCCCACCTTGTTTTTACATTCTCTGAATATTATTAACTGCACATTGTTATATTTTTCATCTTTTGCAGTGTAAAGTGACCTCGGATGTCGTGAAAGACGCTTATAAATAAAGTGCATCATCATCATTATTATTGGAAAGCTTTTGTTTACAAAGCGAGCCACATGACCTTATCGTGAAGGTGGGCTGAGGAGCCACCAGGTGGCGTCCTGCTCCCACCGTCTTCCATCAGCAATGTGCAGTCAGGTCATGGTGATGTTTCTTAGCTCTGCAGCTTACAGTAACGTCTCCTTTTGGGTGAACACTGGCAACCATCCATCAGATGATCCGGACCTTTGGCAAAGACTGGAAAAAGTAGAAGAATCCCTTCGATGCTGCTGTGATAAACTGAAGATGCACAGCTACAGATCCGGTGTGTTGACACACAAACAGAAGGCCAATTCTCTCCTAGGATCTTTCTCGAGTAAATTAATGACCAGAAGTAAAGTCTGAGACCAGTACTGAGTTGTTAGAACTGCTGGGAGGCACTTGAAGCTAGCAGTTCCCCCCCTGCTTCCCTTCTTTATGCTAAGCTAAGCTAACTAGCTGCTTCTTCACGTTTATGTGACAGAAACCAAAATTCAAGGCGTGCTTCTCTCTTGCAGAGACTTTATTTCCCACAAAGATTCATTTCACACTTTGTTTTCTTTGCCTGCACCAGATGAATTTGGACCTAAAAGACACACACTTTTTCTTTTGGATGTCACCTGGCAGCAGACTGAAGCTTCCACCTGTAGGATGTGAAACTGAGGGTCACCCAGAAGGTCAAACTAAACCCGTTTACTTCACGTTTAACTTCGTCCACACACCATCTCGTCCAAGTTCAGGGTCAGAAATAAGGAAAAGTCTCAAATAAAGCTGCGGATCTTTGAAGCTGCTGCAGTTTTAATCTTTTTATCTGAGCTGGTGAGAGCAGGAAGCCTCTGGGTAAGATATGATGGGTCTGTTGTCACTGCTTGGAGCAGAGAGGCATGAAGAAGATGATGATTGGTGTGAAAAACACTGCGATAATATGCCCGAAACATCAGGCCACAGGTGTTGAAACATGTTTCAAACATGCCCACCTTTACTAAAAGGTGAGTTGGATCAGCTCCTGTTCCTCCATCCATTCATTTTCTGTACCAGACAGATGGATGGATGGATCTGGCGCCCTCTGATGGTTGATCAGTTTGATCGTTTTTAAAAGATGTCGACCTCAACACAGCTTCTTTTGTCTGAGACTGATGAAAACACACCAGATAATTCGTGTAAGTTCAGTTAATGATGTCTTCAGTCTGTTCGGTCACCTGCAGTAAATCATACCTGCCTGAGGTGTAAAGTCAGCAGCATTTAGCACGAGACACACCGGAAGTGAGAAGACTTTGGATCTATAGCTACAGATGGAAAGAAAATAGCTTTAAGGTGGGCTTTCGGGTATTTTTAGTGTTCTCAAAACACAATTTTAAAGGAAAATATTTCTTTCTAGTTGAATAAACGTTCATTTTTTTAATACTTGGCTTAAGTTATACCGTCTAAATAATTAAACAGATAAAAGGGTATCTGCTCCCGTTCAAACTGCTGATTGTTTTCTTCATTTGGGAAAAAAATGCTGAAAATGTTAAAATTTCAATACAACATGCTGCTTCCTGTCTAGCAAAGAAATGTAGGACATCATTGGAATATTAGTCAAAATCTATTTTTAAAAAACAACAAAATGTTGTGATAATACACAGAATTAATTCTTTTTATTGTTATTTACATACTAACACAGCTTTAAGATGAATTCCTCCCCCTCCTTTTCCTGGGTGTAACAGGTGCGACAGGTGGTGCATTTACTTTGAAAAGCAGAGAACCGGAAGCGGCAGCGGCAGGTTCCGTGCAGCTTGACGCTTGTTTGCGGCGGACGCACAGCGCCGCTGCCGCACACGGAGCGACACGCTGAGACGCGCTCTGACTCACTTTGGATTTTGGGGGTTTCGAGGAGAAGCTCGTGGAGACGAAACAGGGAGGAAAGAGCCGGGAAGCGCAGATTTGAGTCGCTTTTTGTCGGAGGAATGGCGGACCGGGACCCGGTGCCGCTTCCCGCGGAGGTGCGGGCCAAACTGGCCGAGCTGGAGCTGGAGTTGTCGGAGGGTGAGTACTTGCGTTTCCCCGCTGAGCTCGGCTCGGTGGGCTGTTTGGAGAACTGTTCGGGCTCAGAGTTTGTGCAGCGAGGACGTAAAGTGCTGCCACAAGTTCAAGTCCACATTATTAATGGATACACGCACGCGCGCGCGCATGCAGCCGTGTCGCGTGGACGTGTCGGTGGTTTGGATGCAGGGATGTGGTGTTTTGGTGGTGTTTAGGAGGAATGGAAACACCTGGCGTGCTGTGGGAGGACAACTGCACGAATAACAGCGTCTCATTAGAGATTAAACCCGAAGGATGGACTCAAAATGCACATTTCAGAGCGGTATACTCAATATGCGCCCTGGATTTCAAGTAATATCACAACCATGACAACATTAGTCTTCATACCAATGCATCTGAGCTCTGATGAACCTGAGATGAATTCACAAGTGCCTCAAATAAGTTCCACGACTCGTGAAAATGCGAAATATTTTCCATTAGCAGTGATTAAAAACGCAGAAAAACACCGATTTTTGTTGTTGCTGCAAATGAGTTGTTCCTAATCTCTCCATCACGGCAGATAAAAATAAAAACCACGGCATTAAATGCACTTTAAAGCCCCCACCGAGCGCTGGGGGGCATCGCAGCCCCCAGTGGGACCATCGCAGGAATGCTGCTGAGCTTTCTGATGTTTGGGGTTGTCAATAAGAAGTTGTCATGCTGGAGGAGAGCTGCATGCTGCTTAGATTATGTGCAGCTGTTACCACACTCAGTTTTCACATGACACACTGCAGCCAGGCAGCTTTTCGGGGAGGGTGGGGTGAATGATAGCCATTATATCCCAGCTTTTTGCTTCATAATACTACAGTGTAGAGTTTACAGGAGGCTGAGGTATTGATTTTCTCATTAGCTCCCCGCCTCTCTCCCGCTTTATCTTCCTCGTCTTCTTTCCCAGATTGATATGTCACGTTGCTGCAGACGCACTCTCAGCCTGGAGAGTATCACAGTGTCATATTTCAGCTGCCTGTGAGCAGTGTTTTCCCCGTTTCTCATGGAGTCTGCAGGCTTCGCTGGGCTCAGCCATGTATGGAGAAGGAAAGAGGAAAAAAGGAGGAGGGTGGGGGTTAAACAGCTGACTGCAAATCCTCGCAGCACATTTTAATGTTTCCACTGCTGCAAATGCAGCTTTCAGAAGATGAGAGAAAGTGCAGGGATGCGGGGGGGGGGGGGGGTGACACGACACGACACACATTAATTTTGAATTTCCCTTCGTACAAACAAGTGTCTCTGAGGTAAACGGGGTCAGATGCCCCGTTACGTTTTTTAAATGCTTAGTTTACGCTGCACAGAGAACACAAAGCTGCCCCTCATCCTGCAGACTTCGACCTAAATTTTCAATTTCCACAAACCCCCCCAAGAACACGCCACAGTCAACACTCAGGTGTCTGCAGAGCGTCACAGGGACCTGTCCCCCCCCCCCCCCCCCCCCCCCCCCCCGCACACGTCTGGAGGTGGGAAACGGCCTCACGGCGCCGCTCATGTGGGCCTCTTGGCGGTTGTTTCGGTTGGTGTCACCTGAGCGGGAAGCAGAAACGAGTGCAGAATCAGGGAAAACCTGCAGAAACAACAGGAGAAAGTCATGGATCTGGGTTTCTCGGGGCTCTCAGATCAAATAGAGACGCTTCTGGTTGGATGCCTTGCTCAAGGGAAGCTCAGTTCTGTGGTTTTTACCCGTTCTCATCCTCCCTTCTTATTGATCTCTCAGAGAGCCTTTCACAGCTCAGGGGTAAACTCAGGGGGGGGGTTTGAAGACACCAGTGAGCGGTGAACCGATCTCAGTGCAGAGAGACCTGCTTCATGCTGACGGCTAAAACTGGAACTTATTCTGTGATTTAACTCTGAAAACTTTTATTTGTGTGTTCAGGGTTTCAGCTCAGGGCTGGGTGAAAGAATAAAGATTAGCTTTCTTTAGTTGAGTTTTCTTCACCATTAGACTTGATTAGATTTGACAGATCTTTGCAGCTCGACAAGCCTTCAGGTTCCAGCTTTAGTTAAACTCTTAAGGAAGGCTGCAATAAATGTCCCCACATGGCATAACTCCACGTGTCGGTAACGTCCCCACATGTCTGTAACGTCCCCCACATGTCGGTAACGTCCCCCACATGTCTGTAACGTCCCCCACATGTCGGTAACGTCCCCCACATGTCGGTAACGTCCCCCACATGTCGGTAACGTCCCCCACATGTCGGTAACGTCCCCCACATGTCAGTAACATCTCCAGGTGTCTGTAACGTCTCCACATGTCAGTAACGTCCCCCACATGTCAGTAACGTCTCCCACATGTCGGTAACGTCTCCCACATGTCGGTAACGTCTCCCACATGTCGGTAACGTCTCCCACATGTCGGTAACGTCTCCAGGTGTCTGTAACGTCTCCACATGTCAGTAACGTCCCCCACATGTCAGTAACGTCTCCCACATGTCGGTAACGTCCCCCACATGTCGGTAACGTCCCCCACATGTCGGTAACGTCCCCCACATGTCAGTAACGTCCCCCACATGTCAGTAACGTCCCCCACATGTCGGTAACGTCCCCCACATGTCGGTAACGTCCCCCACATGTCGGTAACGTCCCCCACATGTCAGTAACATCTCCAGGTGTCTGTAACGTCTCCACATGTCAGTAACGTCCCCCACATGTCAGTAACGTCTCCCACATGTCGGTAACGTCTCCCACATGTCGGTAACGTCTCCCACATGTCGGTAACGTCTCCCACATGTCGGTAACGTCCCCCACATGTCGGTAACGTCCCCACATGTCGGTAACGTCCCCCACATGTCGGTAACGTCCCCCACATGTCAGTAACGTCCCCCACATGTCGGTAACGTCTCCCACATGTCGGTAACGTCTCCCACATGTCGGTAACGTCTCCCACATGTCGGTAACGTCCCCCACATGTCAGTAACGTCCCCACATGTCGGTAACGTCCCCACATGTCGGTAACGTCCCCACATGTCGGTAACGTCTCCACGTGTCGGTAACGTCTCCACGTGTCGGTAACGTCTCCACGTGTCGGTAACGTCCCCACGTGTCGGTAACGTCCCCACGTGTCGGTAACGTCCCCACGTGTCGGTAACGTCCCCACGTGTCGGTAACGTCCCCACGTGTCGGTAACGTCCCCACGTGTCGGTAACGTCCCCACGTGTCGGTAACGTCCCCACGTGTCGGTAACGTCCCCACGTGTCGGTAACGTCTCCACGTGTCGGTAACGTCCCCACGTGTCGGTAACGTCCCCACGTGTCGGTAACGTCCCCCACGTGTCGGTAACGTCCCCCACGTGTCAGTAACGTCCCCACGTGTCAGTAACGTCCCCACATGTCGGTAACGTCCCCACATGTCGGTAACGTCCCCACATGTCGGTAACGTCCCCACATGTCGGTAACGTCCCCACATGTCGGTAACGTCCCCACATGTCGGTAACGTCCCCACATGTCGGTAACGTCCCCACATGTCGGTAACGTCCCCACATGTCTGTAACGTCCCCCACATGTCAATAACGTCCCCACATGTCGGTAACGTCCCCACGTGTCAGTAACGTCCCCACATGTCGGTAACGTCCCCACGTGTCAGTAACATCTCCAGGTGTCAGTAACGTCCCCACGTGTCAGTAACGTCCCCACGTGTCGGTAACGTCCCCAGGTGTCAGTAACGTCCCCACATGTCAGTAACGTCTCCAGGTGTCGGTAACGTCCCCAGGTGTCAGTAACGTCCCCAGGTGTCAGTAACGTCCCCACATGTCGGTAACGTCCCCACGTGTCAGTAACATCCCCAGGTGTCGGTAACGTCCCCACATGTCGGTAACGTCCCCACATGTCGGTAACGTCCCCACATGTCGGTAACGTCCCCACATGTCGGTAACGTCCCCAGGTGTCAGTAACGTCTCCACATGTCGGTAACTTCTCCACATGTCGGTAACTTCTCCACATGTCGGTAACTTCTCCACATGTCAGTAACGTCCCCAGGTGTCGGTAACGTCTCCACCCTGGAGGTCTTCTCACTGGAACTGGCCCTCTCCTCCTCTCCTGAGCGAGTTGTGCAGCAGCAGCAGACTGACAGGTTGTCCTTAACTCATGTGGCTGCCGGCTGAATATTAAGCTCTGCAGTTCAGCCCAGATAACAAGCTGTCCACCTCAACACGCTACGGATTACACGCTCATTCACACAGCGTGTGTGTATCTGTGTCCAACCCCAAACGACCTGCAGGCTTTGTGCATTGTTGGAGCTTCTGAATTTGTGTTGCAAACCTTTCTGCCTTCAGGTGCTTCTCCTATCTTCTCGGCTCACTCAGTTCCCAGCAGCAGGTTTAGACTCCTAAATTAGCCCAGTGATTTCATTAGAAGGCATTAACCCTTCCCATTCTGGTAAAATCACCTATCCACGGCACACCCACAGTGAACCTACAGCTGCTTTAGAACCACATGGAGCTTTTTTTTTAAGGTTAACGCTCTAATTACAGTTAAAATCACATGTAAAAGAACCGTGAACACACTGGGAAACACATTCTAGTTCAACAGCTGCACATAAAAGTGATGTTTTACTCAGGTTTATTCTCTTCAGACCCCTCATTGTCACCACTGCATGTCTTCATTACAGCTTGGAGCATAAATGGAGTTTTTTCTGTCTGTTGATCCACATTTTAACCTAAAAAGTCCAATAAAATGCCCAGAACACAGTTCAGATTACAGATTACTGAATTTCCCCGTCTGTCCCGTGCATCGGTGCTCAACAGGCTGCTTCACAGCTGTAGGCAGAAGTGTGCACTTTCTGCACTGCAGACTCTGCTGGATCCAGAGGAGGCGACAGGGAAGCTCCTCGAGTCTCAGATGAGTAAAATAAGAAGGCTGGCTTTAGCTGAACAGCTCAGTTTTAAGAATGTTTCCATGTTCATGTAACAGAGTCCATTATACAGCAGTAATACGTAGATTTATAATTAAACAATCTGTTTAAATAGTTATTACCCGACATGTCTGACCTCCTGAGACTCAGTTTCTGTACCCCAACGTTCACTTTCGAGGGTCCCTCCTATATTTGCCTCTCCCCTTTTTGCTGTTGAACTCCTTGGGAGAGGAAAGCGACACTTTGGCCACAGAAATATCAGAGTTTTAGCCTCTGTTAGCTTGCTAGTGCGCTAACATATTTCTGAGTCATTTAATTTGTATTTGAGCACAATTGACTGGAGGATTTTGTTGTTTTTTTACACCTTTCGTCAGAATAAAAGGAGAAAGATATCCTGGTCTGGGCCTGTTCAGGTTCATAAAAACACTAGAAGCTAACCGGTTACACTCAACTTATGAGAGAGAAGATGCTCCACATCAGGACTGATGCATCCACAATAGTTTTACTGTGAAACGGTGCCTCTGAGGTTTAAATTGATCACATGATGCCTGATTGAAGGCTAGAGAAAGCCTGAAATGCCTTGAAATGTTGTCCTTTGATGTAAAATCTTGTTTCTTGCCAATCGATGATGCAGAGACACTTCAGCTCGTCCTCTCGATATCTCAAAGCCTTCCTTCTGCCCTCTTCCATTTTGTCATCTGTCCAAGTCCAGTTTCTGTGGATTAAATGGATCATAAGTGAAAGATTCAGAACTTCCCGGTATTCCCATCATTTAGTTTGGTCTGTAAGTAGAAGAAAATCAGCCAAATATTAAATGACTGTGGTTGTAAAACAAGAAGATGCCTCACACTTGAGTGTTTGATGTTGATACATCTGATGTTTTTACCTGAAATAGTTGTAAATGGCTGCAGATTTGGAAGCTGGAGACAGAGATGCTGCACAGTTTGAACTGCAGGATGAGTTCATCTCTTTGGGTTTCAGCCTGATGAAGGCATCAGTCAAGGAGGAATCAGTCGTGTTGGAAGAGGAGCAGTCGTCCTTTCACTAATGGAGCTTTGTGGAACTGAAAGGAGCCGTTTCCAGGCAGCGCAGCATCGTTCTCATCAGGCTGCGTCAGCAGGTGGATGAAGGCTGCTTGTTCATTAGCTGCAGACGGATGAAAACTCTTCGGTTTTAGCTGTGCTCTCTTTATTTTCCCGTCCTTCAGCAGCTGGGCTGAAAATGCAACTTTTCTGCCCCTTTTCACTCTTTTATCGCCCTAATAATGCACCTTTGTGACATCAGAGCCACAGCAGCCTGAGGTGGATCAGCCCTGCTGGAACCGGCCCACATTAAGGATGCTTCATGTGATCCAGTCGCTCCTTACTGCAGCTCTGCTTTGGTTGTAAACCTTCTGCTCTCAGCTCCATGCCGGATAAACTCGGTGGACCACACTAACCTTGTGCCCCCACTTTGTTGCGGAATAGAAAGCTGTTCCAGTGTCACGTTTCCATGGTGTCATGGTATCTTTGGCAGGTTTGGACTGATGTTAAAACACAGCAGATTTCCTTCTTTCTGCACGGCTTCGCCCACATCTGGACCTGATAAGCTTTCCGTGTGAGGCTTCAGGAGGCAGAACCCTCCCAGCCTGCCCCTTCCCTGCAGATCTGAGTGTTAACAGCAGGGTGTTTGGACTCTTATCAGCCGCGCTCCGACCCAAACACTCGGCTTTTGCCCACAGAGTAAGTGTAAAAGTGCAGTTTGGAAAGCGTTTAGTCTGTTCCACCAGGCTCTACATGTCCTTATCTCCCCTCAGAATGAACGCAGCTGCAGCTTTTCTGGCGCTTTTGCAGTTTCTTCTGATGAATCCGTCCGTCAGCTCTCATGAGAACAGGCCGGGATGTGACATTTTAAAGGGTTATTCAGCAGATTCTGCCTGCTGCAGAGTGACAGCAGCATCCTAGAGGAGAAATGGATCCCCCTCTGACTGTGATCCAGGATTTTCCTCACATTAATGTTGTGTTTGAGCTCTCTGCAGAGCCCGATCTGAACCTGAATTTGACCAGAACAGAAGCGGCTCTCTTTCTATTACTGGAACATGCACAAATGCTGGCTGTGGAGCTTCGGGGCGGCTGCTGAACCCGCCGGGCCTCCGTAGAGCATCGCAGCTGCTGTGCTTCTCTGGTCAACCTTTAATCAGCTGAGTGTTTGCTGTGGAAAAGAAACAATCGATTTGTTTGCAGCGTAAAAACTGAGACGTTCCAGTTCGGGTCTAAAATGCTGTGTCCAGGCTCAGATGGATGGACCCTGCCTGTAATTCTTTAGCTTGGTCTCACAGAAAGCCAAACTGTGGGATATCTTAGCGTTAATAAAAGGCCAAACTCACTCAGCCTCCTGCTTCAGACTCTAATGTATTCAGCCGTTGACATTTGACTGAATTACTTAGCAGTTATGAGCTAAAAACTACCTTCTCTCAGCTGTCTCGTGTTCTTTTGTGTTCGTTTGGAAGTGCAGCAAACTCTGATATAAAGATGGAAAGCTTCCTTCAGTGAGTTTCAATCAGCTTAATGGCGCCTGTGATTGTTGAAATAACTGCAGGAAGAGGAGCTGTAAGAGGCTTTCAGCTGGTAGTGGTGTCTGTCTGCAGCTGGATGCAGGGATGTGGTGTAGATTTAACAAAAGTAGCCGCAGATTTCCTGCACACACGCACACTTTTATTCCCTGAAAAAAGCTGCTTTCAGCCTGAAGAACAGCTTCTGGAGACCAGCTGTTCGTCATTTCTTATTTTTGTTGCTCCGTAAGCTGGAAGTTTGATAAAGAAGCTTTTTATTAACACATCTGACCCATAATGTGGCATAAAGTTGGATGACAGCACCGTTTATGGCTAAGTAACGAAGGGATATTCGGACTGAGAAAGGAGGACACGTGCACTTTAGACACGACCTTTAAGGCAGAATGTTTTAACTCTTACTTGGAGCTGCTTTGAGGTATTTTCTGCCGACTTGATGAATGTCACCAGCTTCATATGTAGAGTCCAAAGAAGAGAAAAGTAACTTTTACCAAATGAATTGAACTTTTTTAAAGTAGCTTTTTTGATTGTTGGTGCAATGTTTGGTCATTTTTTCACACTTTTGACCTTAAAACAGAAGATGAAAGTGAAATTAGAGTTGATGAGATCTGTTAGAAACAGAAGAGTCATAAAGGAGTTAATTTCTGTTTTTTATTTATCCTTTAAAAGGTATGAAGTCCACAGCAAAGGGAGCGATTCTGTCCCACAGACAGAGCTGTTCTGTGGAGTTTCTTTGCTTCTGATCCAGCATGAAGCACCTGGGATCAGTCAGCTGATCACAGCAGGGTGGTTCTCACAGATCTGAGCACGAAACGACGGCTTCTGCTGCACGAATGGACAGTTTTCACTCATTTCACCTCAACTGTGGTCCAAAGGCAAGAAGTATGCAGTGCAGTCGGTTAATTTTCATTCCTATCTGACCTTTAAGGACTGCTTTAAGACTTTGGCACAGTAACGAGTTCTGAGAGATGCTCTGCTTCACTTTATGTTATCAGACTAAACCAAAGGAGCTGTAACCAGGCTTATGAGTGGTTTACATCAAAGGAAACTGTCCCTAATGTCACTTTAGAGCTCAGAGAGCTAAATCTAAGTGTAGATATTTGCAGGTGGGGTGCATCACAGATTGAAACTTGAGTTGTTTTCAGTTCTTCTCTCTTAACTTTGAGCTCTTTTAAGCTTCTTTACATTTAAAGCTGCTGTTTGATAAACTTCTAAATGACTCTTTCTGGTGCAGCTGCAGGAGGGGAGACGTTCCGCAGCGTTCTGCCAGAGATGAACCGGCTGCAAAAAGCCGCTTTAAAGCAGTGGCGTGAGGCTAAGGCACGTGGCTGGAGGCGCTCAGGCGCCCGGGCTGGGGACGGCGTGGATTCTGTGGGTGATTAGATGAGCTGTAGATAAACTGCATGTGTCCTGTTCTGTAATATTTCAGGACAAAAGAGATCCGCTCCTGCTGCTTCCGTGTTTCCCGTCTAAAGAAAAGCGAATACTGGTCCGGTGGAGCAGTGCAGACGCTCCGCTTCAGGACAAAGCTGCAGTTTAACCGCTCAGATTCACTCTGAAAATGTTTAAAATCAGCTTCTTTAGCAGGAGAAACACAGAAATCAGATTCTCGATGCTGTGTCTGAGGCAACAGGTGGGCGCCACGGCAACAGCTGATGCCTGTTATTGGCAGGCGGGCGGTTGAAAGCGGGTGCGGCCCGACCTTTGGATGGAGGACGCACGCTTAGGGGAAACCCCGGCGGTGAAGGAGCCCTCGATGACTCAGCAGGTTGGACAGAAAGCAGAGGAGGAGACTCAGGTTCCAGCTTCTTACGAACACTTTGTTTCTGATGGTTTCAGATAAACTTCCTGCACCTTTTTATTGGTAGACTGTAGAAATGACCTCATCAACAGGTGTCACCGGGCTCCAGGTAGATAACAGAAGCTTTATTTGCTTCTTTAAGAGTGTTTTTTCCTTTGAAATGTTCCTGTGACTCCGGCCAGTGGAGCTGAACCGTCTCCGGTTGCATCGCCACGTCTTACCTTTAGGCTGTCAGTTGCCATAGAGACGTTATTTTCTCTCCTCCTTCCCTGGGAGATGATGACCTGCGGGGACGGAGTGAGGCTTGTCGAGGCCTCAGGGCCATAAATTCACATTTGCTGTCTTTGTTGTCTCCCCCGAGTGAAATGAAAAGAGATCCGAGGCTCCAAACGTGCCGCCGCTGGCCCTAAATCTGGCCACTGTCCTCGCTTGACTCCCGCTGGAGGAATATCCGCTGAAACGGTGTCTTTATTACAGATGAGGCTGTTTTTTGCAGCACTTCAGAGGCAGGAGGTGCTCCTCTGTGGAAGGGAGGTGTTGTTTTAAGTCCTGCTGGGTCACAGAACTGTAAAAACTCTCCGCTTCAGGAGGAAAAACAAAAAGGAAAGTGATGTTTTCTCTGCAGAACAGCAGCTAAATGGAGTCTTCACTCATAATTACACACCTGCCTGCCGGTGATTAAACTGAAAGCAGCACCTGCTCGCCGCCATTATTCCGATTATTAGACAGCGTTGGTTTTATGTGACCAACCTTCACGGGACGAGTAAAGCTGAGAATTTAAAGTCCCCAGGAGGCTGAGCAGCGATAAGCAGCAACTCCTCTTCCACATGTTCGTCATCTGCCGTCTCCACGAGCCGAGTGGCAGGCAGCCGCATGAATATTCATCTGCCCTCGCTGTCAGCCTCGCTGTCAGCCAATCTGAGGCTGGAGACGTCAGCGGGGCGAGCGGCGTCTGCTTCAGGCTGCCAGAAACCGGCTGGATGGGTCCAGAAAGGAGAGCTGGCTGCAGAAGTCTGCATTAGGCTTCATTCTGCTTTAGTGTGGAGTCAGAAGAGGTGGAAAATGTGAAGCTTTCTCATCTCCAAAGCACGTTTTAACACACCTGACATGAAGGAATCCTCTGGATTCGGCTTCTCTTTCTGCCCCCTTCACCTCCTCCTCCCACCAGCTCCACCTCCCACATCTGTCCAATCAACACAAACTTTTTATAGCAGCAACTCCTCAATCACCTAATTGGCTTCAGACAGAGGGGCGTTGATCGGAAAGCATGGTGTCGTCCTCCAGGATGTGCGTTTAATGAGCCGAGCTTGGAATTCCTGCTCTGTGGCGATCCCGTGTCCCAGAGCCGGTCTGGGAGTGTTTATTCCAGGTTCCAGCTCCTTCTCTGCAGTTGTGCAGGGGTTTCTGGGTAAAAAGTCTCCAGTTTGTGGTGCCAAACACATGGTTTGGAGGAATGTTAGCTTGGTGTGAGGGGGGGGGGTGCAGAGCCCTGAGTAACTGAAGCTAAAAGTACGACAGCAGGGAAGTTTATCTCTTTAGCTGAAGATCGTAAAGCTGGAGTTGTTTTTTAGATTCTGCCACAGAAAGCTGCAGAGCTGTTAAATGTTTGCTTTTCACCGACTTGATCAACGGTTTATGTGACGCTACAGAAAATAAGCATTTCACAACTAATCAGTGTTGAAATGTGGCTGGAGCTGTGTAATTCTACAGCCTTTTATCAGGCAAATGCAGCGTTTTTCAGCCACAAACGTGTTGATGTTTCACCATCTGTCGTGAAATTAGGTTGGAAATGCATTGAGACTCTCACATGAACATGTGTGGCCAGCGAGGTCCATCTGCCTGTCTGTCTGTCTGTCTGTCTGTCTGTCTGTCTGTCTGTCTGTCTGTCTGTCTGTCTGTCCATCATTAGCTCCTGCAACGGGACCCAATGGGCTGCAGCTTGACAGTGTTTGACACCCAGTGTGGCCTCCTTTGGGCGAGTCCTGTGATGTGTTCAGGTTCTCAGTCAGCAAATAGCCTGGTCCTTTTTCATTCAGTCCAAAACCCTTCCAAGCACAGATGGGACGTCTTTTCCTGCTAATTGTCTCCATTTTCACTGCAGCTCAGCAAACGTTAGCTTATTTTACGGCGCGGTTACCAGGGAAGGTGCCGGCTCCGGCTGTCAGAGCAGTTTTCTGAGGTTCAGACTGTCACCTGGATGTGTTTCTCATTAATTAATCTGAATTAAACCATGTTTTATGCAGATGATGCTGAACAGTTGCTCTGCATGACAACCAGAAGAGATGCGGTGGATTTAAGTCCAGCGGCTCAGATTCCAGCTTTCTCTTCATCACATTCTGCGTTTTCTGAAACTGGGGAATTACAGAACATGAAGCCACTAATCCAGGAAACGGCTCCCTCCTCTGTGGGGGGGGACAGCTTGAGGTAACTGCTGTCGGGAAAGAATTTGCTGCCCTGCGACTGTTCGCTGCCATGTTGCTTCTCAGGGAGGTGATGTCATCGCTGGAGCCGGCAGGGGGGGGCGGGAGACAGTGAGGAGGCTGGTTTTTGTGTGCCAGTGGGGGGGGTTACTGCCAGATTGCATCAGTAAGCTGCTCAGACTGCACTTTCAGACCACTTGTGCCCGTTTTCTTCCCTCCTGAGGGTGAAAGAAGCGAAGAGGCACAGCAACAACCCCTCTGCCCTCTGGCTGTGGAAACAAATGAAACCCACAGGGGAACACTCCACTTTTCCTCCTCAAACACACACATGGTGCGTTTCCTCAGCTTGCTGCTCTCCGTCCTGCCAGTTCCTGACCCCCCCGACCCCGCTCACCTCCAGCTGGGATGAATATTTTCTGATTACCTGCAGCTCTCCTGTTTTTTCACTCGTAAAAACACACCTTTCTGGTTTGAAAACTTCCTCTCTGCACAGTTTAGAGAACAATGCTCTCTGTTAATGATCCATGGGGTTGCTCCAGTTATCGGGGGGGGCAGCTGAACTCTGCCCAAGTCCGGCTGTAGGGCCTTTGTCTGCTCAGACAGTAGGCAGCCTGAGCTGGACAATGAGGCACTTAATCCGTTTAAATAGTACAGCTTTATTGGATTCACTTTAGAGGAGCCGGAGACAGAGCCTCCTTGTGTGATTGATGCTGAGGGACACAGAACTCCCATTTTGCTTTTGGGCCTTGGCAACATGCTCTCCATCCTTCACAGGTGTTATTTACTCAACTCTTTAATGCTTTGTCTCTTTTATTGAGCTTTTTATGGCACCTTTCACGCATCTTTTAGCCTTAATTGCTCCAGGAATCGAATGAAAGCAGACAGAAAACCGCCGTCTCGTTGTGTTGCTGCCTGGGTTTGACGTCTCTCTCCAGCTCTCTGCGGGTGAACCCTGCAGCTTTGTCAGCTGGTCTCTGTCCCAGAGAGGCGTTCTCTGCACACCCGCCAACGTTTAAAAAGTCTTTGGTGCAGTTGTATGGAAGCAGGTTTGGAAGTTCAGTCACGGCAGGAGAACCCCAGCCTGTGATATTCTGTGGCTTTACACTGCTAAAGATGAAAAGCTCCTGTTCAAGTGTCCTGAAGATGGATAAAAGCACACTTTCTGCTGAGCTGAGGCGGTAAAATACCTCCTGCTACGTGACAAGGAGGCGTGTTTTAAAGCGGATTCTTAAAATTCAGAAAAGAATAAGTCAAAGTTTCCTGTTATTTAGCTAAAAGCTGACTTTAGAAGCTGAAGAAATCCAAACTGACCTGAACTGAACTGGGTTTTTCACTCCCTCAGAGGAGCGTTTCAGCATCATTAAGTCGCTCTTTTAATAAACCACGATGTTCTGTTAAGAACTAGTGAAGAGGACAGTCTTTAAATGGTTTTAACTATGGAACAGAGTCGCTGCTTTTCAGCCGTTTTCAGGCTGTAACACCAGAGCTTTGGCCTCTTTTCTACGATAGCATGCAGTTCCCCCCGTGGCCACCAGGTGTCGCACGTTGTGGAAACGTTGATTATAACGCGTTTGTATCTCAGCTTTTAGCCCTCATGGGGAAGATAACGATTTGTTTCACTTCTATGCAGCACGACACAGTTTTTAAGTCCTTTTTTTGTGTCATTTTGTTGATTTTTTTTTCCGTCATTAAGGGACATAATAATGATTTAACTGGTGATAAAAGACCTGTGATTTCTGGTGGTTCTTGCTTGACTTTACTTTGATATAAACGAAGTCGTCGCTCTCAACCTTTGAACCCTTGAACAGTGAAACAGTGTAATCACCTTTGACCTTTAGCTGAGTCGTGTCAGCTGTGGTTGGGAGAAGCTCTTCACCTCGTGTTGCCTTCGCTGCCCGTGTTGAGCGCAGGGATTCAGACTTACGCCTGACCTCACATCTCCTTCCTCTGTTCTTTGGTTACCTCACATGAAGGCGCTAACTCCCTTCATTCAAGCAGATCTGGTTTGTTTTTCAGTGGAAAATTCAACACTAATTAACTGACAGCATCGTTCCCGTGAATTTAGACACAAATTTCCCCCAGAAGACCTTCTAATGAGATTCTGTTACTCATATTGATGATGACCCTGTCGCTCCCTGCTAAAGATACTCGTAGATATGGTTGTTTTTGAGTAAAACCCTCAGTTACTGCCCCTTCAGTGCACCATATGGCAGAGGTTCAGAGGTCCGGCTGCCACAGAGGGACCATCGGGCCGAACTGAAGATGCTCTGAAACCAGGCGTTGGTTGTAGATTTTGGGTCTCAGGAGGAGTAGCGATGACTTCCATCTGTGTCACAGCTTAAAAGAAACGCCTCTTCGAAAGTTGCCCTCAGAACGCCTTTAATGATGAGCCTTGTTGGCTTTAAGAGAGCAGAGAGAGAAAAGGAGGCTGGATAAGAAAGGCTTTGAGCTGGAGCTGGGGCCCAGGCAGCCGGAGGTTTGGCTGCTCCTCTCCCCCGGTATGTCGGGGGGTGATAAACTCTCTGAGCGGCTCCTTCCAGGAAAAGCTGCCTGGCAGATTCTCTGCAGCACTACGTGGACGACAGCACCTTCCAAGGCAAAGTCAGACTCGTGCAGCAGCTGCAGGAATAAACAGTTTCTCCAGCTTCAGCTGTCCTGAAAGACTCGGACCATCTGGACCGAGCTGTGCTGTAGCTGTTATGGAAAGTCTGAGCACAGCACACTTCTCACCTCTCCATCCTGGAGTGCTTTGCAGCATTTCTCCAAACATTCTGACAAGCCCCCGCAGGAGACCTCAGTCTGAGCTAAACACAGATAGCGTCCAGCCCAGCAGAACCTAACTGAACTGCACAGACTCTGCCGTGCTGAAGCGTGCACGTCCGGCTGGATCACAGCGTGCACGTCCGGCTGGATCACAGCGTGCACGTCCGGCTGGATCACAGGACTCTGCAACCTGTGGCTCAAACTCAAACTCAGGCTCTTAAAACCTAAAAAGTCCTCCTCTGCACACACCGGGGAGGCAGCCTGAGACCCACTGGAGAACCTCTTTGTATACAAACTGTGTCGCTTCTCCTCTAAATAATTGGATCCAAGTGTTGGGGGGGGGGGGGCTGGACCACAGCCAGGTGTGGCCGGGCAGGAGGTTTACAGTGATCCAGATGCTGCCTTTTCCATCTGTAAATAAAATCTCTTCTCTCCCTCACACTTCCTTCAGATTCAGCCGATCACAGATTATTCAGTTCAACTCTCTGTCGCCTTCAACTTGTGCAAAATGCTTTTAACCAACACTAACAGACGTGTGCACATCACTCCTGTTCTTAACTCCCTTCTTTGGCTTCCTGTCCTTTATAGAATTGATTTTAAACTTTTAAAGTCTGTTTTTAAAGCTCTTAACGGCCTCACCCCATCGTATTTATCTGAGCTTTTAACTGTAACCCTGGCAGAGATCTGAGGTCAAATCAACTTCTGCTGGAAGTGTTCAGGTCAAAATAAAAGCCCTGGGGTGACTGAGCCTTTTCTGTTGCTGCCCCCAGGCTCTGGAATAAGCTCCCCCCCCCCCTGAGATGCATCTTATTTCTAACCTGGGCCTCTTTAAATCAGGGCTAAAAACATACTTATTTCAGATGGCTTTTAATACCCAGTAGTATGGTGACTCTTTTATATTATCTTATTCAATTTTGCTGTATTTTATTGCATTTCCTGTTATTTTATTGTTTTGTACTTATTCTTTTCTTTATTTATTATCTGCTGTAAAGCACTTTGAATTGTTGTAAAGGGCTGTAGAAATAAATCACATTTACATTTACATATGTGTTAAAATTAACCACAAAAAGCAACCGAACAGCAACCGCCTGTGGATGGATCAATACTCGTAATGATCAGGTTTCCAGGAAACTTGCATAAATACATGTTTGCTTCCTTTAAAAAGAAAGATTAAAGCTCAATAATGAGCGTTTCGTGTTTAAATCGGTGTGCAGTGATGCTCAGGACTCCTTTTCCAAAGGCTGGATCCATATTTAGCATCATCTGGATGTTTTCCCTGCATTTATAGTTGTGGGAGAAGATTGTGGAGCGACTCCTTTGCTCCCGTTCTGTCACCAGTCCTCTAAAATCTTCCCCCGACACAAAACAGACGAGTCTTACAGAAGGCTCGGCCCGTCCTGTCCAGCCTTGACCGCCCATTGTTGGAGGAATTTATTTCTCTGCCGTCTGGAAGCAGATAAAAGCTACGAACAAACGGGTAGAAATGTTCCTTTGTTCCACGTGCAATCAGTGCACAACCTTTAAATGCTCTGTTCATCTGTTCCTTTCAACACTTTATAGGAGACGTATTTTATCTGTTTTAGGATGGATTGTCTTTTAAATCAAGGTTTTGGTTGAGCTGTACTCTGCAACATTGTTTTATGTTTATGTCACAGTTTGACAATTTATTATTATTATTATTATTGTTGTTGTGTTTGGCTGAACTGCTGCTGCAAATCACATCTCCCCTAAAGGGACAATAAAGAGCTGAGCTGAGCTGAACTGAACTGAACTGACTTAAACTGAACTGAACTGAACTGAACTGAGCTAAACTGAACTGAACTGAACTGAACTGAGCTAAACTGAACTGAACTGAACTGAACTGAACTGAACTGAACTGAACTGAACTGAACTGAACTGAACTGAACTGAACTGAACTGAACTGAACTGAGCTAAACTGACTTAAAAACTGAACTGAACTGAATTGACCTAAACTGAACTGAACTGACTTGAACTGAACTGAGCTAAACTGAACTGAACTGACTTAAACTGAGCTGAGCTGAACTGAACTGAACTGACTTAAACTGAACTGAACTGAATTGACCTAAACTGAACTGAACTGAATTGACCTAACCTGAACTGAACTGAACTGACCTAAACTGAACTGAATTGACCTAAACTGAGCTGAACTGAACTGAACTGACTTAAACTGAACTGAACTGAACTGAACTGAGCTAAACTGAACTGAACTGAACTGAACTGAACTGACTTAAACTGAGCTGAGCTGAACTGAACTGAACTGACTTAAACTGAGCTGAACTGAATTGACCTAAACTGAACTGAACTGACTTGAACTGAGCTGAGCTGAATTGAACTGAACTGAACTGACCTAAACTGAACTGAACTGAATTGACCTAAACTGAACTGAACTGAATTGACCTAACCTGAACTGAACTGAACTGACCTAAACTGAACTGAATTGACCTAAACTGAACTGAACTGAACTGAACTGAACTGACCTAAACTGACTTAAAAACTGAACTGAACTGAATTGACCTAAACTGAACTGAACTGACTTGAACTGAACTGAGCTAAACTGAACTGAACTGACTTAAACTGAGCTGAGCTGAACTGAACTGAACTGACTTAAACTGAACTGAACTGAATTGACCTAAACTGAACTGAACTGAATTGACCTAACCTGAACTGAACTGAACTGACCTAAACTGAACTGAATTGACCTAAACTGAACTGAACTGAACTGAACTGAACTGACCTAAACTGACTTAAAAACTGAACTGAACTGAATTGACCTAAACTGAACTGAACTGACTTGAACTGAGCTGAGCTGAATTGAACTGAACTGAACTGACCTAAACTGAACTGAACTGAACTGACCTAAACTGAACTGAACTGAACTGACCTAACCTAAACTGAACTGAACTGAACTGAACTGACCTAAACTGAACTGAACTGAACTGACCTAAACTGAACTGAATTGACCTAAACTGAACTGAACTGAACTGAACTGAACTGACCTAAACTGAACTGAATTGACCTAAACTGAACTGAACTGAACTGAACTGAACTGACCTAAACTGAACTGAACTGAACTGAACTGACCTGAACTGAACTGAATTGACCTAAACTGAACTGAACTGAACTGAACTGACCTAAACTGAACTGAACTGAACTGAATTGACCTAAACTGAACTGAACTGAACTGAACTGACCTAAACTGAACTGAACTGACCTAAACTGAACTGAACCGAACCGAACTGAACCGAACAGAACTGAACCAGTGGCTGCACATCTTTCTATCCGGGGGGGTGTTGAACAGCAGGAGGTCGGGTGGCTGTGAGCACCTGCAGCTGACTTGCTGCCTCGCTTCAGGTCAGCAGGGACAGAGCAGATTTATTGTTTTAGTGGAGCTTTGTACAAAGTTCACAAACTGCTTCACTTTGTTGGCTGCGATTAAAGATAAAAGATGCCGAGCCATAAAAACCCGAGTTTCAGTTTCCGCTTTGCCAGCAGACAGAGATGTGACTGCAGTCAGGCCAGAAGCAGCAAAACTGCTCTGATCAGGTGAAAACGCTGCTCTGAACGGGTGAAAACGCTGCTCTGATCGGGTGAAAACGCTGCTCTGAACGGGTGAAAACGCTGCTCTGAACGGGTGAAAACGCTGCTCTGAACAGGTGAAAACGCTGCTCTGAACAGGTGAAAACGCTGCTCTGAACGGGTGAAAACGCTGCTCTGAACAGGTGAAAACGCTGCTCTGAACGGGTGAAAACGCTGCTCTGAACGGGTGAAAACGCTGCTCTGAACGGGTGAAAACGCTGCTCTGATCGGGTGAAAACGCTGCTCTGAACGGGTGAAAACGCTGCTCTGAACGGGTGAAAACGCTGCTCTGATCAGGTGAAAACGCTGCTCTGATCTGGTGAAAACGCTGCTCTGAACAGGTGAAAACGCTGCTCTGAACAGGTGAAAACGCTGCTCTGAACGGGTGAAAACGCTGCTCTGATCAGGTGAAAACGCTGCTCTGAACAGGTGAAAACGCTGCTCTGATCAGGTGAAAACGCTGCTCTGATCAGGTGAAAATGCTGCTCTGATCAGGTGAAAACGCTGCTCTGAACAGGTAGAAAACGCTGCTCTGAACGGGTGAAAACGCTGCTCTGAACGGGTGAAAACGCTGCTCTGAACGGGTGAAAACGCCGCTCTGAACAGGTGAAAACGCCGCTCTGAACGGGTGAAAACGCCGCTCTGAACGGGTGAAAACGCTGCTCTGAACGGGTGAAAACGCCGCTCTGAACGGGTGAAAACGCCGCTCTGAACTGGTAGAAAACGCTGCTCTGAACGGGTGAAAACGCTGCTCTGAACGGGTGAAAACGCTGCTCTGAACGGGTGAAAACGCCGCTCTGAACGGGTGAAAACGCCGCTCTGAACGGGTGAAAACGCCGCTCTGAACGGGTGAAAACGCCGCTCTGAACGGGTGAAAACGCCGCTCTGAACGGGTGAAAACGCTGCTCTGAACGGGTGAAAATGATCAATTTCAGGAATATTTGACATATTTTAGGCATATTTATTGATTCTTTTTTTATTTAATTTTCAAAGTTGCAGACTTGAAATCTCGCAGGGAAGCAGCTTTTACCGCTTTTTCAGCAGAAGATTAAACTGATTTGCATTTTCATGCAGCTGGCTGAGGTCCATGGGGGGGGCAGGGGGGTTATCATGTGTAATGAACACTGACCTGAACACAGAGAAGCACAGAGCTGGGATGGAGTCATGAAAATGACTTTGCATGAACTGCTCATGTGGAAAAACTGCTTGAATTTAATTAATCTTAAACCCAGAGGAACAGTAGAAGTTGTTGTTTTAAAAGTAACTGAAAGGTCAGAAGTTCAGCTCCGGTAAAAGTGAGCGTTTGTCCTGGACTTTACCTGCCAAACGCTGAATGAATGGAGTAGATTTCCTCCTGGGTGACGGTTATAAAAGAGGGAAATCGTAAAGTTAACGTCAGCAGAGACAAAGTTTGAGCCTGACTGATAAATGCAGCTGAAGCCAAAGCCAATCAGCTGCTGATATTTACAGTGTTTCAGAACTAAATCGGCTGTTTTCATCAGAAACTCGCTCAGCTGGTGTTAAACTGACTTTCTTTGACGTTTATTTTCCCTGTAAAGCTTCATTCTGTTTTTACACAGAGATGCATTTTCATTAGTCTTCCTCAGAGTTCTACTTTTACTGGTATGGAAGCCTCTATGTGCCACAAATACGGATAAAAGAAGCTAAACAACACTTTTAATCTGCTTGTTTTATCATTTTTTTTATCCTTAAACAGTGATTTATGTTGCAAACACCAGAGAGTCGTGCAGTTTTCATACTTTTAGTTTTGGAAGCTGCTAATTTTTTAGAACATTTTTTAAATTAATTTAACTTTCATATTTAAAGCCCAGATCAGGGTCTTTTGGTTCCTGGAACCACCTGCTTGGAGTGATCCACTCCTGTTCTGTCCGTTTGAGCCAAACCTTCAGGTTCAGAACCAGTTCTGTTTGTAGATGTTTACGTTCAGGAGGGGGAACCAGGACTGGATCCCTGTGTTTTCTCTTCTGACAGGTTCTGCTTTTCCTGGCTGCCCCTGCGCCTGAGGCCCCCTCGGGTCTGTTTACCTGCTGCCAGGTGTGTGAAACAGTCTGAAACGGGCCGTCAGCCCGTCACACCGATGGTTGCAGACTGCTCGCTGTCACTTGTTGTGCGGTTTTACTCAACTATCTACAGTAGTTGAATAACTCCCACCCTATAGGCTGTTTTATTCTGGTGAAACGGCGTCACACTCGAGCTCGGACATCGAGTCTTTCAGTTGCTTTAATTTTCTTAAATCATTCCTGTTCCACACATGCTAAGCTAACTCGCTAACTGTAACTGGCTAACTGGCCAACTCGCTAACAGTAACTGGCTACTGGCTAACTGGCTAACTCGCTAACAGTAACTGGCTACTGGTTAACTCGCTAACAGTAACTGGCTACTGGCTAACTGGCCAACTCGCTAACAGTAACTGGCTACTGGCTAACTGGCTAACTCGCTAACAGTAACTGGCTACTGGTTAACTCGCTAACAGTAACTGGCTACTGGCTAACTGGCCAACTCGCTAACAGTAACTGGCCAACTCGCTAACAGTAACTGGCCAACTCGCTAACAGTAACTGGCTAACTCGCTAACTGGCCAACTCGCTAACAGTAACTGGCCAACTCGCTAACAGTAACTGGCTAACTGGCCAACTCGCTAACAGTAACTGGCTACTGGCTAACTCGCTAACAGTAACTGGCTACTGGTTAACTCGCTAACAGTAACTGGCTAACTCGCTAACAGTAACTGGCTAACTGGCCAACTCGCTAACAGTAACTGGCCAACTCGCTAACAGTAACTGGCTAACTCGCTAACTGGCCAACTCGCTAACAGTAACTGGCCAACTCGCTAACAGTAACTGGCTAACTGGCCAACTCGCTAACAGTAACTGGCTACTGGTTAACTCGCTAACAGTAACTGGCTACTGGCTAACTGGCCAACTCGCTAACAGTAACTGGCCAACTCGCTAACAGTAACTGGCCAACTCGCTAACAGTAACTGGCCAACTCGCTAACAGTAACTGGCTAACTCGCTAACTGGCCAACTCGCTAACAGTAACTGGCCAACTCGCTAACAGTAACTGGCTAACTGGCCAACTCGCTAACAGTAACTGGCTACTGGCTAACTCGCTAACAGTAACTGGCTACTGGTTAACTCGCTAACAGTAACTGGCTAACTGGCTAACTCGCTAACAGTAACTGGCTAACTGGCCAACTCGCTAACAGTAACTGGCCAACTCGCTAACAGTAACTGGCTAACTCGCTAACTGGCCAACTCGCTAACAGTAACTGGCCAACTCGCTAACAGTAACTGGCTAACTGGCCAACTCGCTAACAGTAACTGGCTAACTGGCTAACTCGCTAACAGTAACTGGCTACTGGTTAACTCGCTAACAGTAACTGGCTAACTGGCTAACTCGCTAACAGTAACTGGCTACTGGCTAACTGGCCAACTCGCTAACAGTAACTGGCCAACTCGCTAACAGTAACTCGCTAACAGTAAACGTGCCGTTAGCCAGTTAGCTAAGCATGTGTGGAACAGGAAACCACTGTTCTGCCTCCAGGGCTGCGTGTTCCCGGACCGACTGACCCGCTCAGTGTTTGCTGTTCCTCCTGTTCTGTGCTGTGGGGTCGAGGCAGATGACCCCCCCCCGTCACCTCGTGCACGCTCTGGGCGGATTGGCTTGGATTGTATTCACAGCCTTGATTTGGGCTGCATAAATCAAGCTGAACCAGAGACGTCGTCTCTCAGCTGGGTCAAAACTAGCTTAATTTGAATGATGACATCATCCATACTTCAGGCTCTACAAACAGTTTGAGGAGGACTTTTGTCTCTCATCTCTGAACAGCCTTTAAAAGCAGACTCTGGGCCGGTGCTGGACCGTCTTCTTCGCTGTAAAGTTAACGTCAGCAGAGACAAAGTTTGAGCCTGACTGATAAATGCAGCTGAAGCCAAAGCCAACAGCTGCTGATATTTACAGTGTTTCAGAACTAAATCGGCTGTTTTCATCAGAAACTCGCTCAGCTGGTGTTAAACTGACTTTATTTGACGTTTATTTTCACGGGCCAGGCCTCCACATTCAAACCCAGCTCTGAGCTCACCTGTGATACGTCGGTATCTCCCTTCAGAGCCTCTCTTCAGGGTCGCTGCTTCGCTTAAACACTCCCATTTTTCTATCTTCTCCATCTCCTAACATTGCAAAACTGCCCTTTTTGTTTCTCCGACACGTTCAGCAAATGAAACGTCTGACTCTTGGCTGACTCTGGGAACTTGAGACCTCCTCTGACACGGCGAGCTGCAGGCAGGATCAAACTGGTGATCTCCCAGGATGCCGTCTGTTGTGGCCTCAGCGTGGCACCGCTCCAGCGACGGAGCAGCATTTGGACGGCGCTTATCTCTGGATGGCGTCTGATCCAGATAGCGGCTCCCGCTCTCTGCTTCGGGGATATTAACATGTTGTTCTGCTCGGCTCCAGTTTTTACTGTTTTTATCTCCCAGACACAACAGCCTGCAGCCGGCAGAGCAGAAAATGTGCCGCTGCTTGCTGCTCCTGCAGGTATTTGTTCGCTCACAGCTGCTAGTTTTCTTATCGGCGCATCAGAGGAGACTCTGAGGTGCCTCTGAGACTCGAAGCAAGAAGAAGAAAATATGTCAAATCTGCAGAGATATAATTAATTAGATCAATGTAATGGTGTTCTATGAATGAGGAGCAAATAAACCAGTGTTGAAGTCGCATTTATCTGGATTTTATAACATAACTGACCATGATTTTCATTAAGTTGACATATTTCTGAGGTTTTCAGGCGTCTCTTTGTGTCCAACAGTTCAAAACTGTTCTAATTACCTTCAGTAACAGCTGGAAAAAACACAAACTTGTGTTTTGTGAGCAACATGCGACATTTTACACCTTAATATTATGTGTTTAAGACAAACTAAACCAAATTGTAGCAGCAGTGAGTGTAAAACTAAGTGAACCCCTGATCCAGCAGCTTCAGCAGCAGTGAGTAAAACTAAGTGAACCCCTGATCCAGCAGCTTCAGCAGCAGTGAATAAAACTAAGTGAACCCCTGATCCAGCAGCTTCAGCAGCAGTGAGTAAAACTAAGTGAACCCCTGATCCAGTAGCTTCAGCAGCAGCTTCAGCAGCAGTGAGTGAAACTAAGTGAACCCCTGATCCAGCAGCTTCAGCAGCAGTGAGCTGCAGTGATGGTTTCCTGTGGGACGTTATCAGTCTCTCTCCTGGTTCTGGAGGAATCTCGGCCCTCTTCTCTCCAGCGCTGCTTCAGCTCATTGAGGTTTGCAGCTTTGGTTTCTGCACAGCTCTCTTAAGGTCCCACCACAGCATTTCAGTCAGGCTGAGCTCTGGACTCTGACTGGACCATTGCAACACCTTGATTCTTTTCTTTTTCCCACATTCTGCTGTAGATCTGCTGCTGTGTTTGGGATCTTTGTCCTGTTGATGAGCCAGTTTCAGCCCAGCTTTAGCTGTGGGACAGATGGCCTCACATCTGACTCTAGAATACTTTGGTATCCAGAGGAGTTCATGGTGGACTCAATGACTGCAAGGTGCCCAGGTCCTGTGGCTGCAGAACCAGCCCAGATCATCAGCCCTCCACCACCGTGCTTGACAGCTGGTATGAGGTGTTTGTGCTGATCTGCTGTGTTTGGTTTCCTCCAAACGTGCTGCTGTGCATTAGGACCAAACATCTCCACTTTGCTCTGGTCTGTCCAAAGGACATTGTTCCAGAAGTCTTGAGCTTTGTTCAGATGCAGCTTTGCAAACCTAAGCTGTGCTGCCATGTTCTTTTTAGAGAGAAGAGGCTTTCTCCTGCAGCCCTTCCAAACAAGCCGTCCTTGTTCAGTCTTTTTCTAACTGTAAACACCTGATGAACCAGGCGGGTTTTCTTATTATTAAAAGAGGGAGTTCCTGTTTCACATGATAAATGTAAAACAACCGAAATGATTAGATGTTTCTGTTTCTGTATTTATCAGACGCTTTTATCCAAAGCGACTTACAAATGAAGATATAACAGCTTTATAAAAAGCTAACAATAAGCTACATAGAAGGAACCCAGGAGTCCGACTCTGTCAGAGGGGACAGAGTAGAGATAGGGTGCAGGCATAGAAGGAAGAGCAGAAAGACTTTATTATTCACCTTTTAGCAGTTATTTGGTTCATTTAAGTGCAGATGTTGTCACAAAGGCGCATCATCAACCACATCATTGTGAAATGTTGGTTGACAAATCCATTTTTAGACAAAATGTGACCTTTTCTTGTAGAATTTTGGCTAATTTTCGGGTCCTACTTGCACCGAGGATTTTCTTTTGGGTGCCAGGATTCTCAATATTGACCTTAAAGTCAGAGTAAAACTGAGATAAGTGCAGAAAATGTGTTATGAACTATTCGGTCAAGCATAGAGTTTATATTTCTGTATTTATCAGACGCTTTTATCCAAAGCGACTTACAAATGAAGATATAACAGCTTTATAAAAAGCTAACAATAAGCTAACAAAAAGCTAACAATAAGCTCCATAGAAGGAACCCAGGAGTCCGACTCTGTCAGAGGGGACAGAGTAGAGATAGGGTGCAGGCATAGAAGGAAGTGCAGAAAGATAAAGTGCAGAGATAGAGGGGGGAGGGAAGTACAAGGTAAATTAGATTAGATTTATTCTGAAGAAATTAATAATATCTGTAAAATCTGTTGTGAGAAACCTAAAGAAAACTTTAATTTTCCACCAAATTCACCACAAATTGATAACAAAGTCGTATAATTGTAGTTCTTCTGCTCCAGGACACCTGATTCAGATGAGGTGGAAGCATCTGAACATGCAGGGCTTCCAGCCTGTGGGATGTTTCCGGATCTTTTCGTGATGTTTTCCTCAGAAACGCTGAGGTGTGACTGCTTTAACTCGCTCAGCCTGTGCTTTCCCAGTATTTCTTGTGTTCTAGATGCACTTTTTGTCCATCACTGACACTAAAGCAGCGAGATGTGAAGGGTTGAAAGAAAGGACAAAACCATCAAAATCCGAGGCTGCAGCCATCCAACACCTGAGAAGTAATTGCTTTTATGCCAAAGTGCTGACGGTGGCTCACAATGCAGGTATTGTTTGTCAGGCTCAGGAAGTGGAGCGGGTCAGCTGCCAGCCGGAAGGCCGACGGTTCAGGCCTGCCCAGCGGGAAGCGTCCTTGGGCTAAATCCCTGACAGATGTGTCGTCATCAGAGGCTCGACTGGAGGAAGAGCTTCACTTCTCTACGCACTGGAATGATTTAGCTTTCTGTTAACTTGTGAGATCTGGGCTGACTGGCTCCTCGCAGCCTGCAGGGGAGCGTGTGCACGCTCAGGAAGCCTCTGTGTAAATCCAGGATGTACTGAGCTGCCAGGCAGAGATGAGAGGATTAAACTGCGGTCACACGCTGGAGGAGGAAGCTCCTGAGCTGGAAGGAGCGCCGGCTGAGGCGTTTGAAGGTGAAGACGAGGGTTTTCCCTGCTTCGGCCGACCGCTGAAGCCCCAACTTTGACCCGACAAACGCAGTATGTAGCATTTTTGCTTCAGCAGCAGCTACTGAGCTCATTTTACAGTCTTCAGTGCAGTTAGGGATCAGATTTATAGAGAGTTCAAGCTGCCTGACGGCTCTTTTTAGCTCATAAAGTCATGAAATAAGATCACGGATGCAGAGTTGAAGCCACCTGTTTAGGCCTGGATAATAAGGCCGTGGATGCACTCATCTGTTGGTTTGAATAACTCGTATGAAGCAGCAGTGAAACCATATCTGCGATGATTTTTAAACCTCAGAGTGAGTTTGTTCCTCTTCACCGATCTGCTGACACGGGGATTTATTGCTCATCAGACTTGAACCGTTCCTGGTGGCTTTGGGTTAATCAGAACCTGTGCTGGGTGCTCGTTACAAGCTGCGGGTCAAAGAAGATCCAGAGATTAAATCCACACTGCGTGGGTTTGGAAATGGAGTTAAATGGAGTTAAATGGAGTTAAATGGAGTTAAATGGAGTTAAATGGAGTTAAATGGAGTTAAATGGAGTTGAATGGAGTTAAATGGAGTTAAATGGAGTTGAATGGAGTTAAATGGAGTTAAATGGAGTTGAATGGAGTTGAATGGAGTGAAATGGAGTGAAATGGAGTGAAATGGAGTTAAATGGAGTGAAGTGGAGTGAAATGGAGTGAAGTGGAGTGAAGTGGAGTGAAGTGGAGTGAAGTGGAGTGAAATGGAGTGAAGTGGAGTGAAATGGAGTGAAGTGGAGTGAAGTGGAGTTAAATGGAGTTAAATGGAGTGAAGTGGAGTTAAATGGAGTGAAGTGGAGTTAATTGGAGTTGAATGGAGTTGAATGGAGTTGAATGGAGTGAAATGGAGTGAAATGGAGTTGAATGGAGTGAAATGGAGTGAAATGGAGTTGAATGGAGTGAAATGGAGTTGAATGGCTCCATTGGCTGTTATTTTTCTGATTATCCTGCCTCAAACACTGGGTTCTCAGGGTCTCCAGTTGAGTTTTTCCACAGGTGGGTGGAGCTCTACATTTTGGTGATGAAGTGGGTTCCTGTTGGATTGTTGATCTCGTGCAGAAGCTCGGTGCTTTTAAGTCGATCGTTGGCCTTTCCAAAGGTCGGCGGCGGGTCTGGTGGCCTTTTAAGATGGATTCACCTTCACTTACGTCTCAATTAAACCTCAGTTTTGTTTTCATTCCCTTTTCTGTGCCGTTTTAGCCTTTGTTTTTCTTCTTCCTGTCCTCCTCCTCCCAGTTCTTTCTCTCTCTCTTAACCCCATGTGACTCCTTTCTTTTACTCGGTTCAGAAACCAGAAGCTGTGAGATGGAGACGTTTCCTCCCTCTTTTTTCCTCTGTTTCGTCTGCTCTTTTTCTGGATTCTTAGATTTGAAAATCAGAGCTTTAATTATTTAAAACTCCCACAGACTCCTGATCTCAGTCACCTTCTTAAACAGCATCTTTATCCAGTTGCAGATGCAGGCCGTGGCTCCCTGCTGTACTTCACCGGCTCCGGTTTAACATCGATAAACGGGCTTCGTATTGTTTAACAGCTCACAGCTTTACCCCACTGCCTCTTTCTCAACTAGTGTGGAAAATGCTCCAGAGCAGATGGTCTGGAGGCTTTGGACGTGAGTCGGTGCCATCATCGAATCCTGTGTAGTCACCTGTGTGTCCCACACTGTCCTTTGGTGCTCACTGCAGCTTCCTGTTGCCCTTCTACCATATGTTGCTCACATTTAATGTGAAAATCTATTATTTATTCGCTTAAAGGCTGATATTTCTGTGATTAAGTTCCTCACATGGTCGGGAACACAGTCTGTTTAAAAGGTAAAGTGTGTGAAACCGAAGCAGTGCATGATTTATGCCGGCTTCAGGCTTCTCTTACAGAGCAGGATATTATTTCTGTGAAGGGTTCAGTAAAGTTCAGGTGATGGATGACACCAGAACATGATTTATAGTGAAATTACAGGTAAAGTTGGTTCAAATCCACTCATATTCTGTGGGATGCAGGGTTCTGTAAGTGGGTTTGTCTCGTTATGTGTTACTTATATGTTGTCAGAAACCGGCAGGACACAGGATCAATTTCAAATTAAGAGTTTATTATATAAACTTTGTTAATAAGTCTCCGGACAGAGAAATAAAGACTTACTAAGGCTCTGATCACTAGAACTATAATCATAAACTTAATCAAAAGAAACAGTCTAGGAGGAAAACGAAAGGTCTATGAAAAGATTAATATTTAGATTTAACAACACTCTTTAAAGAGGTGAAACAAAGAAAACTCTCCTTCTACTGGAGGAACTATAGATTATATCAAATCCACTCCTATAACAGAGGAGCTAAGAAACATTACAACAGAAATCACTCAAAAACGACTGAAAATGAGTCAAAGCTGAACTGAGAATCTACACAAACATTAACCAACACTCTGAAGGAGAAACGCTTGATTTCAGCGAATAAACAAGGCATCAAAATATCGAATACCACCATGTTCGGGAGTCTGGAGCACAAGGAATCAAGCAAAAGGTTTCAGAGGCTGGGATGAGGACTGTTGGGTACTCTGGCCACGAGGTAAGGGAAGACGAAGACTATTTAACACATGAGATCCAAGGGAAACAGGTGGAAACATTAATAATAATCAGGGGAGACGGGACACGGGAGGAAGGGCAAGAGGAGAGGTTAATTTTCAAAATAAAACAGGAAGTGACAAGACAAAAACTAAAAGTGTTCGAGAATCATGACACATGTAGCGCCGGGCGATATGGGGAAAAAAAGTCTTTCAGTGTTTTTTTTTATATTTAAAAATGTAATTATATTAAAAAAAGCAGTTTTTTTTTTAATATAATTCGATATCGATATATATATCGGGTCGATAACTTTTAGCATGGACTTATTTCCACTGTGCTTATTGTTAGAATGTCATTTACAACCCAATAAGCTGCTGCATTGGTAACATCACGGCGTCTCTTAGATTCTTTGTCATACGGGAGGAAGGGCAAGAGGAGAGGTTAATTTTCAAAATAAAACAGGAAGTGACAAGACAAAAACTAAAAGTGTTCGAGAATCATGACACATGTAGCGCTGGGGTAAAGTCAGTTGTTATATCATTCGATATCGATATAAATCGGGTCGATAACTTTTAGCATGGACTTGAACCCCTTATTTCCACTGTTAGCATGTCATTTACAACCCAATAAGCTGCTGCATTGGTAACATCACGGCGTCTCTTAGATTCTTTGTCATACGGGAGGAAGGGCAAGAGGAGAGGTTAATTTTCAAAATAAAACAGGAAGTGACAAGACAAAAACTAAAAGTGTTCGAGAATCATGACACATGTAGCGCTGGGGTAAAGTCAGTTGTTATATCATTCGATATCGATATAAATCGGGTCGATAACTTTTAGCATGGACTTGAACCCCTTATTTTTACTGTTAGCATGTCATTTACAACCCAATAAGCTGCTGCATTGGTAACATCACGGCGTCTCTTAGATTCTTTGTCATACGGCGCTGGATGGAGCAGACTCTGTGGTCTTCTTCTGTTGCTGCTGCACCTTGTTGTTGGGGGAAGATCAGCAGGGATTTCACTGTGACTCCCAGTTTGTGACATCTGCAGGGTGGAAACGGGCTTTAGAGGAACAGCTGCCTGAACATCAGACTTTAATTCCTGGTTCTGGTCCTGAATGTTCTCTGAGGTTCCAGGCATCCAGAGTTTATCAGAAGGTGAAGGACCTGGAACGTGGTGCATAAAGGATGAAATATTGTCTTTCTGTTGCTGTGAACCTGAAGCGCTCCAGTTCACTGCGACAGAAAGAAAAGGCGCTGTAGCCCGGTCCAGTTCTGGAGAAAACCTACTCGTGCTGCTGCCGTTTTATTGGCTAAAGCAGAGCAACATTCTGATCTTAACCTGATTTATGCTCTGAAGAAGACACCTCAGGCCCAACAGGTCTGTGCATCACGAGGCCACTCTGGGCTGGTTTTACCTTTTCTTTTTAGAGCATCAGGCTGTTTTCATAGAACCGGTTTCTCTCAGCAGATCTGGGAACAGCAGCTGCAGTGGAGTTTAGGGCAGAAGAAGGAGGCTGCAGTGAAAAGAAGAACCTGCAGGAATGCTGGATGTTTTTAGGGATGGATGCAGGCGTTGCTGTGTGGCCATGAGTCATTCTCTGCCGTCTGCTCTGTAACATGTGAATGAGAATATGAATCCATATCCAGTCTGCAGCTCACGTGCACATCAGAACCGGAGCAGAAGTCTCATTTAGTCCATGGTCATCAGTTGGAATATTGCTGATGTTTAACTATGAATGAAAAGTTTTTTAGAATCTGCAGGTTTGACCTCTTTAAAAAATAAATGAATCAAAAAACTGGGGAAACTGCAGTTGGACTAAAGCCTCGTGCAAAACCCGCCTTCACTCTGTCGGCATGACAACAGAGGTGCCATCTACTTGGCAGTTTGTTGTGTCCGTGTGAACTCCTGAACAGATTTGTTTAGTTGCTATTTGCATGTTGACAAAAGAGTGCATGTGTTAGATACCGGGGTCCTGTGTGAACTGACAGGCGCCGGCCGATTATTGCGGGGATTTTGGGCAATCATGGCGGGGATTTTGGCCAGTAATGGTGGTGTTTTTGGTCCATCATAACGGTGATTTTAAACCGATCATTGTGGTGATTTTGGCCCATCATAACAGTGATTTTGGCCCATCATAACAGTGATTTTGGCCCATCATAACAGTGATTTTGGCCCATCATAACAGTGATTTTAAACCGATCATAACGGTGATTTTGGCCCGTCATAACAGTGATTTTAAACCGATCATTGCGGTGATTTTAAACCGATCATTGCGGTGATTTTGGCCCATCATAACGGTGATTTTAAACCGATCATTGCAGTGATTTTGGCCCATCATAACGGTGATTTTAAACCGGTCATTGCAGTGATTTTGGCCCATCATAACAGTGATTTTAAACCGGTCATTGCAGTGATTTTGGCCCATCATAACAGTGATTTTGGCCCGTCATAACAGTGATTTTAAACCGATCATAACAGTGATTTTGGCCCATCATAACAGTGATTTTAAACCGATCATTGCGGTGATTTTGGCCCGTCATAACAGTGATTTTGGCCCATCATAACAGTGATTTTAAACCGATCATTGCGGTGATTTTGGCCCATCATAACAGTGATTTTAAACCGATCATTGCAGTGATTTTGGCCCATCATAACAGTGATTTTGGCCCATCATAACAGTGATTTTAAACCGATCATAACAGTGATTTTGGCCCATCATAACAGTGATTTTAAACCGATCATTGCGGTGATTTTGGCCCGTCATAACAGTGATTTTGGCCCATCATAACAGTGATTTTAAACCGATCATTGCGGTGATTTTGGCCCATCATAACAGTGATTTTAAACCGATCATTGCAGTGATTTTGGCCCATCATAACAGTGATTTTAAACCGATCATTGCGGTGATTTTGGCCCGTCATAACAGTGATTTTGGCCCATCATAACAGTGATTTTAAACCGATCATTGCAGTGATTTTGGCCCATCATAACGGTGATTTTAAACCGATCATAACAGTGATTTTAAACCGATCATAGCAGTGATTTTAAACCGATCATTGCAGTGATTTTGGCCCATCATAACGGTGATTTTAAACCGATCATAACAGTGATTTTGGCCCATCATAACAGTGATTTTAAACCGATCATAACAGTGATTTTAAACTGATCATTGAGGTGATTTTTGCCCGTCATAACAGTGATTTTAAACCGATCATAACAGTGATTTTGGCCCATCATAACAGTGATTTTAAACCGATCCTTGTGGTGATTTTGGCCGAGCCTTCGAGTCACTCATGAGTCCTACATTGCGTGACATTTTGCTTCCAGACACGGAGCTGGACAGAGTGTGCGTGTCTTATTGTTCTGCTACTGTAGTTTTGCCCTTGAGGGATGAAGGCTGGCTTGTGAATTAGGTCATCACCAGTCCTACTGTATGTTGTTGTTGTTGCCAGGCCACAGAAAAACGTGGCGTCTGCTGCTCCATCCAGCATGTGAGGCCAGTTTCGGTCTCAGTTTACCGCCAGTCCACTCGGTTAAAGATAGACTCCGGAGCAGTAATTATTTTTCTGTTTTTAGTGGAACAAAGCTTAACATTTCCAGCTGATCTAAAACCCGTGGGTTCGAATCCCAGACTTGATCTTTTGAATTTAAACTCGACACATCTGGCTTTGACATTAGGTCTCTCTGCACAATTAACACATAAAAAGTAGGAAAGTTCTCACCCTCTGGGATGCAATAAAGTCTCATTGACAGACTTCCTGTCTGTTTTCCGGTAGTGTAAGTAGCTTAAACAGTTGGTGACGAACTCCTGCCAAGGTTCTTTCTGCCTTTTTGTTTCCTCCTTTCTCTGTGGTCCACATTCAGGCACCTCTCATAATCCCTCTCTCTCAGCTGCAGGCTCAGTGAGGGTCCGTATGTTCGGCCCTTCTGTCTCTCACTCGTTTTTTAGGGCACCTGGAAACCGGAGGGAAAAATGGGGAACACTCACCATTGCTGTCACCCCTTTACTCTCCACTTCCATCACGATCATAAAGGGCACATTCTTAGAGGAGGCGTGTGCACTCTGACCTACATTTGGGTTTAAAACATCCTTTGTGGTGATAATGCAACACGAAGACTGCAGCCTGTGAAAGGGGGCAGGCTAAATATGAGCCTTCATAGAGGAATTTCATGTCTCGATTGTGTACCCAGCTGGAAAAACTCAAGATGTTTGGCTTTGTCCAGCTGGGGCTTGGCTTTTTTGGGGAGTTTGCATGTTCTGCACGTGCTTGCTCTTCTCTCCCGGTACGTTTGGCCCATCATAACAGTGATTTTAAACCGATCATGGTGGTGATTTTGGCCGATTATTGCGGTGATTTTGGCCCATCATTGCGGTGATTTTGGCCCATCATAACAGTGATTTTGGCCCATCATTGTGGTGATTTTGGCCCATCATTACAGTGATTTTGGCCGATCATTGAGGTGATTTTGGCCCATCATAACAGTGATTTTGGCCCATCATAACAGTGATTTTGGCCGATCATTGTGGTGATTTTGGCCCATCATAACAGTGATTTTGGCCGATTATTGCGGTGATTTTGGCCGATTATTGCGGTGATTTTGGCCCATCATAACAGTGATTTTGGCCGATCATTGTGGTGATTTTGGCCGATCATTGCGGTGATTTTGGCCGATCATTGCGGTGATTTTGGCCCATCATAACAGTGATTTTGGCCGATCATAACAGTGATTTTGGCCGATCATTGTGGTGATTTTGGCCGATTATTGCGGTGATTTTGGCCGATCATTGTGGTGATTTTGGCCCATCATAACAGTGATTTTGGCCCATCATTGCGGTGATTTTGGCCCATCATTGTGGTGATTTTGGCCCATCATTACAGTGATTTTGGCCGATCATTGAGGTGATTTTGGCCCATCATAACAGTGATTTTGGCCGATCATTGCGGTGATTTTGGCCGATTATTGCGGTGATTTTGGCCCATCATTACAGTGATTTTGGCCGATCATTGAGGTGATTTTGGCCCATCATAACAGTGATTTTGGCCGATCATTGCGGTGATTTTGGCCCATCATAACAGTGATTTTGGCCGATCATAACAGTGATTTTGGCCGATCATTGTGGTGATTTTGGCCGATTATTGCGGTGATTTTGGCCGATCATTGTGGTGATTTTAAACCGATCATTAACCGATCAGATTAAATTAATCTCTTCGAAAGATTAAGTTCTGCACAAACCTGCTAAAGATGCATCGATCTGAATCAGGTGAAGCAGGGAAACATCTAAAACCTGCAGGACAGCGGCCCTCGAGGACCGGAGTTTGACATCCCTGCTTTAAAGTAAAGAGCACCAGACTTTACGTTATTTAACCTGCATGATTCCACACTGGCTGACAGTGGAGGTTGGTTCTTTGTGTGTAAACTGATCTTTATGCTGTTTGAGCACGAGTCAGACTTACTTTCAGGGCACCAAACAAGCTGCCGTCTCCTCGTCTCGTTCAGCAAACGGCTGACTGAGACCTGATGAATGATGCGGCCCACTGTTGTGCACATGCTGGTGAAAAGATGTTGCAGCACAAAGCTGCAGAGCAGTCATCAGCTTGGCTGCTGGCTGAAAGTAGCTCAGACTGAGGACTGCCAGGCAGAGCATAAATGGTCAAATCTCTGGTGTTGCTCATGCATCCAGAGGCTCTGCCTCTCTTCTCTGGGATGTTTCCTTCATTCATTCATTGTCTTAAACGCTGCCATCCTGGGGTGAAGCTCTGCAGTCATCCCTTCAGTATATGATGAAGGTAAAAGATACTTTATAAAGACTCCTGGTCTCCTGAGCAGGAGAGTTTCTCTCTAACTTTTTACTGGTGACCTTAAGCTGTTTTTATCACAGTTTAAGCTTTTGTCTTATGGTGAATCTGCCGTTAAACAGCTGAAAAGCTTAAAATAACCTGACGGATGGGACCTTTTTGCCTGTGAGCTCGGCCCGGTGCAGACGGTGTGTCGGTGGAGGTCAACAGGGGGTCACCGAGGGGACATTTCCAACCAGAGGAACCCCTGCTGAGATGTGCTCCTCCCTCCCCCAACAGCCTCTTAAAGCCTCTCTACTTTAAACTCCTCCATAATAATTATGGCAATTATGTGAAGAGGCTGCACACTTGTGCACATGCAGTCGCATAAAATGTCAGACGCAGTTGGACCAGGAAAGGTGCAAAGAGAAAGAAAGAAAGAAAGACTGGAGGTTGCATAATGGAGCCAGTGTGCAGAGGGACTGGCTCCCGGCCCGTCTTGGCAGCAGGTTTCCAAAGAGTCGGTCTAGAAACCCGGTTAGTGCGACTTATTGGACGCAGCCCAGAGACGATGCCTGACTGAGAACAGCTGATCTCCAAGAACGCCGGCCTCCTCTGATTGGTCGGCACAGTTCAGCAGTGGTGGGCGACGAAAGGCTGCAGGCTAATTATTGTTTTTGTAAAGTTCAAAGCCATTCTACCCATTTGATTTACTCCTCTGAGGTGACCGGCTCGGTCCAGCACCCGGCTGCTTCAGAGGGGGAAGATCCCAGCAGATTCCTGAGCTTTTGCTAAAGACTTTGCTGTTTTTTTAATCCCTAAAAGGTGAATTCTGTCCAAAGCTGCTGACAGTAAGAAGGCTGCAGCACAAACTGTGTATAAAGATGATGGGAGCGTATTAAATCAAGTCTTTCCTGACAATCTAATAATCACCTCGGAGGAGGAAGCTTGTTTTTGCCCTTCCCTCCGTCTTTAACATGCTTTTCCTGCTCAGTTGATAAGGAAAAAAACCTGCAAACTGCAGGGGAGGAAATGAAGAAGACAAACCGAGGCAGAGAAGGTAATGAGACAGTTTTGAGTCGGGGGAGTGCAGGGTTTCAGGTGGAAACGTGTGATAATTCAGGAGCGATGGTGTGACGCTCAAACACAGCAGGCGATGTCTTTGAAATGCAGTCTTATGTCATTTGGACTAATTTGAGCCCCTTTTTCTTTGAATATCCCCTTTCCCCCTGCAGCCGGTGCAGGTTGTCTGCCTCTGATGGCATTCGGGGGTCAGTGTTGGAGAATATTTCTGGTGCTGTTGGATAGTGAAGCCTTTTGCTGGTCAGGAGACGATTACAGATGCTCAAATGAGCTCAAATGGAAATTAATAATTGATTATTTGGTCTTGCTGTGTGCCCTGAATTTATAAAAGGCACAATATGAATGTAGGTGGGTTTTATTTCTGTGGAGCAAAGGCATCAAGGGGAAATTTCTGTTCAAGTGAACATGTTTGAGATGCCATAAACACAAGATAAAGGAAACATTTTCCGTTCTTTATGCTCAGTATGGCAGGAGTTTGACTTAAAAGGGTTTTATGCACGTAGTTTCTGTCACTTTCTGCTGAAGGTACGACTGACAGCTCTGTGCTGACCCTTACTGGGAAGAAAAGGAGCTTTTAGGAGGAGGCCGTTAAAGTGGGAGGAGCTAAAACGACTCGTTTCAGACCAAAGATGAACCGAGGGGTCAGTATGATTTAGAGTGAAAGAAGCTGCTGTAATGGAGAGCCAGAATGAAAATATTGAGCCAAAAATGAGTAAAATATGTCATACGATGAGATTTCCTAATCTGATATTGGGTTAAATCTCTCAAAAATGACTTCAATAGATCTATATATATATATATATATTCCTACTTGCAGCCCATTATTTTAAGGTAATTTCTGTGTTTTAGAGACACTTTTCTGCAGGAATGTTTTGATTTCTTTTCACTTCTATTAATTGTCTCCTTCCCAGTTTAGATTTATCCCACGAACCCTGAAGTGACCACGAACCACAGGTTGAAAACTGCTGTTAAGCAGCTGAAAATGAAAGATCAGACTTTTCTGGATTCTGTAAAACGCTGAACTGGCACAAAATGAGCTCTGAGCCACCATCAAAGCTGTTGGTCGTTGCTGCTCCCAGATCTTTCCGAGCTGCACATTAATAGAATTTCATGCTTATTTGTAGTCGTCTTGCTGCTTGAAAGCTCCATTGACTGGTTCGCCTCTGGGTTTTGGAGGGTAAAACTCGGTCACGCTGCGGCTTTATTATGCTAATTTCCCTCCTAATGAATATCCAAGTGAAGTCTCAGCCAGAGGTGTGTGTGGGGGGGTTGTAGAAGTGTGTGGGACATGCAAACACACATCAAAAAGACATTTTAGAGGCCGTAATCTCTAAAGAATAACTTTTTAGTCCATGTTTTGGTTTTGGCTTTTCGGTTAAGTTTAGGCAACAAAGCTCATTGGTTGGGTTCAGCTAAAGATGAAGATATGGAGTCAGAGCATGAACCAAATGCCAGAAGACACCTGTCCACGGTGTGCCCTGCCTCTCGCTCCATCACGGCTGAGATAGGCTCCACCCCCTCGCCACCCTGGATTAACCAGGTCTAGAAAAGGGATAGAAAGCACCTGAGCAGCCCCACAGGTGGGGACAAGTCTTCTGCCTTTCTGTGAAATGAGATAATAGTTAAGTATGTTGTTCTTCTGGGGAGTTTGTTCCAGAACAAATGATCCTAAAGTGAGTATCTGTGGATGTGGTCCAGGAACCTGAGTGGCTCGGTTTGAAATCGCACCACATGTACATGATTAACTGGACTTCTCACATCTGTATTCATTTAGGCGAATCCCATTCAAACCCGTTCTATTTGAGCTTAACGTGTCCACAACTGTGACTGAAAATCAGCTTTAAGCATCCCCAGACTGTCGCTCTGCTCTAATAAAACCCTGATTCTTCAAAGGTTGGAGGCAGTGGGCTGTTTCCTAGGTTTGGTCACACATTCCACAGCTCTGCAACATCAGACATACTTTAGTTGAGCTGTGAGTCCACAGAGCTCAGGCTGTAAAGAGCTCTGAGTCCAGAACCGCAGAAGATCCTCCTGTAGCATGCAGGGATGGTCTTAAAACCAGCCGCACTGCCTTGTTTTATTCATTTATTCTGCCACTAACTGGGATGTCTGAAGAGACACAAAATGCAGCTCTAAGGAACTCATCCTGCTCTGAATTAATCAGGAGTTTGGCAAACAAGAAAAAGGTTTAAGTGTAATTGAAAGAGAGCTGCCACCTTTCTTTGATTGCTCTCTAGTCACTTCCAATGGGCTGCAGTCACGCTGTGTTCGCTCGTGCACATCTTATGACTGTCATGTTGCTCTGCAGGCTGCCTGCTGTTCACCGCCTCCCTCAAATCCTCAACTGCTCCCCCGGGCTGCTCCACCGCCACAGTGGGACTCCAGTTCCCAGGTTCTTCCATGCAGAGGTCAGAGGTCGGCTGCTGGCTGGGAAGACGGAAGATAATTCTCATTTTCTAAGAGAATCTAGTTGCATTCCAGCTTATTTCACAGATATTCTGAAATCCTTTCGAGTTGTTTGATCGGTTGTTCTGATTCTGAAGGCGATTTTCTCTGCAGATAACGTGATTTTCTACCGATCCACCAGGGTTTGCCCTCCCCGTCATGTGTCTTGCATGCTTCTAACCTGAACATACGCCTTATTTGTCCTGCTAACGTCAGCAGGCAGACCGTGACGCTGGCCTGTCTGAGTGAATGCTGGTGAATGTGCAGCCATGTGATCACAGCTCCTGAGTCAGCTGCTCAGCTGAGTTAGAAAGTCTCACTTTTTTTAAAAAGAGAGCAGAAGAACATGTCAGTTTAGCAGCTTTGGCTGACTTCAGGAGTCTCCCACTCAGACGCATCCATCCACAGGCAGCAGGGAGAGGACGACTCCTCAGACTGTCTGTCAGGAGGTGGTTGGTCTGAGGCCCGAGGAAGAGGAGGAAGAGGAGGAAGTCTCCTGAAGTGCAAACCGTGTGAAAACACAGAAAACATTATGGGGGGGGGGTTACAAAGCGGTGATGCTCAGGACGTTTCTGTTTTAAGAGCTTCGGGGTTCTAAGATGCAGCCAAGAAGTTGGATTCAAAGGAAATTTAAAGTCCATAATTAAAGTTGGTGGTTGGTTGCCATGGTGATCAGGTTTGCCGCATCACCTGCATCCCACTGCATTGTTTTTTTTCTTGTTTTGTGCAGTGCATTCTGGGAGCTGTAGTCCATTAGACTGGCCTTCCTTCTTCTCCTGGTTCACTTTTTCTTCTTCTCCTTTTTCTACCTGGCTCCTTTTCTTATCTTCTTTCTTCAACTTCTCCTCTTTTTCTCCTCCCATCATGTCATTTTTTCCTTCCTCTCTTTCTCCTCCGTCCTCATCCTCCTTCACTTTGTTGCTAATGTCCGTCCTCCACCTCCATCTCTTTTCCTTCACCTTTCATTGACTCTCGGCTCTTCTCCCCTTCAACTTTCATCTTTCAATCTCTTCTTTTTGATCTCTTTTGCTCCCTCTCCTCTCTTTTTATTCAACCCTTTCTTCTCTTCTTTTAACTTTTTCACCTTATTCCTTTAACTTTTCCCTCTTGCTCCCATATTTTTCTCCATTTACTGCCTCCTCCCCTTTCCTTTCCTTCCCCCATCGTCCCTCAGTTCTTGCTTAACTCCCACTTCTTCCTGTTGTCTCCTCTCTTCAGTTTTTCTTCCCATCTTCATGTCCCATCCTCTCCTCTTCTTTCCTCCCTCTCTCGTTCAGGAATGCAGTCATGTGCTCGGGACTCTTTCCTCCAAACACAGACATTCCTGCACTTTCAAACAGACTCGCACTCTTTGTCGCTGCGATGAATCCACACCAGTTTACCTCGATGGAAAAATGGGCGTGGCTAAAGTCGGCGGTTAGTAAAACGCACAGAATGAGCCTTTAATGATTGGAAACAGCCTCTGTGTGTGTCTCCTCTGGACTTGGTTCTGTGTCTGTTGGGAACTTGCTGAATTTCAGGTTAATTTCGCTGAAATCTTGCGGCTGAGCTGTGACAGAAGAAACTTTGTGTTGCCAGCTGAAGACAAACAGAGCTGCTTTTGTTCACAGGGCAAAGAAAGGGAGACTTTTCAGAGGGCTGCACACATTTGGGACAGTTTCACTCCTTATTATATCTTTAGCTGCACTGCTTCTGCAGCCAGTAAAACACATGTTTACATTTTGTTGCTTGAACACTCGATGATGCAGCCAAACGTAATCAGGATGGCGTTCACACATGTTGACTGAAGACTGCTTTAAGAGATCAGAAGAAACATGATCGTGAACAAAGCCTTCGTAGGTTCAGATTATCTGGATCTGATCGTCTGTTGACTGAAGTCTGGGTTGAGTCCAAACTTTGTTATTAATGTCAGGCACAGATTTTCAGGCTCTCTCTTAAGAGGGTTAGAGGCACCAAACCAACGGGACCTCCGGCCTCTGAGGCGTCTCTTCATGTCGCCTGAATTCGGTTAAAATCTTTCCGCTCGGCTGCAGATTGCAGGTCCGTAAGAAGAGCTCCTTTCACTGTGGGGTCTGTCTGAAAGTGCCTCATCAGGGCAGATGGTCCGACTCTGGGACCTTTATTCACAGATTCAGATGATATCTGACTTCTTTTGATGTTGAGCTTCTCAGAATAAACCCAATAAGTGGAGGAAGTCTGTTACATGAACCGGGATCATTGTGAAAAATGAAAATACAGCGTTTTTGGTCTTCTGTGTTAACTTCCATCGTGGGATGGGCACCAGAGGGTTTTCATTTCAGCTGCATGTCTCCTCTGAGTCATAATGGACCTGAGGATGCAAACAGGCCTTCAGAGCAAGTGAAGGGGACACAGAAGTGGTTTTTACCCTGCTGATGAGACCGGTGCAGCATTCAGATTCATTCTTAAAAGCCTGATAGTATTTAAGTGCTGATGAAGCATGAAACCAGAGTTTATTTCAGCAGGAATCTTTTCTTGCACGCGATCAAGTTTCAGCTCGAGTAGAATTCAGTGATTTTCTTTCTCCCGTTTCCAGTGGAAATCTTCTTGTTGTTGCACTTTTATTGGTCCCAGCTGTGTTTAACAGAAATATATAAAAAGGATTTCATCCTACACTGCTAACACGGACCTTTGTGCCCTTTTTTAAATGCTAACAGAATGGAAACAGAGATAAAGCGGTCGGTGGAGGAGTCGTCCAGGTCACATCCTCCTGCAGACCGAGAGGAAAAGTGTTGGCTGTGCAAATATGTCGGAAACTCCCGGCGTCATGTGTGTGCTTCAACATCTGGGAGGATGGGGCGGCTACCCTCAGCAGCACAAAGGAGACACAAATCATGATTATCATGCAGTTGTTTTATCATGCTGGTATGAATGTGTAGGGTAGCTGTGTTATTAAAGCTGAGAAAGGCCCATTTAAAGCTGTGTTTTAGCTCTTTTTCATTCCGCCTGCAGCCAGGTGAACAGGTGCAGGTTTCCTCACCCTGTAAGGAAAGCAGGGAAAGATTTAAATGTGGATGAAGACGAACAAAGAAACAGATCCTGCTGCAGATGAAATGGTTTCCAGCTTGAACCCGTGTGTCTGGACTGAAACATTCAGTCATAACTTCTTCCTCTTTCTGTTTCATTCCCACACGACAGAAGTTATTTTACAGGAATTCAGCTGAAAGCCACGAAGCACCAGGCTGTTTTCTGTCTTTCTGCGAGTGTTTGTGTGCCCCATCGAGACAAAGCATGTGAGGAACGCCTGGTTTCTATGAGAAAAGGGGGAAAGCTCTCTGTTTTTCTGCTGTGGCTGATGCCAACGTGCGTGCGTGCGTGTGCACGCTCATGCGTGCCGCCGGTCTGCAGCAGTCGGTAGAAAAAGCTCCTTTGTTTGTGTGTGTTTGTGTTCGACTGCATGCCCACGTGGAATTATGGGATGCGTGGCAGCGGCAGCGCCACCCGTAAAAGAAGAAGAAGAAGAAGTGATGAAGCAGGCTGGATATTTGCTGAAAACCCAGTCGAGACGTTTAGCTGTATTTATTGTAATGTGTTTTGTGGTAAAGTGCAGTTTATCCTCTAGAACTGGGCCTCTCCAACCTAACAACACAGGCCGGTTGTTGTGACAACTGTCTTCATTTCTGACTGAATGTGCAGCGGCTTTGGGTGGTTTTCCTTAGCTTAATGTGAAAGTTAAAGGACTTTTCCAACTTTATTCTTGGCCTTAAGTCATAAAAAGCTTAATTGATTTATGGTTCCTCAGTGGGAAAGTGACAGCTCAGGAGTTTCCCTCATGTTTTCTGTGCCGTCCGCCTGGAAAAAGACGAGGTGAAGTGACTCAACGGTGACTTTTTGGTGTTAGCCTCTCTGTTGAAAGTAATCCAGCTGGGTTGTGCTTTTCTGTCTCTGTTGGTTCGTGGTGACGTTTCCTCCCCTCTCCCCTGTTTTCTCTCCGCTCAGCCTATTTTCAGCCCCCCGTCTTTTATTTCCAAGTTATCACGCATCATCCCTGTCCGGCCCTTGAGAGTCTGATTTCAGGCGCCGACGTAGGCGACCTTTCAGCAGCAGGGAGAACAGCTCTGAATGAGCAGCTCGGCCTTTATTGATGGGCTGTAATTGTCTTCTTCTGAGCTGTCTAATTCTATCATCACCTATTCAGGCTGGAAGCCGGAGCGGTTCTGAATAAAACTGTGCCTGGTGAGACTGGGATGGAGCTCACTGCTCAGCCCACCTGACAAAAAGTCAGCATTTCCTCCTGTTATATGCGAGAGAATTTGATAAGAAATAAGAAAACAACCCACTGAAATGCAGTGGATTTAGTCACAACTAGATAACTTTATCTCAGGGTTTAGTTCAAGCCAACTCTTGATGTTTTCCTCAAGCTAAACAAATAGTTTCAGTGCCTCAAACTTGGCAAACAGCAGCTGAAATGACACCCTGAAAAAAGGTCGACTTATTTGTATTTTTTATACAGAAACAACCGTTAAACCTCCTATTTCATTGTAAATGGCTAAATGAATCCTGTTGATGCGACCTGTGTGTTGCTGCGGGTTCAAAGGGAAATAACGTGCATGTTGCATCAGCTCGTAACGAGTCGGTGAATTTTGAATTTGCAGAAAGGTTATTGACAGCTTGATCGGTGCAACAATGAGCTGCTTTCTTATGTAGGGACTGAACATGTCTGGTTGGTGCTGGTGGTTCAGTTTCCAGCCACTAAGTGTAGCTCCATGTGACACCGGCTGACAAGTCCACACTATTCGCTCCAAAAGAGGAGGAATAACCCGTGTTATTGCAATTCACTGCACCAAAAACAGCCAATCAGGGCCCAGAAGAGTCTGCAGCGAGGTCAGTCGATTGGTCAAATCGAGCTCAAAACTTCCACCATGAACCGGCCAACAGAAAAAAAAACCAAAGAAGAAGAACTTTCTGCATATTTGTTCAATCCGTCGATGTTTCCCAACACGAGGAAGTCGGTTTCCAGGAAGTTACCAGCTGCTGCTGTCAGTCTCTTTTCACAGTTGCCATGGTTACAGGCAGCCTCCACCGCAAAGGAGGTGCTTCTGCGGCGGAGCTGGAGCACAACGGAGAGGGAGGAAGGAGTTCAAAGTTCACCTTCTTCTTCTTCTCAGGCTTTTAAGACTCGTTGTAGTGCCAGAGAGGATTGAGCGAGTACAGGAGGACGGATTCTGTCGTCTGGAGCAGCAAATATTACACCGACGGGCAGAAAGTTCACACCGAAACCCTCAGGGTCCCCGTGTGGAGGCCCAGAGGAACAAAACGTGTGTCCTTGTGTTCTGGCGGCTGGATTAGCTAAATGACTGAGTATGAGATGAGATCACAAGGCCAGTTGGTGGGGAATACAGCTCTCTTTGTACTTCCAAGTGAGCATGAGTGTGTATCTATGACTGCCTCACACACACACACACACACACACACACACACACACACACAGTGGGCATTGTCAGGACACACAACCCCCAGCATGCAGACACACACAGACTTCATGCAAGCAGCTGTTTTCTGTTCACACTGACAGATTTATGGCTAATTCTGCTAAAGAGACACCTAAATACAACCCAACTTTTCTATTTTTATGAGGACTCTTGTAGACATGTTGCGTTCAGGAGCCCCTCGTCCTCCAGCCGCCACCCTCAAACAGCACTGAGCACAAATGTCGACACGTTTTCCACCAATAAGCCCTCATCTCGCTGTCTGAAACTCTGATCTGGCCTCGCTGGGACAGATAAAGAAGTCCTGCGGTTGGTATTCCAGCCATGTGAACAGCAGCGCTGTCGGGCCCTCAGCTGTGCCTGAAGGTCACTGTGAACTCTTACTTTCAGGTTAAAACGATAAAATCCACACAGGTTAATGCAACTGGAACGCTGTTTGCGTTTCTCAGGGTATTGATTCATATTTGGCGTGTTTGTTTGGGTGAGTCTGGCTCAAACTATGTGGAATGAGCCCTTACTGAGTAAAACCAGCCTTCTGAAGTATCTAACCCAAATATTTGTCTGTTGCTGCTTATTTCCTTCGCCCTGCAGCTCGTCTTACTGTCGCCTGGTGAATTGTTGCAGGGTGGGTGTTTGTTGATGTGCTGCTACCTCAGAAGAACTCAAAGGGTCCCGTTTGACCACAGCTGCATCTCCAGGGACTTCTTAAAAGAAAGATTCCACCACTAAAGAGCATCAGTTCCTTCTCCTCTTATGTGCTGTGAAAAGACACTTTAAACCGGGTTAAATGAGTCTTAAATGTCTCATTTTTTGTAGCTTTGAGTTTGCTTTTGTGAAGTTTGAAGCTGGTTTTATGGCATAAAGCTGCAGGAGCTCCAGCTTTACTTTCCCTGTTTTCCTGGTTGCTTTTATAATAAACATATTCAGGGTTTCCCGCCTAACATTGGCTCATATTTTCTGGGTTTTATGCCCCCCCGACAGGCTGTTGAACTGCTCCCTGCTCAGCCTGCAGCAGGCCTGGATCAGTCCGTGCACAGCTGCAGCTCCTGGGTGAGCCTGAACTCTCTGAACTCCTGTCCTGATGACCTCACAGCCTCTTAGCTGCTGCATGTCTCGGCCTCTTCAGGAACAGTTAGGCGAGTGCCTTCCTCTGACCTCTGACCTCTGACCGCTCGAGAGATGCGTCGGCATCATGTATGGGCAAAGAACTGGCGACATCCTTTTCCGTCGCCACGTACTGACCTTGGATCTGGTTTGCACTGACCTTGGATGACCTTGGATCTGATTTGCACTGACCTTGGCTGTGATTTGCACTGACCTTGGATGACCTTGGCTGTGATTTGCACTGACCTTGGATGACCTTGGCTGTGATTTGCACTGACCTTGGATCTGATTTGCACTGACCTTGGATGACCTTGGATCTGATTTGCACTGACCTTGGCTGTGATTTGCACTGACCTTGGATGACCTTGGCTGTGATTTGCACTGACCTTGGATGACCTTGGATCTGATTTGCACTGACCTTGGCTGTGATTTGCACTGACCTTGGCTGTGATTTGCACTGACCTTGGATGACCTTGGCTGTGATTTGCACTGACCTTGGATGACCTTGGCTGTGATTTGCACTGACCTTGGATGACCTTGGCTGTGATTTGCACCGGTGTAGACTGCTGTCTGATCTTTTGTGCTTCCTTTGCCTTGTGATCAGAAGCCAAACTTCTAAGTTGGTGTGTAAATTTGGTCTAAATAATATTCAATTCGCTTTAATCTCGGACTGAAAATACTGAGTATTCGTGTCGGCGCCTCTCTGTTTGACCTCAGCTTTGACAAACTTACGGAGACCTTTGCTCACGCAGCTCTGAGTGTTTCTGCCGTCACAGATCAGTCGATGCTTTAAATGCATGTCATCTTATTCTGAGGGGAAAATATCGAAGGAGTCTTTAGTCTGGACCCATCTTTCCTGCTGTGCCACTTCGGCCGTAATATGTCGTAAAACGACTAAAAACACATTACTTTACAGATGGAACTGGGCTCTGAGAGAGGTTTGCAGCTGTTGGCTCATGGTCTCACTATTTGGTGATGATCCACTGTTATCATCACTTACTGGCTGAGTGCTCCAGCTCCAGCTGTTTCATTGGTCAAAAGTCATCGAGGGCGCTGATGTCCTGGTATTTAAGGCCTGGTGTGGGCACAGTTTGCCTGAAAAAGCAGATTTCTGTGTCAGAATCTGTGCTCGTCACTGAGTAAAAGCTGCATTCTGCTTGAAGCAGCCATGCTGAAGTGTTGTTGAAGGTAGAATGTAGAGCGAATGAACTTTATTTTTTATTTTTATCTCTTCTAATAGAACAAAAACTCCAGTCCAGGGGCGGGGCCACATTCTAGGGGCGGGGCCACGTGCTGGGGGTGGGGCTACAGCCCGGGGGATGAGTCGCATGACGAGGCGGGGGCGGGGCATTATGGTGGGGGCGTGGCTACATACCGGGGGAGGGGCCACATACAGGGGCGGAGCCGCATTGTTAGGGGCGGAGCCGCATTGTTAGGGGCGGGACCACATCCCTGGGGGCGTGGTCGCAGGGCGGGGGCGGGGCCGAATGCTGGGGGCGGGGCCAAGCAGCAGCAGCAGCTAAAACAGAAATGTGGTGTCACCGAATAAGAACTGAGAGCATGGAAATGTTTACAGTCTGTGTTTGGCTGCTAAAATCAGACGGACCCAGAATACATGAAGATGTCAGCGGAACGTTTCTCTAAGATTGTTTTTTATGGACGTTTCTTTAAATGCATTCATGCAGCCTGACGCTTCTGAAGGGGAGGCAGAGTATTAAAAGCAGACCAGGACAAACATCTGGGAACCTCTGGACAGATGTCTGCAGGGTTTACACAAAACAGACAGATGTGATTTGACATCTGTCTGCTTGTGTTTCTGCAGAGCCTCTTAAAGTCTCCCACGTTCTGGGTTTAAGTTCCTAAAACATACAATTATCATCATTTACAGCAGCTTAGCTTGATGTGCTGCTCTGTAGTAAACAGATGTGTGTGGGACCAGCTGTTGGAGGTTTATTCCACCTCCCTGCTGCTTCTCACGACCCCACATGCTGCATTTGGGTTAAATCCGGTGCATTTTCAGCCTTTCTCACCTATCGGTCCTCCAGCTTTTAATTAGGATGCTTTTGCAGTTTGTTTTCCTCTTCCTGAAGCTGTAGCCTGCATGTGTTTGTCTGGCCCCAGCATCTCCTCCTCCTGTTGCACACTTCAGCTCTTCGGCCTTATTTCAGACCGACTCCTGAGGCCCGACCTCACGGCTGCAGAATCTAATTTCTGCTCCACTCCAGGTTCACTCTGGAAGCTGAAAACGAAGCATAATCTCCTGTTTAAGAGGAGCACACATACAAAACTCTTCACTTTACATTATAGGGCTCCCTGCCAGCAGTGGAGAAGCTGTCGAAGAAGCTATTTCTTGTTCTTCATCATCCTCTTTCTGTTTTTTACTCTCACCTCATGATATTTAAAGACTCACCACAGACTATTCAGACAGTCTGATGTCGGCTTGAATTAAAGGAAGAAACGTTTTCTTCACTTGTAGCTGTCTCCGGCACAGAGGCGGCTTTCTTTATCGCTTTGTTTCATTCTGCAGCCGCTGCAGGCAGCAGGAGGGAAATGTAACTCATGCAAGTGTTTCCTTTACAAGACACAAAGTCCTCTGAAGGAGGAAGGAGCTCGACTGTTTTCTCATGTCAGGTTCAGTCCATAACTGCAGTTTACCGACTCACAGTTTCAAATAAAAAGCACGTGGTTTTTATCGTGCTGCACAGGAGGTCACGGGCTGTTTGAACTCAGCCGTTTGGCTCATTTTTGGAAGGAGGATCCTCTGAAAGACAGAGATTATGGTTCTAACAGCAGGTAGAGGCGAGTTTAACATGCAGGGAAAAGTGTTTCTGAGAGTTCTTTCACTCTTCTCAGTTCTTTGGTTTGTGAACTCATCCACTTTGCATGTGAGCTGTTTTTTATTCTCAGTGAAACACGAGCAAACGGACACTTAACGGCGCTCCTTTCATTAAAGCAAACACTGATGAGGTCTGATGCAGCCTGGATCATTGAAGCTGAGCTGCCGGGTTCAGGTCCTCTGGCTCTTAAACTCAGAGTTGTGACAACAGCTGACTGCTGCTGTTGTTGACTTGATGATGACACGTTTCTTTGGGGGTGTTGTTTTCCCCTCACAGCTATGAAGTATTCAGGAGATGACACGAAGCGCAGGTCGGATCGGCCTTCATTCATATTTCAGGCTTCCAGCCGAGGCTCTGATCCAGAATCAGTTTGAGCGAGCAGCAAAAGACGAGGAAAGTTTATTTTATAGAACAATTCAACAACAAGGTGATTCAAAGTGCTTTACAGAGACATTAAAACAGAAGAAATAAAAAGCAGGATTTAAAATTTAAACAAAAGAAGGAAATAAGAACAATAGATCAAATCAGAAAAGATTATATATATGAAAGATAAAATCGGGAGTTAAAATATGAAACTCAAGCTTATTCAAATGCAGCTGAAAATAGATGGAACTGGACTTAAATCCTGAGTGTTTCAGCTGATCTGAGGCTTTCTGGGAGTTTGTTCCAGACATGTGGAGCATAGAAGCTGAATGCAGCTTCTCCAGGTCTGGTTCTGACTCTGGGAACTGATAAAGAACCGGATCCAGATGACCTGAGGGGTCTGGGAGGTTCATAGTGGGTCAGGAGGTCACTGATGCATTTTGGACCATTCAGAGCTTTATAGACCAGCATCAGAACTTTAAAGGCTCCGTGCACGGTTGGCTGTGGTGGGGGTTGAACTTGAAACCCTCTGGCTGCGTTTGTTTTATTCATTCAGAAAATGATGAGAAGAGCGTCAGATTGGCTTTGCTAAACTAAACTAATTGCAGCTTTAAAATGGAAAACCAGCCGGTGAATCCACAGAAATCTTTTCACTCAAAGCACAAAAGCAGCAGACGAACCCTGATTGTTCTTCTCTGACATCTCCGCCTCTGACGGAGTTCAGCTGGAGTTGTTGAGCCTTCAGCCTCCATCCTGCGGTTCGTTAGTCCTTGATTTAATTTGGCATTAACTCGTCTTGGAGGCTGGATGAAGGCCAGGTTTCATCCTGAGTATTTACCAGAAATGCTTTTATTTCAGGCTGTTTGTCCCTGAAAAATGCTTTCAGAGAAGCTTCTTATGACTGAAGTGGAAATGATTTGTGTTCAAACCATCCTCAGTTTACTTCTTTTTCAGTCCACATTTCCCAGAATGCCTTTCAACAGGAGACAGAAGAAGAGTTCCTGGGCTTAGATATTAAGATTTGGCTCTTTCATTCATGCAAATCTGGCGTTTTAGGTCCTTAAAAACATTCTAAAAATGTTGTTGCACCTGAAAAATGTGGCATGGATGGATGGTTTCTTCATCCCAAAGAGGAAAAAAGTCGTGTCGGCTCCAGATGTTGCTGTGAATGTCCCTGTCGTGGTCTGTTGCTCTTGGTCCTGCACACACATCTGTGCACGGAGTCTCATCAGCAGCAACACGTGCACACAGCGAGTCGGCCTCTAAGGAGAGACTCCTCCGCAGCTGATGGATTAAACATGGACACACGGGAAGTAATTAAACAGAAGAGGCATGTGCTGAAAACATGCACATAACTACCTGAAGGAGGGTCAGCTGAGTCACTCTCATGGTGAGGAGAAGGTCGAGCTCCTCTGCTCTCAGCTGGAAGGTCAACAGAGCTGTCGACCTGCTAAATTTGGACAATTAGACCAATCACAGTGGCTGCAGGCAGGGGACAGATCAGCATTTATGCCATGAGTCGGATACACTGAGCCCAGAGTTCCTGTCGAAGAGTTACTGCACAGGTTTTTCACTCAGGCAGGAAAAAGGCTCCTAACTCAAGGGATGAACCAGTGTTGTGTCGACACAGAACAGACAACTTAGCAAAGAAGCCGTTTTAAACTGGATCTTTAGGCACTTTGTCACAAAGACACATCATTTGTTCCCATTTCTTTAGCTGCATCTATGAAAAACAGCAAAGAAAACACAGTTTGACAGACAGAAAATAGGATTTCTGCAGCAACAAGGTGATTCCCAAAGAGCTATTAGCTGAAAACTTGGCATATCTCAGCATGGTGTGCAGTGTGTCCTTAAAACATTTGAGGAAACTGGACAAGAGTTTTTCTTTGGGTATTTTCTGTTTTTTTTCACTCATTTTCACTCCAGTTCTTGTAACTTTTTTCTTTGTTCAGCCACTTAACTCTGACCTTTGACCCATTCAGGCAGGAAAAAGGCTCCTAACTCAAGGGATGAACCAGTGTTGTGTCGACACAGAACAGACAACTTAGCAAAGAAGCCGTTTTAAACTGGATCTTTAGGCACTTTGTTACCAGCAGCCTGTCACAAACTTACTTAGAAAACTTTAATGTCCCCGAGAGGCAATTTGTTTTACAGAACAATCATTGACATATAATCTATAAACAGACATTGAACCAGACATTTACAGCACTATACGTCTAACACATAAACATACATATAATACACTAAAATAGAGCATATTGCCCTTCCCTACCAAGCCTAATGTCATAAATAAATCCACAGCACTATTTATCTAATAACATGTATGTATTGCACATCCCTAGAAGGCCTAAAAAACATAAATAGGTAAGAACTACAAATATTTGTCTAGATCAACAGCACTATTTATGCAATACATAACATCAGTAATCAAATACAGTAAGGAGTATATTGCACTTCCCTAGAAGCCTATGTGTCATAAATAAATGAAACTGCGATGCAGTGCTACTAATATTGTTCTAGTCATACTTCCCCCTGCATCTTATTTAATTGGGTTATTGCCATTGGAATGAAAGAGTTTTTTGCTCGGTTGGTCCTGACTTTAGGGTTTCTGTATCTACCAGAAGGGAGTGGCATGAATCCCACTGAAAGCGGATGGGTTGTGTCCATGCTGTCCGCCTTCTGTTGTAATCTGGTCAGATATAGTTGGTACATGTCTACCTGTTGCTTGCCAATGATTTTTCCACAGGTTTTAACAATCTTCCCCGATTTGTTGCTATGGGTGATTTTGGAATGCAACCAGCATACGATACAGTAGGATAGAATACTCCCAATAAAGGACTTGTAAAAAATGGTCAGAATTTTGTTATCAACATTAAGATAATTCAGTTTTCTAAGACACATCATTTGTTCCCATTTCTCTAGTTGCATCTATGAAAAACAGCAAAGAAAACACAGTTTGACAGACAGAAAATAGGATTTCTGCAGCAACAAGGTGATTCCCAAAGAGCTATTAGCTGAAAACTTGGCATATCTCAGCATGGTGTGCAGTGTGTCCTTAAAACATTTGAGGCCCTGTGATGGACCCAGGCTGTCGCCCAATGACAGCTGCGACCCTGAAGTCGTGGGTGTAGAAAATGGATGTTTTCAGGTGGACGTCGTGTGTTTTACCAGTTTCTCTGCCTGTTCAGGACGTTATTTTTGCCTAATTTCTGGACTGGTCAGTGATTGGTTGATGAACCAGCCGCAGAAGTCGAGTCACGCCTCAGTGAAAGAGCAACAGAACGCTGCAGATTCCCTTCAGATTGACCGACAGAACGCTGCAGATTCCCTTCAGATTGACCGACAGAACGCTGCAGATTCCCTTCAGAATGACTGACAGAACGCTGCAGATTCCCTTCAGATTGACCGACAGAACGCTGCAGATTCCCTTCAGATTGACCGACAGAACGCTGCAGATTCCCTTCAGATTGACCGACAGAACGCTGCAGATTCCCTTCAGATTGCTTGTTGAAAGAAACAGCTGCAGCTGAATGGATGGAGCTCTCCTCAGTCTGTTCAGGTCGATCTGGAAAGGAAGATGAGTGAAATGCATTCTGGGAATATGTTCGAATTATCTTCTCCGTTTGGCTTTTCTGACACATTTTGTTTGTGTTTGTCCTCCTCGTCTCCTGCTTCCATCTTCTGCAGGATTTGTACTGATCCATTTCCCTTCCACACATCCTTGTTGTATTTAAACAGCAGCAGGTTTCAGGCAGCAGTTCCCCTCATTCAGCTCAGTTCTGTGGGCTGCAGCTGCAGACTCATCTCTCGCTGTGCAGCAGAATCCGTAGCTTTAGAGGCAGCTTGAATGTGTTTGACAGCTGGTGTCATCGGGACGTTTCCCTCCGGCTGGATTCTGTCAGTCAGGTTTCATCCTCCAGGCTGGTTTCGGACGCAGGATTGTTTAGTAAAAGTTAGTCTTCTCATTTGGATCCAGTCAGCCAGAGTAGGAGCGCAGCTAATCGCTGAGGAAGCGTCCATAAATGTGTTCTTCTGAAGGATTTCTGCTCTGGAGCTTCATTAAATCACCATGAGTGAAACCTTTGCTGATCAGTTGTGACTGTGAAGGACTTTGTGCCTTGCTCAGGGGCACAGTGGCAGGACTGAACGGGCATCTTTGCAGACCTTTCAGTGCATAGACGACAGTCCCACCAGAATTAAACAAATGGATGGATGGATGATCGTCCTGCAGGTGGTTTCCCAGTTTATCAGAACCTTTGTGGATTCAAACCAGCAACCTCCCAGCTCATTAGTGTGAAGCAGAACCGTTGCAGCATCACGGAGGCTTTCTCCTCTGCAGCACCTGCATCACTGGTGTAATTCTCTTCATTATGAATGAATGAGCTGGTGATTAACCCCCTCTTCACACTCCCCCCGACCCTTCGGCTGTTTCCAGACTCTGCTGCTCTCAGCTGATGCTGGAAATGTCTGCGGCTGCCACCTGAAAGGCGGTGCAGTGAAATAAGACGTGACACTTTGGCATTAAGAGGGCCGCTGCACCGCTGTAACGAGGCAGAACAACCCGCTTAACCCCAGAGCAACGGGAGGAGGAAAGGGAACAAGGAAGCAACTGTTCCTGCTGTTTGTTGTGGAATGAAAATGAAATAAATGCTTTAAAATCGAAGGAGATGACTTGGAGGCAGCATCTTCTTGCATTGTGTCCGCTTTTGTTGCTTTAAACTGTGGCTGCTTGAACATTTTTGGCCTGTAAAGGTTTAAAAGGTGGAATTTGTCCCGTTTGGGGCTAATTTTGTTAGAAATACACTGTTAGAAATAAATCTAAGATGTTCAGAATGAGTTGTTTCCCCCTGTGAGTCTGTAATAATGTGAGTAAAATGAATAATGTGTCAGTTTCTCTGGATCAGGTTCCATGTTATTCTTCCTCCTCTTCGTTGACTTAATTCCTCCTCCTCTCCTTGTCCCTGTATCCCTCTTTTCTTCTTCTTTTTACCCTCCTTTTGCTCTTTTTTGCCTCTAAATTCCTTCTCTTCCTTCGTTCTTTCCAGCACTGACGTGTGATTAAACCTTTTTATCCTTCCTATGTTCTTATTCCTCCTTTCAAACTTCCAGCTCCTGAACTTTTCCCATCTTTCCCCATCTTTAGTCTTTTCAGTTCCTTTTTATTCCCTTTCTTTCTTTCTTCCCTTCCTCCTCCTCTCCTTGTCCCTGTATCCCCCTTTTCTTCTTCTTCTTTTTACCCTCCTTTTGCTCTTTTTTGCCTCTAAATTCCTTCTCTTCCTTCGTTCTTTCCAGCACTGACGTGTGATTTAAACCTTTTTATCCTTCCTATGTTCTTATTCCTCCTTTCAAACTTCCAGCTCCTGAACTTTTCTCATCTTTCCCCATCTTTAGTCTTTTTATTCCCTTTCTTTCTTCCCTTCTTCCTCCTTTTCATTGACTTAATTCCTCCTCCTCTCCTTGTCCCTGTATCCCCCTTTTCTTCTTCTTTTTACCCTCCTTTTGCTCTTTTTTGCCTCTAAATTCCTTCTCTTCCTCCGTTCTTTCCAGCACTGACATGTGATTAAACCTTTTTATCCTTCCTATGTTCTTATTCCTCCTTTCAAACTTCCAGCTCCTGAACTTTTCCCATCTTTCCCCGTCTTTAGAGTCTTTTTATTCCCTTTCCTCCTCCCTCCTGTGTTGTCCAGGCTCGGTTCTCCCCAAACGGTTCTTTCCAGACGCAGGTCTGACTTTGCGGTGTGAGCAGAGGTGAACCGGATCACGGCGCTGCAGTCAGTCAGTGGCAAAGATCCTCTCTAATGCACACGCATTTTCAGCTGCTCGCTTTTACATAATCACCCAGAGACGTGCACCTGTGTGTGTGTGTGTGTGTGTGTGTGTGTGTGTGTGTGTGTGTGTGTGTGTGTGTGTGTGTGTGTGTGTGTGTGTGTGTGTGTGTGTGTGTGTGTGTGTGTGTGTGTGTGTGCTTTACACAGTGGAGGTTAGGGGGGCGGATGCCTTGCTCAGTGGAACGGCAGCAGCTATGAATGAGGAGGGACTCTCCAACCATCCAGTGAATGAAATCTGATGTGTTGCAGGCCTCTGATTCCCATGGGTGCGCACATGCACACACACATGCACACACACACACACACCCATGCAGAAGCTGTGGTATTAATAGATGTGTGAGGGTGACACTGTAATCCCTCGTGGCAGCGGCATTCCTCTTCTCCTGTATCAGTGCACGTCACAGGGAGCTCGAATGCTTTATATCCATCGGTTGCTCCTGTTTAACCGGCTGGTTTCGCTAACTGTTCGTTAACTTGTACTTTAACAGGGAGAAAAAGGTGCCTTCACTTGATCAACATGCAGCTTTTCACCCGTTTTCAAACATTAAGTTAGTCTGCCGTGACCCTGGCTGCCTTTGATGAGACGACCAAATGAAATTAGACCTGGAGGTGCTGCTCGGAGGACTTTCCCCCTGAGGTTGTTACGCAGTCAGTCCAGAGGCTTCAGCCTGACTTTGCAAACCATTTCAAACCATTGCAGCAGCTGCTGGTAACTCAGAGTGATGCAGACCGATTCATATCCTTTTTTTAGGGGATGCATCTGTAGAAAGGAGCTCATGCTGCTCATCCTAAAACCAGTTTTCTGACTCCCTGTGTTTTCTGTGGATAACTCTGATCCTAGTTAGATCCTCCATGGCAGCAGTATGGATACCAGCAGCGGCGCCTCGCCCTCCTCCATCTCTACAACAACAACTCTGATCTGGCTGCAGAAAACTAACTTCCCAGCTTTTCTTCTCTTTGAATCTGTTCCTCTCCAGGATCAAATCAAGGCCAAAAAAAAGCAATTCAAGTGGCTTCAGTGGCTTTCGTGCTACATGTGACATCTTTGGAGACTGTGACCGGTTCCTACTGGTCAACAAACCCTCAAACACCTGCTAACATCTGGCTTTGAGTGCAGTAGGGAAGAGGCTTCGGTCACGTGTTTGTTTCTGTTTATGTGTTTAGCAGAACCTTTTATCCAAAGGGACTTACAGTCATGTGGTTGACCTGGGTTCAAATCCCCTGCAGGAAAGGTATTACCTCCAGTAGGGGTCCTTAGGCCCCCTTACCCTATCTGCCTACCTGTAAGTTGCTCTTGCCTAAGGACTCCTACTGGAGACAGTACCTTTCCTGCAGGGGATTTGAACCCAGATCTCCCACACAAAAGGTGCCAATCATACCACTACTCTATCCAGTATGTGTTAAATGGCTGCAGTAGTTTTTCTCGGCTCGGCTCGGCTCGGTTCGGCACTGATCTGAACACAGAACCCAGACAGTTTGAAGAAGCTACCGATCATTTAATCCATAATTTAGATGAAACTGTTATTATTCTTGCATGTACAGGACTGAAATCTGACTCAAACTAAACCTGAACTCAGCAGTAATTACGAGAATTTGTCTTAACCGGCAGCAATAACCTGTTCATCTGGTCTGCAGGGTCCGTCGCTGGCTGCTTTTCTGACTTTCTGATCACACATGCTCATGTATTCATGGTTGGGTCGAGTCAGAGCGAGTCAGAGCAGCTCTTCAGCTGGCACAACAAGCTGTGATTTCCAAAAAGCACAAACACACACGATGCATTCATGGGACAGATCTCCTGACTGTTCCTGGGACAGACGCCGGGTGTAGCTGCAGGGTTCTGGCGGTACTTCGGACGCTGGCAGAGACTGAAACATGTGACTCATCAGAGCTGGAGCTCTGTTCACCGGCAGCCTCAGGGGCAGCGCTTCCCACCGCCAAGACCTGAGGAGCCCACGCTGCGTTTGAATGCAAAAACAAGATGTCTGCTCCCTGAAACGCACCTTAAAGGAACACAGAGCTTTCTGAATCCAATCAGAGAACCGGTTGGGATGCTCCCTTTGATCGAGCCACCGGAGGAAGTCGTGGCACCAGTTTGGCAGCCAGAGTCGATCCAGTTCAAACCCGGCTGACTGTGTCTGACATTCACCAGAAAAATGAGACGCCGGGCTGCGTTCACGCCTTCTGCTGACACACTCGACCATGTGTGCGCCGCAGGGAGCAGCAGTTGCCCGTTGGCATGGCGACGTGCGTGCTGACCGTTTAGTTGTGTGTCTTTGCTCGTGCACTAATCCGATTCTCTCTGTGGACACGAGCTCCATGACCACGACGTTTTCTGCTGACATCATTTCAGCAAATGTTTGAGTCTTTACTTTTGAGAAACTCCAACCGTCTTCTGGCATAAATCAGTGCTGTGATGTGAGTGTTGCTGTAAGGTTCGTTGTCTCAGAATATTTATACGAAGCTGTCGGAGCAGAACGCCTCGTCTGCCTTAAGCCTGATGTTTAATATTTATATTCAGCGTTAAATGGAGCTCACTTGGTTAATCACCAGCAGTTGAGCCCAAACTTCAGGCGTCACAAATGTCCGCAGAGTGGAAGCCTTTGTTTTTTAGGATCTTTGTAAAATCTGAAGTGCTGGATTCTTTTCCTAAACCTAACATAAGGACCTTCTGTGCCTCAACCTGACCGCACACTGAGTGGAACTGAAAGTAAGCAGTTTATGGATTTAGCAGCATATGGCAGATGAGAACAATGAACTGACTAACTGCTGCTGTAAGGTTCGTTGTCTCAGGATATTTATCCGAAGCTATCGGAGCAGAACGCCTCGCCTGCCTTAAGCGTGATGTTTAATATTTATATCCAGCATTAAATGGAGCTCACTTGGTTAATCACCAGCAGTTGAGCCCAAACTTCAGGCGTCTCAAATGTCCGCAGAGTGGAAGCCTTTGTTTTTTAGGATCTTTGTAAAATCTGAAGTGCTGGATTCTTTTCCTAAACCTAACATAAGGACCTTTAGTGCCTCAACCTGACCGCACACTGAGTGGAGCTGAAAGTAAGCAGTTTATGGATTTAGCAGCATACTGCAGATGAGAACAATGAACTGACTAAACTGTCCAAATGATGGCTCAGAGGCTGGTTTAACCCTGGGTTTCACTGTGGGTCCTTTCCTCGGTGAGAACCTTTGTCTCGACTGATGTTTTTACACTTGTTTGTGAGTTTTTCTACCTTCTGTCACGATCCGTGAAAGCACTGGACTCAGATGCAGGGTAGAATCAATAATCAGACTTTATTTATATAATGATAGTCACTTGAAGAGCAAAGTAATAGATTATAAATTCCTAACCCACTCTCCTCGATACCTATGGGGAGGAGAGTGAGACTATAAAACTTATCAAAAGAAAACTCTCTCCACTCTAGGAGGACAAAACAAAAGGTTATTTAAATATTACAAATAAACTTATCCGAACCGTCGGAGGCTCTATAGAAATTTAACAAACCAATAAACAGAAAGAGACTCCTTCTAATGGAGCTGCTATGAAAGTTATAATTATAAATCAAAGACACTCCTCTACCGGAGATACTACTGAATAAACGACAAGACAAAGAAAACTTCACTTGGATAAATCGATGGCAAAACTTACAACAGAAAATCAGTCTCAAGGAGGAAATCATTGATAAAAAAGATCTTTGGTACTTAGGCTTTAGTTACTTTGGAGGCTGGAGGAAGACAATTCAACACACTGGCAACGAGACGCAGACTAAATACACCTGAGGAACCAAGGGGAACAGGTGGAAACACTTTGGGAATCAGGGAAGACAATGAGACACGGGAGGAAGAGCAAGTTATCTGAAATGAGAGGAGTTGTTCATTTCAAAATAAAACAGGAAGTGACAAGACAAGGTAAAAAAAAACCTAAGAGCCTCTGTGAGACCTGACACCTTCACATGAGTTCTATGAACCATTAGAGGCTGCAGCTCCTGTGGTTTGGACGCCTCAGAAACTCGGGACAGCTTTGAAGAATTCCCAGGGTCTTTGTTTGTGGGTCCTGCCCCCCCCACATCTCCCCTGCAGCAGCTTAAGACCACAAAAATAACCTCCCTGATGTGTCAGTTTAGGACCAGGGACTCACAAAGTGGCTTAAAGTGAGTTAACATTAGGGACACAGGCAGTATCTATGCTAACGTAGCATATGTAGCATCAGTGGTGAAACCACAGTTATTCTTCATAGACATGAGGATATATCCTGAATTATTGGGGGGAGTATCGGGTTGGAAGCTGTGAAGACGTTTGAAAATCCAAACCTAACTCCTTTAGGCACCTGAGCAGAAATCTGACGGCTTAATCCATCAGTTTCAGGGTCAGTTTAATCTAAGTGAATGAGCTCGGCGGCTCTTTCCAGCGCTCTGATCTGACTGTTTAGAAAAGGCATGTTTGTCTGATAGAATGCAGTTTTAATGAGAAACGCTCTCGGTGAGTCATGTCAGGGCTTCCATATCCATTTGTTTGCACTTTAAAATGCAGAGGCCCCGTATTCGCGAGCCCAGCTGCAGCTTTGTTCTCCCGCCTGCATGAAACTGGGCTGAAAACAAATTAGGAGACTGTGAAACTCTGTGAACTGTGTCGTTATTAACCCAATCTGTGGCTGACACCGGAGCATTATTGGCTATTTAAGGTAAACATGCAGAGCTTGTAGACCTCGAGGGGAAGTTTTGTTGCAGCACTTTGTTGATCCCCCCCCCCACAGGAAACCTACATATCAGTGTATCATAATTAACTGAACATTAATTCCCTCTCGGTGGCCCTCACGCTTTGACGCTTTGACCCACAGTGCAGATAGTGTCTCTCAAATTCAGATTTTTAATTAATGCCGCCTTAGATGGGGCTTTGACTGATGTGGCTCTGCTTCTGGGGAAGGTTTATTGGCCCTAAATCTCCACGGAGAAGAATTTATTCAGACGCCGCCGGCTTTGCCGAGTCAACGATGTCACAGAGATGATTACATGTGCGTTTCTTTGACTGCTCTGAGATTTTTCTCTTTTAATAATTACATAATCTCGGCTGTCTGGAGCATTTCTTTTCCCGATTCCACAGCAGCGCCGGGGGCCTTTCTTTGGACTTCCTTTGGCTCATTGCGTCAAGTGTACTTAGTATTTAAAGAATGGTTCCTGTCACCATGACAGAGCAGCCATTTTTGGACTGGGCTCAGCTGGTTTATACCCTGTTTCCTGCAAATAGAAAACCTGGGATGTCCGTCTTCATCGTCATTTAGCGAGAAATCAAGCAGATTTCACTGAGTCACCTGAAGCATAAACTGTGTCTCTGTTGGAAAACGAAGAAGGAAAGTTTTTATCATGAAAGCGTCGTGCTGCAGTGGGATTAAGTTGCTGCTCAGTCACCTTGTCCTGACACAAAAACTGCTAAAAACGCAGCTAAAAGAATCCGAATGCCCTGTTTTCCCTTGTTGCAGCAGCTCAGGTCAGAGAGCTCAGTGCTGAGGTTTTATTAGTGCTCTGATTCCTGCTCAAGCTCAAGGTTTCTGCTGTTTTTCTATATTTGCACCCCAGAAATTAGCTAAACTTCAACCTTTAAACCACTGAGCTCACGATTAGCTTCTGCTGGCGAAAACTGTCCAAAAACTGTGATCTGGGCTCAGTTTGAGGTTTTTTATTTGCCTCATTGCACCTAAAGTTGCTCCAAGATGGAGAATATTACCGTTGGTGTTTAAGCACATGTTTTTTTATTGTTTTTTACGTTATTTAAACCCAAGTTTAGCAACACAAACTATTTCCAGGTGACGTGAACATGGCTGTAAAGCTTGTTTTTTTTTATTAGTGATGAAGCTTCTTGATTTTTGGGAACTTTAATGTCCAAATAGTTTGCTTTATGCATTCAAATGATCGTATATAACTATCTAAGCCTGTTGCTTCTCATTAAGCCCAAATAAGGCTCGTTTGTTCTCTGATTTTGGTTCACAAAATGCTATCAAAGTTAACTGAAGTGACTGTATTCTGCAGGGAAGTGGATCTAAAGAAACAGAGACCAGAGCGTGCAGTTTTTAAAGTTTGCGGCTGAGCAAACGTATCGTGTTAACAGGATCTCTGTCACTGCCAATTTCCCCCATGGAGAAACAGCCCAGATGGGGCGTTAATCTGGATTAACATCTGGATTAACGTGGTTTAAGTGAGGCCGAGCCTCATTCCATGAAAGCTGTGAGGACAGGTGATTGGGGTGGAAAGTGAGCAGGTCGGGGGGGGAGTTTTCTGTCTTCACATCACAGCTGAATGACCTAAAAAGGAAATTCTGTTAAAGATTTCTCAGAGTTTTCTCCACATCTGTCCAGTAACGAGTTTGTTATTCTGCAGTTGGAGCTGTTTGAGTTTAGCCCGGTGAGTCCGACTCGTTGTCTGGCTCTAAGTATTGAAGCCTTTGCAGAGCCCCCCCCCCCGGACCGAATCAGACTGGCCTTAATTCACATAAAGCATACATAAACCATGACTGGAATCCCATAACTCGTGCATCTGCTCATTGGCTCATGCATAGCAAAGAGCCATTAACAGCCACGGTGACGCTTATCTGATGAGTTTCCCCTCAGCACCAATAATCTTTACGATGGAGTAAAATCTGAGTCGTTATTTAACTGCAGTTGTATCGTTCTGCTCATTTTGTGACATTTTAAACTTTAATTTTCCTGTTCCTGCTCTATCAGGTGCTTTCCCAGTCGCACAATCCTTTAAACTAGCTGCCTCCTTTTTATGAACCACCTCAAAGTCATTCAGAGGTCGGCGATTGTTGTCAAACAAAGCAAAAGATGAATGATTTGGAGGAGAATGACGCCCTGCTTCCCGGGTCATTAATGCAGCACCTGAAGGCAGCACGCTGCCACAGAGAGATGGCCGTGCTGTGGTCGACTCTCCTGTCCTGCAACACCGGAGCATCTTTCATTCCCCTCCAGGAAGGACGTCACACACTCTGAAATGTCTCATTGTGCCCCCGCTTTGTCTCTCGATCCGTTTATGAGCCTTTTAAAAGGGATCGGGAGTGAGGAGCATAGGGTCGGAAACTTGCTTTCATGCAGCTGAGGTGAGCTGAGATTAATATCCTGATGAATTTACTTCTAATCTGGAATCTGAAGGAGGTAACTTTGAGTTTAAATGAAGATCCCAGTGCAGAAGCTGATAAAAACTTAGAGATGAGGAGGTGGGATGTAGAGAAATAAAGCAGAAGACTTTTAAAAAGCATCCGTCAGCAGGTGGAATCAGCAGGAAATGTCCCGTTCTTAATGATTCTGCAGCCATGTTTCTGCTTTCTCATTCCTCAGAAATGCAGCTTTTTACGGAGACATTTTAGCTCTTTGTTCAGCTTCCAGCTCTGGGTCAGAGTAGGACTTCTCTTTACTTTGAGTAAAAAGTATCTTCAGAAGGGAACCGGTGACCACGATGGAGCCGATTCTCCAGAAAAGCTGGACTCTGCCTCAGGATCAGACAGAAAACTGTGTTCTTCTGCTGCTCTTTTCGTAAAGTCTGACCCAGGACTAGCTGTGCAGCAGCTCTGCCTCAGGATCAGACAGAAAACGGTGTTTTCTGCTGCTCTTTTCATAAAGTCTGACCCGGGACTAGCTGTGCAGCGGCTCTGCCTCAGGATCAGACTGAAAACGGTGTTTTCTGCTGCTCTTTTCATAAAGTCTGACCAGGACTAGCTGTGCAGCGGCTCTGCCTCAGGATCAGACTGAAAACGGTGTTTTCTAACCAGGACTAGCTGTGCAGCGGCTCTGCCTCAGGATCAGACTGAAAACTGTGTTTTCTGACCCGGGACTAGCTGTGCAGCGGCTCTGCCTCAGAATCAGACAGAAAACTGTGTTTTCTGCTGCTCTTTTCATAAAGTCTGACCAGGACTAGCTGTGCAACGGCTCTGCCTCAGGATCAGACTGAAAACGGTGTTTTCTGACCAGGACTAGCTGTGCAGCGGCTCTGCCTCAGGATCAGACTGAAAACGGTGTTTTCTGACCAGGACTAGCTGTGCAGCAGCTCTGCCTCAGGATCAGACTGAAAACGGTGTTTTCTGCTGCTCTTTTCGTAAAGTCTGACCCAGGACTAGCTGTGCAGCGGCTCTGCCTCAGGATCAGACTGAAAACGGTGTTTTCTGACCCAGGACTAGCTGTGCAGCGGCTCTGCCTCAGAATCAGACTGAAAACGGTGTTTTCTGACCCAGGACTAGCTGTGCAGCGGCTCTGCCTCAGGATCAGACTGAAAACGGTGTTTTCTGACCAGGACTAGCTGTGCAGCGGCTCTGCCTCAGGATCAGACTGAAAACGGTGTTTTCTGACCCAGGACTAGCTGTGCAGCGGCTCTGCCTCAGGATCAGACTGAAAACGGTGTTTTCTGACCAGGACTAGCTGTGCAGCGGCTCTGCCTCAGAATCAGACTGAAAACGGTGTTTTCTGCTGCTCTTTTCATAAAGTCTGACCCAGGACTAGCTGTGCAGCGGCTCTGCCTCAGGATCAGACTGAAAACGGTGTTTTCTGACCAGGACTAGCTGTGCAGCGGCTCTGCCTCAGGATCAGACTGAAAACGGTGTTTTCTGCTGCTCTTTTCATAAAGTCTGACCAGGACTAGCTGTGCAGCGGCTCTGCCTCAGGATCAGACTGAAAACGGTGTTCTTCTGCTGCTCTTTTCATAAAGTCTGACCGGGACTAGCTGTGCAGCGGCTCTGCCTCAGGATCAGACTGAAAACGGTGTTTTCTGACCCAGGACTAGCTGTGCAGCGGCTCTGCCTCAGGATCAGACTGAAAACTGTGTTTTCTGACCAGGACTAGCTGTGCAGCGGCTCTGCCTCAGGATCAGACAGAAAACGGTGTTTTCTGACCCAGGACTAGCTGTGCAGCAGCTCTGCCTCAGGATCAGACAGAAAACGGTGTTTTCTGACCAGGACTAGCTGTGCAGCGGCTCTGCCTCAGGATCAGACTGAAAACTGTGTTTTCTGACCCAGGACTAGCTGTGCAGCGGCTCTGCCTCAGGATCAGACAGAAAACGGTGTTTTCTGACCAGGACTAGCTGTGCAGCGGCTCTGCCTCAGGATCAGACAGAAAACGGTGTTTTCTGACCCAGGACTAGCTGTGCAGCGGCTCTGCCTCAGGATCAGACTGAAAACTGTGTTTTCTGACCAGGACTAGCTGTGCAGCGGCTCTGCCTCAGGATCAGACTGAAAACGGTGTTTTCTGACCAGGACTAGCTGTGCAGCGGCTCTGCCTCAGGATCAGACTGAAAACGGTGTTTTCTGACCAGGACTAGCTGTGCAGCGGCTCTGCCTCAGGATCAGACAGAAAACGGTGTTTTCTGACCAGGACTAGCTGTGCAGCGGCTCTGCCTCAGGATCAGACTGAAAACGGTGTTTTCTGCTGCTCTTTTCATAAAGTCTGACCAGGACTAGCTGTGCAGCGGCTCTGCCTCAGGATCAGACTGAAAACGGTGTTTTCTGCTGCTCTTTTCATAAAGTCTGACCAGGACTAGCTGTGCAGCGGCTCTGCCTCAGGATCAGACAGAAAACGGTGTTTTTTGACCCAGGACTAGCTGTGCAGCGGCTCTGCCTCAGGATCAGACTGAAAACTGTGTTTTCTGACCAGGACTAGCGGCTCTGCCTCGCTCTGGATGATGGCGAGGTGCTGCTGCTGCTGTGGCCTGTTCGCTGACCTGCTGACGCCGCCTCACTCGCTGCTTCCTGTGCTTTGCTGCAGCTCGTTTGCATCTGTTTGGACGCATCTCCTGAAAATGAAGACGAGTCCAGTTAAACTGGTCTGAACAACAACATTTCCAGGGTTCATGAGCAGGGCAGCCTGTGTGTTTCCTCCTCAGCTGTCAGCTTCATGTGTTTTTAACTTCATCTCCAGGGGAACTTTTATTTCTCTGCAATAAAACACATTTTCCAAACACAAGACTGCATGAGGCACATTTTCATTGCTCTGACGGGCCATTAAACCTGTTATATTATACTTTTCTATCCACCAACAGACTCCATAACTGAACTGAAACGTCACATTTCTGTCGTTTTAAAGGAAAGCCAATTCGGCCGTGTTTATTTCCACTTTATTAAAACATTTTTACCGTCTTTACTTCCACTTCTGAACCCGATTTACAGCATTTAGACGAGTTGTACCAGATCCTGGGCCAATCAGAACTTCAGTGTTCAGGGAATATGAACAGGAATCATCTCCAGAGCAAAGATTTTCCATCGTTTTACTTAAATATGTGGCTAATCTTGAATCTAGCAGATCTCACACTGAGCCGGTGCCACCTGACTCTGCAGTCCTGTAACAAACCTGTTCTTCTGAGGCCCGTAAAGCTCAGTTTGCAGGCAGAATTAACCGAGATGTCTTCATTAAATCACTCAAAATACAGTCACGATATGTTGAAAATAAATCTGAAAACCGTTGATATTCGGGCTCATGGCAGCAGACAGAACCGCCCTGTATCCACAGGTGCCGTCTCATACCTTCACTCTGACTTTGACATCGGTTATTACTGAATAATACTACTCATATTCCACAGCTCTGTCTTTCTCATGACAAAAAGATAGAAAATGGAGCTCCAGACCGAGCCGTGTGCTCTCAGGGAAATGGGAGAACCAGGTGCTTGGCTCCTGTTTGCACTTGGGCTCGTCAGGAGTCTCTTATGGCTTGTTGACTCGGTCTTTCAGCCACTTGTTGGGTTCAGATGCAGGAGATTGAGTTTTTGGCAGGGCCTCATCCACAGGATGGAAAGCAAATATATTCTAACCACTTTCGGTGCTTCTATTTCATCTCAAGGAAGCGTTTATTTCAGCGAGCCGTCACCTGGTACAGATTTATGATGTCATCATAACGGATATGGGCGGTTTAGGAGCTCAGCATCACTGGATGTCTCCTCCTGCAGTGAAGCTTCTGTTAATGTCAGCTGCACACGGCTCCTATCAGCTCTCTGCAGCTCAGCTTTTTCTCTTCCGGATCTCCCGGCTGATTGATGCCTGACAGAGAAGTCAGACGGTGGCTGGACAGACTGCTCCACTGGCTGCTATTGATTCCTTTTCACTTAAGCTATAATGAAGTATTGGTCAGCCTGAGGGGGTGTCAGCAGTGCTCAGCGAGGCAGCAGGTGAGAGGAGGCTCGAGACTTAATTACAGCTGGTCCTCGTGTGTTCAGCTTCCCTTCCAGGATTCGTCTGGTGTTTCTGCTAATAATGAAATATGAACTTATAGATTTTTATTCATCCTGGAGGGACTCAAATGTAAGAGGAGCTTAAAAAAGGTGCAGGAATGTACAAAGTGTCTGGATAAGAGGAACCTTTTAATTAAAGGGGGTCTTTGAGGTAACTTCAGTGTTGTTTAGATTATTTTGGCGCACGTTCAGAGCAGCAGCAATAATAACACAAAGTTGGGCCCAAATACAAGTAAAAGTAAAATTAGTGGCTTTTTTAATAGAAAAATTCCATAAAACTCTCATAAAATTGTAATTTTGACCATCTGCAAACTCATGATGAACCTCATGAACCCTAAGATGAGGAAAACTGGTGGAAACGACTGTTTCTTAGGTCCGAACTGAACTCTGAACTGAACTCTGAACTGAACTGAACACTGAACTGAACTCTGAACTAAACTCAGAACTGAACTCTGAACTGAACTCTGAACTCCAACCTGAACTCTGAACTGAACTCTGAACTGAACACTGAACTGAACTCTAAACTGAACTGAACTGAACTCTGAACTGAACTGAACTGAACTCTGAACTGAACTCTAAACTGAACTGAACTCTGAACTGAACTGAACTGAACTCTGAACTGAACTCTGAACTGAACTCTGAACTCCAACCTGAACTCTGAACTGAACTCTGAACTGAACTGAACTGAACTGAACACTGAACTGAACTGAACTGAACTCTGAACTGAACTGAACTCTAAACTGAACTGAACTGAACTCTGAACTGAACTGAACTCTGAACTGAACTCTGAACTGAACTGAACTCTGAACTGAACTCTGAACTAAACTCTGAACTAAACTCTGAACTAAACTCTGAACTGAACTCTGAACTGAACTCTGAACTGAACTCTGAACTGAACTGAACTCTGAATTGAACTGAACTGAACTCTAAACTGAACTCTAAACTGAACTTAACTGAACTCTGAACTGAACGCTGAACTGAACTGAACTCTGAACTGAACTGAACTCTGAACTGAACTGAACTCTGAACTGAACTCTGAACTGAACTCTGAACTGAACTGAACTGAACTCTGAACTGAACTGAACTCTGAACTGAACTGAACTCTGAACTGAACTCTGAACTGAACTCTGAACTGAACTCTGAACTGAACTGAACTGAACTGAACTACACAAACGGGAAAGAAATGGTAACATAAGTGATGCGTTCTGATGGAAAGTATTGATCCAGTTCATCCGTTAAATTCACGGCCCGACCTCTCTGAAAAGGTTTCTGGAAACCAGAAATACGTGCATGTTCCCTGCATTTAAATGCACGTGCACACTGCTCTGATATGACACGCCATGCAATGCTTTCTTCTTCTTCTTTTCTTGTTAATTGACCTTAAACAGGTGTTTTATTTTCTAATGTTCTATTATTATCGACTATTTATTGATTTGATTGATTTGTGTTCGTTACAGTCGTGAAAGTTAATGGAACTTAAGCATCATGTTGTAAAAACTCAGACTAACAGCGGAATAAATTAGTCTAAGAGTGGCTGATTAAATAACAGAAAAGGTGTGTCATCCAGAACTAATAAGTCTGACTCTCCAGGCTAAGCGTGACACACGTGCACGAGGCTAAGCGTGACACACGTGCACGAGGCTAAGCGTGACACACGTGCACGAGGCTAAGCGTGACACACGTGCACGAGGCTCGTATGAGAACTATACAGACAGGAGGACATGGGAAACACATGCCTCCTAACGGTCACCTGATCCACAGGAAGCCATCCTCCCCTTCCATTAATCTGAGTGCTGCTCGTATGGATGTAAGCCAGCAGCCATCGGGGGGGTAAAAACATCCATATTTATTTTTAATTACGTCTCACTGCCTGCAGAACATTATTTTATTGGGTTTGTGATGTTTTGATCAATGTTCTTCATCGGAAAATAGTAATTTCACCCATATGTGTACTAGGTGTAACACGGTCGTCATGGTTACAACAAATTTTCTCACTTTTAAGATGGATTTAAGCTGTCGTGAAGTCTGGAGGTCATCTTTACATCCTCTCATCTGCTGTATTCGTCATTTCTCTGTCAGTATTTTGCTGTATTCGAAGCATTTTGATGGGATTTGACTGTTGAATGGATGAGATTTGTAACTTAAAGAGTTACAAAGCCGGCAGGGCGTCATTCCACCTTAAATCCAGGGAAACGGTGACTCTGTGTTGTTCTGCCTGAGGGAGATTTAGCTCTGAGCAAGCTGCCCATAAATGGCCACAAATACACAGTGGAGACGGGCGATAGAAAGGCAGGCAGAGAGATGAACAACAGAGGGAATATAAGGCTGGAAACGGTCAAGAAACGGCGAGAAAGGTTCAAGAAACGGCGAGAAAGGTTCAAGAAACGGCGAGAAAGAGGGAAATCAGATGGAATGAATTTAAATAAGGCAGAAATAGGGGCTAAAGAAGTGAGCAAGGACAAGAGAAAGTGATCCAACTTAAACACAGGAAGTGCCAAAGAAACCTCTTTTAAGAGCAACTGAGATCCTGTAATTCACTGGAAAACTGTCCTGAAGCTGGCTAAAGGGAGGTTCTCCTGTCCTGAAGCTGGCTAAAGGGAGGTTCTCCTGTCCTGAAGCTGGCTAAAGGGAGGTTCTCCCATCCTGAAGCTGGCTAAAGGGAGGTTCTCCCGTCCTGAAGCTGGCTAAAGGGAGGTTCTCCCGTCCTGAAGCTGGCTAAAGGGAGGTTCTCCCGTCCTGAAGCTGGCTAAAGGGAGGTTCTCCTGTCCTGAAGCTGGCTAAAGGGAGGTTCTCCCGTCCTGAAGCTGGCTAAAGGGAGGTTCTCCTGTCCTGAAGCTGGCTAAAGGGAGGTTCTCCCGTCCTGAAGCTGGCTAAAGGGAGGTTCTCCCATCCTGAAGCTGGCTAAAGGGAGGTTCTCCCATCCTGAAGCTGGCTAAAGGGAGGTTCTCCCGTCCTGAAGCTGGCCAAAGGGAGGTTCTCCCGTCCTGAAGCTGGCCAAAGGGAGGTTCTCCCGTCCTGAAGCTGGCCAAAGGGAGGTTCTCCCGTCCTGAAGCTGGCCAAAGGGAGGTTCTCCCTGTCCTGAAGCTGGCTAAAGGGAGGTTCTCCCGTCCTGAAGCTGGCTAAAGGGAGGTTCTCCCATCCTGAAGCTGGCTAAAGGGAGGTTCTCCCGTCCTGAAGCTGGCTAAAGGGAGGTTCTCCCGTCCTGAAGCTGGCTAAAGGGAGGTTCTCCCGTCCTGAAGCTGACTAAAGGGAGGTTCTCCCGTCCTGAAGCTGGCTAAAGGGAGGTTCTCCCGTCCTGAAGCTGGCTAAAGGGAGGTTCTCCCGTCCTGAAGCTGGCTAAAGGGAGGTTCTCCTGTCCTGAAGCTGGCTAAAGGGAGGTTCTCCTGTCCTGAAGCTGGCTAAAGGGAGGTTCTCCCTGTCCTGAAGCTGGCTAAAGGGAGGTTCTCCTGTCCTGAAGCTGACTAAAGGGAGGTTCTCCCGTCCTGAAGCTGGCTAAAGGGAGGTTCTCCCGTCCTGAAGCTGGCTAAAGGGAGGTTCTCCCGTCCTGAAGCTGGCTAAAGGGAGGTTCTCCCGTCCTGAAGCTGGCTAAAGGGAGGTTCTCCCATCCTGAAGCTGGCTAAAGGGAGGTTCTCCCGTCCTGAAGCTGGCTAAAGGGAGGTTCTCCCGTCCTGAAGCTGGCTAAAGGGAGGTTCTCCCGTCCTGAAGCTGACTAAAGGGAGGTTCTCCCGTCCTGAAGCTGGCTAAAGGGAGGTTCTCCCGTCCTGAAGCTGGCTAAAGGGAGGTTCTCCCGTCCTGAAGCTGGCTAAAGGGAGGTTCTCCTGTCCTGAAGCTGGCTAAAGGGAGGTTCTCCTGTCCTGAAGCTGGCTAAAGGGAGGTTCTCCTGTCCTGAAGCTGGCTAAAGGGAGGTTCTCCCGTCCTGAAGCTGGCTAAAGGGAGGTTCTCCCGTCCTGAAGCTGGCTAAAGGGAGGTTCTCCCGTCCTGAAGCTGGCTAAAGGGAGGTTCTCCTGTCCTGAAGCTGGCTAAAGGGAGGTTCTCCTGTCCTGAAGCTGGCTAAAGGGAGGTTCTCCCGTCCTGAAGCTGACTAAAGGGAGGTTCTCCCGTCCTGAAGCTGGCTAAAGGAAGGTTCTCCCGTCCTGAAGCTGGCTAAAGGGAGGTTCTCCCGTCCTGAAGCTGGCTAAAGGGAGGTTCTCCCGTCCTGAAGCTGGCTAAAGGGAGGTTCTCCCGTCCTGAAGCTGGCTAAAGGGAGGTTCTCCCGTCCTGAAGCTGACTAAAGGGAGGTTCTCCCTGTCCTGAAGCTGGCTAAAGGGAGGTTCTCCCGTCCTGAAGCTGGCTAAAGGGAGGTTCTCCCGTCCTGAAGCTGGCTAAAGGGAGGTTCTCCCGTCCTGAAGCTGGCTAAAGGGAGGTTCTCCCGTCCTGAAGTTGGCTAAAGGGAGGTTCTCCCGTCCTGAAGCTGGCTAAAGGGAGGTTCTCCTGTCCTGAAGCTGGCTAAAGGGAGGTTCTCCCGTCCTGAAGCTGGCTAAAGGGAGGTTCTCCCGTCCTGAAGCTGACTAAAGGGAGGTTCTCCCTGTCCTGAAGCTGGCTAAAGGGAGGTTCTCCCGTCCTGAAGCTGGCTAAAGGGAGGTTCTCCCGTCCTGAAGCTGGCTAAAGGGAGGTTCTCCCGTCCTGAAGCTGGCTAAAGGGAGGTTCTCCCGTCCTGAAGCTGGCTAAAGGGAGGTTCTCCCGTCCTGAAGCTGGCTAAAGGGAGGTTCTCCCGTCCTGAAGCTGGCTAAAGGGAGGTTCTCCCGTCCTGAAGCTGGCTAAAGGGAGGTTCTCCCGTCCTGAAGCTGGCTAAAGGGAGGTTCTCCCGTCCTGAAGCTGGCAAAAGGGAGGTTCTCCCGTCCTGAAGCTGGCAAAAGGGAGGTTCTCCCGTCCTGAAGCTGGCTAAAGGGAGGTTCTCCCGTCCTGAAGCTGGCTAAAGGGAGGTTCTCCCGTCCTGAAGCTGGCTAAAGGGAGGTTCTCCCGTCCTGAATCTGGCCAAAATAAAGGTTGAGGGACTCGATTAGAGGTCCGATCTGTGCTGCTGATCAGTACCAAAGAGCTGAGCACTGTGCACGTGCACGTGCACGGGAAGGTCAGGTAAGGTCAGTGTGCGGCGAAAGCTGCTGAAAGTTTGTCAGGAAATGATTCAAATCGATGTAACGGAGGCTCTGGGGTGGTGGCCACGTTCCTTTAGATTATAAACTATTAACTATTATATATATTAACTATTAACTATTATATATATTAACTATTAACTATTATATATATTAACTATTAACTATTATATATATTAACTATAACTATTATATGTATTAACTATAACTATTATAAACTACCGTCTGTGGTCACATGATGCGTCACCTTCATGTTTATTGGACTTGATGACACCTGCACAGGTGATCTGGTTTTAAACTGGGAGAACTGGGCTGGTTTTAAACTGGGAGAACTGGGCTGGTTTTAAACTGGGAGAACTGGGAATGCTGTCAGACTGGGCTGGTTTTAAACTGGGAGAACTGGGCTGGTTTTAAACTGGGAGAACTGGGCTGGTTTTAAACTGGGAGAACTGGGCTGGTTTTAAACTGGGAGAACTGGGAATCCTGTCAGGCTGGGCTGGTTTTAAACTGGGAGAACTGGGAATCCTGTCAGGCTGGGCTGGTTTTAAACTGGGAGAACTGGGAGAACTGGGCTGGTTTTAAACTGGGAGAACTGGGCTGGTTTTAAACTGGGAGAACTGGGCTGGTTTTAAACTGGTCTTCTTGGCCTTCCCTCTTCTTTTTTGTTCGTTTTCTTCTCCCTTGGGTCCATTTCATACCGACTGTTGGACTTTTAAAGTTGTCACGGAGTTTAAAACCAGTTTAACTGAGCTGAGTCGCCTTCCAGGAGGTGGAGGAATGGCCTAACTCTGCGTGTGCACGGATCTGTGCACGTGTGAATATTCTAAATGTAGTTCATGGATCATTCGGCTCTAAATCACGACATCACTGGCTGTTTTAGCGCTTCAGGAAACCTCCTCGACAGGCAGCTACTTCTTGCACGGCGTGCACGCATGCATGCATGCATGCACGCCAGCCGGCGTGTGTGCGCACGTGTCTGTGCATCTGTCCAGAAGGGCCCTGTCACCCTGGGCGTAGTGCGATGTGAAGTGACAGATCTGGATCAGCAGGGAGACCGGCCACGGTTAAATAATGCAGCAGCTCGGCTTCGTTCACCTGAATTATGGAGACTGAGGAGTTGTGTTTCTTGGGAGCATTTTTCTTGTGACACAGTGTGTCTGACGGCTTCGGGCCAGACAGCCGGCAGCTCTTCAGACAGTCTGGAGGTCAGTCGGGGAGCGACGGACATCTTTAACAAGGCGCTGGTTTCTGGCTCATCTGCAGGTAAAAGGATGGAATCGTGTTAAACTGCAGGTAATTTAATGCAAAGTTGTCTCTTTACGGATGAAAAGCAGTGAGAGGGGGGCTGTTTTCACAGCTGGAGGAAGTTCCAGCTGCTACTGATGGAGTTGATTTTAGCTTAGTGTTGGAGAGTTAACTGAATGATGGTTGTTGAGAAGGTTTGTGAGGGATTGTGGGAAATAGCAGCACATCCCATGAGCTGTGTTTTGGTCTGGTTCTGATAAGGAATGCTGGCTGAAAATGTCCCGATGCCTCCCCCAATACTCAGTTTGTATTTATCATGTTTTAAGGAGCGTGAACCATAGCAGATGGTGAAATGCTGTCGTGTGATGAGCAGTTTGCAGAGTTTTTTATTAGGTTTAAGGTTAAGATGGCTGTTATTTAGGCAGGTGGCGTCCACGTGGATAAGCAGCACCTCGTGCCTCACACACTTTCAGCTGCTCCTGCCTCCATCACACATTCACAAACTGACAGTCGCTGATAAGACACCGAAAGGTCGAGTGTGTGTGGTCCGGACTGCCTTATTTCAGCTGACACCTGATGTCAGGCTTCCTCGGTTGCTGTCCTGGTGTTTGAGGTCATGCTTAAAGTCACACTGGCTGATGACCTAATTCTGGAGTTATTTACACTTGATTTCACTTGTCTGGACATTTCTGAGATGATTTGAAAAGTTCTCCTTGAGGAAATTTAGGTGATTTAGATGAGAAAAGGTTCCATGGGGGTCCCAGGTGTGGTCCTGTGTGTGATCTGGATGGGAGAGGAGACTCAGACTGAAGCAGACGGGACAGCTGGGATGAAATAAAGGATGAAGGAGGAGGTAGAAGCATGTTGTAGGTCAGACTGTCAGAGAGGCGAAGGGAGTGGTCCCCAGTGTGGAGATGAAACTGTTTCCCCAGCAGCAGCAGGAGGAGGAGGATCCGTCCACAGGTTTGGTTTCAGACTGTCTTCGTGTTGTTTTAGGCAGCATGAAAGATTAATGGAGCTGAAGAGGCTGGCTGGGCGAGGCTGAGGGCGCTCTTTTCGAGACGTTGGGGGAACAGGAACAGACTGGGAGGAGCTGAGGTGCTCCGCATCCTACAGTTTGACAGATATACGGCGCAGTCGGGACGGTTTGGGTGAAAGAGTCCTGAAAAAGCTTTAATCAGCATCCGAGGTTGGGTGTTAACGTGGTTTGATGCAGCCTTTTGTCTCCACTGATGAAGCTGCACCATTACAGGCGCTCAGAACAGCTGTAACAGCTGCATACATACAGCTGCATACATACAGCTGCATACATACAGCTGCATACAGCTGCATACATACAGCTGCATACAGCTGCATACAGCTGCATACATACAGCTGCATACATACAGCTGCATACATACAGCTGCATACATACAGCTGCATACATACAGCTGCATACAGCTGCATACATACAGCTGCATACAGCTGCATACAGCTGCATACATACAGCTGCATACATACAGCTGCATACATACAGCTGCATACAGCTGCATACAGCTGCAAACATACAGCTGCATACATACAGCTGCAAACAGCTGCATACAGCTGCATACATACAGCTGCATACAGCTGCATACATACAGCTGCATACACACAGCTGCATACATACAGCTGCAAACAGCTGCATACATACAGCTGCATACATACAGCTGCATACATACAGCTGCATACATACAGCTGCATACATACAGCTGCATACATACAGCTGCATACATACAGCTGCAAACAGCTGCATACAGCTGCATACATACAGCTGCAAACAGCTGCATACATACAGCTGCATACAGCTGCATACATACAGCTGCATACATACAGCTGCATACATACAGCTGCAAACAGCTGCATACAGCTGCATACATACAGCTGCATACAGCTGCATACATACAGCTGCATACACACAGCTGCATACATACAGCTGCAAACAGCTGCATACATACAGCTGCATACATACAGCTGCATACATACAGCTGCATACATACAGCTGCATACAGCTGCATACAGCTGCATACATACAGCTGCAAACAGCTGCATACATACAGCTGCATACAGCTGCATACATACAGCTGCATACATACAGCTGCATACATACAGCTGCATACATACAGCTGCATACATACAGCTGCATACATACAGCTGCAGACATACAGCTGCATACAGCTGCATACAGCTGCATACATACAGCTGCAAACAGCTGCATACATACAGCTGCATACAGCTGCATACATACAGCTGCATACATACAGCTGCATACATACAGCTGCATACATACAGCTGCAAACAGCTGCATACATACAGCTGCAAACAGCTGCATACATACAGCTGCAAACAGCTGCATACATACAGCTGCAAACAGCTGCATACATACAGCTGCATACATACAGCTGCATACAGCTGCATACATACAGCTGCATACATACAGCTGCAGACATACAGCTGCATACAGCTGCATACATACAGCTGCAAACAGCTGCATACATACAGCTGCATACATACAGCTGCATACATACAGCTGCAAACAGCTGCATACATACAGCTGCATACATACAGCTGCATGCAGCTGCATACATACAGCTGCATACATACAGCTGCATACATACAGCTGCAAACATACAGCTGCATACATACAGCTGCATACATACAGCTGCAAACATACAGCTGCATACATACAGCTGCAAACAGCTGCATACATACAGCTGCATACAGCTGCATACATACAGCTGCATACATACAGCTGCAAACAGCTGCATACATACAGCTGCATACATACAGCTGCATACATACAGCTGCATACATACAGCTGCAAACATACAGCTGCATACATACAGCTGCAAACAGCTGCATACATACAGCTGCATACATACAGCTGCAAACAGCTGCATACATACAGCTGCAAACAGCTGCATACATACAGCTGCATACATACAGCTGCAAACAGCTGCAAACATACAGCTGCATACATACAGCTGCATACAGCTGCATACAGCTGCATACATACAGCTGCATACATACAGCTGCATACATACAGCTGCATACATACAGCTGCATACATACAGCTGCATACATACAGCTGCAAACAGCTGCATACATACAGCTGCATACATACAGCTGCATACATACAGCTGCAAACATACAGCTGCATACATACAGCTGCAAACAGCTGCATACATACAGCTGCATACATACAGCTGCATACAGCTGCATACATACAGCTGCAAACAGCTGCAAACATACAGCTGCATACATACAGCTGCATACAGCTGCATACAGCTGCATACATACAGCTGCATACATACAGCTGCATACATACAGCTGCATACATACAGCTGCATACATACAGCTGCATACATACAGCTGCAAACAGCTGCATACATACAGCTGCATACATACAGCTGCAAACATACAGCTGCATACATACAGCTGCAAACAGCTGCATACATACAGCTGCATACATACAGCTGCATACAGCTGCATACATACAGCTGCATACATACAGCTGCATACATACAGCTGCAAACAGCTGCATACATACAGCTGCATACATACAGCTGCATACATACAGCTGCAAACAGCTGCATACATACAGCTGCATACATACAGCTGCATACATACAGCTGCATACAGCTGCATACATACAGCTGCATACATACAGCTGCATACATACAGCTGCATACAGCTGCATACAGCTGCAAACATACAGCTGCATACATACAGCTGCAAACAGCTGCATACAGCTGCATACATACAGCTGCATACAGCTGCATACATACAGCTGCATACACACAGCTGCATACATACAGCTGCAAACAGCTGCATACATACAGCTGCATACATACAGCTGCATACATACAGCTGCATACATACAGCTGCATACAGCTGCATACAGCTGCATACATACAGCTGCATACATACAGCTGCATACATACAGCTGCAAACAGCTGCATACAGCTGCATACATACAGCTGCAAACAGCTGCATACATACAGCTGCATACAGCTGCATACATACAGCTGCATACATACAGCTGCATACATACAGCTGCAAACAGCTGCATACAGCTGCATACATACAGCTGCATACAGCTGCATACATACAGCTGCATACACACAGCTGCATACATACAGCTGCAAACAGCTGCATACATACAGCTGCATACATACAGCTGCATACATACAGCTGCATACATACAGCTGCATACAGCTGCATACAGCTGCATACATACAGCTGCAAACAGCTGCATACATACAGCTGCATACAGCTGCATACATACAGCTGCATACATACAGCTGCATACATACAGCTGCATACATACAGCTGCATACATACAGCTGCATACATACAGCTGCAGACATACAGCTGCATACAGCTGCATACAGCTGCAGACATACAGCTGCATACAGCTGCATACAGCTGCATACATACAGCTGCAAACAGCTGCATACATACAGCTGCATACAGCTGCATACATACAGCTGCATACATACAGCTGCATACATACAGCTGCATACATACAGCTGCAAACAGCTGCATACATACAGCTGCAAACAGCTGCATACATACAGCTGCAAACAGCTGCATACATACAGCTGCAAACAGCTGCATACATACAGCTGCATACATACAGCTGCATACAGCTGCATACATACAGCTGCATACATACAGCTGCAGACATACAGCTGCATACAGCTGCATACATACAGCTGCAAACAGCTGCATACATACAGCTGCATACATACAGCTGCATACATACAGCTGCAAACAGCTGCATACATACAGCTGCATACATACAGCTGCATGCAGCTGCATACATACAGCTGCATACATACAGCTGCATACATACAGCTGCAAACATACAGCTGCATACATACAGCTGCATACATACAGCTGCAAACATACAGCTGCATACATACAGCTGCAAACAGCTGCATACATACAGCTGCATACAGCTGCATACATACAGCTGCATACATACAGCTGCAAACAGCTGCATACATACAGCTGCATACATACAGCTGCATACATACAGCTGCATACATACAGCTGCAAACATACAGCTGCATACATACAGCTGCAAACAGCTGCATACATACAGCTGCATACATACAGCTGCAAACAGCTGCATACATACAGCTGCAAACAGCTGCATACATACAGCTGCAAACAGCTGCAAACATACAGCTGCATACATACAGCTGCATACAGCTGCATACAGCTGCATACATACAGCTGCATACATACAGCTGCATACATACAGCTGCATACATACAGCTGCAAACAGCTGCATACATACAGCTGCATACATACAGCTGCATACAGCTGCATACAGCTGCATACATACAGCTGCATACATACAGCTGCATACATACAGCTGCATACATACAGCTGCAAACAGCTGCATACATACAGCTGCATACATACAGCTGCATACATACAGCTGCAAACATACAGCTGCATACATACAGCTGCAAACAGCTGCATACATACAGCTGCATACATACAGCTGCATACATACAGCTGCAAACAGCTGCATACATACAGCTGCAAACAGCTGCATACATACAGCTGCATACATACAGCTGCATACATACAGCTGCATACATACAGCTGCATACATACAGCTGCAAACAGCTGCATACATACAGCTGCATACATACAGCTGCATACATACAGCTGCATACAGCTGCATACATACAGCTGCATACAGCTGCATACAGCTGCATACATACAGCTGCATACATACAGCTGCAAACATACAGCTGCATACACACAGCTGCATACAGCTGCATACATACAGCTGCATACATACAGCTGCATACATACAGCTGCATACATACAGCTGCATACAGCTGCATACATACAGCTGCATACAGCTGCATACATACAGCTGCAAACATACAGCTGCATACAGCTGCATACATACAGCTGCATACATACAGCTGCATACATACAGCTGCATACATACAGCTGCATACATACAGCTGCATACATACAGCTGCATACATACAGCTGCATACAGCTGCATACATACAGCTGCATGCATACAGCTGCATACATACAGCTGCAAACATACAGCTGCATACATACAGCTGCATACAGCTGCATACAGCTGCATACATACAGCTGCATACATACAGCTGCATACATACACATAGATTTGTGTTCTCAGCCAATCGCTGCACGCCTGCCTGGTCTGAACCAATCACCAAACAGCTGCAGCACATGCCAGATGTTTGAAATCTTTGGTGTCGGGTTGGTTTTGTGCATCAGACACAGACGGAAACAGCTGCTCCTTGGTGTAGCTGAAGGGGATTTTACAGCATTTTATGCTAGTGACAGCGCTGCATTATCAGCATAGCAGGAGATTCCTCCTCCTCCTCAGTCTGTCAGGACCCCCCCCCCCATCAGTGGCTGAACTCATCCCTCTTTCAGTCTGAAATATTAGTCACTGACTTTTCCATTTCTTTATTATTATTAACCAGTCTGAGAGACCTTATAGTTTCCCGTCACCCCCCCAATAACTCTTCTCTCCAGTTTAAAATGAAGGAATTAAAAGAGCTGATATTTAAGTCCTGGTTTAACCTCCTTTTGTTTGTCTTTTTTAGACTTTTTTATATTTAAACTTTGCTTCTAAATGAATTACTTATTAAGTTTTTCATCTTTTTGTTTAAATCTAGCTTTTGGGTGACACATAAATGTGGCAGAACACGTGGCTGAGATGAGCCAAAGCTTTTAAAAACACACTTTTATTGAATACTGTGACAACATTTCAGTTGACGACACATTTTCTTCGCAACATTTGTCTCATCCCAGTGACTCTGCAGCCTCGTATAAAGACCTCATCGAAGTAAGAACGGCTCAAAGCTGCAGAAGAAGCTGAGTGAGGGCAGCAAACGGACTGATGCTGCAGGAGTGAGTGTCGGACCTTTCTCAGTGCAGCTCCTCAGCAGATCTGATTTATTCTGGCTGTGTTTGGACACATTTTGCTGCTAATGGCAGCTGGTAAAGCTCCGCAGGCCACAGCATGTCCCCATAATGCAGCAGGTGCATCTGTCGGGTTTTTCTGTATCGCACCGCTGCAGCCGGTGAAGAAAAAAGGTCACGACGAGGGATTTATTTCACGGTAAATCAGCTGAACTCAGCCCACTGACCTTTTTCCTCTTGCTGCACTGTTGTGCCTCCAGATCTGACTGAAATGGGTCCAAAACAAAAGCTTTGAGTGTTTATTTTGGACCAAACCTTCTGTACAGGTAAAGATCAGTCGGATTCAGCGCTAAAAAGCCAACTAAGTGCTTCTGTTTACTGATGTTTTCATCACCATAAAGTCCTGAACGACACGGGACCAGAACAAACAGCCAATTAAAAAGCTTGTACCCGGAGCTGCTTCCCGTTACGTAGCGACTCTTTCTGACTTCCGATGCAGTGAATCTGCTCCTGAATGACCTCTGAATGACCTCTGAATGACCTCTGAATGACCTCTGAATGACCTCTGAAGGCCGGTTGTCTTCTGTCTAATTCAGACTAGTCACTTTTTAATATTTCTGCATTGGTAGCCGCTCTGGAACAGATGACATCTGGACACATCTGGACCTTTTGCTGTGGTCTTTCTGCTGTTCATGGCTTCGTGGTGTTAGGTGTGCACGTTACACGTGCACGTTACACGTGCACGTTGCATGTGATCACAGTGGGACTTGTTTGTGGACAGAAGGAAGTCGCCACAGAATAAAAGCTCACGTTTGATGATGTTTTTCTGAGTTTAATGTCTGAACTTATCCAGTTTAAAATGAAATGAACTCCTTTCTGGATTCAGTTGCAGGTCAGCTCTGGCCTTCATCTGCACTTCTTTCTCGTCCTAATGGATGGAATAAATGAAAAATCAATAGATTTAGTTTATAGACGGATTGATCTAGTCTTATTTAAGACTTTTAGCTTCCAGATGCAGTCTACCTTTCTGTGGAAAGCAGCCATGATGCAAACACATCAGCACACTTCCAGGTTACCTGAGCTATAATGCAGCCTCCATTATTGGGATTTATTGATTATTACAATGTGTTGATGCATCCGTGTGCTGCTGCTGAGATAAATGGAATAAAGAGGATTCTTTTCATGGCCACAGCTTTCCCAGCTGAGCAGCATCTGTTTGCACGTTGAAGGATGTGCTGGAGAGTAATGAATCTATGTAATGTGATGCAGCGAGATGCAGACGTTTCTCTTTGGGTTTCCTTTGGTCTGGTCTGGCTTTTCCCTAAATTCGTTTGAGTTTTTCAACAAACATGAGCTGCTGATGGAGGTCAAACCCTTAAAGGTCCAGTTTCACACGCCCTGATGATGATGCTCTTCAGTGGGCCTCTTAGATATGAAATGCTATCATTTCAGCAGGCAGATGTTGACAGATGTTGAGGCATACTTGCATCCGATTCAGTGAAATTAGATCCACAGAATTGTCTTCATGCTCGGGACGAATGTAAAAGCTTTGGAAGTCATGCTGCAGATGGAAATGACGTTAAACTTCCTGTGGTGACACGTTTCTTCATTAAAAACCCGATGATTTATGCTCATAAAGAACATTTCTGCCACAGCTAATGAACACAGGCGTAGTTTATGCTTCTCCGTCGTAGCCTGACAGATTCTAACGACACGTGGCGTGGAAGCGGGCCGTGATTGGTCCGCTCTGAACTAATTAACTAACTAACTAACTAATTAATAACTAAGTAATTTCTTCCTTAATGGCTGAACACGGCAGAGAAGCTCGTTGACATTCAAAATGATCTAAAGTGCATTTGTTCATCCAGGTTGTAAATTCACCCGTTCAGCCTCGGCCGGTCGTACAGACGCCCCCCCCCCAGCTGTAACCACACAAACACTCAGCCACACCCCCCTACCGGCGTGGATAACTGCAGAGTAACTGTTCCCTCGCTAAATAACGACGCCGTTATGGAGGAGTCTAAAGTAGGACTAAAGTGTGAGTAAATTCCAGCACAGAAAGACACGCTGATGGCATCTGATGCCGAACTGATTTGATCTGAGCTGTGAGGTGAGCAGGGGGGGGGCATGTGGGATCTGATCGCTGTCACGTCGCGGCGCCCTCTTTCCACGCTCTGCCTGCAAACCTTCCCACGGCGGCCGGTTCTGCTCGGGGGTTTCGGGCTGCAGACAAAGCGCTCAGATAGTGGGAATAAAGTCATTTTATTGTTGTTTTTTTAGAGTGATGGATGTGTGTGTCTGTGTGTTTGTGTGTGTGTGTGTGTGTGTGTCTGTGTGTGTGTGTGTGTGTCTCTGTGTGTGTGTCTGTGTGTGTGTCTGTGTGTGTGTCTGTGTGTGTGTCTGTGTGTGTGTGTGTGTGTGTGTGTCTGTGTGTGTGTCTGTGTGTGTGTGTGTGTGTGTGTGTGTGTGTGTGTGTGTGTCTGTGTGTGTGTGTGTGTCTGTGTGTGTGTGTGTGTGTGTGTGTGTGTGTCTCTGTGTGTGTGTCTGTGTGTGTGTGTGTGTGTGTGTCTGTGTGTGTGTGTGTGTGTGTGTGTGTGTGTGTGTGTGTCTGTGTGTGTGTGTGTGTGTCTGTGTGTGTGTGTGTGTGTGTGTGTGTGTGTGTGTGTGTGTGTGTGTGTGTGTGTGTGTGTGTGTGTGTGTGTGTGTGTGTGTGTGTGTGTGTGTGTGTGTGTGTGAGTCTGTGTGTGTGTGTGTGTGTGTCTGTGTCTGTGTCTGTGTGTGTGTGTGTGTGTGTGTGTGTGTGTCTGTGTGTGTGTGTGTGTGTGTGTGTGTGTGTGTGTCTGTGTGTGTGTGTGTGTGTGTGTGTGTGTGTGTGTGTGTGTGTGTGTGTGTGAGTCTGTGTCTGTGTCTGTGTGTGTGTGTGTGTGTGTGTGTGTGTGTGTGTGTGTGAGTCTGTGTGTGTGTGTGTGTGTGTGTGTGTGTCTGTGTCTGTGTCTGTGTCTGTGTGTGTGTGTGTGTGTGTGTGTGTGTGTGTGTGTGTGTGTGTGTGTGTCTGTGTCTGTGTCTGTGTCTGTGTGTGTGTGTGTGTGTGTGTGTCTGTGTGTCTGTGTGTGTGTGTGTGTGTGTGTGTGTGTGTGTGAGTCTGTGTCTGTGTCTGTGTGTGTGTGTGTGTGTGTGTGTGTGTGTGTGTGTGTGAGTCTGTGTGTGTGTGTGTGTGTGTGTGTGTGTCTGTGTCTGTGTCTGTGTCTGTGTCTGTGTCTGTGTGTGTGTGTGTGTGTGTGTGTGTGTGTGCCAGGTTAAGCATGCATTCCTGCAGCTTAAGAGAAGGCAGTAGGACTACTTTTTGTAAGATGATGAAAGCCTCCACACCTTTATGTGCAGCATTGCTCTCATCTTGAACAACTTTTTTAGTTCTTGGAGAAGCTTCTTAAAGCTTTAAAGGTGTTATTTGGACGTTTTGTCCCCCAAATATGTTATGTTATGTAATGTTTATGCATTTAGCAGAAGCTTTTATTCAAAGCGACTTACAGGTAGGCAGGTAGGGTTAGGGGGTCTTGCCTAAGGACCCCTACTGGAGGTAATACCTTTCATGCAGGGGATTTGAACCCAGATCTCACACATGGAAGGTTGGAATCTTACCACTAAATACCAGCTGCACAGATGTTAATTTCAGCTATTGATTGTATGAGAATCAGCAGAAGATGGAGTCGTCCTAACCTGGAAAAAGCCAGAATAACAGTAACTTTGATCTCTCTAATCAGTCCCAGGCTGGGAACAGCTGGCGAGCCTCACTTTTTACCAAGTCAAACATGTTTGTGGGTGAGGAGACGGGGGGGGGGGGGGGACATCAGACTTAAACACAGCAGACCTGTCCGTCCCACTTTTATCCTACAAGCATCGTCTGTTTTTAGAAACTGGGCCAGTTTGTGTTATAACTCCAGTTGTAACCATGGTGACAAATGTCCCCAAACTTTACTGACCCAAAGCACCGTCTTTCAGAACCTTATTGTCCCCCATGGAGCTTCACTGCTCCGTCATAAAATGGTGATTTGTGATAGTTCAGGAAAAATGTGACGTTATTCAGCTCTCCGTGGGTCAGGAGAGTGAAAATCACTCATATGTGGTTTTACAGGTCAGTCGGTCGTTGTTTAAACTTCTCTTTAAGAACCGAAAACGTCCCGTCGACTGTCTCTAATCGCACTGAACAGGAAGCAAGAGCTTAATCAAACGGGTCATCTTCAGTGAGAAGATGTGAGCAGGAGCGTTTAAACCAAGGCGTTCAAATATCATTTAAACATCGAGAGGTTTCAAGCAGCTGGGTTAAAGGAAATGAGTCATTTTATTGGACATTAAGAATAGTTTTTCATTGTTTGAACGTCTCAAAGTGATGAGTCAGACAAATACCACAGAATACCAGATACAGACATCATCTTTCCAAAGATCCCAGCTTCTCTGGAACATGCAGGCTTTTCAGAGGCTGTATTTTCTGTATATTTAAAGCCAAACCAGGAACATTTCCATTACCTAAACACTTAACTCTGCTGGATAACCTTAAAAAACTCCTGAAGCTCGTCACACAACGAGAGAGAGCAAAAAGGAAACTGCAACGATGCCATACAGGACCTCCAGAAGGTGGAAACGGGTGGAAGCGAGTGAAGTCACTGCTGCCCTCATCCTGAACAGGAGGTGTCGCTGCTGGGAAATGCCAGAGATGCAGACAGGAAGAGGTCGAGCAGGAAGTTCGTTACGTCGCCCAAATTCAGCGTTTCACCGTCTCCGGTCTACCTTAAAGAGGTTTTTGATGCTTTTCTAACATTGAGCTCCTCTGGCTGCCCTTAGCATCAGATCCAAGTCCCTGATGTTAGCTACAAAGAGCTTAATGGAACGGCTCCATCTACTTGGATGCTCTTGCAAAGGCTTCTGTCCCAACTGGGTCCCTCCGTTGGTCCCAGGATTGTCGTCTAGCAGCTCCTACACCACGCCTAAGACAATCCAAACTCTGTTCATGTGTCGTCCCACGATGGTGGAATGACCTACCGAGCGCTACCAGAACAGGGGCGTCCCTGTCTATCTTCAAGAAGCTCCTGAAAACCCAGCTCTTCAGAGAGCATCTCCTATCCCAGCACTTACCTTGTACTTCCCTCCCCCCTCTATCTCTGCTCTTTATCTTTCTGCTCTTCCTTCTATGCCTGCACCCTATCTCTACTCTGTCCCCTCTGACAGAGTCGGACTCCTGGGTTCCTTCTATGGAGCTTATTGTTAGCTTTTTATAAAGCTGTTATATCTTCATTTGTAAGTCGCTTTGGATAAAAGTGTCTGATAAATACAGAAATATAAACTCTATGCTTGACCGAATAGTTCATAACACATTTTCTGCAGTTATCTCAGTTTTACTCTGACTTTAAGGTCAATATTGAGAATCCTGGCACCCAAAAGAAAAGTAGGACCCGAAAATTAGCCAAAATTCTACAAGAAAAGGTCACATTTTGTCTAAAAATGGATTTGTCAACCAACATTTCACAATGATGTGGTTGATGATGCGCCTTTGTGACAACATCTGCACTGAAATGAACCAAATAACAGCTAAAACGTGAATAATAAAGTCTTTCTGCACTTCCTTCTATGCCTGCACCCTATCTCTACTCTGTCCCCTCTGACAGAGTCGGACTCCTGGGTTCCTTCTATGGAGCTTATTGTTAGCTTTTTATAAAGCTGTTATATCTTCATTTGTAAGTCGCTTTGGATTAAAGCGTCTGATAAATACAGAAACAGAAACAAAAAAAAGATGGAAATTTATGTGAAAATGATTTCTGTGCGAGATTCAATTGAAGTAACAAAAAGGAAGCCAATCGAGTGCCATCGCTGGCGTTATAAGTTCACACTTTCTTGTTCCTGGTTAAAGATAAGAGGCTTTATTTTGTACTTTTTTATACTAAATGACCAAGAAACGACTGAGTTAAAGTCGCTTTGGATAAAAGCGTCTGATAAATACAGAAACAGAAACTCTATGCTTGACAGAATAGTTCATAACACATTTTTCTGCAGTTATTTCAGTTTTACTCTGACTTTAAGGTCAATATTGAGAATCCTGGCACCCAAAAGAAAATCCTCGGTGCAAGTAGGACCTGAAAATTAGCCAAAATTCTACAAGAAAAGGTCACATTTTGTCTAAAAATGGATTTGTCAACCAACATTTCACAATGATGTGGTTGATGATGCGCCTTTGTGACAACATCTGCACTGAAATGAACCAAATAACTGCTAAAACGTGAATAATAAAGTCTTTCTGCACTTCCTTCTATGCCTGCACCCTATCTCTACTCTGTCCCCTCTGACAGAGTCGGACTCCTGGGTTCCTTCTATGGAGCTTATTGTTAGCTTTTATAAAGCTGTTATATCTTCATTTGTAAGTGGCTTTGGATAAAAGCGTCTGATAAATACAGAAACAGAAACATCGTGGGTCCTACTCTTCCCTGCAGCGCTTCCTGTTTTTCCACATGTGCCAGTCGCACAGGACAAGCAACGGCTCCAAAGTTCCTGGTGCTCTTGGTGTCAGTTTTGGGGCGTTCCTCTGCTCAGGAGACGGTCCTCCAGCGGAAGAAACCGATGGGAGAGGAAGGCGATGAGAAGGAACATTTAAAATCCGTGAACTTTCTCTTTCTCTGATATTCAGAGGCCTGTTGTTGGCTTCCGAGATCCTCCACACAGCTGGGCTCCGGCCTCAGATCACTTCACCAGACGGCACCTGCTGCCAAACGCTCACCACCAGCTGACCAGCCTTACCAGCCCAGCTCACCACCAGGCCCACGCAGCATTTCATCCACTTTGCCTTTCACGTTCGCCTTCAACCCTCGAAGCCTCCACTCAGTCCTCAGTGTCCTTAACCTTCCTGACGCAGATTACAACAAAGAGTGTCACCTTGGTTGCCTGCTTCACTGCACCTAATCAGAGGGCTCTCAGTTTGAACTGTGTATCTAATAACCACCTTTGCTTGGGAACGTCGTAACTGAGACCGTTGATTAAGCAATAAACAGTGAAAGGAAGAAAAAAAGTCAAGCCAAGACAGACAGTTTATCACGCTAAGAATTCTCTTGGATATAATCATTTTGCCAACTGTTGTTTGATAAAGAAAATGATCCATTAACATAAATAATCTCCCTGAGATTAGGGGAGCGACAGGCTTGATGCTGAACTTGGTCCAGCAACATGTTCCTTTGCATTCGGTGACACTTGGGGTCAGCGGGTTTCCCTTCCTCTTGGTTTCGGTTGAATGGGAGCGCCTTTTTCCTCGTGTTAAGCTGTCATCGCCTCGATGCAGAAGTGTGTGTGGTCCCTAACTCCTCAGGATGTCTGCGTCCTGACTGCTTTGGCTTCTCAGTTCCCCTCTGCCTTTTTTCCAACATCCTGTTTTCAAACGCACACCTGGGTCCTCTGAACACGAGACGAGAAGAGTGCCGAAAACGGCTCGTTCTGTGAGTTCGAACAGCCCCTCGTCCTGCAGCATCAGAAGAAAAGTCTACGGACACATGAACGCAGAATAATGAAGCTGTAAGCAAAGAAAAGCAGCAGCTTCTGCAGCGTTCTCACTGCATCCTCTGAAAAAAACAGGAGCAGTCATTGTGAGCGTGTTGCTGCAGGAAGAGACTGAAACGTAACCCGGCTCTCCGTTAAAGTTCGCCGAGACGACCTAACTGAGACGAGCTTTAGGCTGAACCTTTATGTCTCTGAGACGCTCTTAAGTGCTTTGAAATCTGATTATAATACAGAGCGGCCTCTCTTTTGTGGAATGGATTTGCCTGAAAAGTGTTTTTGTAATCTGGTTTTGATAGATAAATGCACACATTTTAATCTTTTTTTGGGTTTCTTTTCCAACGTTTGTTGGATAAAATGTCGTCATCATTGCAGGCTGAAAAAGACTGGAACTGATGATATTTGTTGCCCTCTAACCAAGATGTAGTTCTTCTTTTCATTTTCGTTTATGAAACTGATTTCTACAGCTTAGATAAGTGGAAACTTCCTCATCTTTTCAGGCGTCTGAAATGGCCTAAAAGACCTTTTCTGGTTGTCATGTTTGTATTTCTTGCATTTTAACAGAAGTTGATTTAAAAGCCCTCCAGGCGTCTTGTTATCTGAGCTCATCGCGCCTCCTTTGGCATTTCATTGAAATGGAACAGCAGAGTTTCGGCTTGGCATCCCAACTGGTTTTCCAGGTAAATCTGAGCCAGTGTGGGCGTGTCCCATCATGCCCACCTGGGAAATCTGGCTGCATGAATAGCCCTCAGTGTCCCGTTGCAGCCGGGGCCGGTTTATCCTCCCCGTCTAACGGAAATTCACCTCAGTTCCTTTCTTCCAGCACGTGATGCGGCTGAAACTCTGTAAAAAGACTTCAGGGCAAACTTTAGGCTCTAACTTTGTGGTCCACCAATCAGAAAGCTTGCTGCTCTCCACATGATGTCTCAGAACAACTTGTGACGCACATAGTTCTGCTTTTATGTGTTAATCCACTGCAAAGGAAGCAGATAAAATAGCTGGATTAAGCTGCTTATGTGGCACTTTAATTTCAGCCCTCTGCTAATGTTTCGAACCTTAAAAGGTGTAACGATATATTGGCTGATATTATGAACTCATACAGGGCTGAAAAGGAAGCTTTACAGTCGCTAAACCTTCAGATTCAACACATTTCTGCAGATTTCTTTGAATCGTGACTCCTGATAGCAGTCAGGCAGGTTTCTCCCTGTAACTTCAGCAGGAAGACGTTCAGTATGATCTGCAGAGTTCTTTGTTTGCTCCTCTTAAAGGGATTATTTCTTCTGTGGAATCTCAGCTCAGCATTGATTGATTGATTGATTCCAACAAACCTCATCATGATTACTGAAACTGTAAGAGCACCTCGGTGGTCAACAGCAAGACTCATCCTCAGGGTTTTTTTCTACTTAGCAACACTAAAATCTCCTGATTTGCATCTTTCGGCCATCATTTGTTGCCCTGCTAAACGTCGACTCGTGTCATTTTCTTTCCTCAGAGCCGTCTTTTCAGACCTTTTGTTTGGAAATGATAACTCTGGCGGGTTCTTACTGAGCAGCTCACATGCTTTGGGTCAATCTGTCCCGCACTGCAGTGCAAAGTGAGTCCAAGTTAACCACCTGTGGACACCATGGTGATGGAGGCTGCTTCATGCCGCAGCCGGGCGTACCTGCAGTGCGCCGTTCACTTTGTATCTGTTCAGCCTGGGTTGGGAAGGCGAGCCTGGAGCATGTAGCTGTGGTGAACTCATCACAGATATGATTCCTTTTATTCCTCCTCCTCTTGCCTGGATCGATGGGCCCCGTTCTTTGCCTGAGCGTGAAATGGACCGAGATGCTGAGGTGGGGAGTCACAGTGCGTTTATTTTTGCTGCATCACTCTCAGCCGCCTCCCCTCTCGGGCGAATTGAATTCATTGCCGTTTATTGGCATGAATGTTACATGAGCCACGTTTCCAACAGATGCTAAATATACCGGGAGGTTACCACGGAGAAACGAGCTGAAGGGAGTTACTGTAAATATGTTTTTCTACTTCTCTCCATATGTCAGTGCAGCAGAGGCTCATGGGAGCAACCGGGGGGGTAAATCCATTTTAGAGACCTGAAATCTTGACACTGTATTAGAAAGAGAGGGACAGGGCGGTAAAAAGGGTGTCTGGGGGGGGGGGAGGCAGGAGCCTCCCAGGCATTTTACTCATGTAGAGAATGTAATGAAATCTGAGCCACTCTTCCTCCTCTGCCTCTACCCTCCTCTTCCTCCTCTGCTTCTACCCTCCTCTTCCTCCTCTGCTTCTACCCTCCTCTTCCTCCTCTGCCTCTACCCTCCTCTTCCTCCTCTGCCTCTACCCTCCTCTTCCTCCTCTGCTTCTACCCTCCTCTTCCTCCTCTGCTTCTACCCTCCTCTTCCTCCTCTGCCTCTACCCTCCTCTTCCTCCTCTGCCTCTACCCTCCTCTTCCTCCTCTCTGCCTCTACCCTCCTCTTCCTCCTCTGCTTCTACCCTCCTCTTCCTCCTCTGCCTCTACCCTCCTCTTCCTCCTCTGCTTCTACCCTCCTCTTCCTCCTCTGCCTCTACCCTCCTCTTCCTCCTCTGCTTCTACCCTCCTCTTCCTCCTCTGCTTCTACCCTCCTCTTCCTCCTCTGCTTCTACCCTCCTCTTCCTCCTCTGCCTCTACCCTCCTCTTCCTCCTCTGCCTCTACCCTCCTCTTCCTCCTCTGCCTCTACCCTCCTCTTCCTCCTCTGCCTCTACCCTCCTCTTCCTCCTCTCTGCCTCTACCCTCCTCTTCCTCCTCTGCTTCTACCCTCCTCTTCCTCCTCTGCCTCTACCCTCCTCTTCCTCCTCTCTGCCTCTACCCTCCTCTTCCTCCTCTGCTTCTACCCTCCTCTTCCTCCTCTGCTTCTACCCTCCTCTTCCTCCTCTGCTTCTACCCTCCTCTTCCTCCTCTGCTTCTACCCTCCTCTTCCTCCTCTGCCTCTACCCTCCTCTTCCTCCTCTGCCTCTACCCTCCTCTTCCTCCTCTGCCTCTACCCTCCTCTTCCTCCTCTGCCTCTACCCTCCTCTTCCTCCTCTGCTTCTACCCTCCTCTTCCTCCTCTGCTTCTACCCTCCTCTTCCTCCTCTGCCTCTACCCTCCTCTTCCTCCTCTGCTTCTACCCTCCTCTTCCTCCACTCTGCCTCTACCCTCCTCTTCCTCCTCTGCTTCTACCCTCCTCTTCCTCCTCTGCCTCTACCCTCCTCTTCCTCCTCTGCTTCTACCCTCCTCTTCCTCCTCTGCTTCTACCCTCCTCTTCCTCCTCTGCCTCTACCCTCCTCTTCCTCCTCTGCTTCTACCCTCCTCTTCCTCCTCTGCTTCTACCCTCCTCTTCCTCCTCTGCTTCTACCCTCCTCTTCCTCCTCTGCCTCTACCCTCCTCTTCCTCCTCTGCCTCTACCCTCCTCTTCCTCCTCTGCCTCTACCCTCCTCTTCCTCCTCTGCTTCTACCCTCCTCTTCCTCCACTCTGCCTCTACCCTCCTCTTCCTCCTCTGCTTCTACCCTCCTCTTCCTCCTCTGCCTCTACCCTCCTCTTCCTCCTCTGCTTCTACCCTCCTCTTCCTCCTCTGCTTCTACCCTCCTCTTCCTCCTCTGCCTCTACCCTCCTCTTCCTCCTCTGCCTCTACCCTCCTCTTCCTCCTCTGCTTCTACCCTCCTCTTCCTCCTCTGCTTCTACCCTCCTCTTCCTCCTCTGCTTCTACCCTCCTCTTCCTCCTCTGCCTCTACCCTCCTCTTCCTCCTCTGCCTCTACCCTCCTCTTCCTCCTCTGCCTCTACCCTCCTCTTCCTCCTCTGCTTCTACCCTCCTCTTCCTCCTCTGCCTCTACCCTCCTCTTCCTCCTCTGCTTCTACCCTCCTCTTCCTCCTCTGCTTCTACCCTCCTCTTCCTCCTCTGCTTCTACCCTCCTCTTCCTCCTCTGCTTCTACCCTCCTCTTCCTCCTCTGCCTCTACCCTCCTCTTCCTCCTCTGCCTCTACCCTCCTCTTCCTCCTCTGCTTCTACCCTCCTCTTCCTCCTCTGCTTCTACCCTCCTCTTCCTCCTCTGCTTCTACCCTCCTCTTCCTCCTCTGCTTCTACCCTCCTCTTCCTCCTCTGCCTCTACCCTCCTCTTCCTCCTCTCTGCCTCTACCCTCCTCTTCCTCCTCTGCCTCTACCCTCCTCTTCCTCCTCTGCCTCTACCCTCCTCTTCCTCCTCTGCCTCTACCCTCCTCTTCCTCCTCTGCCTCTACCCTCCTCTTCCTCCTCTGCCTCTACCCTCCTCTTCCTCCTCTGCTTCTACCCTCCTCTTCCTCCACTCTGCCTCTACCCTCCTCTTCCTCCTCTGCCTCTACCCTCCTCTTCCTCCTCTGCTTCTACCCTCCTCTTCCTCCTCTGCTTCTACCCTCCTCTTCCTCCTCTGCTTCTACCCTCCTCTTCCTCCTCTGCTTCCCCTCGTCATTCTGGTGCTCCACAGATAGAGCCTGAAAGGGACGGGAGAAGAACCGAAAGCAGTGATTGGTGATGATTTTCAACCTCAGAAATTAGTAAAATGCATTTAAAAGCCAAGAAAAAGATGCTGCATTTAGCTGTTCTCAGTTATGGACGTTTTGATGATTGTTTTATCAGTTTGAAATCTTATTAATGAAGTTTCAGTGTCACTTTTTTAACTTTATGTCTCTGTGTAGAACTATAAAAATGCTTCTACAGTCAGTTTGTGCTGATATGCTGTGTTTGGGATCATTGGACCATTGCAACACCTTGATTCTTTTCTTTTTCCCACATTCTGCTGTAGATCTGCTGCTGTGTTTGGGATCTTTGTCCTGTTGATGAGCCAGTTTCAGCCCAGCTTTAGCTGTGGGACAGATGGCCTCACATTTGACTCTAGAATACTTTGGTATCCAGAGGAGTTCATGGTGGACTCAATGACTGCAAGGTGCCCAGGTCCTGTGGCTGCAGAACCAGCCCAGATCATCAGCCCTCCACCACCGTGCTTGACAGCTGGTATGAGGTGTTTGTGCTGATATGCTGTGTTTGGTTTCCTCCAAACGTGCTGCTGTGCATTAGGACCAAACATCTCCACTTTGCTCTGGTCTGTCCAAAGGACATTGTTCCAGAAGTCTTGAGCTTTGTTCAGATGCAGCTTTGCAAACCTAAGCTGTGCTGCCATGTTCTTTTAGAGAGAAGAGGCTTTCTCCTGCAGCCCTTCCAAACAAGCCATCCTTGTTCAGTCTTTGTCTAACTGTGCTGTCATGACCTTTAACCTCTAACATGCTAACTGAGGCCTGTAGAGTCTGAGATGTAGCTCTGGGCTTTTTCACCTTGGGGTGACCTTTAACCTTTAACATGCTAACTGAGGCCTGTAGAGTCTGAGATGTAGCTCTGGGCTTTTTCACCTTGGGGTGACCTTTAACCTTTAGCATGCTAACTGAGGCCTGTAGAGTCTGAGATGTAGCTCTGGGCTTTTTCACCTTGGGGTGACCTTTAACCTTTAACATGCTAACTGAGGCCTGTAGAGTCTGAGATGTAGCTCTGGGCTTCTTCACCTTGGGGTGACCTTTAACCTTTAACATGCTAACTGAGGCCTGTAGAGTCTGAGATGTAGCTCTGGGCTTCTTCACCTTGGGGTGACCTGTAACCTTTAACATGCTAACTGAGGCCTGGAGAGTCTGAGATGTAGCTCTGGGCTTTTTCACCTTGGGGTGACCTTTAACCTTTAGCATGCTAACTGAGGCCTGTAGAGTCTGAGATGTAGCTCTGGGCTTCTTCACCTTGGGGTGACCTTTAACCTTTAACATGCTAACTGAGGCCTGTAGAGTCTGAGATGTAGCTCTGGGCTTTTTCACCTTGGGGTGACCTTTAACCTTTAACATGCTAACTGAGGCCTGTAGAGTCTGAGATGTAGCTCTGGGCTTTTTCACCTTGGGGTGACCTTTAACCTTTAACATGCTAACTGAGGCCTGTAGAGTCTGAGATGTAGCTCTGGGCTTCTTCACCTTGGGGTGACCTTTAACCTTTAGCATGCTAACTGAGGCCTGTAGAGTCTGAGATGTAGCTCTGGGCTTCTTCACCTTGGGGTGACCTTTAACCTTTAACATGCTAACTGAGGCCTGTAGAGTCTGAGATGTAGCTCTGGGCTTCTTCACCTTGGGGTGAACTTGCTGGGACGTCCACTCCTGGGAAGATTGACAGCTGTCCTGAATGTTTTCCACTTGTGAATAATCTTTCTCTCTGTAGAACGATGGACTCCAGATAGTCTGGAAATGGCCTTATAACCCTTCCCAGACTGATGGGCAGCAGCAGCTGCTTCTCTGAGATCATTGCTGGTGTCTTTCCTCCTTGGCATCGTGTTAAACTGACAGAACTCCTGCTTTTATAGAGCTGCTCACACTGACTGAGGATCAGTTAATCAGAGCATTGATCAGCAGCAGCTTTACCTGTGGAATAAATAAGGGTTCACTTAGTTTTTCACACACTGCTTCTGTGCTTTGGGTTAGATTCTGTTAAACAAATGGATTCAAAGTTTCGTGGAAATCTTAACTGTATTTATGAAAAAAACTCATTTAATATCAAACCTGTGCTTCAGATTCCAGATGCTGACAGCTGTTCCACAAATGAGGAAATTATTCCCATTAAACATGTTGTAGATGTGTCATTTGAATCATTCCAGACGGATGTAATTACAGCTCTTAACTTATCGATCTTTGTGGAAATAGCTGCACCTTTAGGGCTCAACACCTCTGTAAGAAGAGTACAGGAGCAGTCCTGATGGGTTACACCTCAGATGTTCTCACTTGTATGGCATCATTTTACTGTAATATGTGGCTACTTTGAAGTAAACCGTCATTTTTCCAGCTGTTTTTTGAGGCTATTTACACAGAATCAGATGTTCAAGTCCAGGAATTACAGATTTGGAAACATTTTTCCAGAGTTTTATGGTGATAATGTGACTGATTATTTCTTGCTGAGTTCTGACCTCCTTCATCCTTTCCTGAAGGCCCGTCAGAACACAACCTGTTGGCTGGTTTCTGTGCTGAATCTTAAGAGCTCAGCATCATTTTAATGGCCGGCTGTGACCATGATCTATATGTATCAGCAAAAAGAAGACATGAGCACTGCAGGAGATGGGAATAGATCCTGTTTGGTGGAACAGGAGGATTCAGTTGGTTCATTAACTTGATACATTTACCAAGAAAAATCACCTCATTAAGTTTCATCAGTTAGAAATATTTACTGAAGGCAAAGTGTCTCCATAACAGATTTATTTGTCAAACACAGACTGTGATGCTTTCTAGTTTACTTTGTTAAACCAGGACCGGTTTCCAGCATAAAGCAGGTTGGGAACCGGTTACAGTAAAGAGAAAGGAAGCTATTTGAGAGCTCGCTTTCCTTTTGGGGGGAAAACGTAATTAATTAGGGATTAATCATCTCCTGAGTCCAGTTGATTACAGAGGAACACATTAATAAGCCAATCAACAGTCTGGGTAAAGGTTTTTCTCTGGGGTAGCTTTAACTAAGGTAAGAGAGGCTGTTACTCACCCAGGTTGCTTTCTATTGAAGTAAAGTAGGTTTTCACCTGTTTTTCCTGGAGGTTTCTGGGTGTTAATGGGCTCATCTAAATGTAAATGAACGGCAGGGAGAGCAGAAGCCGTCTGTCCGTCAGCTGCTGGGAAAGCGTTTTGGAGTCGAATCGTGTTTCGTTACGGAGTTTATTTCGGTTTCGGTGTGTTTTACAGGTCAGATTCACCCAAAATGTGGTTCTGGAAATCAGCACAGCTTGATTACATCATCCAGGGGACGTTTCTTTGGTTTAACTTTGTAAATCCAGTTTTACTTCTCTTATTCATTTTCATCCAGGTTTTTCATTTAATCTCAGCTCTCTTCTTGCTCTCTAATTCATCCTGAAGGCTCATTCCACTTGTGTTATCTCTGGATTTGACATGTTACTAACTTACCTTTTAAAACCTTTCAAAGATCTTTCTTTGCCGTTGATATCAGATGTTTTTTATCCGTCTGGTTGTACGTTTGAACGTTACAGTAATCGAAGCCTCTGCAATGCTCAGAGGTTGATTCATTCATACAATTAACTTTCTACTTATTCATCTTTAATAATATATATATTTACTCCACATTTGCATTTTAAAAACCTGACAATAGCTTATGAGTCTGCTGGAGTGTTTTTCCTTAGTCTGACTCCTTGCAGCTTCTGATTGGCCAGTTCTGTCACATGGGGGGGCAAACCAGGAAGTGTTGTGGTTGTGCTGTGCTCCAAAGCCAGTGATCAGTCTCCATCCAGTCTTTATTCTTTGTTAATGAGTGAACCAACACATGTTTAACCCTTAAATGAAGGTCTAATTACTAACCTTTAACCTTAAAATACTGATTTTATCAAATCACTTCTTTTCAGCCTTAAATTTATCACCTGATTGAAGTCAGTTTTTTACTATTCCTATTATATATCAGGAAAAAACTACAATCCAACCTAGTTTGAATTAAAATAATTAAAGAATGTACTCCTGTATGAATGCTTATGGTCTAAAAGTGTGAGAAACGAGGTAAAAAAGCTGATTAACTGCTCACTGATTGCTGTAGTTGTGAGACTTTCAGCTTTAAATGTCAGAAACTGAACATGTGGCTGTGACTTTAGTTGTTTAAAAGTCACCAGCTTCTCATTAACTTTGTTGGAATTACCATAAAACACAGTTTCATAGATATGGTCGACACACAGCCGCTGCAGGAGGATTCGGGCTAAATGGCTCATTTTAAAAAGGGACAGAAAATAGTTTTTAAGGCCGAGTAAAACAACAAAGAGGGAAAAAAGAAAGAAGTCTGTAATTGCCAGGAGCTGTTTATGTACCACATAATGTCATGTTCCTTCTGGAAATGTTCAGGTGGCGCACTGCAAGGGTTATTTTTACTCCACCAAGGATAGAGTGGGGTTTTCAGTGTGAAATCTAGCTGTAATGAGCTCTGTTATTGCTCTGCAGAAACCGTCTGCTCATAAAAAAAACCTCATAATTTGAGTATTTTTGGCAAATGAGAGTCCAGCTGCTCTGTTTGCAGGTCAAACAGGGATTTGGTTTGTTGATATCCACCCACCCATGGTCTGAGTGTGTGGGGGGGGGAGGATTAGCCATATTAGCCATGTCAGATACACACATGTGGCCGTCACAGATGCTGTGGAAACTCGATCCGTACAGTTGGAACCATCGGGGTCACCAGTGGTGAAGCACCAGCCGAGTGTGAGTTTCTGCTGGTGCAGCGAAAGCTTCTGGGATCCCAGAGTGATGGCTGCAGTTCAGTCTGGACCTCATTGCTGCGCGATGACGCCAGCTTCAGATGCACTTATTTCAGCTTAATGAAAGGGAAAGAAATACTTGGCCTTCAAAATATTTGCAGAGGAGCAACTCGTAGATGTTATTCTTAGAAATATGTCCTCTTCCACGGGCGCTGACCCCAGTCAGCTGCCAGTAAATTCTAATTCTGTGGAAACACTGCTGCCATCAGCAGCCACATTTATTCAGACTGTATTCTGATTAAAACACATGCAGAGGTGCCATGTTTTCTGATCGATTTAACCCAAAGAAGCTCATCTTTGGAGTGAGCGATGAGTTGCTTTAAGTAGTCTGATCTGAGTTGCTTTATGGAGGCACGTTTTTATTTACCAAAACTCACCAGAGTCACTGTTTTATCACGATTACCGTAGTGCTGCAACTGGGAACTGACAATTCCCAACTTCTAACTGGGAAAAATCCTTGAAGAAGTCGGATTTTTATTGGTGGGGAACTTCCAACTTCCTTATTTCACTTCATCAAACACACATCAAGTCTTCCAACTGTTGCTCTTGTGGAGAAATGTAAAAAGATATCAACTGCTGATGAGATTTTGTTGTTGATTGCAAAGCAAAAGGTGGCAGCAGGGTTTTGAAAATGATGTGAGTTTCCATTTCAAAAGCTTTGACTGTAGCAGAGTTTTTGTGGAAAACAGAGAAGATGATGTTTGGGCTGAAGGATAAAGCAGGAAGATGAACAGAATGAAGGCTCTGCATGTAATGCTAATTCTCTTAGTTAAAATATTGTCCGTAGTTGGAATATTTTGAGTGTATATAATAATTTAGTCGGATGAAAAGCAGCCCAGAAATATAGTTTAGTACATTTGGTCTTTTAAAACCTTTAGTTTAGAAAGGTTGTCTGGTTTTGACAGCTTTAGATACTCGAGGAACTCTCATCCAGATGTGTTCAGATGTGCTGATCCTGCCTGTTCGTATTTTTTTCTGCTTTTCTACACATTCACTATCAGCTCTAACATCTTGTTCACCCTGTTCTCCCTGCCAAGGGGCCCATGAGGGTACCCCCAAACCAGCACTTCTAGACATACAGGGTTATCTGAGCTCTATAACAGGGTGTTGGTCAAGCTTCCCACAAGAAAATGTGTTTTCAAGGTCATACAGAAGTCGAGCGAAGGAAGCAAGAATAAAGACCGAATGTCAAAAGAAAGAAGAAACAACAGTCTGAAGGTTTGATTGCACTGAAGCCAGATGGATGTCCTCCTCCAGCCTCCTTATTCACCAACACTGTTACATGTTGATAGCTTAACGCCACAGAAAGATGTTTTTGAGAAAGAAGTGACCTGCAGAACAGTTCCTTCTGAGTCAGAGAGTGATGGTAAATGGCTGCTTTCTTCATTAAAAAGCTGCTGTAGCTATGTGACGAGATGAAAATAAGGATTTGTGTTGGTCGGTCACCATTGAAACACCAGTTTCACTGAAGCTGCACTTTTTCACACCCAGTTCCTGTGGTTCCTGGCTGGTTTAGTGGTTCCACCCTTAAATTTTATATTTCTGCAGTCACACAGTTTCAAACCTGCTCTCAAACTTTTTCTTTCAAAGAAGCGAGAGATGCTGAATATTTAGTTGTTAGGGGAGAATGTGCTGCCGTTGGGGGGGGAAGTTTTTCAGCTGTGAAATGATGGAGAACTCTTACACCACCTTTATTCATGAGCCTGTGGTTAAAAGAAAGAAATAAAGCCGTCCAGTCATTTAACACAAACTCTTAACTAGGAGAAGGACACATTTCTCTGTTTTTTAATCAGCTGCCCACTTGAATTTCCTCTCATCATTCCACACTCAGGCTTTCTTCTTTTTCATGGTCTAATAGTTATGTGCTTGCGGCCATGTTTGATTTGGAGAGTGAAAAACGTGTGTCATCGAGGTTAAAGGTGTTTCTGTGTTCTCACACTCAGACACTCTTTCACTCCTCGAGCTGTGTGGGAGTCCATTAAAGAGCGCCGTGAGATGAATATCTTCAGCTGAAGTGGCAGGGAGGGAGAGAAGAAACAGGAGATGAAAACAGAAGAGCGAAGGAAGAAAAAGCTTCTTCTGAACAGCTTTTTTTTGCTCGCTAAACCTCTGGAGTTAAAGTATTTGTTGTTCGAAAGATTAAAAACGAAAACTGTTTAGAGACTGAAGAGAAAGTGAGTGGCAGATTTGGAGCTCAGCGCTCCTCTCAGATTAAAACCACATTGTTTTAGCAGCACTCGCTGGTATTTCCTCTCGGTCGAGCTGCTCGGGGCTGCTGGGTGGAGCACTGGGGGGAATGCGAGTGCCTTGCCAAGCAGCACTGCAGCTGACTCTGGGCAGCACATGGAAATACCTCTGCTGCTCTCACCATGCCAAGGCCAGAGACTGTGGTGATTCAGAAAGTCATCACTTGCTGTTTGGTTTGGCAAATGGAATAAAATGGAAGCTCTGGCAGCGTTGGGCTTCGAGAGCTTTGAATTGAACAATTTCAGTGGCTTCTCCCATCTTTTCAGCCCAATAAAACATATAATACAGACACTGATTTGGTACGGTCTGTACTTTGTTTTATTCATACACAGCAGGTTACATCTCAGTCTGTATATATTTAAACTTTTGAGTGATCTGGTGATTTATTCCTTAAAAGATGAACGTGTTTACAGTTAAATCTGGAAAATATTCAGCAAGAAAATTCACTGTTAACCAGGGAAATAAAAGGATTAAAAAGACGAATATTCAAAACACAAAATCTCTGGCGGGACTTTTCACAGTTTCCAACTAATTAACTCAAACATAATCCTTTAAGAATGAATTTTGCGCCTCAAACAGGCAGGAAAACTGGTTTAGAATATACTAAATATACTGGAATACAACCATGATTTCTGCAGACATTAATTATGAAGCAGATTAGAAGCCCAAACATATTTTTTGCCCACTAAGCTAAACAGTTTAGCATTAAAAATGTGAAGTCTTAAAGTCTCACCGAGGCAGTTAATAATTCCCTAAAACTTATCTGTGTTACGTTTTTTTTTGCCTTACAAAAACATCTCAAGGCCTTAAAAAGGCATTCTGTAGAAATGCTAATCTGCCCTCCATGAAGGGAGAAACCAGCTCGAGCTATGAGGAGAAGTTAGCTAAAGGCTAACGATGGCTACTGGCAGCTGCACCGGCTGACATGTGAGCGCCGGCAGCCTGGCCCGAGGCTGATACTAGTTACTAGTGGCTGGCTGCCGCCTGCTCGCTTGGCCCAGCTAATTTCTCCTTGTAGCTTCCTAACTTCTCATATTATAGATTATTTAGAGCGCATGCAAAGGAGCTGCTAAGCCCTGCAAGTATTCAGGACTGGTTCCTTCTTGCCTTTGTGGTTGTGCTCTGCATATTCAAACTGAGTTTACTCATGTATTTTCTAACACACGGTTATAAAGAGTATGTTTTATGGATATGTTAGCAAGGTTAAATACTTTTACTTTACAATTTTAATTTCTTTCCCATTTGTGAGTCCATGTTGGAAGGTCTGAGGGCTTAAAATGCTGTTTGAGTTGCAGGACTTTGACCCAGGAGACTAAGGCCTGGATCCCATTTGCTACCAAACACTCTCCTATTATTTTCACTTGCTGTTTATCTTTAATTTTCACCCTTTTTTCCTTCTTTTTTATCAGGTCATGTCAGGGTTCACAAGCTTATTTTCCAAATTTCCTGGAAGTGAAACCTAAAGAACAGTCAACTTACTATAACTTAAGAAGAAACAAAGTTAATCTAAGGGTAATTTTACAGTAATTATCAGCTTTTTCTTTCTTTCTTTGTTTTTAAAAATGTCATCAACATCATTATCTTCTGCTCTAACTTTAAACACTATTGTTGAAACATGTGCACCATATACTATGAAACATGCATGTTAACAACACATTTAAAAACATTTCAGCCAAATCAAGCTAACTGCTAACTTTGCTAACGTTAGCTAAACAAGCTAACTTTGCTAACGTTAGCTAAACAAGCTAACTTTGAGAAGAAAATCTTTCTCAGTGTTTACATGAACTCGAGTAGTGGGAGCGGCGTTTCAAGTTCAATTTAAGCAGCAGGAGAAAATCCCCCTCACTGCCCAATGACTGAAGCTACATGGCTCGCATTACTACCCACAATGCCATTTGGCAGTGAGCAGCGTGGCGTCGGTCCTGTGATTTCTGGCTCACGAAAGTGTATTTCCCATTCAGAAGAAGCCAGTCATGTCTGGGATGTGGGTGTGAAAGCTTATAGTGTACCATGGTTTTACACAGCCGGGGGATTATACACTTGTCTGTGTGTATAAATCTGCACATGTGTGCGTTTTGCAGACTTTAATCTGGAATTATTATGATTCCGGCTCAGCCGCAGCTCAGAGGTCCTGGACAAATGTGGACAGTGGTGGTGTAAAACAAAAAACAGCTTATTTTTTAACCCTTTAACACTATAAAGGGCTTATGATTGGTTTAACCTGTAGCTTTATTTACCCAGTGAAAGCTCACAGGTCACTCATGCTCTTTTCCAGTAACGCCCTGCTTTGTGTGCTGGTGGCCGTGTGCAAGCTTCTCTGCTGGAGCTGAAATCGGTTCTGTTTATTGTTGGAAGATTTTTAGCTGCAGAGAGTCTGAATAGTAGCTTCCCCCACCGAGACTTTCTGACCGCTTTTATACTTTTGAACTCATAAACGTTGGTTTTCTGAACTCTAACCACCCTTTTAAGCACATTTAGCATCAAAAGTTGAACCTCATCTTGTCAGAGAAACCCAGTTGTGTGAAGTGTGTAAGAATAAATGTTCACTCTTTTGAGTTAAACTCCTAACAGGAACTTTGCTTCACTCTAATCATTGGGATGACCCTCCTTATAGACGCCAGTGTAAATGGGATTTATGAACTCTGTTGAGTGAGATTTATAGACGCCAGCCAAGCTGTAACTACTGAACCTCACTTTGGCCCCCAATGTTTTCCTTAAAATAAAAAAAGAATGTGCCAAAGGACTGTCATGTCTTGGTGGGATGCAGCTCAATGCAGCAGCACTCACAGATGCTGAGTGGTGATATTATAAGAGGAACAGTGAGCTCATTCTTACACTGAAGCTCTGTTTTTACAGTCGTCTCCTGGCTCTAGTTATTGTCTTTGTTAAACATGGTGATCACAAAGTTTCAGTTGGTTTGGTTGGTCTCCATAAAGCCTGTAAGCAGTTCTTTGTCCTTTGTTCTGGAGCAGTAAAGGGTTGGTGCTGTTGTAGCACCAGTTTTCCTGCCGGGGAGCTGAGTTTTGATGGTTGAAATGGAAAGAACTGGTTCTGAACCAGCACTGGAAATGCTTTGGTGGGGAAGACGTCCTTCTTTTCTTGTGTTCACACCACTCCTGTAGGGTTTAATGTCGGCTCCTTCCTCAGAGGGGAACCATCTGTGAAGTAACTCTATCGACTCTAACTGATTACATAACTTCACTGTGGCTGGTTGAACACTCGAGTGCGTCCCTGCTGCAAAACACAAAGCAGTTCAGGGTTTTCTGAGCGTTTGTGCCCCGGTTTATCAACCCCTGGATGTCTGTCAGATCATTTTCACTGAAGGTCATGTCGTCCATCAGCAGCCTCTCTGACTGTTATGTTAGAGAGTGACAAAAGACAAGTCTACCTATTCATAAAAGCCTGTTGAAGCTATGTTTGAAATGTCCGGGACCTGAAACCCGACACTAACAGTATGACTTTAGATATGTTCCTGTTATGCCCTCCAGCTGCAGTAACTCTAAGTTGAAAAGGCCAAAGGTCTCCTCTGAAGGAATGAGGCTGTACCTGCTGCACTGCTCTCTGCTGTGTTGTACATTTCCTGCCCATCACAGCTGCTCAGGCGCTCTGAAACCCTCCTGAGATCACAGTCAGCCACAGAGCAGCCAAACTCCACTGCTTCCTCCTCCTCTTCCTCCTTCATTTTCTTCACATTGCAGCTGGCGGGTGTAATTGAATTAAAGCGGAAGCCTTTTCTCTTGAATATAAGGACATAATTGTTGCGATATATACCTGATAAAGCTGTTTTAATATGCTTTTAGTGATGATAACAACTGAAAAATCTCATCCTTTTCTGGTACCGATGCCCAGGTCAACAGCCATAGGTCAGACATCTTGTCTGCCAAAGCAATCCAGTGTTTTTGTTCTGTGAATCCCGTCTGAAATGGCAACGATTAAAGAAAAAAACCTGATTCTCCATCTGTTTCCAGTCTCAGCCATCAAACTGTAAACTTCTGTGACTGACGACATCTTCCCAGATATCACATAATAGCCTATATGTCCTCAGGTGGATGCCCAGCAGTTGTTTTCTGTTAGAACAGCCACATTTTCTATAGAATTTAACCTTTATTTTAGAGCGACTGATTCAGGCTGCATGTCACCATTTAATGAGTCTGAATTGCAGTCTTTTTGGTGTCTTTTCAATAGATTCCTTCAGCAGTGAGAGGAAACCAGCTGCTTACAGTCCTGCCCTGCCAGAGGTCACAGGAAGCTGTTTTTAGATATATTTCTGCTGTTAGAACACGAGCAAAGCTAATAAAACGCAGCCTTTTGGTCTTTTAGCAGATGATTACACTGACTGGACTGATGCAGCTCTCTAAATAAGCGAGTGTGTGATCTGCTTCCTCACGTGGCGCAGTTTGGAAAGTCTATTTTTAGTCTGTGTGGTCACCTCTGTGGGATCCTTTTTTAAGTAGCTTTTAGCAGGGTCTGATGAGGCCTCACACGCAGACACGGTTAAAACCCACTCGTCTTACAGGGCTTTAAACCCCCATTTTCATCTTCTGTAAAGCAGCTTTTGTTTGGAGGCGCCTGTAATGCGCCGGCGCCCCTGCTAACGCAGAACTGTGGAGGTTATCGAGGGATGGGGTGCATCCTCCTTCACATGTGAGCTCATATTGGGTTATTTTCTAAATCCTTCTTTCAGCTAAAGTGCTTTCAAATCATCTCCTTGTCCATTGCAGATGTGGTTGATGATGGATTTGCAGATTAACTGCATCGCTGTGGCTTAGGTATCGGGCAGAGGGTGGCATGGGGGCACATGTAGGTGAAGATGGAAGAAGGAAATCATCTGGTCTCTCTTTCATCCTGACAGCCCACGTTTTGACCAGCATCTGGCCTGCTGAGGTATCACACGCTCCAGCCTCAGGGCTGCTGCTAACCTCCCTGTGGAGTGCTGTAGATGATCAGCAGAGCGTCGCAACAAACAAGCAGGTTCAGGCGTTTCTCAACCGTTAACACGCATCTGGGACAGAAAGATCTCCAGCTGTGGGTTTAAGTCAAGTCTTTAAACAGAACTTAATGATCTTTAGCCATAAAATGAAGTCAAAGTGTGATGTAGCTGCAGAAATTCCTCATTTCACACAACAGCATTAACACTAAAGCTAAAGCCTGGTTCCTGCAGCCATGTTTCTTTCTCCTGGACATTTCAGAGGAGTTTAGAGAAAGTAAAGGTGCATTACACCACTTTACATGCTGGGATCCTTCCTATTACCTCTGCCTGCTGCTATTTCCTGGTGTCATGTGGCTAAAAATGAACAAAACTAACAGAGAAGAGAGAATGCTGAGAAAGAACTAAGTGTGGAGAAGATGGGCTTTTCTGGAAGTAACTGAAATGCACCTTTAAATGTAAGAGCTGCTGATTAATGAGCCGGTATTGTTTAAAAAATGCTAAATTCAGCCCCTTCTTTGGCCCGTCTGAAGTGAATAAATTAAAATACGCTCGGCAGTGATTTTATTCTGTGTTCATGTGCTTTGGGTTTTACTGCATTGATCATATAGACGTGTTTAAATCTTATTTGAATGAATTTAGCTTGCAGTAAACAGACGGTATGCTTAGCATTGGTTTATGAAGACTAGAAACCTGCCTGATTTTACGGTTAATATGTAAAACCACAATCCTAAAGTTAGGATTCAGGGTTTGTGCACATAAGAGACCTTTTATTGATTCTACCCCCCCCCAGCAGCAGTCGACTGCAGCGTTTGTCACCTCACCTCCATTCCTTTTCTTTATGGGAGGGCAAAGGTCAGCTGCTGTAATTGTACTCTGGCTGAACAGTCGTCCCGTCGGCCATGATGAGGAGGAGGGACGGTTGGGAACCGTTTGTTTATGTGATTTATGTGTTTGTTAGAAGTCAAACTGTCACCGTCTCAGCCCTCAAGGTAAATATCATCTGACTGTCAGCCAGGTCGACTCGCAGCACAGGTGCAAGCTTGGCCTGCGTGTGCGGGGGGGGGGGGGGGGCAGCAGCACCTCAGCAGTATTGAGTATCAAAGGTTATCCTGCTCTATTTTTGGAGGCTTATTTCATTATTTGTTTTACCGGCTGAAGGATCCTGGTCTGTGGGAGATGTTTCACTCGCATTTCATCCCTTTAGAGGGAAATCGAACTGTGATTTAGACGTATTTTTTAGAATCATCACAGTAGGCAAATTTCTTCTGGCTGCGGGATCTTTTCTACCACCTACCTGCAGAGCTCGTGACCCTGTTTGTGCACGTTTGTTATCAGATGAGGAAATGTTCCTGTTAACGCTGGACACATTGGGGCTATTCTTTCGAAAAAGTCCTCTCAGCTCAGCAAAAGGTCGGCTATCGCTGCCTCTTCCTGCTAACTTGGCGAGCAGCAGCTGTAGATATCAAGGCAAACTGCACTCATTTACATGCTGAGATCTGATTCCACAGTCGAGACGGAGAAAAAGCATCGTAACGTCGGGTGAAAACAGGAAGAATTCAGCTCATTTTGTACCATATTGGGCCCAATTCAACACTTTCTGCTGGGTGTCGGAACAAATCGGTCACAAAAAACGTTCCCTGTTGCTTTTCCTTCTGCTTGACAGGTGGTTTTCTACTTGTTTGGGGTTAGAAAGATGCAAGGGCGTAACCATGGTTTAGACATTGGGGGGGGTCCAAGAAAAACAAAATTGTTAAGTGCATTATCTACAATTCTTTATTTATATATGAAAAATTGGACATTTGGAACATAGTTTAGAGGACTACATTGACCATGTAAGTTCACATCTAAAGGAATAGTGTAATTTCTCCGAGACAGTGACTGCCCCCCCACTTTGTTTTGGTTAGTTGCTTACTGTTTACTGACCTTAAACACACCTACCAATTACAGTTATGCTCTTCCAGTAGTTCTGTAGCAAATAGGACAGCTTCCAATGGAAAACGACCAAATACCCAAAGCAAGTTTATGGAAATATTTTAATAAGGACAACTAATGATGTAACAAATTACAGACTTTTCCTTTAACAAAACATGTGCTGAGGACTTTTAAGTCCAGGTTCAATGTCTCAAAATGTGCTTTAACAATGAAAAGTCTAATAGTCTAATGTTATTTTTGTTTTAAGTTATTTTATTTTGAAAGGGGGCGGACGTTTATTTTGTTGATTCTGTGTTGGATTTCCTGTTCTGGTACAATCTGCTCTGTTGAGCAGCGCCCGGTGGGTCACTCTCATTGACTAGAGTGTTAGCATCAACAACGGCGACCGCGGCGCAGCCGTTACCCCGGTAACACACGGAAATAAACTGAAAATAAATAAGAAATAACAAGAGACCGATCCCTTGACAGGGTTCATAAAAGGAGAACATGCATTTTACATATTTTCTTCTGTATATTGGGGGGGACACGACCCCCCAAAGAATGCGTGGTTACGCCATAGGAAAGATGTCATATTTTGGGTTTAAATGAACCCTTTCACACGGTGACACGTGCAAACACAGCAGTGCACCTTCATCATGCTTCCTGCATCGGGGAGAATCAGATAAAATTAGACATTTTTCACTGATGTGGCCCTCAAGAATTCATATTAAAGCCTCTAACCAAAGTTATTATTAATTCAGATAATCAGAATTACGCTATGAGAAAGAGTTCTATGAATAAAAACAGTTTGGCCCGGTTTAGGGATAAGTTGATCCGGGTCAGTGGGTAAATTGCACCGTCTGGGTGATACACTGACCATCTAATTCAATTAAAATCATCTTCTCCCTTACTGGTGATCAGAATACGTAACAACAGCTGGCTGAGCCTCAGGTAAATGGAGTCACGGGCTCTCCTTTCCACACTTATTAACACAAAGCAACGCCTCGTAAATGGGCTGATCGGGTGCTTCGGATCAGGTGTGTTCTGGCTCCAGTGACTTTGTTCCAAAAGATGGAGAGTTGTGTTCATGAGCTTTTAAAGGGAGGAAGTACATCTCTGATGGGAACCTTTTTCAGGTGCTGGTGCTAGTTTTTTGGCTGGTTCACCTGCAGAAGGCTCTGAAGTCCGATTGTTGGCCTTTCAGCATCCTTCCTGTGTATTCTGAGTGTCTGCAGAGAACAGATCAGGGAGGCTGGGTCTCATCGTCCCTGCAGCCCGGTCTGCTGATGTTGCAGGAGTATATTCATAAAAACTATTGCAAATAGCAGGAGGATAGCTCCATGGTCCCACACAGCCCTCGACTGAGGCTCCTCTGGAAAAACCTGTTCTGATGCTGTTAAAATGCAAAGCACAGGTTCACGATTAGGAGCCGACTCTGAATCCGCTCAGTCTAAAAGCAGGAAGAAGATACAGGAAACTACAGGAAACAGGAGGTAAAACGAAGCCACATGACGGCTGCTTTCTGATCTGAGGCTCAGTAAGAGTCACAGTCATGTCTTTAAATGTTTCTGGAACCAATAAAAGGGACCAGCAGCTCTTCAGAGACGTTAGAGCGCCGCCATCTTTGCTTTAGCTTTTCATCTGCAGCCAAAGGTTAATGTTAAAGGTGCTCATACTGAACCGGGGGGGGGGAGCTGTACGTTTTGCCTTCTCTTCATACGTAACATCTTTGGTTCTGAGTCATGTTTATTTCCTCTGAACTGACCACACTGCAGAGATGACGTCACATTAACCTAAAGAACGACCTATAAAAACCCCCGTGGTTAGCAGTTAGCATTAGCGTCTGTTGAGTGCCTTTTTCCATCTGTGTAAAGCCTCGTAAAAGAGCTGCAGAAATGTGTTCTTAATCCAGACCAGGTTGTAATCTGCTGTAGTAGACACATGACACTCGGCCCGTATGAATTGGCAGAAAAACTGACCCCATGACCCAAAATTCTTAACGGAGTCCGCTCCAGTTACAAGACGTCCAGCCTGACGAGGGGACTTTCCCTGCACATGTAGGTCAGTTTGCTGAAGCTCGGCACCGTGAGAAAAGGCCCCCCCCGGGATGGCAGAGATGACCGAACCTCTGCAGGAAACCTCTATCTCTCTCTTTCTCTCATCCCCTTGAGAAATCCTGTCTGTTTTTGCTTGAAAAACAGGAAGTGAAATCACTCTGGAGGATTTGTTTTGCTGCACGATGACTTCATTATTATGACTGACCTCCCCTGAGCTTCATGATTTGAATTAGGGAAATGTTTGGCTTCTTTTCAGTGGAAAATGAGCAAATGCGTGTGTATTTCTGATGATTTCCAGTTGGGAAACGTCTTTATTTCATGTGTGCAATATTGGGACTTCTGCTTTGCTGCAAAGATGCTGTGGTTGCTGATATATAAGAGCAGTTAAAAGGAATTTGGGGGTATTTCTAAGTGTTTGCCACCATCTGCCACGTCTCAGAAGTTTCCGTTCTGCTTCCTTTTATTCTTTATCCATGTTTGTTGCCGTTTTGCTGGTCTGGAACTCATCTTCTGCTGCATAGATCTACAGCAGAACCTTAATGTCAAACATGTAGTGACATCACACCCCCCCCTAATGTCGAAGCGATATTTTCTTCCATCCAAAACCTTCATTAAACTCCGTATCTCTGAAAACACGGAGCATTACTTGTTTCTCCTTCACCCTGTAAGTGTGTCTGCACCGACTCTTCTGATGGAGCCGCTGTTGCCAGATCTTTCGATTGAAACCAGCAATCAAAACGTGTCCAAATCAAGCAAATTGGCTCTGAAGAAGAAGCCCGACGTAGCTTAGTATTAATGGTCCTGTCAGCTGTGAAAATGAAGCAGCAGTGTGTGGCGTCAGATAGCGCGAAGACGCCAGTAGAACGTAATATTGTGATTAAAGTTCATACAAGTCTACAGATTAGACCCCACATAGCTTCATTTAATTATCACTTATCACTCCAACTGTCAACTTATTTAGCTTGGTGATCAAATGGTGTTTATTCAGAGGAATGAACCAAATAAAGTCCCATTCCAGCAGTTATTAAACCCCTAAAAACTGATCTGTGTTCGTCATAATTCTTAAAGAAATGCCTCTCATGAACAGTGACGGCTTGTGGTGGCATTGAATGGGGGGGGGGTGTATTATAAAAGCCAAGTAGTTGTATTTCAACATAAAAGGTGTCCTGTTAGAAAGTTTAAACTATCCCAACAGCACGGGCCTTTTCAACAAACCACCAAAACACTATTTAGAAGAATACACTGATGGAAAATATACCATCTACCATCTCTCTGGAAATACAAATACTTTCACACCATAAAAGGTTTTAAAAAAGGTCAACCCAGACTTATAGCCTATTGCAATTAGCTTTGGAACACAATAATCCAAACATCAGCACAAAACTAAAATAGTAACTCCAGAAAAACACTCCAGAAAGACGTTAAGAGCCTGAAAAGAAATACTCCACAAAATGTTCCATCTGTGTGACAGGAATGGGGGGGGGGGGGGGGGGTCTACCTTATCTGAAGAGAAGCTTCAAGAGGCCGTTAGCCGTTAGCTGTTAGCCGTTAGCCTTTCTAATGTTAGCCGTTAGCCTTTCTAACGTTAGCCTTCCTAACGTTAGCCGTTAGCCTTTCTAACGTTAGCCGTTAGCCTTTCTCTCAAACCAAGCTACACAAAAGCTACGATTCTGGTGCTTCTCTTTCTGTGTAATTTGGATATCCTTTGGATGATGTGCCCCTACTTTTTTCACCTGAGGACATTGAAGAAAACGGATTTGAAAGTAAATAATCCACTTCGTTAACGTTGATGCCTGCCATTGTCAAAGCTTCGCCCTACACACGTAATCAAGTAGAGTCGTCTGTGATTGGCCCAAATCTGCTGGCTTTGGGCTGTACAGATTTAGCCCAAATGGAGGGGGCGGGACTTGCAACCTGTCACTCAAATGTTGAAGAAAAGTCAAGTGTAACTGAGCTGCTTCGCTTGGGCTGTAGATAATTAGCCCGTTTTCACCGATTTCATGGGTTTCAGTTCAGATTTTGCTCCGCCTCTGATCAAAAATAAAAAAACAATTTGTTTAAAGTTTTTATTGAAATATTTAGATATTATATTCTAATTTTTATTGAATAATGTAGGGAGGGCTGAGCCCTGTTAGCCCAATTATACCAGCCGTCCCTGCTCATGAATATGCTAATTTGGCCCCACCCACATCTCCCCCTGCTAACCCCTGGCTAACCTTTCTAACCCCTGGCTAACCACGCTAACCCCTGGCTAACCACGCTAACCCCTGGCTAACCACGCTAACCCCTGGCTAACCTTTCTAACCCCTGGCTAACCTTTCTAACCCCTGGCTAACCACGCTAACCCCTGGCTAACCTGGCTAACCCCTGGCTAACTTCTCCTTACAGTCCGAGATAGTTTGGATGCAAAAAGCCGTGCAGCCGCAGCCTGTGAGTAGCAGTCATTGGTTCTTCTTCGGCGTGGAGCAGACTGATGATCCTCCGGCCCTGCAGGTCCTGAACAGTGACAGGGAAGCAAAGGGCGCCTTTTTTCACCCATGAGGCACGCCCGCCGTGTGGAAGAAGCTTGTAGTTGCTGCTCTGCAGATGCAAAGCAGCCCGAATACTGACGGGTGACTTTGCTCGTGTCTCGCACAGTAAAAACATCTCGTGCACGTGGTAACAAAGTTTGTTGAGATATCACTGGTGTGACATTGATCTCATCCACACAGCCCCTGTCTTTTGTTGGCAGTTGTTGTCATAGCAACCGCCAGAGATGGGAGTCGCACATCCCGAGGGGTGGAGGCTGCAGATGTGGGGGCAGATCCAGGGGGGGGGTGTGCGTCCTTTCTCTCACCTCCATGCGAAGCCGGTGACAAACAGACCAGTTGTTTGTTTTGCTGATGTCGCCGGGCAGCGTTCAGGCAGCTTGGACTGTACCAACTGAGGGCGGCGGGGGTGGAGCTTGCTGTTTGTTTTAACACACTGTGGTAGTTTCTCCTCCGTGTACAGCTGCAGAGTGTGTGTCCGTGCTGGGGTGTGCGTGCGTTTGTGTTAACAACAAAGGCAGCAGCTAAATGTCAGCAGACACCTTCAGCCCTTTGTCTGCGTGGAGGAGGTCGAGCTGCTCCTCTTTGAAACTAATAAGCTGCTTTTCTTTGAGTGTGCGCGTTAATTGAGAGAGTGAGTGCAAGTGTGTGTGTGTGTGCTGCCAATGGGGAATAAGCAACCGGTGTTTCTACACACTGGAGCTCAGACGAGGACGGCGGCTCGTCTGAGGCTGACTTTGACTGCGCTGTTGTGCTCCTGCTGCCTCTTAGCGCCATGCTGGGTGAGTAGAAAGCCGTTCTGCTGGCTTTATCGGGGGGGTGCAGCATCTAATTAGCCTAACTGGAGAAATACTTCACAGTTTTTGGGTTTTATTTTGTTTGTTTCTCTCATTGAGGGCTGGAAGCAGTTTAATGCGAACAAACTTTTAAATGAAGTTTGGAATGAGCTGAAAGTTTGATTTCATCAGGGGTGTGATGTCACTTTTTTTCATTGTGTGTCCACAGTTTAGTGTGTGTGTGTGTGTGTGTGTGCATCCTGCACTGTGACATCATGCCGCTTTGCTGACCCTTTCTCTGGGGCCTGTATGATATGATTTGCAGCTGTTTCAGGATAAAACAAGGAATGCAGGGAGCTGCTTATGTAACCCTGTGCAGGTTGAGTTCAGCTGCAGAACAGCTGCTTTTGTCTGACCAGAAATCATCTGTCATCCGTTTTTTAAAGTCCTTTCTCGCTGACTTTTGGGCACAAAGCATGAGTCGTGTCTTGTTGATGAAGAGCCGTGATAAAGTGTTTGATTTCTGACTGGATGGAGGTAAAACTGAAGGAGTTCTGCTTAAACTTAATGAATACTTATTTTAAAGCTTTGCATTGAAACAGCTGGCTGGAAACAGCTGCCTCTTACACAGATATTAGACATATTTTTAATCCAATCAGGTTCACTTATGGCTCCAATGAGGCTTCAGAACGATGTGGGTGGTGTAAAGATGGCCTCATCTCCATCATCATCTGTTCTGGTTCTCTTTCAGACTCATAATCTCACAGCAACATCTTCTTCTGAAGTTCTGCCAACTCCTGAATCATCATTTAACAGCTCTGTTTTGCTGAATTAGAATTCCACTGAGCTGGTTTCCTGGTCCTTTTCCATCCATTTGAATGGAAACGCAGCTAATGCCGGACTCATTTATGACACCAGGACGGCTCTGATTGTAAAATCTTATCAAACTAAGAGGATTTCAGCCGATAACCGGGCTGCTCAGATGAAAACCTAACCAGATTTCCAATGAAAATGGGTGAAACATGATATTTAATGACTTTACTCAATGTTTTTGTATGTTTTGATGCCTGAAATAAACACAGCGGTGTAATAACTGTTTAATAGCTGCGAGTTACAGCAGTTTTAGCTGTAATCTGAGTTTTTATAAGCGTCAGACGTACTGAAACCCTTGAGATGAGAGTAGCAATGCTTCTCTGTGCTGTAATTTAATAATTGAAGCGTAAAACCTTGTTGATCCGGTCTCTTTGCTGTTGTTTGTTCACTGCCTGAATTATGCTGCTCCTGTCTGCACTTTAATGAAGTGGCTGTTGTAATGAAGCCTCGTGCTGCGGGCAGATTCATTTCCTCGTTGTTTCATGTGGTCAGACACAAGCTGTGATGGGGACTTTCCACCCAGACCCTCTCATTGTGTGTGGAACGGTTTTACTGGCTCCAAACACAGCGCCGTTAGCCCTGATTTTCCAGGCATGCACCGGGTGACCCTAAATCACTTCAAACTGTCTTGAAATCCAGGTTTGTGCTTATAATTGCTTGAGGAGAAATGGTTTTGTGCTCCTCTCTGAGACTTTATGACAGCTGGTTGAGGAAAGGTGTTTCTGCAACACTTTCCCGTCTGTTACTGGTAGTTTTGGCTGTTTTTAGTCTTGTTTTGAAGTATAAAAGGAGCATTTCCTCAGATAAAAAGCTCCGGAGTCTCAGGAGTTTCTTGTTCTGCTGACGGCTCTGAAATTTAAAGCCGTGTGGTGACCAACAGGCTCTGAATGAGCTCCTTTTTGCACCTGAGTGGAGGTGAATTTCAGGCCTGACTCAGCTTGTTGCCACTGTAAACACCTGCTGCCTCCAACCGTGCACGCTCACGCCTGCACGTGCACGCTCACGTGCGTGTGCTTTCCTCGCCCTCAGTCCAGGGGGAGTCCTTAGGCGTTTCCCCTCGGCTCAGGTGTGTATTGAACTGTGTTTTCATGGAGGTGTGTTTGGTTTTAAAGCTCTTTACAGACAGGATGAGGCGTTTCAGGCTGTGGGAGCTTCTTTGGGCAGGTTGGATATCTAAAAGTAAATCTGGATCTCAGGTTATGGGTCAGCAGGGAAACCAGTAAAGACCCAAATCGGAGTTCTGACATGTTCTGGAGAGGTTCTGGCAGATGAGATCCAGCAGTATTTGCTTTCTTCTGCAGATTTTCTCGTCTCCATCAGAACGTTTCCTGCTGTGAGCAGCAGCTGCAGAGAAAGTCTGAACTGAACTGTTCTCCTGAACATCTTCTGCCTTTTAGTTTGGACTCAGAGGGGGAGAAAGGCTCCACGGAAACCTCCTTCTCTCCACATCTTCCCCTCTTTCTCCCTGAAAGCGCTTCATGCTTGCAGACCTCTGCTGGTGCAGGGTGGAGCTGTAAAATCGGCCCTTTTTAGGAGCTGGACAGATGCAGCACCACCCCCCCCTCTCAGCCACTTTCCTGTCATCTTATTTGATTCTTTCTTCTTCTTCTTCTTCTCTGTTCTCATTGTTGTTTCTTCTTCTTCTTCTCTGTTCTTATTGTTGTTTCTTCTTCTTCTTCTCTGTTCTTATTGTTTCTTCTTCTTCTTCTCTGTTCTCATTGTTGTTGTTTCTTCTTCTTCTCTGTTCTCATTGTTGTTGTTTCTTCTTCTTCTCTGTTCTCATTGTTGTTTCTTCTTCTTCTTCTCTGTTCTCATTGTTGTTTCTTCTTCTTCTCTGTTCTCATTGTTGTTGCTTCTTCTTCACCCTGGTCACACTTTCCTTATATTTCTGTGTCTTTCTCTCTTTCCTCTGCCCCCCCCCCCCCTCACCCTTTTCTTCTCTCTTTGTCCTACTTGTTTGCTTCCAGCTCTTTTGTCCACCGGCTCGCACTGTATATGGTCATGAAGGCTCAGCTTGCTGTGCAAACTGCCTCCGCACACATTCTTCCGCCACAGGACGGAGATTTAGCTGCGACTGTGTGCAGACTCGGGCTTTTGGACACCTGAGCGTTATGTGTCAGTCGTGCATCTTCTTCCTGGCTTCAGTCTGTCCACCAGCTGTTGGACCTGGAAGTCTGGGAAAGGTTGACTTTGATTTAGATTCCCAACAGAATAGAAGATTAAAGCAGATTAAAAGCAGAGGTTTTGACAAACTTTTCTTTCTCCGTAGAGAAGACAAGAAAATTAATAAAATTTTCTCCTGCATAGTTTCTAATAGTTTGCATAATGTTGTAATTAAAGGGGAACTCCGGTGTTTTTAAACTTTATTTCTGGCATGAAATACGTTCATCTACTCACTGAGAATAGTTTGGTGAAAGTCGGTGTCCTTCAGAAGATATTTAGATAACTGGAGATCCATATAACGGAGAGAACGGGGCTTAGAGGATGCAGCCTCTAAATAAGGCATTATCTGTCTTTATTTCACCAATACTTTAAGGAGAATGAATGAATGAACGTGTGCTATAGCTCTGTTAGCTCATAGCTGCTGTTATGTGGCTACTTGCAGCTATAGGAGAGCTAACGGAGGGATTTCTACACAGGCACTCTACTGGGACCACTTCATCCACACGCCCCCCTGCAGCACAGTTTATTCACTCCGTGCTCTGTGACAGTCGGCTAACTTCACACAGAGTTTGCTGCTGATAGTTTTGTGCAACATGGCAGGATATTTATCAGATTTTGACGATGTGAACGAAGACTTTGAGTAAGATGGACGTTCTTACCGGAGTGATTGAGCTGTGCACAGAAAACACATTTAACATCAACTGCAGTGAGACAGAAACTGTCATTAATGTCATTCAAGTTTCACAATAACTGTTGTGTTGTTGCCAGTTTGGTGACAAATGTACCCTTTTACAATCATAAGGGTTTAGTGTTTGGAGGAGAAGATTCTGATCTTATAATATACTGTTTTTATTCACTAAATGAAGTGGATGAAGTGGTCCCAGTAGAGTGCCTGTGTAGAAATCCCTCCGTTAGCTCTCCTATAGCTGCAAGTAGCCACATAACAGCAGCTATGAGCTAACAGAGCTATAGCACACGTTCATTCATTCATTCTTCTTAAAGTATTGGTGAAATAAAGACAGATAATGCCTTATTTAGAGGCTGCATCCTCTAAGCCCCGTTCACTCCGTTATATGGATCTCCAGTTATCTAAATATCTTCTGAAGGACGCCGACTTTCACCAAACTGTTCTCGGTGAGCAGATGAACGTATTTCATGCCAGAAATAAGGTTTAAAAACACCGGAGTTCCCCTTTAACTGGCTAATCAGTTGCTGTTGTGACCTTCGTAGCACCCACTCTGTTCTGTAAGGGGAGACATTCATGTCTCCACCCGCTGAAGCTGCCTTCAGGGTCTGTGGGAGAAGCCTCCAACATGTATTCGCCCGACTGTCAATGATTCATGAGCAGCTAATGCTAAAGCTACGCAGCTGTCAGCTGGTGGCTGCATCTGTATTTCAAAGGCCCTCCACTCGGGGACAAAGGTGCACCGTCCATGCTGCTGAGGATCTGATTCGTGGTCCGTTACCGTGACAATAAGCTCTCTTATCAGCTGTTTGGCAGAAAATACACAATGCTGTCATTTAGCAGCAATCAGAAACTGTCAGTAAGTTCCAATAATCTGAATGATTTTAGCTGTTCAATGCTTAGATTTCCTTTAAATGACCCGAGGCACTGACTGTGGGGGGTTTACGGCAGTTTGGGGAGTTTTGGCTTGCAGCACTTTGACATGAAGCACCATTTGTTTGTGTTTACGGGAACTGGAAACCTCTTTGTTGTTCCACCCAGAGCTGGCTGCATCCATCTCTGTTTCATTTACTGAGAGACAGACGCTGGACGGGGGGAAAGAGTCAGTTAGCGTGTCTATAAAAAGATCCGCATCCCTCCATCCCAGCGACTGTGTCCCGCCTCCCAAAGAGGAGGCGGCTTCTCTGTTTGCAGCTTCTTACAGTTCATGGCCCCAAAGTCAGGGAGAGAGCTGCAGTTATTGAGCTGGTCGAACCTCCAGGTTAGAATAACTGAGGAATTATTACAAAAATGAAGGAGTTTTTCACAGAAATGATCATTTGTTGTAAAAAAAAGAAGGAAAAAAAGTCCTTTATGAACAATTCATCAGTTTTGTGTTTGCTAAAAAGTGCCGAAACCTGCTGCTGCTTCTCTGCTGAGGTTTTATTGATCTCTTTCATATCTGTGAACATCTCGTTATTGTATTCAAACATTTACTAAAAGAAGAAGAAGAAGAAGAACTGTCCTTTGATCTGTTACACAGGCGGTGATTTTTAGTGGCAGCACAGCTGAATTATATTGATTTATAACCTGTGAAAGTGTCCCTGATGGTTAATTAATGCAGCACAAACTTTCATTTTCATTCATTGTGTTGGATGTGATGACATCTAGTGACACAACGTGATTATTTTAAGGTGTTTAAAACAAAATATTTCTGCCGCTCAGTCACCATGACTGATGCATGCTTTCTTTTGTCACCTTTAATGATGAGTTTTAGTTAGTTTTAACATTTTAAACTTTTTTCCCCTCCTTTTGTCACCTGTAATGATGAGTTTTACTGAGTTTTAACAGTTTAAATGTGTTTTTTTCCTCCTTTTGTCACCTGTAATGATGGGTTTTGGGCAGTTTTAACAGTTTAAATGTTTCTTTTCCTCCTTTTCTCACCTGTAATGATGGGTTTTGGGCAGTTTTAACAGTTTAAATGTTTCTTTTCCTCCTTTTTTTCACCTTTAATGATGAGTTTTAGTTAGTTTTAACAGTTTAAATGTTTCTTTCCTCCTTTTTTTCACCTTTAATGATGAGTTTTAGTTAGTTTTAACAGTTTAAATGTTTCTTTCCTCCTTTTTTTCACCTTTAATGATGAGTTTTACTCAGTTTTAACAGTTTAAATGTTTCTTTTCCTCCTTTTGTCACCTTTAATGATTAGTTTTAGTTAGTTTTAACAGTTTAAATGTTTTTTTCCTCCTTTTGTCACCTGTAATGATGAGTTTTACTGAGTTTTAACAGTTTAAATGTTTTTTTTCCTCCTTTTGTCACCTCTAATTATGAGTTTTAGTGAGTTTTAACAGTTTAAATGTTTTTTTCCTCCTTTTCTCACCTGTAATGATGACTTTTGGGCAGTTTTAACAGTTTAAATGTTTCTTTTCCTCCTTGAAGAGGCACATTAAGCTGTATTAACCCCTGCCTACGCTGTCATAGGGACGGTGGTGTACATGTGGGCAGTTTGGGATTATTTTTGCATCTCAGTCAGCTGCAGTAAAACCTTTTGATAACACATAAAGATGTCCAATGATCTCCAAACTGAAGTATATGTGTGGTTTACACATGAAATGGTGGTATGCAGCTGCCTGTTTTCACTGACTGACATGGAGCTGTTGCAGTATCACACTCTTTCATTGCATCTTTCCTGTTAAAAAGACCCTTTTAAAGCAAGTAGCTGAGCTTATGTGTCGGGTCAACAAGGCAGGACCAAACAAACGAGGTCAGACCTCCCTGCCTTCATCCCATTTGCCTCCCACTGAGTCTCTCTTTATCTTCTCCAGCTGAAGCTTTCACCCGTTTCTGCCTCTTCTCTGCGGGACGTTAGCTCCCCCATCAGAGATGCTAATTATTGCCTCCATGCTACCAAACACACGCGCACACGTGCACGGCGCTGACATCATCGCAGATGCCCGCTGTGAGCCACTCAGTCACATGTTTGTGTGTTTAAGAAGGATTTGTCAAGTCATCCATGCAAACACATCCTCCGCAGGTTTAGCGTCGCTCTGTTCGAGTCAGGCAGCAGCTTCACTCTCATTTCCTCTGGTGAACCTTCACTAAGTCATCCGACAGTCGGAGAAATATGAGTTACAGAGAGCAGCTTGGTTCATTCAGGCTTTCTGCTTTATGAGGAAGCATTTTTTTTGCATTGAACTTGGCTGCTGGGACCCGTTTGTCCAGAACCAAAACCCACTGATAATCGGATGAATAGAAATTATGTTTGGATCACATCGCCACCATTCAACCAAAACTCATCATTACAGGTGAGAAAAGGAGGAAAAAAACACATTTAAACTGTTAAAACTAGCTAAAACTCATCATTACAGGTGACAAAAGGAGGGGAAAAGAAACATTTAAACTGTTAAAATTGCCTAAAACTCATCATTACAAGTGACAAAAGGAGGAAAAAAACATTTAAACTGTTAAAACTAACTAAAACTCATCATTACAGGTGACAAAAGGAGGGGAAAAGAAACATTTAAACTGTTAAAACTAACTAAAACTCATCATTACAGGTGAAAAAATGAGAAAAAAAAACATTTAAACTGTTAAGACTGAGTAAAACTCATCATTAAAGGTGACAAAAGGAGGGGAAAAGAAACATTTAAACTGTTAAAACTAACTAAAACTCATCATTTAAGATGACAAAAGGAGGAAAAATAACATTTAAACTGTTAAAACTAACTAAAACTCATTACAAGTGACAAAAGGAGGAAAAAAAACATTTAAACTGTTAAAACTAACTAAAACTCATCATTTAAGATGAGAAAAGGAGGAAAAAACACATTTAAACTGTTAAAACTAACTAAAACTCATCATTACAGGTGATAAAATGAGAAAAAACACATTTAGACTGTTAAGACTGAGTAAAACTCATCATTAAAGGTGACAAAAGGAGGAAAAAAAACATTTAAACTGTTAAGACTGAGTAAAACTCATCATTAAAGGTGAAAAAAGGAGGAAAAACACATTTAAACTGTTAATCTCTGCTGATGCCACCTTGGTTCTCAGCTGAGATCTTTTTGGTGTTTCATTGGACTGTGAGAGGTGATTCTTCCAGATACCTGTAATGTTTTGGTTCCCTGATATTGGCACGTGCACTCACACGTGCACTCACACGTGCACTCACACGTGCACTCACACGTGCACTCACACGTGCACTCACACGTGCATGCGACCCAGCTGCACCGTCTGGTCGTGGCTGACGGATGAAAATGACTCGAAACAATAAACACAAAGAAGTGGGAGAAAAATCTCTTTGACTCTTTGACTCTTTGACTGTTTTTTTTTTGCAATAATCTGAAATGAATCTTGAAGCAAAGCTTCAAGCAAACAGTTGTTTGATGGGAAGTAAACGCCTCTCTCTTTCTCTGGCAGGTGATATCACACAGAAGGGCTATGAGAAGAAGCGGTCCAAGCTGATTGGAGCCTACTTCCCTCAAGCACCAGGTAAACCTTCTCCTTTCTCACGCTGCAGCTTGATGAGTCCAGGAAGCTTTTCGGGTGGCGAGTTCACGGCTTTTAGCTCGTTTTATTTCCCAGAAATCATTGTGAACGCGTCTTAGAGGAAAAAGTTGCCAACAAACAACGGTTCAACACACGGTCTGTCGTAAAGGAGCAGTTTAACTTCCCGGATTGAGCAGAAATCCCACCTCTAACTGGCGTGTGAACGTATCAGCATCGTGCTAATTAAGGGAAACCACTGGGATTCTTTGTGATTTAGCAGTTATTTCACATCTGGCCCTGTTAGCTGCCGGCTGGGGCAGCAGGGCTGAAAGGGTTTCTCTTATTGTAGCACAGAGGAATGACCCGATCAGCTGGAGTGCGTGTTTTCCTGCTCTTTAATCGGACTCGTCTCTTCTCTACATGTCGGGAAATGTTTAAACTAGTCAAGTAGACGTTTAAAACTTCATGGCTTCAGTTACTGAGCCGTTGACTCCTGCTGTGCACCGTTGGGCTACGTTTGTTTAGCATGGCTGCCATGCGTGTCCTTCACAAGCTGCAATATGAAGGTGGGCAGTAGGGGGCAATCTGGGGCCGGATGTGGAGAAAAGCTGCATTTATTCATCTCTGTACGATGAATCTTTGTCACTGCATACTGAGGAATGTGTTTGTGGAAACATCTGGAGGGAGATCTGTGCCATTTTAATGATGTTGATGCAGGGAGAAGACGTCCTGCCTGTCCTGAGGCTTCTGGTCTGCCCCCTAGTGGAATCCTCCGGTAGCACAGGCAACAATTAGCAAGCTGTGTGATTTTAAAACAGCAAGTATGTCACTGGGGATAACTTCCGGGTTGGATTTCTGTCAAAAGGACACTTGAGAGGGAGAGTTGGGTTTGACAAGTCATCCCAAGGAAAGTATTTTTGGGCATGTGTCACAGATCAATGAGTGTTTGTGTGTCTGTGGGTGATCTAAAAGTCCATTTAGCTGTGAGGCTGTGGCTCTGCTGAAGCTATTACAGGACTGTGCTGGTGTGTGTGTGTGTGTGAGCGTGCATGTGAGCGTGCATGTGAGTGTGTGTGTGTGTGAGCGTGCATGTGAGCGTGCATGTGAGTGTTTTCTTTGGGAGGGGGAGTTTCAGGAAGTGCATTATGGGAAGGAATGAAGGGTGTAGGATGGAGAAAATGTTTGGTATTCACATCCAAGCCCAGTTGGGGGTTGTCCCCATTTTATTTGGTGGGGGGGGCACATTTCTCTCCTCTCAGACACAAGTTTCCATCACTTTTAGAGAACATTACACTGCCTTGCATCAGCATCCTGGAAACTTACCTGATCAGTTGCCACACTTTGCTCATCTTCTTCATCAGAACTGAGGATTTACATTTCCAGACCACACTTTTTGTCCCGGAAACGCATCCGAGTCTCACACAATAACATCCTCAAAGAGCGAAACTATCCCTGAGCATCATCCATCAGTACTGTGACACACACTTAGCAACCCAACGCACTCTTCATCCCTCCCAGAAACACACATCTATTCACACCAATGTCTCTTTGCCAGTGTGTGATGTAGCTCAGAGCTTCAGCCTGCCAGTGTTTTTTTCCTCCTTTTGTCACCTTTAATGATGAGTTTTAGTTAGTTTTAACAGTTTAAATGTTTTTTTCCTCCTTTTGTCACCTTTAATGATGAGTTTTAGTGAGTTTTAACAGTTTAAATGTTCTTTTTTCCTCCTTTTTTCACCTGTAATGATGCGTTTTAGTGAGTTTTAACAGTTTAAATGTTTTTTTCCTCTTTTTGTCACCTGTAATGATGAGTTTTAGTTAGTTTTAACAGTTTAAATGTTTTTTTCCTCCTTTTGTCACCTTTAATGACGAGTTTTAGTTAGTTTTAACAGTTTAAATGTGTTTTTTCCTCCTTTTGTCACCTGTAATGATGACTTTTAGTTAGTTTTAACAGTTTAAATGTGTTTCTTTCCTCCTTTTGTCACCTGTAATGATGAGTTTTAGTGAGTTTTAACAGTTTAAATGTTTTTTCCTCCTTTTGTCACCTGTAATGATGAGTTTTAGTTAGTTTTAACAGTTTAAATGTTTTTTTCCTCCTTTTGTCACCTGTAATGATGAGTTTTAGTTAGTTTTAACAGTTTAAAAGTTTTTTCCCTCCTTTTGTCACCTGTAATGATGAATTTTAGTTAGTTTTAACAGTTTAAATGTTATTTTTCCTCCTTGAAGAGGTACATTAAGCTGTCTTCTCTATTCTCTAATCACTGGATCGCTTATATGAATAAAAGTGAGTTTAAATGTGCCCCCAAAGCATGAGTATGTGGCCTTTTCAAAGCCTCCTTTGGTTCGGATGACATGTCTACATAGACTGGGGTGACAGTGGCCATCCTGACCCCTCAGGTCCTGTTCACCTTATACCTAAAGATGTTTTTCATCCTGTTTCCTTGATGAAATTACAGCCGTAACCGTTTCCTTGTTGTCGTGATGTTGACTGACTGGTTTTGGGCAGCCTTCAGATAAGATCGTCTCCTCTGATGCGAGTGTCCTGCTCCTCTCACAGTCCAACAAACTGGACCGGTTTTACAGCTGGACCAGATGGCTGCAGACACACTTTCCCATTTTGCATCACATAACAGCTCCACTCTCACTGATGCTTCAGGGCTCCTTTCAGAGAATAGACCAACCACTTCCCTGCTTCTCCATAACCAGGGAATATGGTTGATTTATCCCCACTGGATTACAGAGTGTTCCTACTTGTGTTTTATGTCCACTGGTCTTCAGACAGTTAATGAAAAGGCATGTCAACCAAGCTGCTACACAGACTCTCAAGGGTAACATTTGCATGAAAAAGCCTTCTGTCTTCCTGTGAAAATGATCGTAACGCTATTAAATGCAGGCGCAGCCAAGTCTTTTACCTACTCCGGCTTTATATGCTGTGACAAGACTATTTAGAGACATGTCCCACAGCCGGAGTTATGTCTGGGTCCTGGAGGAATCATAAGTTTAGACTGGGATCAGGGATGATTTAAGCTTCTGAAACAAGGATATGCTGCAATTCTTCAGAAAAATGAGGAAAACAAGCACTGAACTCACTCGGTTATATGGCAGTAACAGCGTTCTACTGCTTTGGACCTACATTTACAGAGGTTTACCAAAGGTTGTGGTTTCTAAAGCTCTTACTTTAGCTATCATCCAGACCCTAAACTGATGAGCTGTCAAAGTAAATATTTTATTGTTCCTTCAGTTCTCTCAGGGCCCCAAACTGTAAAAATCTGTATTTACAAGGAGTCTGCACAGACTTCCTTAACGTCACTCCTCCTCTTTCTGGAATGAAGAAAAGCCTGAAAACCCCTCCCTCCCTCCCTCCCCTGCCTGCACATTTTTAGATAAAGTCAGGCTCCTTCAGTCATTTCTTATCACTTAAAGGATACCGGCTCTTGACAGAACAAGATGGCAGAAGGGATTCAACTCCAGCGAGAAAGATTCTGCTGCTCGATCTGCTTGGATCTACTTAGCGACCCTGTGACTGTTCCCTGTGGTCACAGCTACTGCATGAAGTGTATCAACAATCACTTGGATACCGAGGATGAATCGGAGATCTACAGCTGCCCTCTTTGTGGGCAGGACTTCATGCCGAGGCCCCTTCTGGTTAAGAATGACATGTTAGCATTTGTAGTGGACGAACTGAAGAAGACTGAAAACCAAGCTGAAGCTCCCGCTGAAGACTGCTTTGCTGGACCTGAAGATGTGGCCTGCGATGTCTGCCCTGAGAAAAAACTGAAAGCCATAGAATCCTGCCTGCAGTGTTTGGCTTCGTATTGTGAGAAACACCTCCAGCCTCACAATGATGTGCCGCCCTTGAGGAAACACAAGTTGGTGGAAGCAGTAGCAGAACTTCAGGAGAGCATCTGCCCACAGCATCAAGAGGTGATGAGGCTGTTCTGTCTTACCGATCAGAGCTGTATCTGTTATCTCTGCTCCGAAGATGACCATAAAGGACACGACCAAGTCTCAGCTGCAGCAGAAAGGTCCGCCAGGCAGAAGGAGCTCGAGGGCGTTCGGCAAAGAATCCAGCAGAGGATCCAGGAGAAAGAGGAAGATGTGAGGTCTTTTCAACAGGAAGAAGATGCTGTTGGTAATTCTGCTGAGAAAGTACTGAGTAACACTGAGAGGATCTTCACCCAACTCATTAACACAGCTGGGAAAAAACTGTCTGAGATGAGGGAAAAGATTCAGTGTCGGCAGAAAACTGAAGTGGGTCGGTTCAGAAAGATTCGTGAAAAGGTGGAGCAGGAGATGGCAGAGTTCAAGAGAAGAGATGCAGAGCTGGAGAAGCTGTCGCATACAGCGGGCCACGCGCTTTTTCTATTAAATTACGCCTCCGTGTCTCGTCTCGGTGACTCTAAAGACCGACCCAGTATCAAGCTCCGCCGTCTACGGCACTTTGAGAAGGTTAATATGTCTGTGTCAGAAGCAGGAGACAAACTACAGGAAGTTCTCGAGGAAGAGTCTGAAAAGATCTTAATGGCAGTAACTGGAGCCACTGGTTTAGCATCAGGTCAAGCACAGCCAAAAACGAGAGCTAGCATTCTGGATGCCAAAGCTGACGACTTTCAGGCGCGACCAGACCAGGTACAGACCACAATCGACTTCGTAGTGTCGAGACTCTTACGTCCTAGAGCTGATGTCTCACAGAGTGAAGATGACATCATAGAGACTAGAGCTGACCATGTACAGAGAGAAACCGACTTTAAACGCACCAAAACTCATCTCATGCAGGCCAGACCTGACCCCTTACAGACCAGACCTGAACCCTTACAGACCGTATCCCACTGTGCATGGTCCAGACCTGACCCCTTACAGACCAGACCTGACCCCTTACAGACCAGACCTGACCCCTTACAGACCAGACCTGACCCCTTACAGACCAGACCTGACCCCTTACAGACCGTATCTGACCCCTTACAGACCGTATCTGACCCCTTACAGACCGTATTCAGCTGTGCACGGTCCAGACCTGACCCCTTACAGACCAGACCTGACCCCTTACAGACCGTATCCCACTGTGCACGGTCCAGACCTGACCCCTTACAGACCAGACCTGACCCCTTACAGACCAGACCTGACCCCTTACAGACCGTATCCCACTGTGCACGGTCCAGACCTGACCCCTTACAGACCAGACCTGACCCCTTACAGACCAGACCTGACCCCTTACAGACCAGACCTGACCCCTTACAGACCGTATCCCACTGTGCACGGTCCAGACCTGACCCCTTACAGACCAGACCTGACCCCTTACAGACCAGACCTGACCCCTTACAGACCAGACCTGACCCCTTACAGACCAGACCTGACCCCTTACAGACCGTATCCAGCTGTGCACGGGCCAGACCTGACCCCTTACAGACCGTATCCCACTGTGCACGGGCCAGACCTGACCCCTTACAGACCGTATCTGACCCCTTACAGACCAGACCTGACCCCTTACAGACCATATCCCACTGTGCACGGGCCAGACCTGACCCCTTACAGACCAGACCTGACCCCTTACAGACCGTATCCAGCTGTGCACGGGCCAGACCTGAACCTGACCCCTTACAGACCGTATCCAGCTGTGCACGGGCCAGACCTGACCCCTTACAGACCGTATCTGACCCCTTACAGACCAGACCTGAACCCTTACAGACCAGACCTGACCCCTTACAGACCGTATCCCACTGTGCACGGGCCAGACCTGACCCCTTACAGACCAGACCTGACCCCTTACAGACCGTATCCGACTGTGCACGGTCCAGACCTGACCCCTTACAGACCAGACCTGACCCCTTACAGACCAGACCTGACCCCTTACAGACCGTATCAGACTGTTCACGGTCCAGACCTGACCCCTTACAGACCAGACCTGACCCCTTACAGACCAGACCTGACCCCTTACAGACCAGACCTGAACCCTTACAGACCAGACCTGACCCCTTACAGACCAGACCTGACCCCTTACAGACCAGACCTGACCCCTTACAGACCAGACCTGACCCCTTACATATCAAACCTGACTCCAGAGGTGACCTGGTACTGCCCAGACCTGACCTATTGCAGACCACACTTGATGCTGCACTGACCAGAGCTAAAAGCTTCAGGAGCAAAGCCGACATTTCAAAGACTCGAGCTCAGTTCTTGGAGCACGCCTGCCAAATCACTCTGGATCCAGACACTGCGAACCCACATCTGTTCCTGTCTGAGGACAACAGGAAAGTCGTCTTTGTGAGAGAAGAACAGGAGTATTCAACCCACCCAGAAAGGTTTGCTTACTCCTGGCAGGTCCTGAGCAGAGAGAGTCTGACCGGTTGTTGCTACCTGGAGGTGGAGAGGAGCGGGAGAGGAGTTCTGGTGGCAGTCGCATACAAAGACATCAGCAGAACCGGGACCTTCAGCGAATGCATGTTTGGACACAACAACAAGTCTTGGGCTCTAGATTGTTACCAAAACAGCAATGAATTCAGGCACAACAACATCAAAACTGCCATCCTGGGCACGTCGTCCCCCAGAGTCGGAGTGTACCTGGACCACAGAGCAGGTGTTCTGTCCTTCTACAGCGTCTCTGGAACCATGACTCTCCTCCACAGAGTCCAGACCACATTCACTCAGCCGCTCTATGCTGGACTCTGGCTGTCAGATGGAGCTGCTGCTGAGGTTTGCAAGCTCAAGTGAGCACATGTTTTCAAACCGAGGAGCATGAACCCGTCGGAGGGCGACGTGATAATGTGACGAGAACTGAAACGTTGTAGAAAGCAGGAAGAGACTGAAAAGTGTTGCTGGAGCTCTCATCACTCGCATTGTGTGATATTTTATGAATGAACCCTTCCTTCACACCTCTGTCTCTGGTTTTAGGATTTCTGATTAAGTTTCTCTCATTTCTTAAAGGGAAGAATCTAGTTTGGGATTGTTACATATTTGGGAAATTACTTACTTGTTGATGCATTTTTTTGTGCTGTGTCATGATTAAAAGACTGAAATTCATCAGTTTAATCATTTATTTTTCTCATCTTTGTGTATTTAACAATGTTTTTTTTATTCTGAATATAAAATACTGACATAAGTTTCAGAAAAATTCGCATCCAAAGCGAATATAGTCGTGTAGTCGGTGTGCTGTTGCTGTCTGCTCTGTCTCCAGAAGCGTTTCCATAGTTACTGATTGGTGCATTGCTCTTAGATGACTTTAATTGATGACTTTAATCGAGGGAACACGCCTAAGTCACTGTTCTAAACCATCTAAATGAGGTTAGTTAGTGTGAGGAAGTGCTAACCTTCTCACTTCTCACCATCTAAACCATCTAAACGCTCCGGCTGCATTGAAAAGCGTTCAGAACGACAGGTGGAACCAGTCATGGAGTTGGTGAATGTCAACTTGGACTAAAGGCCGATGACGTCCAGTTATCCTTGCAACCTGTCAAAGAATCAGTGGGCCGCGTACATGTTTAGCAGACGCTTTTAACCAAAGCGACTTACAGGTGGGCAGGTAGGGTAAGGGGGCCTTGCCTAAGGACCCCTACTGGAGGTAATACCTTTCATGCAGGGGATTTGAACCCAGGTAACCCACATGGAAGGTGGCAATCTTGACTTTATGGGATGTTGCAGGAACACCACGTTTCTACTCGCACTGAAACTTTTCCCACATATTTTGCAGGAATTTGGCTTCTTGGTCGGAGGATGTTTATTAACAAAATAAATTAAGCTGAAATATGAATTCAAATTCAAAGTACATACCTTTAAGTCAGGTGTTTCGTCTGCAGAACCGGCTGTTTACTCCACCTCAGACCAAACAGACTGGCGTAATGCACCAGCCTTGAAAGACCGCGGTGGCGTCTGGGTCCCTGCATGTTTTCCATGTTTCCCCCCTCCACCACACCTGATTCAAATGAATGGCTCCTTATCAGGCCACTGCAGAGCTTGATGAGGAGCTGATCATTTGAATCAGGTGTGGTGGAGGAGGGAAACATCTAAAACATGCAGGGCAGTGGGTCATGAGGACCGGAATTGAGAAACACTGGTGTAGGGTTTGCATGCTGTTCTGGTGCCTGCTCGGGTTTTCTCCAGGTGCTTTGGTTTCCTCTCAGAGTCCTAAAGGTTAACTGGACATTTGTTGGTGCATAGATGTGTGTGTGAACATGCTTAATGGTCATAACGGACAGAGTCCAGGCGAGTGTATGATGGAAGAAAATCAAGGTGCAGGTAATTCGTGGAAGAGGAAGAGTGTGTTCAGTGTTGGAAAGTTAGAGATTGTAAAAACTCAGCTCAGCCTTAAAGTTCTCCCACCTGCCAGCACTCTCACGCTGTTACTCAGAACAGGCGGTGAGGTGGTGTAGTTTTGCAATGATTAATTCAGGCCTTTCTAAGCTTTTCTTCGCCGTCTTTGATCTGGGAGCAACTACCAACCTTGAATTATGCAGCAACACCAGCAGAGAGTCTTGAAAGTGGAGACTCAGTTTAGGGTTTCATGTTTCCAGCTTTCGTGGAAACTGAAAGTCACTTTTAATGTTCCTCCGTAGATCAACCAGCTGTCACAATGCAACTGATGTACAACCTGTATGTGGAAATCTGCACATTTTAGGTATTGTGCTTACTTAATGTGGATTAAATACGTACTTTATGATATGACACATAAAGCTTCTATTATTTCTACTTTAGCTGGAGCTCAGTAGCTGGCGGCTAACTGAGGAGGCAGCCTACGGAAATGTGTGTGCGTGTGCACGTTTACACACGGTCTCGTCCTTCTAAGCACATCCTACAGCGAGATTAAAAATGATTGAAGGCTCAGTCAGATGACAGCAGGACTTATTAAGCCCTATGAGTAATGTTCAAAGTTCTGGCTCACCAGGAGTATCATCTGGTTTCAACACTTTTAAGATACCTGACAGGAGAATCCAAACTCTGAGTTACATAATAACCGAAACAGCAGCTTTTACACCCACAGCTTCAGTCTGAGCATGAAGAAGCTGCATCAGGCAGCTGTAAAAGTCAAATTTCCGTCCCTAAAACTGACTCCAGAGAAATAGCTGCCAGGCTATTAGTCTTTATGTCCGTTTGTGTTTTGTTCTGCAGCTGTTTTTGCTGCTTTTATGCAAGAGAAAAAGCTCCCGGCTGGTTTGAATATAGGCTATGGTATCAGTCTGAGGTGAAGGGCGGCGTCCTGCAGCGTGAATGGAAAAAATGTTCAACCCTCAGGAATTATGGAGCTCTATTAGCTCTATTACATGTTATATTATTACATGTTATATATTGCAAACAAAAATAAATAAATGGGCATCAAGGGGAGCTTTACATTTATAAAACTTCCCTTGGCAAAGCAAATCTGTTTGGCATAAAAGGTATAAAGACTACAATTCTGCTGCCATAAGAAAGAAACGATGGAGTTGGATGGACCTCAGTCGTGGGTTTCTTGAATGGGAGCCGGCTGACTAACACCTCCGCCCCCCCCCTCCGAGATACATACATATATGGATACTCTATCCATCCCTAAGGGGAAATTTAAATATCCTGTAGCTCATAAAAACGCCTCCTACCTCCTTATAATTGCTTATTATGAAGCTGCAGCGTTTTGCGTTGTGGACCAGGAAGTGTGTGACATAATCTGTCATCTGTGACATCAGGTGGTCATGGCGTTCGGGCGGGTTATATGTGGGCATCGGATGGTAATATGTTAGCACGGTATGCTAATAACGCAGCCCTAAAACGGCTCACAGCTGCAGGTTAAAGGTGACGTTTGTTGTGCTCTGATGGAAGAGATCCAGTGGCTCTGAACTGAATGAACGTGTCGGTTAAATGAGGAAATTATGCTTGGTTTTAAATGGATTTAAACGGATTTCCATGAAGTTGGTGGTTTTTAGGCTTTAGGTTGGCTGCAGACGCACATCTCAAGCATCAGATATAAGTGTAGCTTTATGGATTTAACGTTGTATCTGCGTCCTGTGAACAAATTTGGAGAATAAGTTGAGTTGAGTACAGAAAAAGAAGTGCGTAGGCTGAGTTACGGGAGGGAATTCCATCCATTCAGACTCCCCAGAGGAAGAAGAAAGCGAGGTGTTTCCCAGACCTGCCGTGTTCCTCTGCTGCCTGGCAGTCATTAAATGCTAATCAACTTTGAGCTTTTTCCCCAGCAGCGGCGGCGGCACTCTGAGACGCTCTAAAAGCTCTAATGAAGACGGACGAGGGTGTGAGAGTGAGACTGAGATGGATGATCATAGATCAGCTGTGGTAGCTGTCAGTAACAGGGTGGTTATTATCACCAGACTTATTGATCGGTGTGTATGGGGCGTTCTCTCTGTGTGTGTTTGTGTCCGTTTTGTATCACAGATCTGACCAAAGGAAGAAGATTTACACAGAAATACCTGTATATGCAACCTTTGATTGCTTTTTTTTCCCTTTTGACGTGTAAAACACACTGAATTTTATATATTTGGATGCCATCTGGGATGAAAATGAGTCTCCTGTTGGAAAAACGTGACACAAGGCATGATGGCTGCTCTTCTTACCCAAACTCGTGACCTTTTTCAAGTCCAGTCTATGATTCCAAGCCATTGGAAGCTGATAGTTCAGTTAAATTCAGTTCAATAATACTTTATTAAATCCTATTGCTGCAGTGTGAATTATTAATATAAGTAAGCTGATGATGAAATAATGTAGAATAAAATAGAGCCGACTCACACGTTGTTGTTGTAGCTTGGCAACAGCTCAGCTGGTGAGGTAACACAGATGAACTCTGAGAGGAGTTCAGTTTATCATCAGCAGACGTTTTTCTCCTGACTTTTTGTACCTTTTCCATCAGTTTGGTCTTTATTTCCACTTCGCAGACAGTGAATGTGGTGAATGACATCTACTCCAGTTTTTCTGAGCCTCAGAGGCTGATTCTCAGCAGCACTTAACTCAAAAGGCTTAAAACTACATTACCCACAATGCCATCTTCTAAAAGGTAAATGCTGGGCCGATGGAATGATCTGTAAGGAGCTTATTTGTGTTTAAAAAAGCTTTTTTTTATGAAAGATTACAGGATTTAATACATTTGTGATTAATTATTAATCACGTTTAACTTTACAGAGTCACTGGATTAATGAAGAATAAAAACGAATCAGCTTCTACTAGAGTGGGATTAGCTCCTATAATGATTAAAATGAGCTCCTGCCTCTTTAAAGTAAAGGAAAAAGGAAGCTTTGACCTGATTGTTCAGTGAATGGATCAGAAATGCAGGTGTGCACAACATCTGGAAGGAAGGCACGATGTAAATGATGATTTCATTCAGTCACAGAAGGAAAACCTGAATGTTTCCGGCGGTTTAGAAGCTGCTTCTTATGTTTTACATGGATAAAAAGAACCTTAAGAACCAGAGAGTGAATGTTTCCGGCAGTTTAGAAGCTGCTTCTTATGTTTTACATGGATAAAAAGAACCTTAAGAACCAGAGAGTGAATGTTTCCGGCAGTTTAGAAGCTGCTTCTTATGTTTTACATGGATAAAAAGAACCTTAAGAACCAGAGAGTGAATGTTTCCAGCGGTTTAGAAGCTGCTTCTTATGTTTTACATGGATAAAAAGAACCTTAAGAACCAGAGAGTGAATGTTTCCGACAGTTTAGAAGCTGCTTCTTATGTTTTACATGGATAAAAAGAACCTTAAGAACCAGAGAGTGAATGTTTCCGGCAGTTTAGAAGCTGCTTCTTATGTTTTGAATGGATAAAAATAACCTTAAGAACCAGAGAGTGAATGTTTCCAGCAGTTTAGAAGCTGCTTCTTATGTTTTACATGGATAAAAAGAACCTTAAGAACCAGAGAGTGAATGTTTCCGGCAGTTTAGAAGCTGCTTCTTATGTTTTACATGGATAAAAACAACCTTAAGAACCAGAGAGTGAATGTTTCCGGCAGTTTAGAAGCTGCTTCTTATGTTTTACATGGATAAAAACAACCTTAAGAACCAGAGAGTGAATGTTTCCGGCAGTTTAGAAGCTGCTTCTTATGTTTTACATGGATAAAAACAACCTTAAGAACCAGAGAGTGAATGTTTCCGGCAGTTTAGAAGCTGCTTCTTATGTTTTACATGGATAAAAACAACCTTAAGAACCAGAGAGTGAATGTTTCCGGCAGTTTAGAAGCTGCTTCTTATGTTTTACATGGATAAAAAGAACCTTAAGAACCAGAGAGTGAATGTTTCCGGCAGTTTAGAAGCTGCTTCTTATGTTTTACATGGATAAAAAGAACCTTAAGAACCAGAGAGTGAATGTTTCCGGCGGTTTAGAAGCTGCTTCCTATGTTTTACATGGATAAAAAGAACCTTAAGAACCAGAGAGTGAATGTTTCCGGCAGTTTAGAAGCTGCTTCTTATGTTTTGAATGGATAAAAACAACCTTAAGAATCAGAGAGTGAATGTTTCCGGCAGTTTAGAAGCTGCTTCTTATGTTTTACATGGATAAAAAGAACCTTAAGAACCAGAGAGTGAATGTTTCCGGCGGTTTAGAAGCTGCTTCCTATGTTTTACATGGATAAAAAGAACCTTAAGAACCAGAGAGTGAATGTTTCCGGCAGTTTAGAAGCTGCTTCTTATGTTTTGAATGGATAAAAACAACCTTAAGAACCAGAGAGTGAATGTTTCCGGCAGTTTAGAAGCTGCTTCTTATGTTTTACATGGATAAAAAGAACCTTAAGAACCAGAGAGTGAATGTTTCCGGCGGTTTAGAAGCTGCTTCCTATGTTTTACATGGATAAAAAGAACCTTAAGAACCAGAGAGTGAATGTTTCCGGCAGTTTAGAAGCTGCTTCTTATGTTTTACATGGATAAAAAGAACCTTAAGAACCAGAGAGTGAATGTTTCCGGCGGTTTAGAAGCTGCTTCCTATGTTTTACATGGATAAAAAGAACCTTAAGAACCAGAGAGTGAATGTTTCCGGCAGTTTAGAAGCTGCTTCTTATGTTTTGAATGGATAAAAACAACCTTAAGAACCAGAGAGTGAATGTTTCCGGCAGTTTAGAAGCTGCTTCCTATGTTTTAAATGGATAAAAACAACCTTAAGAATCAGAGAGTGAATGTTTCCGGCAGTTTAGAAGCTGCTTCTTATGTTTTACATGGATAAAAAGAACCTTAAGAACCAGAGAGTGAATGTTTCCGGCAGTTTAGAAGCTGCTTCTTATGTTTTACATGGATAAAAAGAACCTTAAGAACCAGAGAGTGAATGTTTCCGGCGGTTTAGAAGCTGCTTCCTATGTTTTACATGGATAAAAAGAACCTTAAGAACCAGAGAGTGAATGTTTCCGGCAGTTTAGAAGCTGCTTCTTATGTTTTGAATGGATAAAAACAACCTTAAGAATCAGAGAGTGAATGTTTCCGGCAGTTTAGAAGCTGCTTCTTATGTTTTACATGGATAAAAAGAACCTTAAGAACCAGAGAGTGAATGTTTCCGGCGGTTTAGAAGCTGCTTCCTATGTTTTACATGGATAAAAAGAACCTTAAGAACCAGAGAGTGAATGTTTCCGGCAGTTTAGAAGCTGCTTCCTATGTTTTAAATGGATAAAAACAACCTTAAGAATCAGAGAGTGAATGTTTCCGGCAGTTTAGAAGCTGCTTCTTATGTTTTACATGGATAAAAAGAACCTTAAGAACCAGAGAGTGAATGTTTCCGGCGGTTTAGAAGCTGCTTCTTATGTTTTACATGGATAAAAAGAACCTTAAGAACCAGAGAGTGAATGTTTCCGGCGGTTTAGAAGCTGCTTCCTATGTTTTACATGGATAAAAAGAACCTTAAGAACCAGAGAGTGAATGTTTCCGACAGTTTAGAAGCTGCTTCTTATGTTTTACATGGATAAAAAGAACCTTAAGAACCAGAGAGTGAATGTTTCCAGCAGTTTAGAAGCTGCTTCTTATGTTTTACATGGATAAAAACAACCTTAAGAACCAGAGAGTGAATGTTTCCGGCAGTTTAGAAGCTGCTTCTTATGTTTTACATGGATAAAAAGAACCTTAAGAACCAGAGAGTGAATGTTTCCGGCAGTTTAGAAGCTGCTTCTTATGTTTTACATGGATAAAAAGAACCTTAAGAACCAGAGAGTGAATGTTTCCGGCGGTTTAGAAGCTGCTTCCTATGTTTTACATGGATAAAAAGAACCTTAAGAACCAGAGAGTGAATGTTTCCGGCAGTTTAGAAGCTGCTTCTTATGTTTTGAATGGATAAAAACAACCTTAAGAACCAGAGAGTGAATGTTTCCGGCAGTTTAGAAGCTGCTTCCTATGTTTTAAATGGATAAAAACAACCTTAAGAATCAGAGAGTGAATGTTTCCGGCAGTTTAGAAGCTGCTTCTTATGTTTTACATGGATAAAAAGAACCTTAAGAACCAGAGAGTGAATGTTTCCGGCAGTTTAGAAGCTGCTTCTTATGTTTTACATGGATAAAAAGAACCTTAAGAACCAGAGAGTGAATGTTTCCGGCGGTTTAGAAGCTGCTTCCTATGTTTTACATGGATAAAAAGAACCTTAAGAACCAGAGAGTGAATGTTTCCGGCAGTTTAGAAGCTGCTTCCTATGTTTTACATGGATAAAAAGAACCTTAAGAACCAGAGAGTGAATGTTTCCAGCAGTTTAGAAGCTGCTTCTTATGTTTTGAATGGATAAAAACAACCTTAAGAATCAGAGAGTGAATGTTTCCGGCAGTTTAGAAGCTGCTTCTTATGTTTTGAATGGATAAAAACAACCTTAAGAATCAGAGAGTGAATGTTTCCGGCAGTTTAGAAGCTGCTTCTTATGTTTTACATGGATAAAAAGAACCTTAAGAACCAGAGAGTGAATGTTTCCGGCGGTTTAGAAGCTGCTTCCTATGTTTTACATGGATAAAAAGAACCTTAAGAACCAGAGAGTGAATGTTTCCGGCAGTTTAGAAGCTGCTTCCTATGTTTTAAATGGATAAAAACAACCTTAAGAATCAGAGAGTGAATGTTTCCGGCAGTTTAGAAGCTGCTTCTTATGTTTTACATGGATAAAAAGAACCTTAAGAACCAGAGAGTGAATGTTTCCGGCGGTTTAGAAGCTGCTTCTTATGTTTTACATGGATAAAAAGAACCTTAAGAACCAGAGAGTGAATGTTTCCGACAGTTTAGAAGCTGCTTCTTATGTTTTACATGGATAAAAAGAACCTTAAGAACCAGAGAGTGAATGTTTCCGGCGGTTTAGAAGCTGCTTCCTATGTTTTACATGGATAAAAAGAACCTTAAGAACCAGAGAGTGAATGTTTCCGACAGTTTAGAAGCTGCTTCTTATGTTTTACATGGATAAAAAGAACCTTAAGAACCAGAGAGTGAATGTTTCCAGCAGTTTAGAAGCTGCTTCTTATGTTTTACATGGATAAAAACAACCTTAAGAACCAGAGAGTGAATGTTTCCGGCAGTTTAGAAGCTGCTTCTTATGTTTTGAATGGATAAAAATAACCTTAAGAACCAGAGAGTGAATGTTTCCAGCAGTTTAGAAGCTGCTTCTTATGTTTTACATGGATAAAAAGAACCTTAAGAACCAGAGAGTGAATGTTTCCGGCAGTTTAGAAGCTGCTTCTTATGTTTTACATGGATAAAAAGAACCTTAAGAACCAGAGAGTGAATGTTTCCGGCAGTTTAGAAGCTGCTTCTTATGTTTTAAATGGATAAAAAGAACCTTAAGAACCAGAGAGTGAATGTTTCTGGCGGTTTAGAAGCTGCTTCTTATGTTTTACATGGATAAAAAGAACCTTAAGAACCAGAGAGTGAATGTTTCCGGCAGTTTAGAAGCTGCTTCTTATGTTTTACATGGATAAAAAGAACCTTAAGAACCAGAGAGTGAATGTTTCCGGCGGTTTAGAAGCTGCTTCCTATGTTTTACATGGATAAAAAGAACCTTAAGAACCAGAGAGTGAATGTTTCCGGCAGTTTAGAAGCTGCTTCTTATGTTTTGAATGGATAAAAAGAACCTTAAGAACCAGAGAGTGAATGTTTCCGGCAGTTTAGAAGCTGCTTCTTATGTTTTACATGGATAAAAAGAACCTTAAGAACCAGAGAGTGAATGTTTCCAGCGGTTTAGAAGCTGCTTCTTATGTTTTACATGGATAAAAAGAACGTTAAGAACCAGAGAGTGAATGTTTCCGGCAGTTTAGAAGCTGCTTCTTATGTTTTACATGGATAAAAAGAACCTTAAGAACCAGAGAGTGAATGTTTCCGGCAGTTTAGAAGCTGCTTCTTATGTTTTACATGGATAAAAAGAACCTTAAGAACCAGAGAGTGAATGTTTCCGGCAGTTTAGAAGCTGCTTCTTATGTTTTACATGGATAAAAAGAACCTTAAGAACCAGAGAGTGAATGTTTCCGACAGTTTAGAAGCTGCTTCTTATGTTTTAAATGGATAAAAAGAACCTTAAGAACCAGAGAGTGATGAAGTTTTTCTTCAGTGGACGTTGGAGGGAACCGTGTCTTTGTGTCCAGATGTGACGGCTCACAGAATTCACGGTTTAATGTAGCTTTAAACAGCGTAGCGTGGCCCCCTTCAGGGAAGTGAAGCCACTGTTTCGGTCTCCAGTTACACGTCGTTCTCTGCTTAATCCGAAGTGTGTGAAGGCTGTGAGTGAAATCTGGACCTCTCTCCCTCAGGAATGGATCCATCTATGGGCCAGGAGAGGAGAACGCCGGTCACCCCCTCCTCGTCCTCTCGCTACAATCGCCGGCGGTCCTCGGGCTCCAGAGACGAACGCTACAGATCAGGTAACGGCTCACCTGTGGAGCGTTTGTCTCCACGGCAGCACCTCTGCTTCTGCTGCCTGACATCTTAATCATCTTTGTTGATTAATGTGTTGATCAGATTCCGTTTATCAGAACATTGCTTATGTTTGGTAACCTGAGCAACACAAGATAGTTCATTTAAATAAAGTTAACTGATTATAATTAATAATTATCGGTTGTCTTTGTTAAATAGACTTTATTTATATCTAAAAAAGTTGTAAAATGCTGTAAATGTCGGTGATGATGCTGCTAAGAGGCACCACTCACTGCTCTATGGGCGTAGAAGTCCATAAATCTGCCGTCTCCACCCAGTCCAGACAGGTCCGAGGTCCGGGTCTCAGTCCTAAACGAGGAAGTCAGGATTGTTTGAGACCTTGAGAAAGGTTTGGAGGGTGAAGTTTGCTGCAGGTTAAAGGAAGCATCCGCACAATATTCCCAGTCTGGGGTCTCATCCTCTGTGCTTTTAAAGTATTCCCTAAAATAAGCCCTTCCACACAAGCCTGTTTCTTTCTTTGATATTTTCTTCCAGCTTTATGTGAAGAATAATTTAGATTAAAGATGCAGAAGCCATGTTGTGCTCCTTAGTTCTTTGCTTCAGGAAACACGTTTTTATCTGCTTTTAATCACATTTTTTTGTCCCAATCTCAGAGGAGAAGGTGAAATATTTAAGACCAAGCTATGAAATATTTCTGTGTGGTGACATAATAAAATGCTGTTTGACTGCAACAGCTCAGTCTTAGTTGCTACCCTTCCAATTTTCAGACCATTTTCAGGCAGCCTCAGCTGGGGCAGGATGGGTAGATGAACATCTCCAGTAGAAAAGAGGCGCCTTACCTCTGCAAAATGCAGAAGGCTTTAGTGGAAGGGGTGAAACTGGGATTGGGTTTTGCTTTTTTATGTCCCCATCAATGTGTTTTTATATCATATACGTTGATATAAATGATATCCATGGACACAGTTGTTTGGTCTCATAGAAAATGAGCGAAACTGCCATGAAACCCAATATGTTTAATGTCATTTTTAATGTAAACTCTAACTGTAGTAAAGTGAGAGATGCAGGGGCCCAAAAGCATCCCGCTGGTCAGGAGGTGCACAGAGAACAAGTTGACTTTTATTAACTCAACAAACGTAGCCTTTTAACAAAGGGAAAATGGGCTGTTGCTCTTCCCATAGCACATAAAAACATGCCCCCTTCCCAACAGACATATATACTCTGATAGGCCTCCTCTCCAGTTCAAATGAGCCTATCAGAGCAGATCTGGGGATAAGAGGATCGATCATTAACAATGAAATCATACATATCTTAATTTGTTTGTGCCAACTAATACAAATTAACTCCTGCAAAATAAAGAAAGAAAATATAGTTCATTCAAAACTAATCCACAAAATGTACAACATAAATAATCCAACTTAATTAACTGAAAATATTTCCACCAATCACAACAAGCCCCGCCTCTTTCTGGTCTCCATAAAGGGAGACCTACAGAGGCTCCCTCTTTGGGCCCAGATGCACACAGAACCAGAGAGACCAGGTGACAAATCCCATTGTTTCACATTTACAATCTGACCCAGCATCCAGTGAGAAGGTCAGCACTTCCTCACACTAACTAACCTCATTTAGTTTTAAGCAAATCAAAGACGGCACTGGAACAAAATGTTTTTAATGCCTTTAACTTATTCAATAAGACACAGAACTTATTCAATAAGTTATAATGCAACAGGTCTGCAGATCTTTTCACGTCTCGGTTAGTTACCAGTTGGCAGGTTGACATAAAAAAACAAATTCTTAATAATATAATAATGCAGTTTGGGAACGAATCAGTCAAATATATACAGATACATACTTTTTATAGCTACAATCAGTCAGAAAGAGCCTGAAAATTAGCCCATTTGGACAACATGTCAGACCGTTTCCAAACTGTCGCTCTGCTCTAACAAACTCACCATCCAAAGAAAACATCTGGGCTGCTGTTTTTAGCTGTTTTTAGCTGTGCCTCCCACACAGGCCACAGCACATTAATGTAAAACATTACAAGTGTCCAGTTAAAGTTTAATGCCCGAGTATCATCGGATCAGATCATTCACAGTGTTTAATGTTGCTTAATGCAAAGCAAGCGGAAAGCTGAGGCCTGGAGAGGAAGTGCAGAAGCAAAATTACATTAAATGTGAATTATTTGACTTGTAGCTCGGCTTATAAGGAATTACCCTTTAAGTATTGCCGGAGTTTTGGTTTCTGAGGACCTTGAAAGACCTCTAACGGCTCAGAAAAGCATCTTTGGAGCCACTTCTGGTTGTTTTAGTCTCTCTGCTGTTTGCAGAATAGGCTACAGCTAATCCAGCGTATTAGCAACACTTTTTGTTGTTGTAAAGACTCACACAAGAGTTTTACTCTGTGTTCATCTCAGTGGCATCACTTCCAGAAGGAATCTGTTAGTTGGAGCTTGTAATATTTTGGGTTTGCCGGAGATAGACGGCAGCAGGAGAAGATTTAAATGGCCTCCCTTCCCATTCATTCTCCCTAACGTCTTACTTATGTCGTTATCAGCCCAGCAGCCGGAAGGCTGTGTGTCGCCGGCCGTTGTTTGCTTTCTGACACTCGAACAAACCCAGCTGAGGCCAAATTGCAGCGCTTCATCTCGCTCTGAGAAAATGCTCATTACAGAACGTCCCGGTCGACACTCCCTGAACCTAATTCAGCTGGAGGCTCTCCTGGGAGCCACTGTCAGCCAGGGGATGTTTGTGAACATAAAGTGAATGTGAGTAAATGGGAACATGGAGCTCATTGTAACAAGAACAATGCGGCACAAAGACCAGCTGCTGTTTGCCTTTATTTCTGGTGCTTTGGCTGGATTTACTGACTCTAATTTCTCTGTTATCTAATGCGGGCTTTGCTCTGGAAGTCAGCGTCTTTATTTAGTTATTTGATCTGCCTCGCCACATTTAGCTGGAACAATAAATGTTGATGTCCTGCAATAAAAATCCAAGAACTCCACGAGTAGTTCCAGTTAATAGCCTGTGTTTGTGCTATAGAAACCTCTCTGACTGATACCGAAGGGTTCGTGGGATGGATTTACTTTGAATCTCTCATACATTTCCAGTAATTGGCTCCACTGGGTCCCAGTCTGGACTTTGGACCAGTCCAAAGGTTATAAGATAAATCCAGGAGGAATCCCAAGATGTTTAATAGAATAGCACAGCAGAAAAAAGTTCTTGCTATTTAAGAAAGTTCTGTTGTTTGAGCTGATCTTTGAAAGTTTAAAGTAGCAGAGTGGGAGCATAAATGGTCATAAAACTGTATTAAATGAGTAAATGTCACCAATAGATCCTCTTTAAAGCATGTGACATACCTGAATAATTCAGAATATATAGATATTCATGGTTAGCTCCTGTAATGAGTTACAGACTGAAGAATATCACAAAAGAGAGACCATTTTCTTTCCTTAAAGAGAATCAAATCTGTCCAATTTGGTCAAAACAGACTTTTCTAAATCCCAGCCCTGCATTAATTATTACAGAAACATCCAGAAGAAAGACTAAACGTGTTCTCTGTGGTCAGAAAGTGGAAAATAATGTAGTTTTCTTTACGTTTTGTACTGCTAGAACAATTCTAAAGGACCTCAGCTTGTAGTTTAACTGGTGTTCGACTTTATTAACAAAGAATTTAATAAATTCATGGCTCCTCAGCTCAGTCACAGTATCTTAAGTTGTTTAATTTGTATTTTCTAGCCTCAGTGCAGCACAGCTCATCCTAAAAAGCATGACTCAGCATAAAACACGACCTGCTGTGGACCAATTCTCTGGTTCTCTGGCTTGTCTCGTGTAAAAGTTCCACTAAATTTTTTTACTAAACAGGTGAACATAAGAAGCTCTTTGTGGTGAATTTGTGTCAACAGTCAAATGAGTCGTGGGAGAGATAAACGCCTTGACTTGTGTCTCCAGATGTGCACACAGAGGCGGTGCAGGCAGCCCTGGCGAAGCATAAAGAAAGAAAGATGGCGGTGCCGATGCCTTCAAAGCGGCGGTCCCTGGTGGTCCAAACCTCCATGGATGCCTACACTCCACCAGGTAAGGAAAAAGCCGATGTATCATGAACTGTAAGACAGCGAAAAGGCCGGAAAGGTGTTTAAAATGTTGTGTAACGAACCGTATCACAGATACAGTTGTGTGCACAGCTGGGAGGGGATCCCATGAATGTGCTCATATATAACAGCGGATTCTTCACCGTAATTTCACCGTGACGACAGTCCTCATGACAAACATTTTAATGGGATAAAACCCGGCAGGATGATCCTGTCCTCGTACAACCAGAATGTGAATTTGGGGTCTTTTCCACCTTCATTTTGCTGACAAATCCCTCTTTTAGGCGTCCAGACTTTTACATGCTGTTAGACTTTGTTTCATAAATCTTCTTGGCATAGAAACAAGGTTCACATAAGCATCAGGAAACACAGTTTCTGGATCGCAGATTATTTATGGTCCCAGCTGAGAAGCAGCCTGTGATTAAAGAAATATTCATTTTCTTATGCTCCCAGATGTTCTCTTTGTTTGGAATAACTCACCTTGTCAGGCTCGTTAGAATGTAGACTAAGAATGGTTCCCTCCACTAAATGGTTTTTCCACAGGGGTTCCCCAGGGCCTGTTACTGGAACCACTTATATTTGCCACATTCGTGAGTCTGACACCAGAATAGATCTTAAAAGTCGGTAAGATTCATCCTCTGGGACCCATATATGTCCGTGTAAAATATGAATATGTTTAGATCTGGCTCTGCGATCTGTCACAAAGGCCATAAATGCAGCTCTCAGCCCCTGCTGGAGGTTTTTCCACAGGGGTGCCCCAGGGCCTGTTACTGGAACCACTTATATTTGCCACATTCGTGAGTCTGACACCAGAATAGATCTTAAAAGTCAGTAAGATTCATCCTCTGGGACCCATGTATGTCCGTGTAAAATATGAATATGTTTAGATCTTCACACACTGTCAGGTGGACCTGATGCTGATGATGCATCTCTGTAGACTTTCCTCTGGTTTAACAGCTGGAAGGTGGACAGTGCATCTCATTCAGGCCTACTTGTATCACAGGAAACCGATAGCCCATCTGTCATCTCCCATAACTTCGGCACTCAAACTGTCAGTCACGTTAATCGGTTCTTCAGCCTGTGATTAAAGAAATATTCATTTTCTTATGCTCCCAGATGTTCTCTTTGTTTGGAATAACTCACCTTGTCAGGCTCGTTAGAATGTAGACTAAGAATGGTTCCCTCCACTAAATGGTTTTTCCACAGGTGTGCCCCAGGGCGTGTTACTGGAACCACTTATATTTGCCACATTCGTGAGTCTGACACCAGAATAGATTTTAAAAGTCAGTAAGATTCATCCTCTGGGACCCATGTATGTCCGTGTAAAATATGAAAACAAGGTGATTCAAAGTGCTTCACAGAGACATTAAAACTGAAGAAATAAAAAGCATGATTTAAAATTTAAGCAAAAGAAGGAAATAAGAGCAATAGATCAAATCAGAAAAGATTATATATATATGAAAGATAAAATCAGGAGTTAAAATATGATCCGTTTTGAAACTCAAGCTTATTCAAATGCAGCTGAAAATAGATGTTTCTTCAGCCTGGACTTAAATACTGAGTGTTTCAGCTGATGAAATATCCTCTTGGAGTGGTTTAAACGGCTGTCGGATCTCAGTCTGATCGAGTCTCTGTGGGATGTGCCGGAAAAACAAGTCTGACCCAACGAAGGGTCAACCTCACAACTTAAACTCTGGAGCCTGGCAGAAATGTTCGGAGCATTTCTGGATATTAATACTCAGCCGTGGAGTTTTCTATCTATTTGTATTTATTTAACGTGTTTACTCACTGCTCTTTAAGAAGTCGTTTCCTTCTGCTTACATCACCAAAGCTAAAATAACTGGAGGAAGCACAATGCAATCTTAAAACACTGACAAACTAATAAGATGAGCCTTGGCTGACTGAGAGCCCATCAGTCAGTGAAGGCTCATCCCATCCAATCATTGACCGATGTCACCAACATGAAGAGGAGATCAATAATGCAGCTTCTCTCCCGCTGCAGCAGCTTTGAACATTAATTCAAACTGAAACATTTTCCTCTGTTGTGTTTGAACAGATGTGATGAAAAATTCAATACGTATTAAAATATCGATCGTTCCAGCGCGCCAACTTCAGTGGTTTCAGACAGGCTGAAGAACCGATTAACGTGACTGACAGTTTGAGTGCCGAAGTTATGGGAGATGACAGATGGGCTATCGGTTTCCTGTGATACAAGTAGGCCTGAATGAGATGCACTGTCCACCTTCCAGCTGTTAAAACAGAGGAAAGTCTACAGAGATGCATCATCAGCATCAGGTCCACCTGACAGTGTGTGAAGATCTAAACATATTCATATTTTACACGGACATACATGGGTCCCAGAGGATGAATCTTACTGACTTTTAAGATCTATTCTGGTGTCAGACTCACGAATGTGGCAAATATAAGTGGTTCCAGTAACAGGCCCTGGGGCACCCCTGTGGAAAAACCTCCAGCAGGGGCTGAGAGCTGCATATTTGCAGCGAGGCAGGGTGCAGAAACGCCCTCACATGACTTCCTCCTCATGCCATAAGCAGGACGCTGTAACACTCAGTGTAGTTTCTGACACCTTCCTCTGTCAGATTGAAGCTTCCAGACTGCTCCCAGTACGTTTTACCCTGAACCCGGTCACTGGTCCTCCTCTTTGGGCTCCATCCCACCGAACCTGCCGCTTTGATTAGTGTAAAAGCATCTTTACAAAGTCAGTTAGACACCTGGAGCTCATCCAGAACTCAGCTGCTCGAGTCCTCACTGAGACCAAAGAAGTGGAGCACATCAGTCCAGCTGTGAGGTCTTTCCACCGGCTGCCGGTCCATCAGAGGATAGACCTTAAAGTTCTGATGCTGGTCCATCAGAGGATAGACTTTAAAGTTCTGTTGCTGGTCCATAAAGCTCTGAATGGTCCAAAATACATCAGTGACCTCCTGACCCACTATGAACCTCCCAGACCCCTCAGGTCATCTGGATCCGGTTCTTTATCAGTTCCCAGAGTCAGAACCAGACCTGGAGAAGCTGCATTCAGCTTCTATGCTCCACATGTCTGGAACAAACTCCCAGAAAGCCTCAGATCAGCTGAAACTCTCAGTATTTAAGTCCAGGCTGAAGAAACATCTATTTTCAGCTGCTTTTGAATAAGCTTGAGTTTCAAAACGGATCATATTTTAACTCCTGATTCTATCTTTCATATATATATAATCTTTTCTGATTTGATCCATTGTTCTTATTTCTTTCTTTTGTTTAAATCTTAAATCCTGCTTTTTATTTCTTCTGTTTTAATATCTCTGTGAAGCACTTTGAATCACCTTGTTGCCTTGCCTTTGATAATCTTCTCTTCCTCCATCTCCATCCATCACAAAGTCACTTACATCCTCAAACTGACTCCTCACTTTGTGCCTCATTAATCTGCCACTGTTCCACGGTCATTGTACGGTTATTGTACGGTTATTTACGCCCGCTGTGGTTTTAATGCGCTGACTGATTGATAAACAAATGCAAAAGATGGACATCCCTTCCCTTCTCTTAAAATAGGCAGGATCTGTCGGTGCCGTCCATGGCTTCCTAACACTGGTGTCATGTAATGAGGTTGTTCAGGAGGCCGTTAACTCAAGTTTCAAGCTGCCAAATATGAGCAGAAACTTCACGGATCAGTTAAAGCAGACGCTGCTCCTGATGATCCTTTTCTCTCAGGCTTGAATGGTGCATTTTTCTGCATTTTTTTCTATTTCTGCACTTTGTTTTCTTTGTTTTTCATGAGCAGAAACTGGAAGCAGATGTCCTGCGACATACAGCATAGAATATTAGGGCTTCCTCTGTGAAGTTCACATGGACTAAAACGCTGTAATGCACACATTCCATGTTGCTTTTTCCTGTTACTTGAGATTTATTCACAAAATGAAGCAAAGGAGAGTTTGATCTTTGTATTTGGCTTCTGGGGGATGCAGTTAGTTCAGGTGAATATGTCTGAATTTGTCTCCAAAGATGTCGGAGCACCAATTAAACCCGAATGCTGTTTATTTTATTTTATTTTATTTTATTTTATTTTCATTTTCATTTTCATTTTCATTTTCATTTTCATTTTCATTTTCATTTTCATTTTTTATTTTATTTTATTTAATTTTATTTTATTTTTTATTTTTTTATTTTTTATTTTATTTTATTTTATTTTATTTTATTTTATTTTATTTTATTTTATTTTATTTTATTTTTATATTATTTTATTTTATATTTCACAGATGCACTGCATGTGGATGGATGTTGAACATCAGTTTGACTTTGATGCACAGCGTTGAACATCAGCAGAAATGTAGCACAGCAGGGACGTAAAAGTAAAATAAAACCATCATCATCATGGTTTCATAATTTGGCCACAATCTAAATAGATAAGCTAAAAGAGACGGAGAAGCTAAAGGTTGTGATAAGAAATGAAATTAATCAGATCTGTCAGCTAATCCAATGAGATTCTGACAGTTCTCAGTCTGGGTTTCGTAGTTTTTAGTCCAACCTTAAAGACACACGAGGACGCTGTACCTTTGTTTGGGACTATTTTCAGCGGTGGAGTGATACCCAGTCGGTGTGATTGTCAGTGTGAGAGTCGGCGGGATGATGCTTGTGGGCCTGAATCACAGTTTTTTCCTTTTTTTTCCTTTGTTACGGCTGATTCTGTGACACAGTTTGGACAGTTTTTAGCAGTGATTCGGTCACACAGTTTGGACAGTTTTTAGCAGTGATTCGGTCACACAGTTTGGACAGTTTTTAGCAGTGATTCGGTCACACAGTTTGGACAGTTTTTAGCAGTGATTCGGTCACACAGTTTGGACAGTTTTTAGCAGTGATTCGGTCACACAGTTTGGACAGTTTTTAGCAGTGATTCGGTCACACAGTTTGGACAGTTTTTAGCAGTGATTCGGTCACACAGTTTGGACAGTTTTTAGCAGTGATTCGGTCACACAGTTTGGACAGTTTTTAGCAGTGATTCGGTCACACAGTTTGGACAGTTTTTAGCAGTGATTCGGTCACACAGTTTGGACAGTTTTTAGACAGCAGTGATTCGGTCACACGGCTCAGTTTTTGGACAGCAGAGAAAGGAAGGATATTTGTCAGGCTCAGAGCTCGTTGGTTGGATGTTCAGGGAGCTGAAACTGATCCATTGGCTCGGTTATTGTTGTGAAACTGCTAAACAAAGAAATCTTGGCCTTGCTTCGGTGTAATTCTGACACTGATGATAAATGACGGCTGGCCAGAGCTCTGTTAACTGAAACTGATCCTCAGTCCAAGCTTATTTCTTTTTTCTTTCCATTGGATATCTTTTTATATCGAAAGCTGCTTGCTTTACTGACTCAGAGCCAAATTCTCAGTGGCAGCTCAACTTTTGTGAGATTTTCTGATTTTATTCTTTCTTCTTGCAGCTTTCAGCTCTTGACACAGTTTGAGTAAGACTTGGAGCTCTGTGTGTGTCTCATAAAACATCCACAAGAGACATAAAAGCTTCAGATATGTGCGCTCAGCTTTTATAATCAAACAAATACACTGATATGGAATTTATTTGTGCACTTTGCGTTCAGACTGAAGCAGTAACGGGTTGGAACTGTGCACATTGTGCTTAAACAGTCATTGGATGTGCTTTGCACCTTCTCCCTCTGCTTCGCTGCATCTCAGATCGTTTTTACTTTCTTACATTTATCCTACAACTTTAGTTACTCCACAAAAGAAGCTTTTAATCCACAAAGCATGTGAAGAACAAATGTAAATGTAATTTATTTCTACAGCCCTTTACAACAATCCAAAGTGCTTTACAGCAGATAATAAATAAAGAAAAGAATAAGTACAAAACAATAAAATAACAGTAAACGCAACAAAATACAGCAAAATTGAATAAGATAATATAAAAGTGTCACCATACTACTGGGTATTAAAAGCCATCTGAAATAAGTAGGTTTTTAGCCCTGATTTAAAGAGGTCAGAGGTCAGAAATAAGACGCATCTCGGAAACAAGTTAATTATGACATTTAGTTTTCAATCAGATCAAAGTTGATTAAAGCAGTTTAAATAACCAAATATATGTTTTGTTTGTGGAAAAAATGCAGAATGATATCAGTTTATTGATTAATCGGCCATGAAATCACGCCTCTGCTGCCATAAAATCTTCAGAATTTCTACTTCCAGCTGAAGGAGTGACCACTTAAACCACATAAAATTAATTTAATTTAATTAATTTAATTTATGGGTAATTTATTACGTCACTTCATGACGATGTGAACTGGTCACATATCTCCACAAACCCATAAAATTCCTGTTTTCTCTGAGTGTTTCTGTCATTTGTGACAGAGTCTTATCTTGCAGATTTACAAAGTGCACGTGCTGAGCGTGCACACTCACACACACGTGCACGTGCTGAGCGTGCACACTCACACACACGTGCACGTTGCTGAGCTACGTGTCGTATTCTGCAGAGACGACGAGCGAAGGAAGCGCTGCTTATTGGAGTCGGACTGTTTCCAGAGCTGCGTTTCTCAGTTTTAATGAGAAACTTCTTCGCATCAGTGACTCTCTCCTCTTTCTCTGTTTCTATGTTTGTTTCATGAGATCCTCGGTTGCCTGGTTTCCAAAAACATGTTTGTGTTTTGTCACTGGAAGTCTCGACGGGTTCCTGCTCGAAACGAGATGCAGATTTATCAGAGAAGCACTGTGGGCTGATCAGATGTCGGCTGTGATCCACGAAGGAGGTCGAAGGTCAGCTTTTAGAGCTGCCTTTGGTGTTTTAAACAGAAAGTGTTGGATGAGAAGGCCCGGGAGAGCAGTTCAGTTCAGAAAATGCACTTCAAGTCCATTTCAATCCGGTCCGAGTCAAGTTTAATTAAAAATAAAATTGTTTACTCATCGTTTGATCTTTATTTTGCTGTGATGAGCCGAGGCACGATGTGGCGTTACGGAGCTCTGTGAGACACACCTGTGTGTGAGAACTGGGTCACTTCTACCAGTGTGACGCGGGCAGCATGGAAATCACATGCAAACACGTGCACACAGTCACACACACCTCTGTGCACAAACTGTTTCATGCACGCCTCAGCTTCCAGAAGCAAACTGGCTGCAGGGCGGCTGCAGAGCGGCTGCAGAGCGGCTGCAAGGCGGCTGCAGAGCGGCTGCAAGGCGGCTGCAGGGCGGCTGCAGGGCGGCTGCAGAGCGGCTGCAGGGCGGCTGCAGAGCGGCTGCAGAGCGGCTGCAAGGCGGCTGCAGAGCGGCTGCAAGGCGGCTGCAGGGCGGCTGCAGAGCGGCTGCAGGGCGGCTGCAGAGCGGCAGCAGGGCGGCTGCGGGGCGGCTGCGGGGCGGCTGCGGGGCGGCTGCAGGGCGGCTGCATGGCGGCTGCAAGGCGGCTGCGGAGCGGCAGCGGGGCGGCTGCGGGGCGGCTGCGGGGCGGCTGAAGGGCGGCTGCAGGGCGGCTGCGGAGCAGCTGCGGGGCGGCTGCAGGGCGGCTGCGGGGCGGCTGCGGGGCGGCTGCAGAGCGGCTGCATGGCGGCTGCAGGGCGGCTGCAGGGCGGCTGCAGGGCGGCTGCAGGGCGGCTGCAGAGCGGCTGCAGGGCGGCTGCAGGGCGGCAGCAGGGCGGCTGCAGAGCGGCTGCAGAGCGGCTGCAGAGCGGCAGCAGGGCGGCAGCAGAGCGGCTGCAGGGCGCAGACAGTAGGCCGACGCTGATGTCAGGCATTAATCAGTTAAAGATGTGTTATATATCAATGGCTTGAGTTGGTTTCAGTTCTGTTCATGCAGCCTCTTTCATCCGCAGACACCTCCTCGGGCTCAGAGGGTGAGGGCCAAGGAGACGGCGATGAGGAAGAGGGTGGAGATGGCGAGGAGGAGGACGGCGGAGGCGGCGGAGGGGGAACCTCGTCCAGCCGGGAGGGGAGCATCAGCATGGAGCACTGGATCAGTCGGGCGATCCACGGCACCTCCTCTACAACCACCACCACCTCGTCCACGGCCTCCTCCTCCTCCTCTTCCACACGCAGCGGGGGCAGCGGGGCAGCTGCTGGCAGGCTGGCTGACGTCCTGGCGCAACACGTCCACATCTCCCAGCACCACCTCCGACGCCACCATCATCACCGCCACCATAAGACAGGTAATTCTGCAGCTAATTCTGCAGCTTCTCTTTAGACTCGGCTCTTCAGATTAATCTTTGCTGTTCAAACCAAACTTCTTAAAGTCCTAAAAGGTCTCTCCTCTCACAGAGATGGGAATCTGTGCGTATATGAGCCCGCCCACATCTCCATTTCTGTTATGAAAGGAGAATCTAGCTAAAAGCTAACAGGAGATGTTACCCAGGGGCTACGGGTGGCTGGAAACCGCTTCCTGAGCCAAGCAAGCGGGTCTGGAGCCGAGCCCTGTTCCAGAGGCCTCCAGCCGCTGTTAGCCCCCAGATAACGTCTCCCTGTAGCTTCTACACCTCTCATTTCATCTGTACCTCAGCAGGTGCTGTAAGCTGTGCACCCCCCCCCCCCCCCCCCCCCCCCCCTACAAATAGCAGGTTCTTTCAGTCGTCTGCACAGAACAAACAGACTCTCGGATCTCACCTTTCTGAGATTCCAGGTTATGTTCTGCAGACCGTAACACATTAAAAAGCACCTTTATGGAAATGTTACCAGGGTTAAAAGCTTGCCTGTTGATCTTTGATCTAAGAAAACCCCCCCCACCAGGGTGTCAGGCCACTAAAAGCAGATATACAGAACTAATCCAGGGCTGTGATACACAACAAAAAGCCTGCGGCAGCATTGAAGTGTAGAACCAGCGCTTTGAGGGCTTTTCAGCAGAAACTCCCCCTAAAGCAGCGTTTCTCACACGTTTGTCCTGCTTTCAGCCTCAGAAGTTACACGATAACAAGCAGCCCACTGAAAGTTTTGCACACTTTGTGATGGACTCAAAGGAAGGTCCACTGGAATGAACAGGAACTGCAGCGGAGCTTCAAAGCCCGTGTGAACCGCTCTGTAAATAAAGCGGCCGTCCTTCACTTTATTCTTAGCAGTTTTTACATGAGCAGGCAGCTTCCTAATAAAAGTGTGAGGATCAGCCCACAGAAAGCAGCTGGGTGGGCTCACTCTTTGAAGTTTAATAGTGTGAATTGGGGGTGTTAAAGTGGGTTTTAGGGGAATGTAAATGCAGGTTTCACAGCATCTGTGAAGGTTACAGTCATGTTTGCTTCTGCTTTAGCTTTTCTTCTGTTACTTCTCTGATGTAGGATCATACCTTTGACTTCTTATTTGGTTTTACATGACAGCACTGGGCTCCTCATCCCTTCTTTTGGATATCCCCAGTGTCCCAGTGTCCACTGAAAGCTGTTTGGATGTGTTTTCTAAGGCCAGCAGGTGTCCAATCACAGCCACATTATGGACTTGTGTTAACTTCTGGTGTCAGAAGCTTTAAATCAAATGGACACATTGCATAGAACCAGTTACAGTATTAAAAATGCTGTATTAGGGTCCATATGGTCCGTATATAGTCTCCATTAAACATCCAAACACACGAATCTAAGCGTTCCAGCATAGCTGAGCAGGCAGGACACGACAGCAGGGTGCAGCACTCCTTCCAACCCCTGAACCGCAGCCTGCTGTGGCTGCAGACCTGCTGAGAGACAGGCTTGGGTTCAGGCTGGCTGTCGGTATCCATCTCTGAGGATAACACCCGGACAGAGGCCCGGCCAGCTGGGGGCAGATGGGCCGCTTCTCTGCTTCCTCTGGGTTTGTTCCAGCTGATTTCCTGCAGTCTGAAATGTTGTTTCCAAGGCAGCGGCTGCTGAAATAAAAGCACTGGAGTAAGATTGTGTGCTCAGAACCTTTCGTTTAAAGCGTTTCAAGGTGAAATAAACTGGTCTTTGGCCTCATGCTCACCTGCATCTCAGACTGACAGCATTGGGATGATAAAAGGCTGCAGACATCAGGCTCTGACGGAGCGTGGGCTCGCTGCTGCTTGGCTCTGAGCATGTTTACTCGGGTTTGTGAGGTCACAGAGGAACCTCTGAGCTGTGCTCAGACGCAGGCAGCAGCGCTGTTTCTCATTTTCGAGTTGAAGGCCAGAGCAGCAGGTTTCATCGTGTGTTTCTGTGGGCATTAACACACACACACACATGCACGGATTCACATTCCTCCCAGCCTTGTTGTTCGTTCAGCTCCGGTTGCCTGCACCGATAACTTTTTGTTCCTTCCTATCTAACCAATTTGTCGCAGCTCCTTTCATCCGTCAGCATTTTCCTCGAAGTTCCACAGAGCAGCTGGTTGACTCTGGGCTGAGTTTAGCTGCTCAGGACTGCTGAAGATCCTTCTTCCATAAAAAGGTTTCATTCGCTTTGGATTAAAAGTGATGAGAGCTAGCTTAGCCCTGTTGTTTGCTGCTGTGGACGACGTTTTAATCTTCTAACCTTTAACCTTAACCCTGCATCGTTCTCATCAGAAAATATGCTGAATGTTGAAGTTTGATGACAGAGAAACGGACTTCAGAGCTGCACAACTCCTCCTTTCAAGACTCCCTTCCCTCTTGTTCCTCACATGCAGGCCTTTTAACCCACCTCTCCTTGAAGAGGAGGAGGAGGCCAGGGCCAGCTGGTTTGGTAGAGAATGGAAACTCTGAGCCACGACTCTCTGGTAAGTTGGACCTGGGAGCATGGGGCCCGGTTCAGGGTCAGCCTCCCGCCATCCCTCGGTACCAGCAGGGATGGCACACCTTTTCTGAAGGATTTGAATCCTTTCTCTCCCTGTTGAAGCTGTCGCCTCCTGATAATTTAATTTATCCTTAGCCGTGTGGTTGAAATGCGGAGGAGAGCATCCCGATGCTAACCTCGATAGCATTGAGCTTTTGTTGCAGATGCATGAAAAATGAAGCTTTTTAAGGTGTGGATTGTTGATGAGGAAGCTCAACAATGCTTCTGAAGAGGCCGGGTAGCAGCTTGTGTGAGTCCTCCCTCATTTCAAGGTTCTCCTGTTTGTGTTTGTATTGATTTGGCTCATTATGCTGCATGTTTCAGTTGTGTTTGCACAGCCAGAGGCGCTCTGCTTTCCAAACGGCCAGAAAGCAGATGGGCTGTTTGTCTGCTTCCTCTGTTTAGTTCTGTGTTTGTTATGAAGTATTTTCAATATCCTGTCGGCGACATTAACCGGCCACAATGTGCACTAATTTAAAAGGTGAAGTTTCAACGAGCCAAGCAAAGGCAGCAGGTGATATTCTCATTTATCTAAGTGGCTTCCTGCACTTCTCTTATTGCCTGAGAAATCGTTACGTGGGATCGAACAATGAGAAAATGTCTAAGAGCAGACCTTTAATCAACCATTTGTCACTGTCAGATAAAAGAATCCACTCTGAATCCATTAACGCTGCCTTGGAAGAGTTCCCGTGCTCGGTGTAATTAATGCAACCGTGTGGATGAAGGGTGATTTATATCTGCTGGAGTTCTCTGAGGACTTACAGTTTGGGAGCAACACAAGGCTCCTGGATGCTGATGTACAGAGGATTTTACTGCGGAGCCATCATGAATGGGATGGGGAATTGATTCACTTGTCCATCCAACATGAGTTATTCAACATGAACTGCTTAGAAAGTGCTTTGTGACCAGAACCCAACCTCAAGTGTGGCCTCTTGTTAAGTTTTAGGCCACAGCCTCACATTCAGTCCAGCTTCTCTGATCATTGTGGGGCTTAAAATGGAGCTGTTTTCAGGGGCTGACCCGACATTATCAACCTTACTCATTATTTAGTTGTTGAAGAGCCCATATTCTGCTCATCTATGACTTTATGCTCTTATTCTGGAGTAGATTTAAATGCTTTTATATTCCAGAACCTGTTAACTTAAACAGAAACAAAAGCAAACGAACACTGAAAGGTGTGAAAAAGCCAAAAAAAATAGGTGTTTCCATCGAATCTGGCTGCTTACAGTATTTATACTATACATGTTTCTGTTTCTGTATTTATCAGACGCTTTTATCCAAAGCGACTTACAAATGAAGATATAACAGCTTTATAAAAAGCTAACAATAAGCTACATAGAAGGAACCCAGGAGTCCGACTCTGTCAGAGGGGACAGAGTAGAGATAGGGTGCAGGCATAGAAGGAAGTGCAGAAAGACTTTATTATTCACGTTTTAGCTGTTATTTGGTTAATTTAAGTGCAGATGTTGTCACAAACGCGCATCATCAACCACATCATTATGAAATGTTAGTTGACAAATCCATTTTTAGACAAAATGTGACCTTTTCTTGTAGAATTTTGGCTAATTTTCGGGTCCTACTTGCACCGAGGATTTTCTTTTGGGGGCCAGGATTCTCAATATTGACCTTAAAGTCAGAGTAAAACTGAAATAACTGCAGAAAATGTGTTATGAACTATTCGGTCAAGCATAGAGTTTCTGTTTCTGTATTTATCAGACGCTTTTATCCAAAGCGACTTACAAATGAAGATATAACAGCTCTATAAAAAGCTAACAATAAGCTCCATAGAAGGAACCCAGGAGTCCGACTCTGTCAGAGGGGACAGAGTAGAGATAGGGTGCAGGCATAGAAGGAAGAGCAGAAAGATAAAGTGCAGAGATAGAGGGGGGAGGGAAGTACAAGGTAAGTGCTGGGATAGGAGATGCTCTCTGAAGAGCTGGGTTTTCAGGAGCTTCTTGAAGATAGACAGGGACGCCCCTGTTCTGGTAGCGCTCGGTAGGTCATTCCACCATCGTGGGACGACACATGAACAGAGTTTGGATTGTCTTAGGCGTGGTGTAGGAGCTGCTAGACGACAATCCTGGGACCAACGGAGGGACCCAGTTGGGACAGAAGCCTTTGCAAGAGCATTCAAGTAGATGGAGCCGCTCCATTAAGCTCTTTGTAGCTAACATCAGGGACTTGGATCTGATGCTAAGGGCAGCCAGAGGAGCTCAATGAACAGAGGGGGGGGCGTGTTCTTTTAGGCTGAATATCAACCTTACTCATTATTTAGTTGTTTAAGAGCCCATATTCTGCTCATCTATGACTTTATTCTCTTGTTCTGGAGTAGATTTAAAAGCTTTTATATTCCAGAACCTGTTAACTTAAACGGAAACAAAAGCAAACGAACACTGAAAGGTGTGAAAAAGCCAAAAAAAATAGGTGTTTCCATCGAATCCGGCTGCTTACAGTATTTCTACTATAAATGTTTTAGATGGAAAGACTCACTTTAACCACCTGCTGTTGACCCTGTCACATGGATCATTCATCTAACAACTTATTAAAATGTGAGAAATACTTAAACAACAGCAGGAGATCACTAATATTCACATCTGGTGACCACAACGAGCCGCCATGTCTAAATGTGGAGTGCTCCCGTATTCCAGGCATTACGGTAAAGGCAGAGTTTCCACCAACGGGATCGAACCACCGAGCCGGCAGTCTGTGAACACCTGGCAGCTTGGTCTTCGGCCTGTGATGAATGGCTGAAACGGGCCTCGGAGTGATTCTCATTATCGGTTCTCATTTGTCAGCTTCGTGTCTCTGAATGAGGATAAACGTGGATAAAAGTGAAGAGTTTCCTTCAGGAGGGGGCTGGCAGCTTTAGAGATGCTCCACCATCCAGATGTGCCTCTGAGGTGGTTCTTCTGGCCGGGATGCCTCCCTGTGGAGGTGTTCAGGGCAGGTCCAACGAGGACGAGGCCCTGGAGAGGACCCAGAACTCACAGGAGGGACCATCTGGGGATGGATCCCCCAGCAGGAGCTGGATGTCTGGGTTTCCCTCCTGGACCTGTTGCCTCCACGCTTTGTCCACTCAACCATCCAAACAACCTACTTTTTTTAGCCTTTAGTGTGAGTCTTCTTCTTCTTCTTCTTCTTGGGTCGTTTTATGGACCAAAGAAGTCGGAAAACTTCTCGTTTAACTCTTCGAACTGAACAGAACTCGTGGAAACTGGTGAACGATTAAGAACTTTAATGAAGTGATTTATGATTTAACTGAAATGGAAAAAAGGACACCATAATTCAGTGGAATCTGAGCATAATCAGGAGCTGCTTCTCGTTATTTTATCACCAAACAATAGTGTTTGAAGGCGGTCCTGACGGAGGTGGGGGATAAAACGTGGGGATAAAAGGTGAAATTTCAGCCTGAATATCTTTAAAGGCTTATGGCCCATGCAGGCAGTCGGAGCCCCGTCCCTGAATCAGCTCCCTCTGTCATCCCTGCAAAGAAAGAGGCATCCATCATCATCCTCAGACCCCCTCCCTCCATCTCACCTCATGCACACACATTTTATAAAAGCAGAGCAGATTCCCAGAGACACAAACAGCACAAAACCTCAGAGGAGGCACGTCTGGAGGCCCAGATGTTGCAGAAACAGAACATCCAGCCGGCTGCAGTCATTAGCATGCCTGTCCTTCATGCTGCAGAGTTTGTATGCCGTCCATGTCTGCAGGAGATTCTCTGCTCAGTGCCTCGCTCTCCTTGTTTTTCTCTCTGTGCATTTAAATCATCTGTATTGGCATCGATAACTCGACTCGATATGGCTTGAATGAGACAGGAGAAGCTCCTGAGGTGACTTCACTGCATCAGAGATGCTTATTTGGTACATTTATAAAGGCTGAGGCGTAATTTGGAATATCATTATCACATGTTTCCATCTAAAACTCAATTATAAATTACAGAGAAATACTCATTATGTGTAAAAGGCACCATTTAAGGCACATATGTCAAAGTCCGGTCCTGGAGGGCCGCTGTCCTGCAGGTTTTAGACGTTTCCCTGCTTCAACACACCTGATTCAGATGAAAAGGATCTCTTCGAAAGATTGTTAAGTTCTGCACAAACCTGCTAATGATGCATTGATCTGATTCAGGTGTGTTGAAGCAGTGAAATGTCTAAAACCTGCAGGACGGCGGCCCTCGAGGACCGGAGTTTGACATCCCTGCTTTAAAGGCACCGATTATCAGTAGTTGAATGTAAAAAATAGGCTTAAAAAGGAGGAGCCCACCTGTGCAGCTGCCCATCATTGAGCTTACAGGACAATGGTTGCCTCCACCGTTTTATTGATTCCCAAACAGATCAGAAGGGCTGATCTCCATCAGAAAGGCTGATCTCCTTCACTGTCACCCTTAAGTCGTATTTAAGTGACAAAAGACCAACCTCTGAAATGAACTTTCGCCTAAAGAACAGAGAATTCCCGCTGGACTGGATGAATATCACCACTCGGTTGTAATTAGCTCCCCTGGAGAGATGGATCCCCTCCAGTTTGGGCTCAAATAGATGCATGAAACGCTGTAGAAATAGAACAGAACAACTGTAATTAAATCTAGAAAAGCAAAAGCATTTCATTTTTTCATTTGAGTTATGCTTTAGTCTGATTAAGTTGATCCGATCCCCATTAAAGTCTTCATAAAATCAGATTTAACAGTTTATTTTTATTTATAAAGCACCAAATCTCAAACATACAGGTTCAATTCAAGCCAATTAGAGTCCAATTCATTCTAATACAGTCATGATCCAGTTAAATCAAATGAATTGAATCCGTTTCATGTCATAAATACTCATAAGCAGCGCTTATTAGTAAGCCAGAAGTCAGTCGTGTTCCTAAATGCCACCGAGTTCTGAATGAGGTGGAGCTGCTGTGGAGTAATGGGAGGAGCCTGATCAGGCTGATGGAGCTGACCAATCACAGCAGCCTGCTCTGTTTTAAGGTGGCTTCTGTTTTATACCCCAACCCGATCTATTATGGGTTATTTAGAGGTTTTAGTTTCTGTTTCCTCACTAGATGAAAACATGCAGCATATTAAATCGATTTAATTCTGAGTATTTGCACTTCTTATTGTTTAAAGATGGAGGCTGAATAACGCAGGTCTTACTTTGACTCATTTTAACCTTGAGTACAGGCGCAGTGCCTCTGAATAGGACCCCTCTGCTACCTTTTCTCTGCAGGGACCTTAATGCTTAGGAGCTCAGTTTGATCCCCTTTATCCGCTGCCCCTCCAGTCTGGGAGCAGGGAAGCGAGGGTTTGCATCATCTGAAGCGGCGACCGCGCTCAGCGAAGCAAAGAGGCACATTTTCCACGCTTTTACAGTGCAGAGAACTGCATCTCTTTGTGACGATTACCCAACTTAAAGCGTCACATGTCAGTGATTAGATTTAGATTCGAAGGCCTGACCGTGTCGTGCTTTATCCAGATGTTTATCCTGACATTTTTCTGTATCTAAACCTGACCACTGGGGTCAGGAGATGGGGTCTCCCACATGCCCAAAGCAATAAACTCTACAAAAAGCACCAGAAGGACACCCTATGATGCATATAATATATAATATAATATCATAACCCTGTCATACAGATGTTAATTTAGCAGAAACTGAGTGCAGGTGAGACGCTTCATATCAAAGATAAAATATGAACGAATGCAGACAGAGTATTTGTACCTTTGACCCCATAAGGATGCAGTTCTACTGGTTTAAACTGAATAAAAAGGAGGAGTTGATGAGCTCATTTCTGTTCAGATTTCTCATGCATCTGTGCATCATTTCACGCTCCAGCCCCTCACAGGAAACAATGCCCTGCCCTCAGCAGACAGCACCATTTGATGCTGTCGAGCGGCAGCCGAGCCTCATGAAAGAGGTAAATGTGAAGAAGTCGAGGCTCGCTGCGAGCTTTGAAACATCAAGCGCACTGTTGGGTTGAAACGGTATCTAAATGTAGCACAAAATGGGTGAAAATCAACCTAAAAATGAACGTTACGGTGTGGGTGTTGAGAGGAAATTGAGTCTTTCTTCCCTGAAAAGAAGGCAGCAGCTGGTTTAATATGAGGGCTGTTGGGATCCGTGTGGCAGGACTGCAGCATCCTGCTGGTTCTGTTGCATGTTTATTGTATGTTTGTGAGGACCAGCAAGGTCCAAACCGCCTGTTTCTGACTGGCAGTTTAATATTTTAGTTGTTTTTGACAGTGTGTGTGATCTGCATTTTATCTTCAGTTTTTGCTCTAAATTTTTAATGCTTTTTGCTCGGTGCTGGTCAGACTTGCAGAGACCCCCCCCCCCCCCCCCCCCGTACTGTAGGGATGTTCATGTCTACAGGAGCTCAGTGTGGACTTTAAACTGGGTTTGGGCTCCAAATTTCCCTGCTGAACCGGACATGACTGGACAAAGACTTTTATTGAGTGCAGTAATGTAGTCAGAGAAATATGGAAGTTCAGCACTTGTGCATAAGCTGTGGAAACAAATTAAAGCCTGAACCCTCTGAGACAAGCTTTCTGTCATTTCTTTAAGGAGTCTTCAGGAATAGTTCTCCAGGCTTCTTGAAGGACACCCCAAAGCTCTTCTTTGGATGTGGGCTGCCTTTTGTTCCGTTCTCTGTCAGATGATCCCACACTGCTTCAATAATGTTGAGGTCCGGGCTCTGGGGAGGATTCATCCCTCCATAAGACCTGTTGCCACTGATTTTCAGTCCACTTCTTGTGTCATTTGGCACAGCTCAGCCTTTTCTCCCTGTTTCCCTTCCTTAAGAACGGCTTCTTGACAGCCACCCTTCCATGGAGACCATTTCTGATGAGGCTTGGGCCGACAGTAGATGGATCAGCTGAAGGTCCAGATGCATCTCTCAGGTCCTGTCAGGTCACAGCTGGATTTTTTCCTCTTTCTTAAGGACATCACTTTCAGATCCTGTTCATCTGCTGGAGATAGTTTTTTAGGCCTGACACTTCTTCTTTTGTCCTCCACTTGTCCAGTTTCCTCAAATGTTTTAAGGACACACTGCACACCATGCTGAGATATGCCAAGTTTTCAGCTAATAGCTCTTTGGGAATCACCTTGTTGCTGCAGAAATCCTATTTTCTGTCTGTCAAACTGTGTTTTCTTTGCTGTTTTTCATAGATGCAGCTAAAGAAATGGGAACAAATGATGTGTCTTTGTGACAAAGTGCCTAAAGATCCAGTTTAAAATGGCTTCTTTGCTAAGTTGTCTGTTCTGTGTCGACACAACACTGGTTCATCCCTTGAGTTAGGAGCCTTTTTTCTGCCTGAATGCTTCATAGGTCAGAGTTAAATGGCTGAACAAAGAAAAAAGTTACAAGAACTGGAGTGAAAATGAGTGAAAAAGCAGAAAATGTCCAAAGAAAAGCTTCAAAGGACTTTCAGAAAACCTGGAGAACTGTTGCTTTACTTTTTAAGATTACAATAAAGTCTGGCTGCTTGGAAGCAAAATATAATGAGCTGAGGGGAGCTGAGTCTTAGTCTTAGTTAGACTGTTTCTGGCACAGAAAATTCAGCTATATGTCCACAAAACTGGCATTTAAGCTGCTTCCAGCGTTCAAGTTCAACTGCCGCTTTTAACCTTTTAATGGGAACTTACACCTCAGTTTTACGTATTCAGGATGAAAACTTTGACACAGAGCTCCACCTTCACGGCTCTCAGCACCTTTTAGAGGTGCAGTTTTAAGAAAAAGCACATTTTCTAACACTGTCTGACTTCCAAGTGAACAGATGTGGTGATACTTGACTGCATGCATCTGCACAGTTGCTTCTGATTTCAGGAGTCCGCTTTAAAAGATGGTTTAAAGCAGGATATGTGTGGGTTTGGGGGGACTAACCGGGCCTTCCTTCTCCTGTTTATCCCCCCAGAGAACCACTCTGCCCCTCCAGATGTCACCGGCTACACCAACAACGCCCCCAACCCCACCGCCACTGACGGGATCCAGGTGGAGAGAGCGCCGGGAGCCAGCAATGCCGCCCAGAGGCAGACGCCAAAGTACGGCAACGCCGAGCTGATGGAGACCGGAGACGGTGAGTCGGGACTCGAGCTTTAAGACCTGCTGTGAGGTTCACTTTATTCAGCTTTTATGCAGCTTCTAAAAGTCCAACGAATCGGATAAAAGTTGAAAGATCCGTCTTTGAAGCTTTAAACAAGTTTAAAACATCTTTCTAACCCTCAAACTTCCTAGTTAAATGTGAAACATGATGTCTGTCCTCTGGGATTCAGCCACTAACTGAAGATGCTAACAGGTGGATCCCTGAAACGCCTGGAAGCTGCAGCCTCGGAGACGTTGAAGCTCACAGCCTCACAGATCAGCTGCCAGAGTTTATGGGATGTTTGGCTGATGCTATCTGCATCATAAGCCTTCTCATTGTGTCCCCCACTGTGGGGCCTCTTTGATTTTAAAGATGAGCTTCAGTTAAACTAATTTCTACCATGAAATGTTTGTCTGGAGCCTCTGATTCTGTCACTTTAAATCATTTCCTCTGGTTTTACAGCAGTAATATGTAATATAAAACATGTGTAGTTCATTAAAGGCGAGCTTTTTTATTTCCAGAAGATGAAGGAGACGGTGAGAAATGCTTTAAGATGAGTTTTGCTCCTGATCATTTGAACTTTAGCACGGAGACGTTTGCATGAAGCAAAGCTTCGTCTGTTGGCTTCTGCTGCTGCAGCAGAGATTTATTTCAAATGCAAAGTCTTCTTTATATTTTGCTTTCAAGCTTTCAGACTTTCTTGGACTTCGTGTGCAGATGTTCCAGTTAGAATAATCCAGATGTGCTGAAATAAACAACAACAACGGGACCTAACTTTGCAGTATTTCCTTCGTGATAAAAGCAAGAGCGATGAGTCCAAACTCAAGTCCCTGATGTTAGCTACAAAGAGCTTAATGGAACGGCTCCATCTACTTGAATGCTCTTGCAAAGGCTTCTGTCCCAACTGGGTCCCTCCGTTGGTCCCAGGATTGTCGTCTAGCAGCTCCTACACCACGCCTAAGACAATCCAAACTCTGTTCATGTGTCGTCCCACGATGGTGGAATGAGCTACCGAGCGCTACCAGAACAGGGGCGTCCCTGTCTATCTTCAAGAAGCTCCTGAAAACCCAGCTCTAAGAGAGCATCTCCTATCCCAGCACTTACCTTGTACTTCCCTACCCCCTCTATCTCTGCACTTTATCTTTCTGCTCTTCCTTCTATGCCTGCACCCTATCTCTACTCTGTCCCCTCTGACAGAGTCGGACTCCTGGGTTCCTTCTATGGAGCTTATTGTTAGCTTTTTATAAAGCTGTTATATCTTCATTTGTAAGTCGCTTTGGATAAAAGCGTCTGATAAATACAGAAATATAAACTCTATGCTTGACCGAATAGTTCATAACACATTGTTCTGCAGTTATTTCAGTTTTACTCTGACTTTAAGGTCAATATTGAGAATCCTGGCCCCCAAAAGAAAATCCTCGGTGCAAGTAGGACCCGAAAATTAGCCAAAATTCTACAAGAAAAGGTCACATTTTGTCTAAAAATGGATTTGTCAACCAACATTTCACAATGATGTGGTTGATGATGCGCCTTTGTGACAACATCTGCACTTAAATGAACCAAATAACAGCTAAAACGTGAATAATAAAGTCTTTCTGCACTTCCTTCTATGCCTGCACCCTATCTCTACTCTGTCCCCTCTGACAGAGTCGGACTCCTGGGTTCCTTCTATGTAGCTTATTGTTAGCTTTTTATATATTTATGTATTTAGCAGACGCTTTTATCCAAAGCGACTTACAGGTGGGCAGGTAGGGTAAAGGGGGTCTTGCCTAAGGACCCCTACTGGAGTCATGCAGGGGATTTGAACCCAGATCTCCAACATGGAAGGTGGGAATCTATAAACATAAACATAAAAGTTACTCCAAGGTTCCTGATGGAAGATTTAGCCAAAGTGGACCCAGAGTTTCCATCAACTTAGACTCAAAACTGTCGGAGGCTCCGTTTCCTCTCCACTGATTTGGGGAAACCAACCGGTTGTTAATGGAGCCTGAGCACCTGTGCAGAATCTGCAGGGCTTAGAAAAGCTTTACATCTGATTATCATCTGCAGAGCAGTGACAGGATATGTCCTCAAAAGTGTGCTGAGGAGACGAAGCGTTGTACAATAACGGGAAGAGCGGGAGCAGAGGACAAAGATGCTGGAGGGAAAACGTGGTGGAGAAGGAGTAACAGTAGAACTAACACCTTTGGATCGTCTCTGCGCTTTGAAACCAGCTGTTTAAACGAAGCAGCCCCCACATCTCAAACTGAAACTTTAAAAGAGAAGCCGGTGAACGAGTCTTCATCCAGAGCAGAAAGACCAAGAGATCAGCATCATTCTAAGGGATAACCATCACCTCGCTGGGCCACATCATCCAATCAGGGGGCTTCTCATGTACCATGTACCCAGCTCTATCTGTCAGATGCCCACAGACTGCCTCTCTGAAGGAAAGCTCTGACTAAACCTCTCAAAAACCGAACTGCTCGTCTCCCCAGCCAAACCAACCGTACACCGCAGCATCCAATCAGAGGGCTTCTCATGCCACTGCTGTGCTGACGGTACCCAGCTCTATCTCTGCCTCTCTGAAAGAAAGCTCCAACTAAACCTCTCCCCAGCCAAACCAACCGTACACTGCAGCATCCAATCAGAGGGCTTCTCATGCCACGGCTGTGCTGACAGTACCCAGCTCTATCTCTGCCTCTCTGAAAGAAAGCTCCAACTAAACCTCTCCCCAGCCAAACCAACCGTACACCGCAGCATCCAAACTGAGTCTCGGTAGCTGGAAGCCTGGATATCTTTGTGTTAAAGTGCGTTCAGATGAAAAACAACTGGACTCAACGTGAAGAATGTTGAGTTTTTGTCACCTTGCTGAACAACAGCTCAAAGAGTCCAAAACGATGCTCACCAGCAGTGGACCGAAGCTCTTTGGCTCAGGCTGGAGCTCAAACCAAGCATCTACTTTATCCTGCTTTCCACCCCTCACAGCTCAGCACTCTGTGACCACCCTGTTTCACCTGAAAATAAGAGCAACTTCAGCCCACCTCTCATCTCTTTCGCCTTCTTTCCAGTGAAGCTACACTTGATTGCCCACCTTAGAGCAATTAGATGCCTTAAAGATCTCACCGTTCTGTTTGTATTTAGCAGGTGAGACGGTGGGCTGTGCACCTGTGAGTTTAGCCCGGAGGAGGACTGGCATTAAAAGCTGTTTCTGCTCTGCAGGAGTTCCAGTCAGCAGCAGAGTTTCAGCCAAAATCCAGCAGCTCGTCAACACTCTGAAGAGGCCCAAACGCCCGCCGTTAAGAGAGTTCTTTGTGGATGACTTCGAGGAGCTGCTGGAGGGTAAAGAATCGACTTTACTCTGCTTTTTGTGTTGTTTAACTGCCTTTTTTCCAGTGGTGTGCACTTCTGGTGGTAAATATCTCCGGCTCAGACATCTTTTCTGGTACCGAACCTCATTCCCTTTTGTCTGCTGTGACAAGGCAGAGAGCGACTGATCAATATTTCCTTCTGTGTTCGGTTTCAAAAGCTCCAGATCCAGAAGATAATTCATAATTTAAGCATGAATCCCAAATGTTGGACAGACTGGGTTTGGCTCAGTGTGGCTTAGTGATTCTTCCTCTTGCACACATTACAATTTGGTTTAAAAAATACTATATTTTTAACTTATAGTTTTATCTTCCGTACAGGAATAATTCCTGAAGAGGATTTAATCAGTTTTAGACTGATTTTCCTTCTTTAATGTAAATTCCAGTTATTCTCAGCTCAGAATCATGTTGTTCATGGTCGCCCAGACGAGACAAACCATCACTGGCTCTAAAAAACGGCGTTTAGGTTAGGTGAGAGCTTCTTTTACAATCTGTAGCTTATTAGCTGTCAGCAAACGCTAAATTCTGCTCTTTTAAAAGCATCAATAGATGCATTTCAACTGTATAAACTAATATGGAGGGTCAAAAGTGGCATAATTCGCCTTTATTTTCACAGGATTTACAATAAAATGATGCTTCTTATTCTCTAATATGCTCAGAAACGCCACTTCTTATAGCTTTCCAGGTGAAAAAAATGTTAAAAAGCTCATTCTATTGTCACAAAAAGAAATCACTAAACTAATTAAGCGTTATTGTGGATCCTGTGAATAAAGGCATGAGTTAGAGCTGATTTCTGATTGGTCGAATCCTTGTAGCATGTTATTTCAGCCGCTCATTCTCCTAAATACCTCCTATGATTCCTCTGCACAGTAAAAGTAGCTTATTTAGGGTGTTTTAGGGTCACTTCTGTGCTTTTTTACGCAGAAAACATTCATTCTGTTGTTCTTTCACATTTAAATGGCTCTTTTCACATGAGGAAAATTAAATAACAGCACTTTTTCCCTCTGTGAGAAGAAATCTCTGCTTTTTGATTCAATTTAAAAACCAACAAATCGCATCAACAGCATTCATATTAAAGGCCTCTTTGACCACAGCAAAAAGAAGAGTTCCTGAGTCTGTTTCTCAGTCATTTCAGATTATTCCTTCTTTTAAATAGCAGTAGGCTTTTATTGTCTCTGCGGTTAATTCACATTTTGTTCTCGGTTATCTTGAACAATGAGACCGACTTGAACCATTTCTCTCAAAGCTGCTTTTGAAGATTAAAAATGTTGGTCTGAGCTTTTTAAATTCCTTGATTTGCACCAATTGTATTCGGTAAAAGCTTATTGTTCGTTAATGTTGTTAGTCTCTGTTCATTCTGACTCATTAAACCTGGCTGCAGCTCTCAGCTCCAAGGCCACGGTCTCCCACTGAAGACAGAAAGCTTTAAAAGCAGCTCACAGCAACAGAACTGGAGGATGCTTTCAAGGACTTCAGTCTCAGCATTAATAGTTATCATTTATCAGCCAGATTTATGCAAAATGTGGTTTAGAACAAAGACATGGTGGAAATCTGTGTTGGGTTTGAGCAGCTTTTGCCTTAAAGTAAACTACCACAGCTATGCAGATGACACACAGATGTATATAACCATGTCACCAGGAGACAGAGGGCCTGTACAGGCCCTTGGAAAATGCATTGAGGAGATTAATGACTGGATGTGTCACAGCTTCCTCCAGCTAAACAAAAACAAAACTGAGGTAATTGTCTTTGGAGCCAAAGATAAACGATTGAAAGTCACCACAGAGCTTCAATCTATAAACCTAAAAACTACCAACCAGGCCAGAAATCTGGGTGTAGTGATGGACTCAGACCTAAATTTGGACAAACACATTAAGGCAATAACAAAGTCAGCCGACTATCACCTTAAGAATATATCAAGGCTAAAAGATCTGAAGTCTCAGCAGGACCTGGAAGAACTGGTCCATGCATTCATCTTTAGTCGGTTTGATTATTGTAAAAGCATCTTTAAAAAGTCAGTCAGACACCTGCAGCTCATCCAGAACTCAGCTGCTCGAGTCCTCACTGAGACCAAAGAAGTGGAGCAGCTCAGTCCAGCTGTGAGGTCTTTCCACCGGCTGCCGGTCCATCAGAGGATAGACTTTAAAGTTCTGATGCTGGTCCATCAGAGGATAGACTTTAAGGTTCTGCTGCTGGTCCATCAGAGGATAGACTTTAAAGTTCTGCTGCCGGTCCATCAGAGGATAGACTTTAAAGTTCTGCTGCTGGTCCATCAGAGGATAGACTTTAAAGTTCTGATGCCGGTCCATCAGAGGATAGACTTTAAGGTTCTGCTGCTGGTCCATCAGAGGATAGACTTTAAAGTTCTGATGCCGGTCCATCAGAGGATAGACTTTAAAGTTCTGATGCCGGTCCATCAGAGGATAGACTTTAAGGTTCTGCTGCTGGTCCATCAGAGGATAGACTTTAAGGTTCTGCTGCTGGTCCATCAGAGGATAGGCTTTAAAGTTCTGATGCCGGTCCATCAGAGGATAGACTTTAAGGTTCTGATGCCGGTCCATCAGAGGATAGACTTTAAAGTTCTGCTGCCGGTCCATCAGAGGATAGACTTTAAAGTTCTGATGCCGGTCCATCAGAGGATAGACTTTAAAGTTCTGATGCCGGTCCATCAGAGGATAGACTTTAAAGTTCTGCTGCCGGTCCATCAGAGGATAGACTTTAAAGTTCTGATGCCGGTCCATCAGAGGATAGACTTTAAAGTTCTGCTGCCGGTCCATCAGAGGATAGACTTTAAAGTTCTGATGCTGGTCCATCAGAGGATAGACTTTAAAGTTCTGATGCTGGTCTATAAAGCTCTGAATGGTCCAAAATACATCAGAGACCTCCTGACCCACTATGAACCTCCCAGACCCCTCAGGTCATCTGGATCCGGTTCTTTATCAGTTCCCAGAGTCAGAACCAGACCTGGAGAAGCTGCATTCAGCTTCTATGCTCCACATGTCTGGAACAAACTCCCAGAAAGCCTCAGATCAGCTGAAACTCTCAGTATTTAAGTCCAGGTTGAAGAAACATCTATTTTCAGCTGCATTTGAATAAGCTTGAGTTTCAAAACGGAATCATATTTTAACTCCTGATTTTATCTTTCATATATATAATTTTTTCTGATTTTATCTGTTGTTCTTATTTCCTTCTTTTGTTTAAATTTTAAATCCTGCTTTTTATTTCTTCTGTTTTAATGTCTCTGTAAAGCACTTTGAATCACCTTGTCGTTGAATTGTGCTATAAAATAAACTCGCCTTGCCTTAAAGCTGCTCACAGGTCAGGTCCAGATGTTGTTGGTCTGCTGCAGAATCAATGAGGGACTGAACTTTCCAGACAGTTATGCACAATTCACACGTTTCTCTTCTCTCTAAATGTCTTTTTAAAAGCTTATCAGCAGCGGTGGAGCTCTACGGCACAGAGAAATGACGGATTGGAGTCTTTTGCTTCCAGTGGAACAGATTCGAAACAGTTCGACCGTCTCACTCCCCTTTCTGTTCCCTGCAGTCCAGCAGCCGGACCCCAATCAGCCCAAGGCTGAGGGCGCCCAGATGGTCGCCATGCGGGGCGAGCAGCTGGGCGTGGTGACCAACGGGCCTCCGTCTCTGGAGGCTGCCCTGCAGAGGTGGGGCACCATCTCTCCAAAGGCCCCCTGCCTGACCACCATGGACACCAACGGCAAGCCGCTCTACGTGCTCACCTACGGTAAGAAGAGTTCCTGGGAGCTGCTGGAACTGCACATGTTTGTAGTTCCTTTATATAAAAAGTATCTTTAGTGACTCCACTCTATCCTACATGCAGAAATGTGCTGAAAACGCTTCTGATATATGCATGAAAGCGTGTTTGTCTCTACATTTCTACACATATGGTGGCTTTCCCAAGCTGATTAACCGAAGCACCAAACAATGTTTAGCACCCGCTGTGTGAACATAATTCAGCTAATGACAGCCAGGCAGAGCGCTAAGCACATTAGCAACGTGTGAAAGAGATGCTTTAAAGGGCCAGAGCCCACTTTTCTGCCAGAGTTTGGCTCTTCAGCTTCACCTTCTTGTGCAAATGTGGTTACTTCTGGCTCAAAATGACCAAAAGGTTGAACTTAAAGCTTCAAAATGGCCGTTCACAAACCAGTGGGTGATGTCAGGATGGGGGGGGGGGGTCCACTTCTTATCTTGCAGCGCTGGCCTTGCTGCTGGCTTCTCTGTGTCTGCTGCTAAGCCTGAAAATCCAAACTACAGAGTCTCAGGCCAGAGCTGGCTGTCAGTTTCTTTCCAAGCTCTGAGTTTGCCGCTTGCTTAGGCTGCTTTAGGTCTCCCTCTGACTGCTCAGCTCACACACTTCCAGGGGTGACCTTTAGTGTTTGGCTCAGGGAGGTCGGCAGCAGCAGAACTGGCTAGTTCTGGCTCATCCTAAGGGTGCTCCGGGGGGTTTTAGGGTCACTGCGTTGTCCTCTGAAGGCCAGGAAGTGCTGTTGTTATGGGGGCTGTGTGCATTAAAGTGCTTGTAGAATACAAAGTAAACATTGACTGCAGCGTATCAGTTTGGAATCGCTTCATATTAGCTGATAGCAAACATCTGGCCGGCAGCACTGCCTCTCTGACAGCTTCCACACTCATTCGGTTAGGTGTAAACACCCGGGTCCAGAGTTAAATCTGCACCCAAACTGGAACAGCTTCCTTTGTCCTGCAGTGGAGGCTTCAGATTTATTCATGTAGCAAACAGCTGCTTCAGGTCCGGAGGGTGTAAAGAAAGAGATTTAGCTGCCGTGAACAGAGCTGCTTCCCTCTGGTCTGCATGAATTTAGAGCCAGTCCTACCTGCTGAGCGGCAGGGAGAATAAAGCGATGCTGAGAGGCTCATTGCACCTCATGTAAAGCAAATACCAGAAACTGCAGCAAGCTTCACTGTTTACTGCCGAAGCAAAAGATGCATAAATGATCAAATCTGAGAATCTAACTGAAGTTTCATCTGCTCGTTTGAGCTGTTTGTCCATAACTTGTATGAATTATTTGTCAGATTAAATGAAGGTAAATTTCAGTTTGCCTGAACAGTTTTAACTGTGCAGAAAAAGAGGAATAAAATGACACCATTTCATCCTGTTACCTGGATGCTGTTTATCTTCTAACTGAAAATATGCTGCTGTTATTCTGGGGAGCCTCCCTACCCGAGTTTTCCCCCCCGAGGTTGAGCTAAACTTGACCTTCTCTGCAGCAACAACTGCTTAAAGCTGGACTTCAGAATCTGGCAGATATTTTGCTCATTGGCCCCCCCTACAGGTGTGGGGTGTAACGCCTCCCTGTGGGCCCTGCACATGCACAGCCATCCAATTTGTTGTCATGTTAAGGAGCCCACAGAGATAAAGGTTGCAGGGCTGGAAGTCTAAGTTGTGAACTGCTGTATCTCAGCTCCTGGAGCTCCAGGGCAGTTCCAGGACCAGAAATGTGCACAGCAAAGGTCAGCCTCCTCACAAGTTACTGGAACATCCATAGCTCAGTGAACCCTGCCCTGCCCTGTTTGCTCATGTAAGAATTTACAGAAAAACTCTGCATGCTTTACACAGTGTGCACAGGAAATTATGATAATGATGAATGGTTTTAGGAGAGAAACACATTGTAGAACCTTCACTATGTTCAAAAGATGCTGCATGATGATCTTAATAGATCTGAGCACACTTAGAGACGGGGCTATTTAGTGGGTGCGTTAGATCTGCCCACAGTCACTGAATTTAATCCCAAAGAAGCGATCAGTTGACTCTCGATGTCTCGTGTTTTAACAAACCTTAAAATGATCCATGGAAACCAGATGCATGTAAATTAGCAGCCAAAGAAACATCTGTGTGGTCTCTATCACTGCAGGGAACAGGTAGGGAGTTCTAGTGCATGTGCAACCATCCACAGCTCAGGTTTCCAAAGGAAAAGCGTAACAAGGAAAGAAAGAAGTGGTGAAAATCAGCAAAAATGGACCAAAAAAGGAGGGAATGAAAAGTGCTGCATAAAGAAAAGTAGAAAGGCTTCATTTAGATATGCTGATCACCTTAAAACTGATGATCTCTGCTTGAAAAGATGCAAATTCAGAGGTGGCAGCGCCATGTTTCACTGTTGAAATATTACTTCTCCTGCAGGTAGATTAGTTCAGAAATGTGATATTTCCATTTTAAAATGTCTTGGAGGAGCAACTGAAGATATCGAACGATTGAGAGGTGTTTAAAGAATGCAGCTGCTCCAGATCTCTGCCTGTATCAGTGGTGCTTTAGCACATCTGTGCACATCTGCGCCACACAGCCGTTCACTCACAGCCTGAGACTCGGAGGAGTAACCCGAGCAGGCAGCAGGTTTATCGCAGTGTGGGTGACTGAACAGTGGAGTGTGTGAGGAGTGAGTTCGATGCTGATGATGAGGAGATGCGAGCGCTCACCAGACTGTGAAATGTCTCCAGCCAGCGCTCGGGAGGCGGCCGCCGGGGACAGAAATATGGTGAGATTTTGCGTGTGATGTGCCGTGCTGAATCTAAATCTCAGCCTTCCTCTGCCTCCTCTGCTTTTTATCTCACTCCTGTCGTGTCTTCCCTTTGATGTTGGCCCACAAAGACAAACTGAGTGTTTTGTTTCTTCCTCTCGAGCCGCCCTGAAGGAAAGAGAAATTCACGATACTGAAATCCCCCGCTGTCCTAAAACCCAACTCGGGCCTCTCCACGCTGCACTGAGGATGACCCGCAGCAGCCAGGAGGGCTGATGGAAAGCTTCGATCCTCAGTAAGCGGCACGGCTGATGCTGAGGCTGGTATCAGTGAGAAGGTTCTGCTCAGGATGCAGAGGACAACTTCTTCACTTCCGGGAGTGTTTGTGCTGCACTTTTTCATGTCTTTCCTTGATTTTGTGTCCTTCTGCTTTCGTTTGGAGTGATTCTATAGACTATAAACCTCTGCATGTGTCACCGGGACATCGAGTCTTCTCTCATAAAACTCCTGAACTCTTTGCTTTGCTGGAGCGATTGAACAGTAAATCAACAGTTTTGCCTGTAGCTCAGCTCTCTGACAGTCTGACATCTCCTCATGAGAAGACCCCCGGCATACTGAGACTTTCCCATTACTATACAGAGCAGAACATTTTGAAATCTGGGGAGATCTCAGTGTATGAAGGCCAAGGACAGAAGCCACTGTTGCTGCCGTGATCAATGCAGCCACATGGGTATAAAAGCAGCTTCCACCAAAGGTTCAGCCTCTCCAACAAGGATGGGTCGTGGCTCACCGCTTTGGGCCAAACTCCATCAGAGAATCATCAATAAGTTCAGGAAATATTCCTCAGAGTCAGACTGTAAAGAACTTTGGTCTTTCAGCATCTACAGAGCAGAATATTGGGAACAGATTCAGGGAGTCTGGGGAAGTCTCAGTGTGGAAAGTTGCTGTGAAACTCACCCACGGCTGCTCAGATGTGTGTTTTATTACTTTGGTTTCAAACTTTAATTTGCTTTAAACGCCAACAACGAGATAAAAACCCTCAGAAACACAGTTAAAACAGTTAAAACAGTAAAAAACAATCAAAAACAGCCCCAGAGTCAGACACAGCAGCGAGAAAAGTGTCACAGGAAGTGAAGAAGAAGAGAAGGAAGACAACAGGAAGTGAAGAAGAAGAGAAGGAAGACAACAGGAAGTGAAGAAGAAGAGAAGGAAGACAACGGGAAGTGAAGAAGAAGAGAAGGAAGACAGCAGGAAGTGAAGAAGAAGAGAAGGAAGACAACAGGAAGTGAAGAAGAAGAGAAGGAAGACAACGGGAAGTGAAGAAGAAGAGAAGGAAGACAACAGGAAGTGAAGAAGAAGAGAAGGAAGACAACAGGAAGTGAAGAAGAAGAGAAGGAAGACAACAGGAAGTGAAGAAGAAGAGAAGGAAGACAACAGGAAGTGAAGAAGAAGAGAAGGAAGACAGCAGGAAGTGAAGAAGAGAAGGAAGACAACAGGAAGTGAAGAAGAAGAGAAGGAAGACAGCAGGAAGTGAAGAAGAAGAGAAGGAAGACAACAGGAAGTGAAGAAGAAGAGAAGGAAGACAGCAGGAAGTGAAGAAGAGAAGGAAGACAACAGGAAGTGAAGAAGAAGAGAAGGAAGACAGCAGGAAGTGAAGAAGAGAAGGAAGACAACAGGAAGTGAAGAAGAAGAGAAGGAAGACAGCAGGAAGTGAAGAAGAAGAGAAGGAAGACAACAGGAAGTGAAGAAGAAGAGAAGGAAGACAACAGGAAGTGAAGTAGAAGAGAAGGAAGACAAGAATAAACATCAGATGCTGGAGAGATCAGAGGAAAAGACAGAAGCAGAGAGAAAGAATTCTTTCTTCTAACATAAGCTCGAACCTTATTGGTGGAGCCTCAGTTAGCTCCAGTTTGATATAATTTCACTCAGAAATCTAGTTTTCAGCCTTTCAAAATGTTCTTTCCAATCTCACACTGACACATATCGAATGAGAGAAAAACATTTTATCCTCCTGTTTTGTCTTTTCTGAGCAGGTTTAAGCTGCTTCACTGACCAATTTCTATGTATTTGGAAAATCAAAAGAAATCTAGTTTAATGCAGCAAAACACTCTAAAAGCTGCTGTAGAGTCAAAGAAAGACAGAAAGTTTATAGAATCTACAGCAACAGCTTCTGGAGCTTCTCCAACCAGCAGGTTACCTGCAAAAAACTAAATATGTCATTAGTTTATCAGTTTGAACCTTTATTTAACAGACACAAGACCAAAAAAATGACCAAAATGTTCAGTTTCTTTACTGATAAACTTCTTTCTGTTTAGAAAATCACTCAGTAAAAGCTGTTCTGGAGCCAAATAAAGACAGAAAGTTTATATAATCTACAGCAACAGCTTCTGGAGCTTCTCCAAGCAGCAGGTTACCTGCTGACAGGTGAGGGTGTCAGGATTGGGTATAAAAGCAGCTTCCACCAAAGGTTCAGCCTCTCCAACAAGGATGGGTCGTGGCTCACCGCTTTGGGCCAAACTCCATCAGAGAATCATCAATAAGTTCAGGAAATATTCCTCAGAGTCAGACTGGAAAGAACTTTGGTCTTTCAGCATCTACAGAGCAGGATATTGGGAACAGATTCAGGGAGTCTGGGGAAGTCTCAGTGTGGAAAGGCCAAGGACAGAAAGCCCTGCTGGATGAGCTCGGAGCCCTCAGGCAGCACTGCAGGAGAAACCGTCAGGCCACCATGATCCATACAGCCACATGGGCTCAGGAGGAGCTGGGAAAAGCATTTCCACTCAACACAGTCCACGGCTGCATCCAGAAATGTGAGCTGAAGCTGCATCACACCAGGAGGAAGCCATATATCAGCTCTGAGCAGAACCACGGCCCAGTTCTCTGGACTCCAGCTCATCTCAGAGGGACAGAAAGACAGTGGACACGTGTTCTGTGGGCAGATGAGTCCACGTTTCAGCTGCTTCTGCTGAGAAAGAGCATCCAGCTGTTCTCAGAGGAAGGTTTAAAGCAGCGTCTGTGATGGTCTGGGGCTGCAGCAGAGTCCAGGGCATGGAGGGCTTCATCTGGGTGAAGGTACCACTGATGCACAGCTGGATGTTGGAGTTCTGGAGAGACAGATGCTGCCATCAAGGTGACTTCTGTGGTTATTTCAGCAGGACGATGCCAGACCTCATTCTGCAGGACTTCCAGCAGCTTCAGACACACAGAGTGTGTGAGCTCGGCTGCCTGCCTGCAGCCCACATCTGTCTCCTGCTGCAGATGTTGGAGCATCATGAAGAGGAGAACCAGACAACCAGGGACTGCTGAGCAGCTCGTCATTTATCTGGACACAGATTAATCTGCAGCCAGCAGGTTCCTGAAGCTGCCTCCCTGCCTCCATTTAACTGAGCAGCTTGTCTCTGGTTCAGTAAGAATTTAACATGAAGCTGAACATTTAAACCTTTTTACAGACCTGAATGTGTAGAATAAAATCACCTGAAGACTCCAGCAGTCAGCAGGTCGCTGGACAACACTCATGTGTCCCGGTTAATCATTTAGACTCAAACAGAGGCCACATTTATTTAAAAAATCCTCCCATTTCTCCTCTAACAGTCTGTTTGCCTCCTGGGATCCCACAGCTCTCATTTTCTTCAATGCGTCAGTTCTCACAAACACAAGAAGGGAAAAAACACCTCATTTTGCATGGAAAACAATAAGGAATCCACGCCGGATCGCTCATGCATAATATCTGCGTCTGCCAGTCTGAGTTAGGGGAAGCAGAAGAAGGGAGGAAATTGATTCTTTTGTTCTGAGCTCCAGCAGTAATGAACAGAGCTGATTCTGGCTGCCAGCAGAACGAAGCTGATCGCAAAGATTTGACGATATTTATTGACTTCATATGTTCGGGGAGGTTTTTGAAGGGATTTTGACACATTTTCTGTATTTTTAGATCTGCTTCTCTTTGAAAAGAGGTGAAGGGTTGGTTTCTGCAATAATAGTGCAATAATAAGCCCTGCGATCATTAAACATCTGTGTAATTACTCGCTGGTGTGGCCTCTGACTCGGCAGTTTTGCTCTACATGGATTTGATTAGACCAGCGGGATGAGGCCTGCTGCATGTTGCAGAATATGAGCCATAGTTTCCAAACGGTCCACTCTGAGGCGAAACATATGAAAGGGTGTCCTGTCAGTCCAGATGACCCATGATGTCAGCACAGATAGCTCTTTCGTGTGTTTATTGGGCTCAAAATGAGTTTTGCAACATTCCAGCTCTTCATTTCTGCAGCGCATGTTTTATAGATTAGAAACTGGAGCCCGTCTTAACGGTTTCCGCCCTGCAGAGAGCGTGTGGTGACGGTCTTCTCTGTTTGCAGGTAAACTGTGGTCCAGAAGTGTGAAGGTGGCCTACAACCTGCTGCACAAACTGGGAACCAAGCAAGAGCCGCTCGTCAGGCCTGGAGACCGGGTGAGTGGAAAGAACCAGGAGGAAACACTCAGAGCTGGTATTTATCCATCTGTGTTCGGCTGGAGAGACCGAGTCTGCTTCCCCTCTAACCTTGAGCTGTTTTCTGCTCCTTTAAGCATGTCAGTGGGCAGAAAACGCTGCACATCTGCAGATATTCAGCCAGGAATACACACGAGATGAACTGAAGCTTTGACTCACTGCTCTGAACCAGTTTACAGTGTTTTGGATGCACACGAATTTGATTGGTTAACCACAAAACAATGGTTTCCCGCTCAGTGGGGGCCTCTGTGAAACCACAACAAGGACCGGCAGCTTCGGGCGCCGTTTGTTGGCAGTTTCAGGTTGAAACGCCACCTGTTTCCACACGTTGCACCGCGGGCGGCTGCAGAAAGCCTAACCCTAACCCTGCTGCTTTCTGCAGCCCTCCTTTTCAGTCACGGTTACCAGCCATGAAACGTAACCATCTATCACTTTCTGTCCTTATCCATGTGTTTTGTCACCTCCTGCTGCATATTAAACTAACCCCGGATGTTTTAAACGGCTCTAACCGGGACAAAGGATGGATCAAACTCGGGCTTTCTTGGATGGACATTACATTCTCATCTAAATCTAAAAGTCTTTTTATTGAGGTTATGTTTCCTGTTTTTGCTGTTGAAGGAAACACTTTTTTTCTCTAAATCCAGGCTCAGCTGTAGGATTTGATTTATCTTTATCTTGTTTTTCTCTCATTTTGAAGTGTTTAAATTGTTAGTTTGATGTATTCTTAGTGTTCAGAGCTTTGATCAGCACCCGCTGTTCTTAAAGTGCTTTTTAAATAAAGTTGGCTTGGTTCGTGTATTAAACACTCAGTTAACATGATGTTAAACTGAAAATTCAGAATAAAAAAAGAGTCAAATTGTCTGAGACACGCCACCAAGAGAAGGAGAGAGTCAAAGGAAGACAGTCCAGACTCTGTTCATGTGTCGGTCCACGATGGGATGAGCTTTCAAAGGGTAGCAGAACCTGTCTGTCTTCAGGAAACTGTCGAAGAACCAGCTGTTCAGACAGCATCTCCTCCCCTGGACGCCTGCACTCTGTCTCTGACAGAGCCTGACTGCTGCTTTCCTTCTACCTAGCTTATTGTTAGCTTATTGTTAGCTTATTGTTAGCTTATTGTTAGCTTATTGTTAGCTGTAGCGTTATAGCCTCATTTGTAAGTCACTTGGATAGATTTTTTCATTGGAAGCCCAAGAACAAGCTGGAGAAATCGTTTATTAAATAAAGTATTTATTAGTGGTCAAATCTAAAGTATATTGCAGCGCTGGACTCGGAGTGCCAGAGATCCTGCAGGAAATCCGTCAGGCTGAGCCCCGTTATCCGGAAACATTTCATATTTATATTCAGCTTTATCTCACAGAGGTTGTTTTCACACTTGTCAGAGTATAATTGGCCAGTTTTTAGTGGCCTGATCAGGCCAGCTGCTGTCCTCGTTGTGTTCTTTGGATGTGAGAAACTGTTTTAGGCTCGGATCTAATGTACCAGACCTATCTGCTCCAATAGAGATGTTCTGTCTGACCCAGTTGTTTATTTCATCCTAAGGTCTTGGATCATTTAAGATCATCTATGGTGCAGTATGAGCAGAGTGGAAAAGTACCAGCTAGGAACAGAGGTTATTTAGTAAAATACAGAATATGAATACATAATGTCTGAGAACAAAGCCAATTATAACAGAAGCTGAATGCATGAACATCCGCTTTGCTGGCAGGGAGCAGCGGGAGCGTGCACGTGTGCACGTGTGCACGGTGTCGCTGTGCACAGAGCATTGTTGGAGTTGTTGCTCTCAGCCTGGACGGTGCTTTTGGGACAGATGTTGAGCACTGATGTCATCAGCTGTGAGACATACTTTTTATAGGATGACATCATTGTTTCCACCTTGTTTTGGGTCAGTTTGCTGCTTCACTCGGTGTTTGTTTGGCAGGTTCTTACATGGCAGCTGATGTGTGGAAACAGCTCTTTATTCTGACCGTTATCGCAGATTTCTTCACTTCACAGGTGAAGGTTTCAAAGGAAAAGGTTTTGCTTTTACAACCATTGATAATTAGCGTTAATCACAACCTAGAAACAGCCGAACTTACAAACCTCAGACCTCGCTGCAGCTGGGTCGGATTTGAAAGCAACAATCCCTTCACTGACATCACTTCTCAGGACTTTGAGCTCCATCCAAAAACCCTTTGCAGCCCTCCACACGGCCTCTCTTCAGAACCTAAAACATGCACACATGCTTCGTCCTTCTGACTGTCTTTTTAATGATCACATCACTCTCTGGACGCTCCACATGCCTCCTCACATAAAAAGATGATCACACTGAAATGGAAAAAGCTTCAGCATCAGCCCCTCAGTGTCTCTGCTGCCGCTTTCATCTTTATTTCATCTTTATTTTAAGCTCGACTTCCGGCTCGGTCGGAAACAAAGTCGGGACTGTCGCAGTTCCAGTGTGGAGTATTTCCTCCACGGGGGGGGGTGTGTGTTTTAATTAAGAAGCCCTTTCTTCTTCTTGCTCAGTGTGAGTCGCTGTAGCTTTAAGAGCCGGCATCACAGTGTTGCCTCTGGTTTCAGCAGGGAATGTGTCCTGCAAGATGTTCACTGAAGGCTGAAGAGATTTAATTACACTGAGAAGCAATTGAGGACTTGTTGGACTTTTGTTATTCTATGTGGGCTAACAAGATCGCAACTGTCTCAGGAAATGAGGCTGGTGTAGAATCAGAGATGGGATTTGACTCGAAGAGATGCTCCATTTGCAGTGGATTCATTTGTCTCACAGTGAGGTTCGACTTCTATTATCCTTTGGATTTGTTCGGGCTCTGCACAGATGCTTCTTCCTGCTGACGGATGCTCGGTTGATGAGGGCTGATGGCCAGTTTTAATCACCCAGCTCCCAGTTTGTGCTTATTTCTTCCTCCTTTAAGTTAATCAGGGCTTGATTTGGCCCTGATACCGATGGTCAGAAACCTAAAGCTGCTCACCTGCTCCAGCTCTGCTCTTATCGACAGGAGTGTGAATATTTTCCTCCTGTTCAGAGGTCAACCATCAGCTGTATGTTTGCACCTGAGCAGTATGTCCACTTATAGATCGGTTCGACAGCACTAAAGTCGCCCATTTTCTGCTGCTCATCTGGCACCAGGTCACAGTCTGAGCAGAGACCCCAGACCTCCTCCAGCTTTTCCAGGAGGACAACAAGGAGTCAGCTGCGAGATGTGAACTCTGCAGCAGGTCCTGGTTCTGCCCCATGGCCTCCTCCAGGTGGAAAGCAAAGGGTCCTGAACCACTTCCTACTTTTGAGAAAGAGCAGCAGCAACTCCTTGATGTCCGAGTTCCTCATTCTGCTCTAAGAGTGAACCCATCCATCTTTTCAGCCGCTTATATTCTCATTTTATGCTCACTATCCACAGCCAAAGACCATTAGTGAGGGTAGAGGGTCGGCTTCATCCTTCTCACACAGTGTCCGCATCATTACCCACGGTCATGCTCAAGGATATCGGACACTATGAGTGTAGGAACCTGTCGGCAGCCATCACCGTAACAGCAACAAGAAGATGGCAGCAGTCAGCAGCAGTGTGAGAGAAACAGGTGACCTCACGGGAGGAACTGATGGATCACAATCAGCGTTTTCATTAGATGTTGAACCTTCAGACACCTCCACCCTCTGATGAAACCTGACCACCTCCAGTGAGACCTTCACACGTCGATATTAGACCTGTTAAAACATCCGAGCTCACACACACACCCACTCCGGTGAAGCAGCACTTGAGCCGGGTTCTCCGTTAACATCCCAGCATGCAACTGGAGCCGAATCATATCCAATATGGCAGATGAGAGGATAGCAGCCTCGCTATGATGTGGTAGCATGTTTGATGCTGTGAGCACAATGAAAGTAAGTGTGGGGGGGCAGACTGGAACAACCACAGTGCCCCCACTGAGGGTAAGAGTGGAGGTTTGATGTGTGGTAGAGAAGGACCCTTCATGTATGGAGTAGTGCTGGAATATGGTGTTTGGATATTTATTTTATGAGCAAAGGCTCAAATTTACCTTAATATTTTTCATCTAAATGTGACAAAGTAAGAAACTGCGAAGAATAAACCGAGAAACTGGCAGCAAATTGGTTTAATTGAACTTTACAGACAGAAAACAGAAGGAGGGAAGCGTCAGGAGAGATGGAGCGATGTTCCCCAGATCTCCTCCGAATGATTCAGCCGAATAATTCTCCTCTGATAAGACCCCCAGACTCCAACCTTCTGGTCCTTCGGCAGCACTTCCTGTCAGTCCTCATCACAAACTGAGCATCGCAGACGCTCAACACGCTCCGAGCACAGTTTACATCCCAGTTCCTGCTCATTCTGACCCAAATCGCCTCTGAATGCTGATCCATTTCAGATCTGACAACTGAAAAGCCGTCGCCGTGGTAACGAGACCGTAGCTTGTGGATGATTTCCTTAATTCCCGGGGATAACCGTCTCCTCCTGCCTTTAGGTGGCGCTGGTCTTTCCTAACAACGACCCTGCTGCCTTCATGACGGCGTTTTACGGCTGCCTGCTGGCTGAGGTTGTTCCTGTGCCCATAGAGGTGCCGCTAACCAGGAAGGTGAGTGCTCACCACAACTCTTTTTTTGGTCTAAATAACATTTAATTTTGTATTTGTCAGGTTTGTTTCCATGGGTAAAATATAGTGATGGATAGTGATGGGCGAAAGAGGTTTTTAGCTCTTTTTTTGTTCTTGTATATTTAGATAAAAGAGGTAAAGAGATAAAATATAGCAGCTGGTAGCTAACAGGTAGCAGATTCATGCTAAACGAGCTTTGATAGCAAATGTAGACTCAGTTTGATCTGATAAAAGTCCTAAAAATGCTGCTTGTTTGGGAAATTGAACACGAACCATTTTCTCTTTCATAGAACAGCTCAGTTGTTGCTGGGAGGATGTTTCAGGTGTGGTGGGTTTAAGTCTAAAGGTCACAGCGTAGCTTTGCTGCAGCCGCTCACTGCAGTGAGGCCTGCCTGCTCCACACAGAGCTCCGACACATGGGTCTGTCATTTAAAACGGCTTCGTCTGAACATCCCTGCTGACAGGCTCATTCTGGCATGACCTACCTTTTAGAGGCTGGTAATCAAAGGCAAAGGATCAGATGCATAAAAGATGCACACACACAATAAACCACGTGTTAAACCGGCTTTTCCCACACAGAGGCTGGTATTTATAAAGAAATGATGAGCACACCTCACCCATTCTGCACACGTTTTGCTGTTTAAATGCTGCCCTGAGTAGCTTATCAGTTGAAGGAGGGTTCATTCTTTTCTAACTCTGTAACTTCTAATAAAGGAAAGCAACAGCAGAGAGATTGTGAAAGCATTATGAGGTCATTTATTGTGGTTTCAAATGCAATTCATCAAGCGTAGCTGATGGGCAAACGGTGGAAAAGAGTGAGTTATAGCTTTGGTTTCTTATTTCCTTCACGTTAAACATCAGGAGGAAGTTGAGCAGAGGACATGCTGCAGAGTCTGCAGTACAGTGAGGATAATTCTACCTTTGGGGGAATAAAACATCTGAGTCATCAGAAGTCACATTGTGGTGCAGCTCAGCAGACACTGAGCGTTGCCGAGTTGTAATCTGAGCCAAATGTCTCTGAAGAGACATCTCTGCTGCTGCTGCTGCTGTTGCAGCGCCGCTTGAGTCATGCTTTGGGCCGGCTTTCAATTTGCACTGTAATGTCCTCTGGGAGAAATCAGAAGGGCTGACGTGAGTGTGTCAGTTGGCTGTTAAATTCAGTCTTTTTCAAACATGTTTTACTGAAAATAGCCAAAGCAAAGCTTCTATTAAGTCACAAACATTATACATATATACATATATATATATATATGCATGGGGTTGCATCTGCCTGCCTGCTTTAATGCCCTTTGTGCATAAAACTGTGGTTATTTCAAAAGGTTTAAACCCTGCTTTAAAGCTGATACTGTGTGTAACACGAGATGATCGACCCTCTGCCCTCAGACTTCTAACCACCGGATCCTATTTCATCCAATGCAGACGAGAACAAATCATATAGACTGTGATATCTGACTGATGCAGCATGTTAAGCAAAGACTGAAGCAATGACTGAAGGCAGAAAGCAACCAAAGTGTCATATTTCCATCATTTAAGGTTTCCTCGATGCTCTTTCTCGGCTAATTCAAGGCTGCAGAATTAGCTCCACCAGCTGTTTATTTCATTGCACCCTAACCAACAGAGCTGAATAAAATCTCCATTTAATTTACATTTTATTCTGCGGATTTACTGCAAACTTGGTTTAAATTTGCATGCATTTCGGTGGAGATTTGACACTGACAAATCCGTCCATCCCCGTGTAGTTGGAGTAAGGGTCTGATAGCTTCTTCTGACTGTATAACAGCCTGTATGTTGGGCCTGTCTCACATGGCTGCTAAGCTAGCTGGTGCATCTGCAGGTTGCATTTGGATGTGTTTCATCTGTGTTGCTCTCAGCCTACGCAGAGTAAAGGATTTCGAGTGTTTGCTAACAGAAGCTAGGCTTCAGAGATGACCCTTGAATGCCAATTGGCTGAAAATTGGCTTGAGCAGGGAGGGGCTGACAACTGATTTCATGATTTTAAGAGAACAAAGCACCAAAAACTATGAATAGAAACACTTTGACTCCATTTTAAAGCAGATTATTACAGTTTGACAGACAGAAAATAGGATTTCTGCAGCAACAAGGTGATTCCCAAAGAGCTATTAGCTGAAAACTTGGCATATCTCAGCATGGTGTGCAGTGTCCTTAAAACATTTTCATAATTTTAAGAGAACAAAGCACCAAAAACTATGAATAGAAACACTTTGACTCCATTTTAAAGCAGATTATTACAGTTTGAGAGACAAAAAATAGGATTTCTGCAGCAACAAGGTGATTCCCAAAGAGCTATTAGCTGAAAACTTCATATCTTTTCATAATTTTAGGAGAACAAAGCACCAAAAACTATGAATAGAAACACTTTAACTCCATTTTAAAGCAGATTATCCAATTTGACTTTTGTGCTTTCCAAAAAAGAACAAAGCTAAATGACCAACAACTGCACTCTGAGGACCAAGAGCAGCCCACTCTGTGAGACTGAGGAGGCCATTAATGTGGGAAGTTTCCACATATTTTCCACAGCTGTGCTATGGTCTATAGACTCTATCTATAATCTTCTATAGAAGCGATAGTAGAGATGCATTTATTCTCCAAATAAAAGTCCGGTTCAGGGCAGCATGGAAGCAGCAGAGAAGCCGAGGCCTCCCTCTTACCACCAGCTTCCACCAGACCCTTGGAGGTCTGCAGCTGCTCCAGGAGAGCTGGGTGATGGAATCCCTCCAGTATTTAATGGAAGTTCACGGTGAGATAAGAGTAGGAAAGCTTAGCTCTTTCTATTCCACTGACGAGTGATTCAGTGACCGCAGGATTCTGTAAATCAGCCTGGCGGTCGAGCTGAGCGGGGATGCTGCTGGTGTCTCAGAGAGTCTCAAACCAGCTAACTGCGCTCACTTCCTTTAAGCTGCTGCAACAGTTTAGTTCCACAGGAACTCCTGAAGGTTTCCACTTTAGAACGCCATGTTTTCAGCTTGAATTTTGTATTTTATGGGGTTATATTCCAGGAAAGCTGTGGTGGCTCATGTGGATATTGGTGCTGTTTTGACACAAAAGCAGCACAGATTATTAATATTTGAGATTATTCCCAGTGTGCATGTGTGAATCTGCCTGAGAAGTGTTTTACATCAATGTTTTTGTCCTGTTTTAACCCCATGCAGGAAATCCTCAGATGCTCATTTACTTTATTATTATTATTATTATTATTATTATTATTATTATTATTATTATTATTATTATTATTATTATTATTATTATTATTATTATTATTATTATTATTATTATTATTATTGTTGTTGTTGTTGTTGTTGTTGTTGTTGTTGTTATTATTATTATTATTGGTGTTGTTGTGGTTGTTATTGTTATTATTATTATTATTATCATTATTATTGTTGTTATTATTGTTGTTGTTATTATTATTATTATCATTATTGTTATTATTTTAAATCCAGGCTAAAAACCTACTTATTTCAGATGGCTTTTAATACCCAGTAGTATGGTGACACTTTTATATTATCTTATTCAATTTTGCTGTATTTTATTGCGTTTCCTGTTATTTTATTGTTTCGTACTTATTCTTTATCTTTATTTATTATCTGCTGTGAAGCCCTTTGGATTGTTGTAAAGGGCTGTAGAAATAAATGACATTTTACTTAATAAGAATATGATTTAATCCTGTTTCATGTGCAGCAGAACATTTAAACTTTAAGCACATTTATCTGTTACCCTGAGTTCACCAGGAGAGCTTCCTGTGCCAAACCCTGAAGTTCCCGCTTCAGCAGAGGAGTCCAGGAGGCCGGTACCCATCGGTTAGAGTCCAGTTGGGCTGATTTATCACTCCCAGTCTCTCCGTTTGTGTGCAGGACGCCGGCAGTCAGCAGATCGGGTTTCTGTTGGGCAGCTGTGGAGTCACAGTGGCTCTGACGAGCGACGCCTGCCATAAAGGGCTCCCCAAAAGTCCCACAGGAGAGATCCCACAGTTCAAAGGTCAGACACACACGGCCTTTCATTGGGACACACACCAGAGTTCAGTTTAACTGTGACCACGTGCACTCTCTGTGCACAAGGCTTAACCGAGCATCAGGGCTGCTGCCTTTTACCTGGAAAACACCTCCACAGACACATGGCTGCTAGCAGGTGTGTGTGAGATCAGACAGATTCGCACCTCAAAGCTTTAAAACTACCATCAGTTTAACGGGTTCATTCAAACAGAAGTGGCCAGAATACCAGAATAAATGATGCGTTTTACAACACTTCTTACCAGAGATTAACAGCTCTGTTAATAAAGTTAAGACTTTAGGCTGAATATACGCCAGAGTGACCTAATTTGGATGAATAATCTGTAACTGATCATTATAAATCATTATAAAAACAGTTTAACACACGGTACTGTGTAAAAGTCACGATCCACCTCTTATTTCTCCATGTTTTTTCCAAGCAGACAGACTTTCATGTAAGCTTTTAAAATGCTTTTTATCAACAGTTCTCCAGCCTTTCTGAAGGTCTTTCAGAGTTTTTCTTTGGATATTTTCTGCTTTTTCACTCATTTTCACTCCAGTTCTTGTAACTTTTTTCTTTGTTCAGCCACTTAACTCTGAGCTATGAAGCATTCAGGCAGAAAAAAGGCTCCTAACTCAAGGGATGAACCAGTGTTGTGTCGACACAGAACAGACAACTTAGCAAAGAAGCCATTTTAAACTGGATCTTTAGGCACTTTGTCACAAAGACACATCATTTGTTCCCATTTCTTTAGCTGCATCTATGAAAAACAGCAAAGAAAACACAGTTTGACAGACAGAAAATAGGATTTCTGCAGCAACAAGGTGATTCCCAAAGAGCTGTTAGCTGAAAACTTGGCATATCTCAGCATGGTGTGCAGTGTGTCCTTAAAACATTTGAGGAAACTGGACAAGTGGAGGACAAAAGAAGAAGTGTCAGGCCTAAAAAACTATCTCCAGCAGATGAACAGGATCTGAAAGTGATGTCCTTAAGAAAGAGGAAAAAATCCAGCTGTGACCTGACAGGACCTGAGAGATGCATCTGGACCTTCAGCTGATCCATCTACTGTTGGCCCAAGCCTCATCAGAAATGGTCTCCATGGAAGGGTGGCTGTCAAGAAGCCGTTCTTAAGGAAGGGAAACAGGGAGAAAAGGCTGAGCTGTGCCAAATGACACAAGAAGTGGACTGAAAATCAGTGGCAACAGGTCTTATGGAGGGATGAATCCTCCCCAGAGCCCGGACCTCAACATTATTGAAGCAGTGTGGGATCATCTGACAGAGAACGGAACAAAAGGCAGCCCACATCCAAAGAAGAGCTTTGGGATGTCCTTCAAGAAGCCTGGAGAACTATTCCTGAAGACTCCTTAAAGAAATGACAGAAAGCTGGTCTCAGAGGGTTCAGGCTGTGTTGGAGAATAAAGGAGCTCAGACCAGAGATTCACTTTAAAGCTGCTGAGAAATGATAAAAAACTCTGTTTCTGCCTTTTAGACCATATTTATATTTGTTTGCTCGTGTTTCAATAAATGATAAATAAACTTATTCCCTGTTTCTCTGACAGTATATTTAAAAAAACAAGCTTTTTTTCTCTGATGTAAAATGAAAGTGTCATTATTTCAATTTATTTCACGAGCTGAGGAACACATAACTCATCTCTATGTGATCATTGCTCTGTTGGACAAACTGAGCTGTGACAGCATTTCTATCAACATTTATCCCAATACTGAGTTAATATCAACCAGTGAAATGATGGGAAAACAATGCACAAACGTGCTTTTAATAGATATAATACAGAAAGAATATGTCGTGGAATTGGAGGTAATAAGGAGGCAATAAATAATGAAGCACAAATTGTCACAGTTTAAATGTGTCAAATGGTTTCATAAAATCAAATCTCAGCCCTTAAATAGACATTAGAGATGCTGAGGATTCATCAAATTAACCTGAAGGAGAAGAAAGGACAGAGGTCAGAGGTCACAGTTCACAGCCTGGCTCGGCTGCTCCGGTTTCACTGCTTTGCTTTGTAACCAGTGTCTGTCGGCAGGAGGAATAAACCGACGGAGTGATGGACGGCAACATGATGGAGAGATGTAGAGAAGGTGAAGTGATGCTGCGAATCGATAGAAAAACAACTGACCAACAGAGGAGAGGAGGGCCGGCTGGGAGCAGACGTGATAGATGGAGGGCAGAGGGACATTAGGCCAGATTGGAGGCAGTCTCTCGGTGATAAATAACAACTGTTTGCTTTGCAGTAATGGATATATAAATAGCAACATGATGCCACCAGATTCAGGGCCCCTCCCTCAGCGTGGAGCCGAGATCGTGTGCGTTTGTGGCTCATTAAAGGGAAGTGCTCCTCGTATTGATCAGCAGGCTTTAAGCTCATCTAATTCCCATGGCTGATTGGTTCTTCTGTCCCGCTCTCAGCAGCATTAATTCAGTCATTAACAGTCATCGCATTCTCAGGATTATGCGATATCTCAGCACTGAGCAGCATCCTCGGGATATGGAAAAGTAAACCATAATCATTTGTCTTTAACTTGCAGAAAGCTTCTAATTGCTTCCATTTGGCCAAATTCGATGTAAAGATAGAGAAATGTGGCTCATAAGCCTGCAGTTTAGCACATTTTAAGCATGTATGCTGATCTAAAAAAGGACCGGGATGTGTTTTAAAACCAAAATCAGACAAAGTTGGGACATTGTGGAAAATACTAATTAAAGAAAGAAGCGATTCTGGACCAAAGATGATTCAAATGTGTTCAAAAGCAGAGAAAATGATCAAACTCATTGAAATCGTTGTTTCTCAAGAAAGACTGGAAGGAACTGGCACTTTTCCCCCTGAATAGTGCAGAATATCATTGAATTATTTAAGGAATCTGGAGGAATTTCAGTGCACTGTGGACAGGATTACTGTGGAAACTTTATCCAGCACCACAATAGAGAGTTCCATTCACAAGCTTTACTGTGCAGGAAAGAAGCCTGATGTTAACCTCGTCCACTTCTCTGGGCTCGGAGGCGTCTGGGATGGACCGTCACACGGTGGAAACGTGTGCTGTGGTCAGACCCATCAGTATTCCACATCTTTGTTGGAAGAAATGGAGCAAAGAGCAAAAGCAGCATCCAGCCTGCTGTCAGCAACCAGTCCCTGCAGCCAGGCTCTGTGATGGTATGGGGTTGGATCAGGGGGCAAAGCTCATTTCCACTTCTGAAAAGCTCACTGAGATTTTACAGCAACATATGCTGCCTTCAAGGCCACATCTTTTCCTGGGACGTCCCAGCATTGTTCAAGCAGACCATGGAAAACCACATTCTGCCACAGTCCAAAGGCCTGGCTGAGGAAGAAGAGGTACGGGTGCTGGACTGGCTGCCTGCAGTCCTGACCTGTCCCCAGAAGAGAAACAACCACCCCCCCGCACTGCTGCACACCTTAAGACCTGTTTAAGGAGGAATGGGACAAAATAACAGCTGGAACTCTGCATCACCTGGTTTCCTCAGAGTCAGAACGGCTTTAAGTGTTGGCAGAAGGAAACAAAGTGGGAAAAGGTTCACTGACTTTATGGGATGTTGCAGGTCTGAGGTGTAGAAATGATGTTTGTTAACAGATGAAATGAAGCTGAACAGGAAATCTGTTGAGTTCAGACTGTCTGACAGGAAGTAAAAGTGAGAGAAAACATCAAAATAACTGTTTTCTTCATCTACTTTTGCAGAAAACTATCCCAAGTTTTTCCAATTTGTGGCTGTAAAAGTTATTTTAAGCCTTTTAGGAATGTTATAACATGTAAAACTGATCAGTTTAGTCAGTTTATGGGGTTGACAGAATGAGTAAAGGCTGAAAATCAACACATACAACCCCCCCCCCCGCACTGCTGCTACACCTTAAGACCTGTTTGCAGGAAGAAGAGGGTACGGATATCCTGTCCTGCAGCAGAGGATGTTGGGGGCTATGACGATGACCCTGATGACCCCAATAGGCCCTGTTTGGATGAAAAGTGGGATAAAAACATCTCTAATTGCTTTGCTACCGTCTTTCTTAATTGTGGTTGTAACTTCACTGCCATCCTGGAAGTGTTCTCACCCTTTAACCTCCATCCAAACATCGCTGAGTCTGGTCCAGACCCACTGCATCATGAGCCAAAACTCCTCAGAACACACCTCTCTGACCATTTCTCCTTCATAATCCTGGTAACAGCGGCTGTTCTTGTGTCCTTGTCCATCCAGGCTGGCCGAAGGTGCTGTGGTTCGTCACCGAGTCCAAACACCTCTCCAAACCCCCCCGAGACTGGTTCCCTCAGATCAAGGAGGCCAACCAGGACACCGCCTACATCGAGGTGAGTCCAGCAGAACGTTTCCGCCCATGTGGCTTCAGTCGGGAAATCGATGAGGACGTTTCACCGCTTCATCCTGATTGATTCGATTTCTAACTAATGTCCTTTTTAGCAGCCGGGCAGTGAGGTGAAATGTCTCCTTGATTGCATCCTGGACTGAAAAAGGCTGAAAAGAGCCTCTTGTTTTTGACTGAAACAGCAAATAAATTGACTAAACACACGTAAATAAAGAGAAAATCCTTGTTTTTACAGAGATAGCATGACTCAGCGTTAATGGCAGCCTATGGCAGGGGTTTGGCAGATTGTTCAGGCTGAGGAGGCCTTAATTTGGAAAGTTAAATGTAAAAATAACTAAATAGTTATATAAAAAAGTAACTAAATACTAAAGTATTTCATTAAATGTAAAAATAAGCAGAATCTACATCTTATAAGTGTAAACTGGAGAAACTGCTTTTTACTGACTAAACACACGCAAATAAAGAGAAAATCCTTTTTTTTACAGAGATAACATGACTCAGCGTTAATGGCAGCCTATGGCAGGGGTTTGACAGATTGTTCAGGCTCAGGAGGCCTTAATTTGGAAAGTAAATGTAAAAATAAGCAGAATCTACATCTTATAAGTGTAAACTGGAGAAACAGCTTAAAATCCTTTTTTTACAGAGATAACATGACTCAGCGTTAATGGCAGCCTATGGCAGGGGTTTGACAGATTGTTCAGGCTGAGGAGGCCTTAATTTGCAAAGATTCATGTGGATTACTGTCGCTCAGCAGCATTCGGAGCGCTAACGTCTTTCTATTTCATTTAATAATGTTGTGACAGCGTCTAAAGATGAGATTGTGTTTACATCTGAATGATGAATACTCGCCGTTTGAGGAGCGGAGGACGCGAAGCGCAGGAATTCATGCTGCATCTCTTGTGTGTCTCAGTATAAGACGTGTAAGGACGGCAGCGTCCTCGGGGTGACGGTGATGAGGATCGCCCTGCTCACACACTGCCAGGCCCTCACACAGTCCTGCTCTTACACAGAAGGTAACACTGGCTTTGTCCTCGAATGGCTGTCACCGGAGCAGAAAACTGCCTCTAACAGCGTGTTTCTTACTCTGTTTCTTTCTCCAGCTGAGACCATAGTGAATGTTTTAGACTTCAAGAAGGATGTAGGACTGTGGCACGCTGTCCTGACTGTAAGAAAAACACACATCCACCTCACTGCCCTTTAAATTGGTTGGTTAGCATTTGGAGAATGATAAATAAAGTATTTAGTTAAGCAGAATCTACATCTTATTCGTTTAAACTGGAGAATCTACTAAAGGTATTAAAAGTGGAAGAACTGGATGCAGAAAAAGTTGCATAATGTTATACAACAAACTGTTATACTCTGCTGCATAGATTCATATGATTATTATCTTATTATTCTCATTTATTTTATGCAAATGACTTTAAATCTGATAAAAATCAGCAAAAATAATCCTAAAAGTCAAAGGTAAACCATAAGAAGATGGAAACAAAATGGTGTTTTAATGTATTCAACCAGCTTTTTTTGTTTTTATTTCATGTATTCTCTCTTGATTTTACCTTGGAAACAGCGTGGAAGGAATGTTTGACCCAAAACTGGTTTGCAAAAGAGAATAAATTCGCCCCGAGAAATTGTTTACAAGCCAAAGTTAAAGGGTTTTATGTTACTGTGCCAGGACAGAGGCCTCCATCCAGCTGCCTGTTTTAATACAAAGCTGGATTTGTTGCTGTTTAAAATCAGAGGTTTGGAAAACCTGACAGTAAATTGGCAATGCGGCACCTTCCCACAGGGTTGTGCTGGATTAGAACAACTAGAAAATAACATTTTATTTATTTTTTTGTCATAAAATGTGAGAAAATGATGATGTTTTCCACTTCTCTGCCTGAATAGAGCAGAATATAATTTACTCTCCCACCTTAATACCTATTTACTATTTATCAATAACTGTTTAATATATTTATTTAGTTGTTGCTTGGCTCAGGGTCACCTTTCTCTCTCCTGAAAGATGATTAAACAGATTTTATCAGTTAAAGTGGAAAAATGGAGGCCATATCGGGCCATAATGGGCCGTAATGGGCCATACTGGGCCATAGTGAGCCATAATGGGCCATACTGGGCCATACTGGGCCATACTGGGCCATAGTGAGCCATACTGAGCCATAATGGGCCATAGTGAGACATACTGGGCCATAGTGAGCCATAATGGGCCATACTGGGCCATAGTGAGCCATACTGGGCCATAGTGAGCCATACTGGGCCATAGTGAGCCATAATGGGCCATAGTGAGACATAATGGGCCATAGTGAGACATACTGGGCCATAGTGAGCCATAGTGAGCCATACTGGGCCATACTGGGCCATAGTGAGCCATAATGGGCCATAATGAGCCATACTGGGCCAGACTGGGCCATAATGGGCCATACTGGGCCATACTGGGCCATACTGGGCCATACCGTAGTATTTTGTTTAGGGTTCAGGGTGTAGGACCTTCAGTAGGAAGCCGCCTGATGTGCAGCACATCTGTTTAAAAGCACCCGAGTTTCTGTCTGTTTCTACTTGTTCCTGGTTGTCCTGAAACGTCTCTTTAACCTCTGACCTCTCTCTGTCCCTCTCTTTAACCTCTGACCTCTCTCTGTCCCTCACTTTAACCTCTGACCTCTCTCTGTCCCTCAGAGTGTGATGAACATGATGCATGTCATCAGTATTCCCTACGCCCTCATGAAGGTGAACCCTCTGTCCTGGATCCAGAAGGTCTACCAGTACAAAGGTATAGAAAACGGACCCGTCTAACGCCTGTTTTACCCCGTTTGTTCCATGTAAACGCATCAGACCGAGCCCCTCTTTAAAATAAGATAAAATAAAGTGTATTTATCAATTCTTCAGTCCATCCAAACTCATAAAATGCTAATATCACAGCTCACCTTTCTCTCTGTAGGTTTGGAAGTTACAGCTTCTCAGAGTTAAGTCTGGAATCGAACTCTCGGCTTATAGTTTATATCATTTAACTGCATTATTCTGTAGGAAATGGGTCAGTTTCTACTTTCTTCCACAATATCCAGCTGAAAATTTAGAAAGTAGAATGTGGAGGAACGGTGGAACAACAGGCAAAAGGACGAGTAAACCACTGATTTCATGTGTTTGACCTCTGACCTCCTCCTGCTGTGGGTTCTTCCTGCTGCAGCAGAACCGTAACCTCTTTAAATGCTGTACTTATCTGATGTTTTGTCTGTAGCTAAGGTGGCCTGTGTGAAGTCGCGGGACATGCACTGGGCCCTGGTTGCCCATCGGGACCAGAGGGACATCAACCTGAGCTCCCTCTGCATGCTGGTGGTGGCCGACGGTGCGAATCCATGTAAGAAAAGCCTCTATGAGCCGGAGCCACGAATTACAGCAACGTAGGCTTTGATTTGGGAGTCCAGCTGCCTGTTTTAATACAAAGCTCGATTTGTTGCTGTTTTAAATCAGAGGTTTGGAAAACCTGACAGTAAATTGGCAATGTGGCACCTTCCCACAGGGTTGTGCTTTATGCAAATTACTTTAAATCTGCTAAAAATTAGCAAAAATAATCCCAAAAGTCGAAGGCGGTAAACGTTCACCATAAGAAGATGGGAAAAAAATGGTGTTTTAATGTATTCAACCAGCTTTTTGTGTTTTTATTTCATGTATTCTCTCTTGATTTTACCTTGGAAACAGCGTGGAAGGAATGTTTGACCCAAAACTGGGTTGCAAAAGAGAATAAATTCGCCCAGAAATTGTATACAAGCCAAAGTTAAAGGGTTTTATGTTACTGTGCCAGGACAGAGGCCTCCATCCAGCTGCCTGTTTTAATACAAAGCTCGATTTGTTGCTGTTTTAAATCAGAGGTTTGGAAAACCTGACAGTAAATTGGCAATGTGGCACCTTCCCACAGGGTTGTGCTTTATGCAAATTACTTTAAATCTGCTAAAAATCAGCAAAAATAATCCCAAAAGTCGAAGGCGGTAAACGTTCACCATAAGAAGATGGAAAAAAAATGGTGTTTTAATGTATTCAACCAGCTTTTTTTGTTTTTATTTCATGTATTCTCTCTTGATTTTACCTTGGAAACAGCGTGGAAGGAATGTTTGACCCAAAACTGGTTTGCAAAAGAGAATAAATTCGCCCAGAAATTGTTTACAAGCCAAAGTTAAAGGGTTTTATGTTACTGTGCCAGGACAGAGGCCTCCATCCAGCTGCCTGTTTTAATACAAAGCTGGATTTGTTGCTGTTTAAAATCAGAGGTTTGGAAAACCTGACAGTAAATTGGCAATGTGGCACCTTCCTACAGGGTTGTGCTTTATGCAAATTACTTAAAATCTGCTAAAAATCAGCAAAAATAATCCCAAAAGTCGAAGGTAAACGTTCACCATAAGAAGATGGAAAAAAAATGGTGTTTTAATGTATTCAACCAGCTTTTTTTGTTTTTATTTCATGTATTCTCTCTTGATTTTACCTTGGAAACAGCGTGGAAGGAATGTTTGACCCAAAACTGGGTTGCAAAAGAGAATAAATTCGCCCAGAAATTGTTTACAAGCCAAAGTTAAAGGGTTTTATGTTACTGTGCCAGGACAGAGGCCTCCATCCAGCTGCCTGTTTTAATACAAAGCTCGATTTGTTGCTGTTTTAAATCAGAGGTTTGGAAAACTTGACAGTAAATTGGCAATGTGGCACCTTCCCACAGGGTTGTGCTTTATGCAAATTACTTTAAATCTGCTAAAAATCAGCAAAAATAATCCCAAAAGTCGAAGGTGGTAAACGTTCACCATAAGAAGATGGAAAAAAAATGGTGTTTTAATGTATTCAACCAGCTTTTTTTGTTTTTATTTCATGTATTCACTCTTGATTTTACCTTGTAAACAGCGTGGAAGGAATGTTTGACCCAAAACTGGGTTGCAAAAGAGAATAAATTCGCCCAGAAATTGTATATAAACCAAAGTTAAAGGGTTTTATGTTAATGTGCCAGGACAGAGGCCTCCATCCAGCTGCCTGTTTTAATACAAAGCTGGATTTGTTGCTGTTTAAAATCAGAGGTTTGGAAAACTTGACAGTAAATTGGCAATGCAGCACCTTCCCACAGGGTTGTGCTTTATGCAAATTGCTTTAAATCTGCTAAAAATTAGCAAAAATAATCCTAAAAGTCGAAGGCGGTAAACGTTCACCATAAGAAGATGGAAACAAAAATGGTGTTTTAATGTATTCAACCAGCTTTTTGTGTTTTTATTTCATGTATTCACTCTTGATTTTACCATGTAAACAGCGTGGAAGGAATGTTTGACCCAAAACTGGGTTGCAAAAGAGAATAAATTCGCCCAGAAATTGTATACAAGCCAAAGTTAAAGGGTTTTATGTTACTGTGCCAGGACAGAGGCCTCCATCCAGCTGCCTGTTTTAATACAAAGCTGGATTTGTTGCTGCTTAAAATCAGAGGTTTGGAAAACCTGACAGTAAATTGGCAATGTGGCACCTTCCCACAGGGTTGTGCTGGATTAGAACAACTAGAAAATAACATTTTATTTATTTTTTTGTCATAAAATGTGAGAAAATGATGGTGTTTTCCACTTCTCTGCCTGAATAGAGCAGAATATAATTTACTCTCCCACCTCAATACCTATTTACTATTTATCAATAACTGTTTAATATATTTATTTAGTTGTTGCTTAGCTCAGGGTCACCTTTCTCTCTCCTGAAAGACGATTAAACAGATTTTATGAGTTAAAGTGGACATGCTGAATCTGAGGCTTTGCTCTCGTCATGGAAGCTTGAAAACCTCCATGTTGACATGCTGCAGCTGCACAACTTCACACTCTGAGGGTGTGAGCTGCACTTTAAGGGCTTAACTAACGGCTAACTGAATGTGTTTAGCTAACTGAACGTGTTTAGCTAACGGAACGTGTTTAGCTAACTGAACGTGTTTAGCTAACTGAACGTGTTTAGCTAACTGAACGTGTTTAGCTAACTGAACGTGTTTAGCTAACTGAATGTGTTTAGCTAATTGATTGTGTTTAGCTAATTGAACGTGTTTAGCTAACTGAACGTGTTTAGCTAACTGAACGTGTTTAGCTAACTGAACGTGTTTAGCTAACGGAACGTGTTTAGCTAACGGAACGTGTTTAGCTAACTGAACGTGTTTAGCTAACTGAACGTGTTTAGCTAACTGAACGTGTTTAGCTAACGGAACGTGTTTAGCTAACTGAACGTGTTTAGCTAACTGAACGTGTTTAGCTAACTGAACGTGTTTAGCTAACTGAACGTGTTTAGCTAACTGAACGTGATTAGCTAACTGAACGTGTTTATTTTGGATCACGTCATCAAACTGGCTCCTTCTCAGAGTTTCAGGCTCAGAATAACACAACAGGGTCTTTCTCATCGAGACAAACAGCTTTTTATGCTCAGGGAATGGTGGAATTGTTGCACTTTGTCGTGTTTTAACTCAGTGATGCCGTAAAGGACCACCTGCTGTTTGTAATCCTTGTGTTTTTACATAAATATATATCTAAATATATCTAAATATATAAGTCTGTGACATGTTGAGTTTGTGTTTTATAGCTTAAGGTATAAATGATTCAGTCTCTGACATGAGAGACAGCACACGACAGAATAAACTGAATGTTTTTCTATGTTTCTTAGGGTCAATTTCGTCCTGCGACGCCTTCCTCAACGTCTTTCAGACAAAAGGTTTGAAGCCAGAGGTCATCTGTCCGTGTGCCAGCTCCCCTGAGGCTCTGACTGTGGCCATACGGAGGTACACCCCCACATACACACCTGTGGACTTAGTTTAAAAAACTTCAGCTGGTTAGTGATACAGTGAGACCTTTACAGCCCTGTTCAGGTCTGCCTCTGCCAAGAATCAAGCTTTAAAGCTAAATCACTTGTGTTTTTATACGTAGCTTTAAAGTCTATGGCTGAAGATTTCTGTCGAATTAGGCGATGAAAGTGAGTAGAATTTAGTTTTCTGTTCCTGAGAATTACTCTCCGAAGCGCTCAACGGGGCGTGGTGTCCACAGAATAAACAGGGAAGGCCGGTGTGGGCAGAGCCGGTCAGCACAGTTAAGAGCTTAAACGTGGGAATTTAACATTTTAAGGAGCTTTTTTTTAAGGGGAATCATAACTGACAGACTGGGACCGTTTATTTAAACATCTATTTCCCTTTTCTGCGATATCGCATGAAACAAATCTGATCTCTGGCATCAATCAAAGAGATTTTTAAAGTTACTCGAACCGCCGTCTCCCAGCCGCTTAAAGCCCTGACTTTGAAAGTTAAATTTACAACCTTTCCACCTCTTTCATCATCTTCTCTGGGTCTGAACTCGCCATCACGCTCCACAGCTGACATTAAGGTGCCGGATGTGACACGATTAAGCTGTGAGTGTTTATGCATTTAGCGACTTACAGGTAGGCATTTAGGGTAGGGGGGTCTTGCCTAAGGACCCCTACTGGAGGTAATACCTTTCATGCAGGGGATCTGAACCCAGGTCACCCACATGGAAGGTGGGAATCATACCACTACACTATCCAGTCCCCATGTGTGCAGGAAATGTGCACAAATGTCTGTTCACCCTCCCAGAAAGCTGTGAGATTTCTGTTTGCGAGCTCGATCTGTTCCCATCTCTGAGCGGTGGCGTTCTCCCTCCTGCAGGCCGTTGGAGGAGGGCAGCACCCCTCCAGGTCGTGGCGTGCTGTCCATGCAGGGTCTGAGCCACGGCGTGATCCGGGTGGATTCGGAGGAGAAGCTGTCGGTCCTCACGCTGCAGGACGTTGGTTCTGTCATGCCCGGAGGTACAACCTGTCCACAGCTCATTAAGATGCTCTGAGGAAGGGTTTGAAAGGAAATGTCTTCTGAGGGTGGCGGCCGCCGTCTTTCTGTCTGCAGGTTTGATGTGCGTGGTGAGGCTCGAAGGCGTTCCTCTGCTCTGTAAAACCGACGAGATCGGAGAGTTGTGCGTTTGTACTGTTGCCACGGGAACCTCCTATTACGGCCTGGCAGGCATGACCAAGAACACTTTTGAGGTGGGGGAGCGCGAACGCCTCCGTTCGTCACGTCCTCGCTCAGATTTCTGCGTTTCACTCACACGCTTCCGCCTCCACTCTCAGGTCTTCCCTCTGTCCGACAACGGGACGCCCATCGGCGAGTTTCCCTTCACCAGGTCCGGCCTGCTGGGATTCATCGGACCCGGAGGGCTGATCTTCGTCGCTGGGAAGATGGACGGCCTGATGGTGGTTGGCGGGCGCCGTCATAATGCGGATGATATTGTTGCCACGGCGCTGGCTGTGGAGCCCATGAAGTTTGTCTACAGGGGAAGGTAAGTGTTAGGCTGCAGTGAGAAGACTCCAGGAGTAAAAGTCTGTTATTTACTGTGTTTTCGCACCATCATGTGAACATTTAAGTTCAACAGCACTGCGGTAAGTCGTCCCATCAAAGCTTTTGCTGCTCGGTCTTATTCTTCAGCTTCATTTATTCTCTTTGGACTCTGCAGCCTTCGGTGCAGCTGGAGTTCAAGCTGAGGCTGACAGCGGGTCTGCATGTGTGTGTTCTGCAGGATCGCTGTGTTTTCCATCACCGTGCTGCACGATGAGAGGATTGTGGTTGTAGCCGAGCAGCGGCCAGACTCCACGGAGGAGGACAGCTTCCAGTGGATGAGCAGAGTTCTGCAGGTACTCGTTCATGTGCTGAACATTCAGATCCACCCCTCATTCCTTTCTATTTTCTTCCAAGTGCCCCAACGTTCTTGTAATCTTTTAAAGTGGTCTGTAGCAGTAGTGCTTCAGGCTCTCTGAGGGTTTTCTTTAGCTGCATCTATGAAAAACAGCAAAGAAAACACAGTTTGACAGACAGAAAATAGGATTTCTGCAGCAACAAGGTGATTCCCAAAGAGCTATTAGCTGAAAACTTGATCTAAAATGTTCTTGTTTTTCTTTCTGTTAGCATGAAGTTCATGTTGAGCAGATAAAAAAGCAGAAAAAAGGCTCCTAACTCAAGGGATGAACCAGTGTTGTGTCGACACAGAACAGACAACTTAGCAAAGAAGCCGTTTTAAACTGGATCTTTAGGCACTTTGTCACAAAGACACATCATTTGTTCCCATTTCTTTAGCTGCATCTATGAAAAACAGCAAAGAAAACACAGTTTGACAGACAGAAAATAGGATTTCTGCAGCAACAAGGTGATTCCCAAAGAGCTATTAGCTGAAAACTTGGCATATCTCAGCATGGTGTGCAGTGTGTCCTTAAAACATTTGAGGAAACTGGACAAGTGGAGGACAAAAGAAGAAGTGTCAGGCCTAAAAAACTATCTCCAGCAGATGAACAGGATCTGAAAGTGATGTCCTTAAGAAAGAGGAAAAAATCCAGCTGTGACCTGACAGGACCTGAGAGATGCATCTGGACCTTCAGCTGATCCATCTACTGTTGGCCCAAGCCTCATCAGAAATGGTCTCCATGGAAGGGTGGCTGTCAAGAAGCCGTTCTTAAGGAAGGGAAACAGGGAGAAAAGGCTGAGCTGTGCCAAATGACACAAGAAGTGGACTGAAAATCAGTGGCAACAGGTCTTATGGAGGGATGAATCCTCCCCAGAGCCCGGACCTCAACATTATTGAAGCAGTGTGGGATCATCTGACAGAGAACGGAACAAATATCATCCCTTAGTGGGAGGTTTTAAATGATGTACAGGATATGTTCGGGGTTTAGTGAGACCTAATATCATCCGGACTGATCCTTTAATACAAACCAACTGAAGGCACATTTTAACAGAGCGTTTTATAGAGCAACAAAACAGATGTGACACACTTATTCACCTCGTCACTCATGCAGCTCCAGATGTGTCGAGGCTGATGTGGCGACTGTGGGGAAACTATATAAATGCTTAATTTCTTATTATTCCTTTTCCATCGCAGACAGTGATGTTTCCCAAACCTTAAATGTTATCATAAAAAGTGACAAATGGAAGAAAAACACCATTCAGGTGTCAAATATTGGTCATTTTAACACTGCAGTGATCAGAGAGCAGCTGTGCTGTGGCTGAAGTTGCTGGAAGTGACTTGATTCCATATTTCCAGGCAATAGACAGTATCCACCAGGTGGGGGTGTACTGCCTGGCTCTGGTGCCGTCCAACACTCTGCCAAAGACTCCTCTGGGTGGCATCCACCTGTCTGAGACCAAGCAGCTCTTCCTGGAGGGGGCGCTGCACCCCTGCAACGTGCTCATGTGCCCTCACACCTGCGTCACCAACCTGCCCAAACCCCGGCAGAAGCAGCCAGGTACGTTTCTGTTTCTGTTTCTGTATTTATCAGAAGCTTTTATCCAAAGCCACTTACAAATGAAGATATAACAGCTTTATAAAAAGCTAACAATAAGCTCCATAGAAGGAACCCAGGAGTCCGACTCTGTCAGAGGGGACAGAGTAGAGATAGGGTGCAGGCATAGAAGGAAGTGCAGAAAGACTTTATTATTCACCTTTTAGCTGTTATTTGGTTCATTTCAGTGCAGATGTTGTCACAAAGGCGCATCATCAACCACATCATTGTGAAATGTTGGTTGACAAATCCATTTTTAGACAAAATGTGACCTTTTCTTGTAGAATTTTGGCTAATTTTCGGGTCCTACTTGCACCGAGGATTTTCTTTTGGGTGCCAGGATTCTCAATATTGACCTTAAAGTCAGAGTAAAACTGAGATAACTGCAGAAAATGTGTTATGAACTATTCGGTCAAGCATAGAGTTTCTGTTTCTGTATTTATCAGACGCTTTTATCCAAAGCGACTTACAAATGAAGATATAACAGCTTTATAAAAGCTAACAATAAGCTACATAGAAGGAACCCAGGAGTCCAGCAGTTAGCTGTACGTTAGCAGTTAGCTGTAAGTTAGCAGTTAGCTGTAAGTTAGCAGTTAGCTGTAAGTTAGCAGTTAGCTGTAGGTTAGTAGTTAGCTCTAGGTTAGCAGTTTATGTTTATGTTTTTAGCAGACGCTTTTATCCAAAGTGACTTACAAATGAAGATATAACAGCTTTATAAAAAGCTAACAATAAGCTACATAGAAGGAACCCAGGAGTCCGACTCTGTCAGAGGGGACAGAGTAGAGATAGGGTGCAGGCATAGAAGGAAGTGCAGAAAGATAAAGTGCAGAGATAGAGGGGGGAGGGAAGTACAAGGTAAGTGCTGGGATAGGAGATGCTCTCTGAAGAGCTGGGTTTTCAGGAGCTTCTTGAAGATAGACAGGGACGCCCCTGTTCTGGTAGCGCTCGGTAGGTCATTCCACCATCGTGGGACGACACATGAACAGAGTTTGGATTGTCTTAGGCGTGGTGTAGGAGCTGCTAGACGACAATCCTGGGACCAACGGAGGGACCCAGTTGGGACAGAAGCCTTTGCAAGAGCATTCAAGTAGATGGAGCCGTTCCATTAAGCTCTTTGTAGGCTACGTGCCGCACCACACCAGGCAGGCCGGGGAAATGTGTGGGTGGTTGGTCCAGAATAAGGTTTCTAAAGGTTTTCATTCAACATGTCAGAGGACTTTATGAACCACACTTATTGGCGTACAACACACAGCTGAACACAGATCAGGAGTAACTTCCTCTGCCAGTCGGTGTTTAAATGGCATCAGTTTCTGTCCCTTCAGGGAAAACAATCCAGTGAACAGCAGCAAATACTAAAACAGGCTAATCACAGAAAAGTTTAATAATCTGGGGCGCCACAGTTATTTCAAACAGGATGAATACATAAAGTCTTTGATCTGGACCCCCCTCCTTGCCTCTCCATCATGTTGCCCTTCCATGTTACTACGGTAACCCAGAAGGGACACATCATGGGCTGAAGAGGAGTCCTTCCATGGCCACCGTAGTTTGGGGGAGTTTCTTCACCCGTTTGAAAGCCTTTTGCTTTAGGCTCTGTTTGTTTGGGCTCTAAAGAGCAGCAACACGACAGTTTCTCCCCCCTTAAGAGTCTTTCTCAAAGGTGATAGAGAGGATTTAATCTGATAAACAGACCTGAGTTTGGTTCAGAGACGACAGAACAAACAGAATCTAAAGAGGTGGGGTTTTATCCACCCTGACAGTTGATGCTGTTTCACATGAAGTGGGGTTTGCTTTGAGTGCTGGAGCTGAATCCTGCATCCTTCCTCCCCAGAGATCGGTCCTGCGTCTGTGATGGTCGGGAATCTGGTGTCGGGGAAGAGGATCGCTCAGGCCAGCGGCAGGGATCTCGGTCAGATCGAAGACAATGACCAGGCAAGGAAGGTGTGTGTGAGCGGGGGGGCTGTTGGTTTTCTGCACCATCATCAGCGTCACACACACCTCATTTTGTGTTTCACCCATCATGGCTTCTTCACTCGGATCACTGCTGGTTCATCACAGATATTCATTCATTTGGAAGGGACTGCATTTCCCTTTGAGTGTATCTCTGCATCTTTGCATCTTTGCAGCTTTGCATCTCTGCATCTCTGCAGCTCTGCATCTTTGCAGCTTTACAGCTCTGCAGCTTTGCAGCTTTACAGCTCTGCAGCTTTGCATCTCTGCAGCTTTGCAGCTTTACATCTTTGCATCTCTGCATCTCTGCAGCTCTGCATCTTTGCAGCTCTGCAGCTTTGCATCTCTGCAGCTTTGCATCTTTGCAGCTCTGCATCTCTGCAGCTTTGCAACTTTACAGCTCTGCAGCTTTGCATCTTTGCATCTCTGCATCTCTGCAGCTCTGCATCTTTGCAGCTCTGCAGCTTTGCATCTCTGCAGCTTTGCATCTTTGCAGCTCTGCATCTCTGCAGCTTTGCAACTTTACAGCTCTGCAGCTTTGCATCTTTGCAGCTTTGCATCTCTGTAGCTCTGCATCTTTGCAGCTCTGCATCTTTGCAGCTTTACAGCTCTGCAGCTCTGCAGCTTTGCATCTCTGCAGCTTTGCAGCTTTACAGCTCTGCAGCTCTGCATCTTTGCAGCTTTGCAGCTCTGCATCTTTGTAGCTCTGCAGCTCTGCATCTTTGTAGCTCTGCATCTTTGCATCTCTGTAGCTCTGCATCTTTGCAGCTCTGCATCTTTGCAGCTTTACAGCTCTGCAGCTCTGCATCTTTGCAGCTCTGCAGCTCTGCATCTTTGCAGCTCTGCAGCTCTGCATCTTTGCAGCTCTGCATCTCTGCATCTCTGCAGCTCTGCATCTCTGCATCTCTGCAGCCATACAAGCCACAGTATGTGTCTTCAGATCGCCCTTTAATCGTAACGAGAGCTGCACCCGTCGTTGAATTCTTTATTAAACCCAGAAAGGTGAATTATTCTGCAGCATAAACAATCAATAAAAGTTATTCGCACCTTACAGAAAGTGTGTGAACCAAGAACTGTAACACTTTAAGAGTTTTGTTCTTTCTTTAGTCAGATTTCTGCCGTAAAAGTCTTTCCTCTTCATTTACCACGATGAAGATGATGAAGACGAGTCAAAACAAAAGTCCTACATTTAAAATGCTTTAAATGCTGTTCATTAAAACAAAAAGAGACACTAAAATGTTCTTTAGATGCTTCGGCATGAAAGGCAGAAGAAGCCGTAGAAGTGGAGTTAGCTCAAGAAATGGATGAAAAAGAGCTTCTCAGAGTGGAATAAAGGAAGGAGGGCATGAAGTGGAGCGTGTTGCTGACAGAAGTGACTTCTCTCATCTTTCATGTTGAAAATGTCATCATCCTGCGGGTCTGTAGACCCTGATGAGAGGAGACAGGCCCCAGAATAACACCCCCCCCACCGCAGAAGCATTCATTCAGACGTCAACAAACACATTTCTGCCCAAAACCAGCAGGTTGGAGCCTTTCTCACCCCTTATTTCATCTCTAAGGCTACATTTTAACCCACTTTTAACAGGAACCTGTTAATTACAGAAGAATAAGCGGTTCATTTAAAGATAAGCATGTTTCAAATGATGGTTCCCATCCTGCTGAAGTCATTACAGTAACAAGCAGTTCATGAATATCCTCCACAAGCTGCTCCTAATTCCCTGCTAATTGGTCCAAATTAGCAGCTAATCATTCCTTATTGTTAGTTTATTAGTAAAACTTTTCTTTTAAAGTAAAAAGTACAGAAACTACCAGCTGGTGCAGAGTCCTTCAGACATAAACACAGATGTTAGACACATGTTCCATGTGCATCAGGCGGATATTTAGATCAACCGACTAAAGCGGCTCGTTGTTACAGTTTAAACTGGTTCAAACTGGTATTTTTGGCCATTTCTTCGTGTTTTTCTTTGAGAGAAAGTCTTGCAGGTCCATAAATACGGAGACGTCTCCTTCTCCAGGCATTTCTGCTGCGAGCTGCCGACCAGTAAAACGTTTTCAGACCCGTTCAGGATCATTACCAGCTTTAAAGTTCAATGATTTCTGATAAACCGACTCTGTTCTAATGCAGTTCAACTTTGGTGCGAAACTCATTTGCTTGTTTTGGATGAAGATGTTTTAGCGGTGAAACCTTTTCATGAGATGGTTATAAAACAGCTGCAGAAATGACTCAAAAAGCTGCTGAATAATTCTTTACTTTCTGTTCATTTCTGCTGAGTCATGCTCGTCTTTTCACTCCTTCACCCCCATCCCTCCATCCCTCCATCCATCCATCCATCCATCCATCCATCCATCCATCCATCCATCCATCATCCATCCATCCATCCCTCCATCCATCCATCCCTCCATCCATCCATCCATCCATCCAT